>NC_083649.1:20217334-20920667 GCF_963576545.1 Limanda limanda
AGTTTGCAAAACAAACATTTTCCTTTGCAATTAGGCCTCTCATCCAACAAGCAAACAGCATTTTAAGTCTTTAAAACTGACATTTTCAACACCTTCAATAGTGACAAGTTTCAGAAATTCTAGTTTTTGTGTTTCTGTGTGCTTAAAAAAAAGTTTAATAAATAGGTGGAAATACTTGTTAAATAATATCCATAGTAGTGTAGACAGGGCTTAAGAGTTGTTATAAATGTAGCATGATGCTATTACCTTGTAGGTGGCATTAACATAGGTGCGAACGGTTGGCCCACTGGACTCCAGCACATCTGGAGTGCACAGCGGAGTAGTGGACATGGATGCTTCCCCCTGCAGCCAGCTGTTCTCCTTCAGATCAGAAAGTTTGAGACGATTCTCTGGATCCACCGTTAATAGGCCTTTGCATCACAGACGGAGGAGAAAACACAGACATAAGAGAACAAGATATAAGGGAGTCAGATTTTAAACAAAATAATAAGTGGTGGGGTGAGTCTCTAAACCAACTGCCATATCATTCTTATTTGTAGCGTGTACGAGTGTCAGTCATGTAACGTCACATACCTTTAACAAGCTCTTTAGCGTCTTCTGACACACCTTTCCAGGCCTCCCCATCCAATGAGAAATCGCCTTCTTTGATTTTCTGCATGATGTCAGCAGCGTATGATGACGTCATTCCCCGTTGCTCACTCTGAAATGGCACCTGGCCTGACAGCATGGTGTACTGTAGAAAACATGCAGAGTCAGTAACACTTCACTTCACTCGATTGATGGGGACAAGAGTTTGAGGCTGAAATTACCAGGATGACTCCAAGACTCCAGAGGTCACAGGACTTGTCGTATCCTGCGCGTTCAAACAGTTCAGGTGCAGCGTACTGCAGCGTGAAGCAGGGGGTCTGCAGGGGGGCGCTGCCTGCAGGGCACAGCCGGGCAAATCCAAAGTCGATTACTTTCAGCACAGAGTCTTCCGCCTCATCTGCAAACAGCACGTTCTGGAAAGTAAACAAGAAAACATGCTGATCCACTTTCTTAGTATAACACCAACCAACAGAGCTGCTACTACTAAATACTGCAGGGTGGTGTGTTCCTGACTTTGACATTTCTATTTCCCATGTTTGTGCATGTGGCCAAAAGATTAAAACGAGGCACCACCATATTTTGCAAAAATTAGATAAGATTCCAGGGGATAAGAGATCTCTCAACGATACTCACACACTATGAACTGTGAACTTATAAAACTTAAATTTGACTATGTGTCATTGACAGCTCTTTCTTGCTATACAAGAGTGAATTATATCCCACAGCCATCTGAAAACGGACCCACGTGGGATATATCTGCAGCCTTCAAGTGCTGAGCAGCAACATTTTGCACCATTAACTGCTGTGGTCACTTTATCTAAAAACATGTAGAAACATTGCTGCAAAATAATCGCAGTGATGTCCACATGCATTAAAATGGTCTGTATTTTGTCCGTTTAAGCGGGACATCCTCATAGAAAACATTCACTTCACTGAGTCGATTAAATATTCATTCTCTTTCTCAACACATTACTGGAGCCAATAAAAAATACACACACATTACATCGTCCTTTTTAACTTCTCTGGCACAGCCTTCATCTTTAATTATTGAAATTTATTTCAAATTTCAATATGAGGTGTTTCAGTAGGATTATCACTCTAAAGCTGCTGTCAAGCATGGCACTGAACTCCGGATAACCTCCTGAAATTTTCCACATGAGGTACATGTGAGAACCGAGTAGGAAGAACACAGAGAACACAGCAGGAAATATATGTGCCATCACCAGTCTCAATATACTGTCAACAAAAACATGCCTCATGTCCTCGGCTGAATTAATATGTTATATCCAGCCTCCTACATGCTGTACAATTTCTTGCTTGAACACTCGAGAGACCCTTGTCTTGTTGTAAACGCCTCCATAAGGAAAATCCCCTGCTACTTTCTTTATTTTGAAAGGCAAACTCCAGAGAAGTTTATGTCTGAAAACTCCTGATAGTGTTTGACTTTGACTGACTTTTATGTAAGCATCATCATACTACATAGATACATATACTGTATTTCTTAAGTTAGAGATTCTGTATAATATCAGGATATAATCAAGTCATCACATCACAGCCCACCTCTGGTTTGAGGTCTCTGTGCACGACTCCGGCCTCGTGCATGAAGCTGACAGCTGACACCAGGCTCTGTAACAGCTGACTGGCCTCCGCCTCCCCGAAAAGTTTCTTTCTCTTGATCCTTTCAAGCAACTCTCCACCGCCCAGAAGCTCCATCACCAAGTATGTGTGGTACTGATAGAGAAGCACAAATGGAAAGACAAATATGGCTTATTATCCAGCATTAAATGCTTGAACGTACACACAGTATATACACGGTTTGTTGTGCTACTGCTATGTCAGTGTACATGTCGTCTTTCCTCTATTGTACCTGATCAGTAAAGACGTCATGTAGCTTGACAATGTTGGGGTGAGCCTCACATTGCCTTAAAGCAGCAATCTCCCTCTGAGTGTTTGCCTCCATTCTAAAAAAAAGACAAAAGGAATATTAACAAGCACATTCTGGCACTTAGTGATGCAAATATAAACAAAGAGCACAACACATTAAGCACACAAACAAGGCTGTTACGAAGGCCGTGTAGCAGCATCACATCTCCACTCACCTGCGGCTCACAATCTTCACGGCGTACTCGTGTCCACTTTGCTTGTGTCTGCATTTCCTGCACACAGAGAAACTCCCCTCGCCTAAGGGTGGCCCATGGAGACACAGCTCATAGCTGTGGAAAAACTGTGATTCCTACAAAAAGGACAAGAGCGTGAGTGACACTGAAAGAGATTTTTTTGTTGTCCTTGTGCAAAGGCACATTTAGGCTTAAAGTATATATATGTAAATGGGGACAAACAATCTGTCTGTACCCTGCATTCATTTAATCTGAACTGAGTTTATAAAGACAGAGGATATGAAGCAATACCACTGTAAAATATTAGAGCCGCAAATATTTCAAGTAGGACAAAAACATAGTCTAAACTGACCCCTCAAGTTTTCAAATTCTTAACAACAGACACTATAATACTGTATAATGATATAACAACAAGGTATCCTGGTGTTGTAATGTTCATCTATATCGCTAAGTGCTTGATAAAATGTGATAAAACCTACTGTGTAATAAAGAAAGTGAAATTTGGTGATGAATATGCGCTAAATAAGCTAGTTTCTCTTCCTCTCCTTCTCCCTTTCCTGTGTCCTGATTAACTAACTTTGCAGAGCATGTTTCAATGTTATTTAACATCTCTAGATTACAGTGGGGTGTTTTAAAAAACAAGAGAAGACACTTTATGTCACAACGGTTATATCGCAGTGGTTCTGGAAGAATGCTTCTCTATAGCTAAATAAAGAACAACACTAAGTTTCAAATGCAACCACAAACAGATTTATCAGCAAAGATCCACTGTTTGATGATCTTGAAGCTCCGTACCTCTAACATTGCACTGCGTTGGACAGAGGCCGACCCTGGTCGATCAGCAGCAATCTGGCTTTCTACAAAGTCTCCCATGACTGCGTTTTTATTGAAGAGGATGGATGGAGCAATGAAGGAGTAGCCCTGAAATCACAGATGAGAGAATACGTTTTGAGCTGTTTAGTTTGAGTAAGAGGGAGAAAAAAACTGGCTGAAGAATTGTGTTAACAGAAAATAAACATTAAGATATCTAAATAGAATTCAGATTTTACTAGAGTCTACTAAATCCAAATCAAGTTTTTGGAAATAGTGGTTCAAGGGATTTCATTTTTACAATACAAATTTGATAAGGGTTATGGGTGAGACGGAGGACTGACCTGGAACAGGCGGCCTGTGCTTGGTGGCGTGATCGCCGGGGAGTAGACAGGATCCATCCCAGTGAACTCCTCTGCAAAGTTTCCCACGTCCAGTTCACTCTTCAGCTCTGGTTTGAATGGACTTGGCAACTTCTTCTCTGCTAGGTCAGCCCAGTTTAGTCCCTGTTGTAAACAAAAGGCAGCTGGGAGTTATGGAGGAATGAAGAGAGGATATCATAGTAAATAAAAGCTGAGCAGAATAGGACCTTGAAGAAGGGATGTGCTTTGAGATCATCAGCCCCTCGCGGCCCGGAGCCCAGTCTCCTGTGGGGATCTTTCACCAACAATTTCCTCAGCAGATCCTGAGCAGTGGATGCGATCATCGACGGGAACGGTGGATCACAGCGCAAAATACGCCTTGAGTTTAGATAAAGGATAAGATAGAGAATAAAACAAAATTCAAATTAGTCTTTAAGGGGTTCACCAATAATAATTTTCCTTACTGCAAGTTAAATGGCATCTAGAACACAGTGGTTAAAGGAATTTTTTTATGAATTGGAGAATAAATCTGAGATGTAAATACATATTCTTTGTAGACTGAGTCCGCAGCACTTACTTTGACACTTCACTCTGGGAGTTCCTCTCTCCCTCTAAGGTAAAGGGAGAAGCTCCTGTCAGCAGCTCAAACATCAGGATCCCAAGGCTCCACCAATCAACCGACTTGAGCAAGAGAGGTGTTGCAAACATAAAAGGAAAGAGAACAACACATGTTCAGACGAGGTACTCGCTGTGTATTAATTCTGTCAGTAGATGTCTGTCGTGATACTGAATGCAAGAATTCACAATTGAAATTTTTATCTGATATATGGTAAATCAAAGTTAGCCAAAGTTACCCAATGCGCTGAGACTTCCAGCACTTGGTATTTAACCTCTAGGTAAATGTTAATGCCGTAATGGATCTCAAACATCGAGATATAAATAAAATGGTATTTGATCATAACTTAACAGTTCCTGATGAGACAGTGAAACTCTTACACCATTACAAAATGATCTGAACACTGAACATTAGTGCTTGAAGGAAGGTCACGGTATGTTTGACCTTACTCTACCTTGCCATGCCCCGACTTGCCCCTGATGATTTCAGGTGCCATGTACTCAATGGTGCCACAGAAAGAGTAGGTCCTCTCCTTCTGTTATTAGGAGAAAGGGAAAAAATATTAACATGTGAACAAAATGCTGTTATAACGTATCAATACACACATTCCATGTAACATTTTCCACATTCATACATATTTTTGACTTGGATTTCATGTTCACATACCTCTTTCTCCAGAAACTCTTTGCTGAGCCCAAAGTCTGTCAACACTATGTGGCCTTCATTGTCTAGAAGAATGTTTTCCAATTTGATGTCTCGGTACACGATCCCAAGCTGCACATGTGAACGGTTAGTGAACACAGAGGACATCCAGCATATGCAGTAAAATGTTAAAATTTTTACATTCAAAGAAGATACAAATTACCTCTTTTCAGGTTGTTATTTTCAGTAATCACAGAACTTTTTAAGCCCACCCACTAGTTATAATTATGCCTAAACTTGTCACACTAAACAAGTGCTCAGACAGCAGCGCAAAAACACAAACTAATTACAACAATACCTCAGGAAATGAGAATACTGCTCAAGGAGGGTGCTATTGCGTCAATGGTTTTATCGGATGCTACCCGAAAAGAGAAACTCAATAAGTCAACATAATTGTTTTCAGCCTATTTGTACAATTTGTGTGAATTATGTTTTCCGCCATAAGCATCAAGTTTTCAATTACTTCAATGCAGGATTGTTCATCTAGTCTTAGTCATAACTTTTCAATAACACAAACCTCATGAGTGTACTCAAAAACCTTCTACATCTATCTATGCAGTGGGTTTGTGCACATGCTAGAAGGATCTTTCAATGCCTCAGTTGTTTGCCCCTGAGATCAGAACAAAATCTAGTGTTGTAGCGAGGATTTCAAGCCCTTCCAGCCCAGCACCAAATCAGAGACCCCATTCAGACATGGTATTAACAATCGCCTAGAGTGATGCGATCACAAGTGGTAAACACAAGTACAGGCTGCAGGAGGTGTGACGCACTAAAATGCATCCTGAATGTGTCTTGAGATCCAATCACTCAAACCACATTTGAAGGTGGTCTGAGACACACGAGTGTTTGGATCTCTTCGCTGTATGCACACAAAAGCATCCTGGGCCATATATGACTTCCTATTCAGCTGACGTCTTAGGCCCGCAATAGTTTCACAATGAGCTGAACGTGTTTGTACACTTCTCAGTGCCCACGCATTAAATCAGTTTGTGGTCACGATATCCACACTGACCACCACATAAACGATTGATTATTTTCTTGAATTGGTAAAATTCGTTTTTCAAAGCGGAGCTGCATGAGTTTCATTCAGCCCCTCCTGAGTCCTCTTCGCTCGCTCATACCAACACACTCAAACACCCACACACACAAACACCCACACACAAACACCCACACACAAACCCAGTAACATCAGACACATCTGTAAACCTAGAGTGGGTAAAAAATATCATAATTCCATCTTCGCAGACAGAAATGACGTACGTGATAAATGGCAAGTAGAGCGGGGATGTGAGATCCGAAAACAAGTGGTCCCAGGAGACACATGCAGGATGCATTTAAATACCATGTGTGATCACACACACATAAAGCTGTCCACTTATGATCAGATCTCTCAGAATGGATTGTTAATACCAGGATTAAGTGGGGCTACACATTGTTACTATCTATATGTCCTAATCATAATATTTTGTCAGTGGCTAAACCCCAGCTAAAAGTCTTACATTTGTACAGTAGCAAGAGTTGCAAATCAAATAGGATGATGACATTGCTCTGTATCTTGTAAACTACTGTTAATAGGCAGCTGCTAGCTCTAACATCAGCTATAACAACTTTACAAAAAGGTAATACATCAGTGCAGTGGCTCTGTAAGCTTGCATTGTCCTCCTTCTGCCCCCTAGCACAAAAACATAATCAATAGATGTAGCTTCAAGTCATGGAGCTGGAAGGAGCAACACCCACCTTGTGCAGGTGCTCCAAAGCCAGGATTATTTCCCCAATATAAATCCGCACCGCCTCCTCAGGAAAATGATCCTGCTGGTACAAATGAGTGAACATCTCCCCGCCGCTCACATAGTCTGTACGCACACACAGACAAATACACAGGGAGCTTAAAAAGACTTGATACAAAAGTTGCACACAAACACAGTGCACATTCGGCCTACAAACAAACATACAGAAATAGATAGAAACATGAAGAGAACATCTATTCAGTGCTTTGAACCTGAAGAGACAAGAATTCCCTGTATCTGGTTCTAAGGCTTGATCACTCACCCAGGATGAGATGTAGTTTGCTCTGTGTCTGAAAGGCGTAGTGAAGCGTGACCAGGAAGGGAGACTGGCGGATGTGCTCGAGCACCTGCCTCTCAGTGCGGGTATGTTCTGTTGTCTTGGCCTTTTGAACAATGGCTGCTTTCTTTAACACCTAGGATAACAATTCAAATCAAATTAACTTAAATTCAGACATCCTGAATAATTCTCTTAAAATAATACACTGAATTGTTTATGTGTCCATATAACAGCAAAAAGTGAGGTCACATATCTGCTAAAAATGGTTCATTAACTTTCAATGAATGGATGCACAGTCTATCTTCAGTTGGTAACGTATTATTTGGCATTGCATCTTATAATGTGCTGTGTAAGTATTATTGTAAGCATTCATTTAATTTTTAAACAAAGAAAAATCAGTGAAAGGTTTTAATAAAACATTTAAAAAATGTTTCCCACAATACATTTTAAAATTTGCCCAAAGATTTCAATTTGTATCCAAGAAACACATTTTGTTCAGCATTTCAACAAATGGTCTCACCTTCATGGCGTACAGCTGGCCTGCATCATGACCACTGTTCTTCCTGACCAAAAACACTTTCCCATAAGCTAGAAAAAGAGAAACGAACATTCCCTCAAGTCATTCATGCCACTTAGAAAGACAAACAAATACCAGCAATCAAAGAAACACCATCAGACTGTTGTATTTTGCTCAGGGGCCACAGCAAAAGATGGAAAATGGAAAAATAACCTAAAGTGTCATGAAATCAGCTGAAAGCACACAACAATATGTCTGCCTAAATCAAATCACACATTGTTAGCAGAAGCAGCCCTATGTATTCAAAGTGGATGGCATCTAATAACAGAGGCAGCGTGTGTATATCTACAATGTAAACATGCACTTACAACTCACTGCTTTGATGATTTAAAACTGGCAAATCTAGAAATGAGTTTGTCCTCAAAGCAAATTTCTCTTAACAGGTTACAAAAGTCAGCGATAAATACTTTTTCCTCAAGATACTTGACCCTGAAAGCAGACTGCATCCTACCGCCCAATCTTTCATTCAGAATGACATTTTTAGTTTTAGTTTTTTAGTTTTCTGCAGGTGTGACAACAACTATGTTTCATATGTTCCTTGCTCGATGTAGACACATACCTCCTGTGCCCAAGACTTTAAGCAGCTCAAAGTTCTCCATGCCGACCTTCTCAGTGTGACCTGTGAGGTTCGCTGGTGACAGAGGGAAAACACAACAACACACACAGGATAAAGAGTGTGCTTAAATGTTTTAAAAGCTGCCTAGTATTTAGAGATTTGTGAGCAAATGCATTGTTTGGCTTAGTATTCTACACAAAAGTAATGCTTTTTTGTTTCCTCAAATGTTCACAAAAAGAAAAAAATACATGAAATATAAACATGTTATCAATCATCTGGCATATGGAGGGCTAAGATCTTGTTCAACAGATTACTTGAGTGCAAACTAAAGGAAATGAAATCCAAGAAATCCATGAAAAACCTGTATTGGCTATACAATACAGTTAACTTGTGTATTGTCCACGCCTCAGCAATTAGAAATGATGTGTCACAAATGTATTGCTTAACTGGTGGGTTTAATGACAGTGGATAGACTTGACTTACCATTGGTGATCTGATGCTTGACGGTACAGGCCTTTTCACTGGTTCTGGAATCGGACTCATCGCTGCTGCTGGATGTGTCCCCAGACATAACTCAAAGTAAAGTGGACCACAGCCTTGAGACTGCCTATATACGATCAGCTGGGGGGCAAATGTTGTATCAAAGTATAACACTACACTAAACGCTTCAACACAAATCTAGTGCCGCTGCATTACTGAGTATACGAGGATTATCGAGCTGTGTTTTCTAGACAATATTGTTGTCCCGGCGTTAATCCCCACGTCTTTATCATTGTGTTGTTTCGCATCGTTTATCTCATGATAGATTTAGATCGATCACAAAACACCAGCGTGTAGTCGTTCCCACTGACAGTGTTCACAGTCAAAATAATAATAAACTCTCAGAGAAATCATCTATGATTCAGATCAACCGTGTGCGTGATCGAGAGTTGAAGTGCAACTCCCACTATTTAAATGGCTACTGTTAGCATTAGCAGCTCGACCGTAGCCTCTGTCATTAAGAGTTAGTTGGTTGACGCCAGTTTGTAAAAACGCGTAACGCTGTATTAACTTGAACACAAACCAAAGTGCTAGTCAGTGTGTCAACAGCCGCGGTGCTAGTGAGTTAGCATAACTGCTACAAAGACAAGTCGTGTTACCTAGCTAGCTGCTGCGGTAGTAGGACATTTGCAAACTAGCAGCTAGCTGTCGAACCGCTGCAGTTTCCCCGTCAAAGTTTGAACGTCGGCTAAAGCTCAAGGTTTAGTCCGCTGTGTGGAGTGTCCTCTCCGGGTGCCAGCTGTCACAGCATGTCGGCAAAGGCCCGAGCAGCCAGGTCCTTGTCTTCGGTCTCCGCTAGAGTCGAGTTAGTGCTTCGCTCATGACGGAGATATGGACACCTTACTTTGGGTTTATTGTCAGAGGCTAGCTGGATGCTAACACCAGGATGCTTTCGACACAACCTGGGCGACGGTCGGTCACGTGAACAGTCAGTGTGGGCGGGGCGAAGTCTGATGGGGACCTCAGATATCACATCCTGATTTTATACACGCAGGAAGGCTGTCTGTTCGTTTGAGCATCTTCACATTAAGACTATTTTTATTCAACATATAAATCTAAACACTTTTTAATTTTACTGACGTTTAAAGCTATTGGTGTTAGTGCATCACACCCAGAGGTTAGGATGGTACAGCTGTGGGCGCCTGAATCCCTAGCACCTCTTCAATACTATCATCAGATGATTCACCCTACATGTGCATTTATCAGTTTGTTTTGCACTTTCAAAACAATACAGACCTTTGTGACATTAGTTTTACATTCAACTTTAATTTTGTACCACAGATAACTGTTAACAATACGCTTAAGGTGTTATTCAATGTTGTTGAATGTATGACTACACACACACATTAATATGAAGAATCTCTACATTGTATGTTGTACTGGTGTCTAAAGCACATTGAGTCAATGTTTTGTCTTGGACAAAAGAATGAGTCACCATTGACCTTTATATTTAACTGAAGATACTGTATATTTCACTCTGCAGCTAATTCCCATCAGTACATCATGTCTTGAAGCGGTTTCTTTTATATCATGCGAGAGTTACACATTTGTTGCGTGGAATTTATTATTTCATTTGACATATTGGTTTCTGTCATGTTGTGTGTCACTTGTCCTAGAGGTTTTTTTTTTTTTTCAATTTCAGAATTGTGAAAACAAAAGGTAATTTCTGACATATTCAAAACCATAGCACTGCAATAACTATGACAATGTGGTGACTCTTGAGGTATGAAGCCACACATGGCCTAATAGTCAATAGCAATGTCAACATTTATATGAATTTCCTCTCTGGTACAGAAACTGCGCAATCTACTGCTGTAGAACCATTTACACCGCTGAAGCCATTGAATTACAGAGCGTTACAATTAAAACCAGAAAAGGCTGGCACAATTTACCTGAAGAATTGCCTTGATGAGTGAAGTACATATTAGAAAGAATTGACAGATAGCACTGGGGTCTCAATACAAGACTGATTACCTACCCCAAGGAGGTTGTTTTCACCGGTCCCAGGGTTTTGTTTGTTTGATTGTAAGCAATATTAACTACAGAACAGATAACCACAAAACTTGTTGGAAGGTTGTGGTATAAGTCAGGAAAGAACCCTTTGAATTTTGGTGCACGTCTGGAACCGGGGACGGATGCAGGACTTTTCCCCCCACTTTCTTTAACATTGCCAGATCGGGTGTTTTTTTTATAAATTTAGGGGACCGTGTGATAAATTTGGTACATCTTGATTGAAATACAGTACTTGTGGTCCTTGGCAGAGGTATGTGCTCTACTGAGTGTCATTCTATTTGACTATTCAACCAATAACTGCAAGCCTAGAAAGGTAAATCCACCATTTAACCATCACATTATTTTCCGATTTTGAAATATGCAGGCCATATATATATTTAGTTTTGCTCATTAACATGGCTCCTTAACAAAATAAAAAACTGAGCCACAAAATCATGTGCGAGGTCACCACATTGTGTTTTTGCTCACAGAGCAGATTACCAATAACATTCTTGTGACTTTTTTCTGACCGTGTGATATTTCCCCTGGCACAAGAGCTCAGACTCGAAGGATCTAAAAGCAATGGAAAGCATCTTTCTGATCACAAGTTGTCGAGATCAATCCTCACTCCACTACATCACAGAATCACTTTCATGATATGAGCTGGACACAAATATCAAGCAGACAGAAGGCCGCCTAAAAGATAATATAAAAGTGTTGACAATTTCAATGTGTGATCAACTTATAAGAATAAAAGTCTAGAAATAATTATTTTTTTTTTTTTAATCTTTCATTCCCCTCACAACACTTTCATATGGCGACAGGAATGTGTGAACCGCTTTAGGGTGGATTTCCCCTTCAAACACTGGACATACTGGTGCACTGCATTGAGACGTTTATTTTAAGATGTAATTAAGCATCTGTTCACATAAATCCAGATTTTACTGGAGTTTTCCAGATTTCCAGATGACAACAAGATGCTTTCTTAGATACAATGTAAAAGTGAAGTTTAAAAAAAACATAACATACACACTTATTCTCTGTGAGATTAAGGACAATATAATTTTGAATTTGAAGGCAAGAAAATAGGATGTTATATTTCAGAGCGTTTTGCATGTTTTTCCACTTTAGCCTTGGGAGTTTCTTCACACGTCTGGCGCATCTCTCATCAACGAATGGCTATCAGTCCAACATCGATGAGTTTCTGAATCTTCTGAGCGATACCTGGATTCTTTAAGTGGCTGAGGAACAAATGGGAAGCAAACACTTAATTATTCATGCGTTTCTGTACTACACTCAGCAAAGACAGAAACTGACACTCAAGTTAAACTTACTCGCTGAGCGCCTGGGGGTCCTTCTGCATTTGCTCAAGGATCATGCGCATGGCCGGGTCGGACATTATCTGCTGCACCTCGGGGTCAGACATGGCCCTCTTCTTCACGTCCTCAGGGCTGTCGTTCCTCGTGGTCTGACTGACCATACAGCGCTGCATGCCTTCTGTGGCTTCCTGAAGGTGGACAAGGTAAAGGATGAAAGCCAATTATTAAATATCAAGTAAATATAGTTAAGTCGTGATATAAAAGATATTTGAATACTCAAATTTCTTGATTTTTTATAATATTTATGTGAAAGTATTTGCTCAGATTCAACGATAATCCAGGGCGGCATAATATGACAATAAATCATATTTTTTTTAAATTGTTTATGTCGGCAGATATCAATAATTATGATAAATTTCACGTTATTTATTTTTAGTTTAAAGACTGATTTTTGCTCCACACGCGTTTTTTAACTGTTCTTTATGAACAGAAAATTTAAAATAAATGATAAACAACAATACATCTTACAAATCTGAGGTCGATTAATTATGTGCTTCACCACCTCACTGTGCTTGCACAACGCATTAACATATTAAAATGTATTTTAAACCTTTATAATATTGCTATCGATACTATTCATGTCAGTATATATTTTTATGTTTTTCCAGTATTTAACATTTGTCATGAACTATTTTTCATGACGCCTGGAAAGCCTTGGGCACCCATGACCCTGCTGCCAGTTCACCTGTTGTTCCTTCTTGGACCATTTTAAGATTGTTCTGCCCACAACACCTGCCATTTTCTGTAAGCTCTAACAATCCGGCCCTTATAAAAGTCTTTCAGATCCTTACAATTTGAATTTGTTCCTGCTTACATGATATTAACTTTACCCATCACTGTTTTTTAGGTTGTGGCTAATCAGTGAATCGATACTTTGAAATGCCTGGGATTTCCAGATATGTTTTCCTGTCATTTTTCCAGTTCTAGTCATTTATGAAACCTGTAAAGTACCTTTGAGGAAGAGTCCAGCTCCATTGCCTTCTGGTAAGCATCCATAGCTTTGGAATAATCTTTCATGGCTTCCAAAGCACCTCCTTTACGTGTGTAGCCTTTAACTGTGGGATTAAGTGTTATATTAATTACAAAATCAAGGTGATATATCCAGAGGCTAAAAGGTAATTAGTATTTGAACAAATTATTAATATCGCATAATCAATTTTAAAATACTGCTTAAAATTAATTCGTATTTCTAATAAATTTCAATTTTATAACTTCACAACTAAAAATGTATTTAATGAAACATGTCCTACTTACTGAATGTGGGCTCAAGTCTGATGCAGTCCTCACAATCCTGCAAAAAATTATTATAATGTAAAATTTTACATGCAAACTTTTTTCAGGTTCAATCAACTGATTCATTAAGATTGTAGGTAGGGAAGAACAGTACCTTGAGGGCAAGTGGAAACTCCAACAGCTTTGTGTAGCAGGCGGCTCTGTTACTGAAGAGTTTGGCATCACTTGGGTTCCTCTTGATCGCCTCAGAGTAATGTTTCATGGCTAAGGGATAGTCACCTTTGGGAAAGAATAGAAAAATGTAACCTCTTACAACAGTCCTTAAAAAATCTGATTATAATCAACCAGCAAACACACCGACAATTATACACACCTTTCTGGAAGGCATCGTTTCCCCTGGTCTTCTCTTCCAGGGCTAGATCTGGGTTCATGTAGGCAAGTTTCTCCTGCTCCTTCAGGATCTTTTCTGCCTGTAGAAGCAATTATAGGTGTCAAGATGTAAGTAACATTAACTGTCCACCTGTAGGTCAACTGTACTGCGACTAAAATCTCAGCTTGTACTGCACCTGCTGACACTTCTTCAAGACTTCAGGGATACGATGCTCCGTCAAACTCTTGTTGAAATACTGAACCGCTTCTTTGTATTTTTCCTGCTTTGAGTATGAATTTCCAATCCGCGCCAAGGCCCTAAAACAGAGGACAATTATAAATGGTAAACATGCCTTTACAACAGATGATCTGACACTTGTTTTCTCAACATAAAACTCAAAAGCAAACAACTCAGAATGAGAAAATGTTTCAAAAAAGGACAAGGCAGCTTAGTTGAGTGAGACAATATATCAAATTAGGTCGGTTTGTTGTGTAAAGCAACAGAGGAACACTGTCCCCTAGTGGAGTTTGTATATCACGGCTGATTCCTCTTCACAAATGCCTGCATCCAGTATGTTTATCAGAAGTATTTGTAGGGGTTGGGTTCCAAATCCTCAACAATCTGACACAGGGACCCATAGACCCATAAAAACAATCTAATCTTCCCGTTTACCTTAATGTCAGAACATGCATACATTTAATTGGGCTCAAAACAAAAAAAGAAGAAAAACTAAATTCAAATATTTGTAATATTTAAGAACTCACTTTGCAATTTGTCTATAGTCTTCTCGGTTCTCTCTGCCAACATCAATGGCCTTCTCACACAGCTCTCGGCACTTGTCATAATCTCCCTTTTCAAAGTAGACGGCTGAAGGGATGATAGGAAGAAGTACAGATATTACATGTTAAAGTACAAATTTAAATGGTTAATCTAATATCAGCTGAACTAAACTGTTGTCAGTAAAGGAAAAGATGGTTGGATCAGACCTTGTGTGTTTTTTAGTGTCTGAAGGACTTACAAAGCAGCCAATACACCCACATAAATTAGCATTTTAAAATCCCTGCAGTTTCGTTAAATGCATTGAGCTGGGGATTGTTTTTGCATGCGAGAATAGGTACCTGCTTGATTAGAGATGTACATCATGTTGGTGGGGTCATGTTTGATTGCTTCTTCATAGTGTTTCAGCGCAGCTTCAAAGTCCTTATTCTTATAAGCAGCATTCCCAAGTTCTTTTTCCTTCAAGGCCTGAAAACAAAATGTAAATAAGTGGATTAACAAACTGAAGAACAGTGATTAATTTGAGGACGCCAAATGGTTTAAAGCTACACTGATGGATTTATTCACCTTTCTCTTGTTTTCTGGAAGGTCTTCCTCTTTTGGCGGAGGAGGCTGAGTCTCTTTGGGTTTGGGCCGAGGAGGTGGGGTGGGCTCATCTTCTTCCTCCATCTCAGAGAGGTTGAGTCCGAGCAGCACAGATAGTGTGGTCATCACTCTGGGATCCTGCAGCTTTCTGCAAAACAGTCAAATGATTTTTTCAATACCACAATAAATAAGGCTAATACACATTTTCCTAAAAAACATGACTTTTTTAAAATTCAGATTACAGTACTGATACTTCCCAAAACCCTTCCTTTAGACTTTTTTTTAGAATATTGTGCAACTACAGTGCAATTTACTCAATGTAACTTCCTCTGACTATATATTTTGTATCTAATTACAGGCTCGAACCACAATGCTTTAGTATTATAACAGAAAATGAAAATTGCGACAATTCACATACGTCCCAAGCTCCGATGGTTTGCTCCTGAGCTGCTCCAGCAGTTCTCTGTAGGTGGGATCTGACAATAACTCCCGCGTCCGAGCATCATTCTCCAGCTTCTGATACAAGTTGGGCATAGCGAAGGGGTTCATCATGGATTTCTCTGGTGAAGCAAGAAGGATGTTATTAGTGCAATTCCAAAAAAGTCTTCAGAACACCCATCCATCCTGCCCTAGTACTTGTCCACTGAATGAATCATGACACTCCGGTGGACTGTCCTCTCCTCATTTGAAAACTTGAGCAGAATGTGATTTGTTTTGATCCCTAGTTTAGTCTATTTCACGCAACATACATCAACATTAATAAATTAAGTGATTGTAAGTATGTGGGGTGTGGCAGTAAACCAGTAATGTGTATATGAAAAAAAGATAATACAAAACATACAAATTGCATTTTAAGCAGGTGTTACCGGCCACCAGCAGATGTAAGGGACAAAACAGTTCTGCACCATAGCATCATCAAGTGTTTTGGCCTTGTAATCAATGATAAAGGCCGAACTTGAGAGTACGCAATTAGTAAAAATAGAAAGAAAAAAAAGAGTGATGCTATACAGTATGAATAACAGAATCCAAAAAAGCTCATTTTCACTGTAAATGAAATGTTCAAACCGCAGAGCCTTTCTAATTCTCTTTTGTTACATGGACAATGACACATCCTGTTAGCAGCCATCTGCAGAGCCTCTACCCACGTAGGAGGAAAAAATGATCACAATGCCACATTCTGTAGAGACAAAAAAAACGCATCACAAATTGATCTGTATCTACCTGCGAGGCGGGCTTCAATGTTCTGTAGACCCTCTTTCAGCTGCTGATTACTTGACTCTTGTCGGAGTCCCTCGTGGTAAGTTCCTTTAGCATCCTCCAATCGGCCGAGAAATTCCAAAGCAGCAGCTTTGCGGGAGTAGCCCTGGTTGAGTGATGACAGATTATTACCGTCTAAATTTTATGAAAACATGTCTAGTCAACAGAATAACGGCAGAACAGATGTTATCTCACCTTTCCCCAGTCAGGCTTGATCTTGATGGTCTGACAGGCATCCTGGAGAGCATCCTCGTAGTTGCCTTTCTTGGCGAAGGCAGCGGATCGGTTACTGAACAGGACATGGTTTGAAGGGTCGAGGGCCAAAGCTTCAGTGTAGCACCGCACGGCCTCGTCAATGTTTCCTGCACTCAGTGCCTTGTTGCCCTGGTCTTTCAATACTGAAACCTACGGGGCAGGAAGATATGATCAATAACTGTATAGAGGTTAGCATGGTTAACCTGCCTGCTAGCTGAAGCCCTGTTCAGACAGACACAGGCAGAGTCTATTACACACTGAGCAGGAAAAAAGGACCACTGTGTTCTAGAAAGACGCCCCCCGTGTCATCATTGGACACATAAAAGCGCAGTAACAATTACCCCGAGTGAGGTACAAGGAGAGTTGACTGACATAGCTTTCCCTTCAAAGTCACCAAACGTAATCCACTGTGAACACCTGAATCATGTGCACACATTAAGATCATAACATCAAAAAATGATTCAACAATTATTTCGTTCATCACCCAAGGAGCTGCAATTCAGATATAATAAATCAGTGAAAAGCCATGGGAGCAGCAGCCCACTTGCAAATTCAAGGCTGTATTCAGAAATTATGAGAATTACGGCTCTGCAATATGACCAAAATCAAAGTTTCTCGCTCACCCTACTTTTTCTTGGCGGTGTACATTTTGGGACCATGTAAAGTTGCAACGGCTGGCATTGCCCCCTTCCAATTTTGTGATTCTTTGCCATATGGTGTGCTGTGGGCAAAAGCCTCTTGTGACTTGTGACTTTGTGGTTTGCTTTGAGCGCTCAACTGATCTTTTGTGGTTGTCATGTGTGGACTCTCTCCATATATGGCTTGAAATGATCCACACATAGGTGGTAAAAGAGTTTGGTGGTGGTGTTCGGGTCTGTTGTAGGGACAGTTGTAGGGACAGTGTGATAATTTCCTAATTTTGTCTGGGCTGGTCAGTCTCATATCCTGTATAGGGCCCTATGATTTCCGCGATAACGAAAACGCGGACGGAATCACGGAATCGGACAATAAAAACGGAATCTACTGTTAACACGGAATGCAGCGGAATTCGCCATTATTCTGGTGAAATTCAGTTTCGAGAGAAAGGGAAACAATACAGGTGACATTAACCTCACTGAATGTTTAGCAGTCACTCCCAAAACAATGCTAAAAACACCCGGTCCACCACTCCAGCCTAGTTAGCGGGGATGCAAACAATAGGTCCCGCCCCCGCTCCTAACAAGAAGTTGAAGCGCCCGCGGCTGACCGCGGAAATGCCTAAAACTTCCAAAAAGCTTAATAATTCGGTTTTAACCCCAAAATTCAGAGCGGAACAATACCCGAAACAATTTTATCACTCATGTAATCAGCTGTTTTGCCGAGTATGCCAACATACTATTGATTGGAAAAGAAAAGATACGTGCGATGACCACTTGAAGTCAAAAATCCATCTAAAAAACAGTGAAAGCCGTAGCCAGGGCACGGCCCTACAAACCACAATTACGTCTACAATCAGCTCAGCAGATTCAAGAGTGGAGTTTATTGGCTGTGTGCGCCGCATCTGACATCCCCCTTGAGAAGCTAAAAAAGTTACGCCCGTTTCTAGTCAAACACTGTAAACACGGAGGAGCGCTCCCCCAAAATGCCAGCAGCCTCCGCCAGACTCACCTGCCTCGAGTGTTTGATCAACACATGACTGCCGTTTTAAATTAAAATTATTGCAGGTTAAGGTTTAATTTAATTCTGCATTGTTTGTCCCCTGGTTTGATGTATTCTTCAAACAGTGCTTTGACTAAATGTTTTTATTCACAGTTATAATTTGTTAAAATGAAGGACAGGTTATAAGCACTTTTTATTGTTACAAAAAGGGTCCTCAAGTCCTCAGTTATGCATTTTTTACACTTTAAGGACAATGTGAAAAGTTTATAAGCACTTTATTATTTATGTAATGTTCTTATTTGAAGCACTGAAAACAGTGCAATGTTGTGATGTTTTAATAAATGTATTCGTTCGCACTTATTTGACACTCGTTCTGATGATTTAAATAGCTTAAAGTGTAAAAACGGAATTCATGAAAATGAAATCGGAAAAAACGGAATTTGGAAAAAAACAAAACGGAATTTGGAAAAAAACAAAACGGATTTCATAGGGCCCTACCTGTATTAACTCGCTCTGTGTCACATTTACTCTCCTCCATGTTTGACTGTGTGGCCCTCATTCAAATGTCCTGCCTGCCTGCATCCATGTTGTGTGGACGAACATAAAGCATCATCCAAGTGGGGAACATAATGTGTTAAGCATGATTAGTGCTGTTACTGATGGGAATACACCAAGACAACACAATATTAAAAGACAATATATTTCAGTGAGGTCTGGTTGTTACTAATGATGCTTTCTTCTCAATATGATCAATGATCTATTATGAAATCCAAGTACCCTTAAATTAAATCAGCAAGAACACACACAGGCCATTTATAAAGAAAAATGTAATTCTACGCTGTAGAGGATACATGACACTATAGATTATGTTAGAGAAAACTGGTCACATATGTGTGAATATGACAGAGTGTGCATGAAGCCTCACTCTTAAAATATTACCTTCGCCAATGAGGTAAAGTCTGTTTGTAAGCAAAATTTCACAAAAACGACAGAACAGATTTCCACCAAACTTGGCGGAGGGATGTGATATGGGTTAAGACAGAACCCATTGAATGTTTGGTGCAGCTCTGGATCAAGAATTATTTTCTCCTCTATCTTTAACATTGCAAGATAGTTTTTCAACATCTTCTACATTTTCCCAGGGAATAACTTGTGGATCTCACTGAAAGAAATTAGGTATGCGCTCTGCTGAGTGCCATCCTAGTTATAAATCAAATCCTTACTGTGAGCAGTAATTTTAATTTGTATGTTATAATGATGAGGTAACTGTGATACACTAAGGATATGACAAGTAAGAAACAAGCTACAGGAAAGAGTCTGCTCTGTTCCTTTTCAATCATATAATAAATAACCTTGTTAAAACATGAAGTCCTCAGTGCATCAGCATAATTGTAACCACATAGTGCCCCCTCCTGACCAAAAGGGTGCACCACACTTGCTGAATGTAATGGTAAGTGGTTTTGATGAGTGGCCACCCTAAGGCGTGGTAATAACATTTTAGAGAAAAGCATGTGCTGTCACAGAAATTTGGAGCATATTCAGATTTCAAAATCTCATTCTGTTTTCAGAAAGTACAATGGTTATTTAAGATCATTCCCAATGCGGCCTTACAACCTCTGAGGAGCTTTCTTCAGCTCTGCTCAGAGCAAATGAGCAGAACATCTCGATCTGCTCTGAATCCAGACTGTAACATCAGTCTGTGGCAAACTGCCTTAGCGGAATCTGCTTTCTCATTTCCGGCCCTAGAACATTGGAGTATGCTTCCAGATGAGCTTACAACTTGCACATACTTTCACTTTTTTCCAGTGGTGTACATACAATTTGTTTAGAAAAAACAGTCATGTCAACATTAATTTGACTGTGATTCCGATTTTTAATTGTGTTGAATTTACAATTTTCGAAATATTGAATTCACGTGCTGGTTTGTGTTGATGTGTGCACGTGGATTTGTCTGTGCCACTGTTTGTGTGATGGAGACTTTGATGGTGTTGTGTGTAAATTAATGTTTAAGTATTGGGTGTGTTTTTGATTTAGTGTGTACCTTCCCAAGGACTGCAGATGGACATGAGCTGATATGTAAATCTGGCATAAATCAACCCCTCTCATTTTGAGATGAGTGTCTGTGCCTTATCGTTGTTTGATAAGAAAAGAGAAAATCCGCAGTAGATTCGATAGGAAGCGGCAGTAGAGCACAGACTGCGGCTGTAGCCATGACAGCTGCACCGTGTGCGTCTAGAAACATCCCCGGGGTGAGAGCACGCTGCCGGGGACAAGGATCCCAAAATACCCCCCCAGCATGTGCTGCTGACGGACGGCCGCACTTCAAGCTGTCCGTCCTCGTTTGAACAGAGGCTGTAACTACGTCTCTCGTTTTTCCATCACCTCCTTGCTGATAGCATTCACGGTGCAAGCTAATATTAGCTGTTGAACCTTAGCCGTCTTTACTCTGGGGTTTCTCATTAGGAGTAAATCCCCGGTGGAGTGCTTCTGGGTTAGTGAGCCGCTTTGTTGGATCGAGACGAGCGTCGCAGAGGCAGAGGGGAAGTTCACTGCCGCACCTGAGACCCATTACAAATCATGCATGTTAGCTTAACAGCTAGCTAGCCTCGTCGGGAGCGAGCGTGAACATATGACTGAGCAGTTAGCCTAGCTCAGTTTGCCCCTCTGAGATTGCATGTTAGCTAAGCAGCTACGCAGCGGAGCGGCGGTAAGAAACACGTCTTGTCCCGAGTTAACAGCTCTAAACCCGAGCCCACAACCCGGGCCAAGCGGCTACAGCACACTACTACCGGGCTGACGTTCAGATAACTAGCTAGCTAGCTCTGTGAGGTGAGCAAACACTGGAGTCCGGGTGTAAGGAGGCTAACTCCATTAATGTTGACACATTTATACCGTAACGAGGCTTAAAGTCGATGATACATAATAAATAGGTCGGTGGTGTTTAAATGTGGGTATTTGATGGTAATAATAATGAAGAGTAGCCGCACACTCACTTTGTCCATGATACCAGCATGAGGTTCCTTCCAGAAACTACTGCGGACTAGCGCCTCCCACTGAACAGCGTGCAGGTTGCCAGGTCTGGGACCGACTATCCGTAATCAATGCTCAGATTTGTGTTTCTTATTCTGGTAGGAACGTACAGACAGTGGTGTGTTAATACTTGAAAGTCATACTCGAGTAAAAGTACAGATATCATACCTGGAAGTTAAAGTCACCAGAAAGAAAATGACTTGAGTCAAAGTCTGAAAGTAGCTCATATTAAACGTACGTAAGTATCAAAAGTATGTGCTGTTGAAATGTAGTTAGGTATCAAACGTAAATGTACAAGTACCACAATTAAAAATGAAAAGCCCTTTTCATAGTTGTAAAATTGTAAATTATATGAGCTTTTTGGGGATTTTTTTAAACATGATCCTATCACAAACAGTTGTTAGCATACAGTCAATCATTATATTACAATATATTAGTTTTCCACTGTTTTACTCTCATGACAAAAAAAAAGAAAACACTCCGTAGAGCTCATGTCTCCATCGACACCCAAGAGTAACCTGCACCAAACTTTTTATACTCAAAAATCTGTTCCCCAACCCTGCCTCTTTTTTTATAAAGAGCCATGAATCATTTCTTGGGAAACCTGTGACAATGTAGAATAGCACCCAATCGCACAATGTTAACGATAGTGGAAAATAAAAATCCTGGATTTACACCCTGATCCAGATCTGAGTTCCTTCCTTACACATGCCGCATCCACCCACCACGTTTCATGTGAATCCAGTCGTTTTTTTCAGTTTTTGCTGCTTACAATAAAACCAACCAACAAATAAATGGACAGGGCGGAAAACGTAAGGTGATCTCACTGTACAGAAAATCTATTTGTCTCATTGGCAGATTCAGAGAGTTTCAATGTGCAGTTTACACACTGTACACATTGTCTTATAGTCAAAATATAAGTGTTACTTAACCAAAGTCATACCAGACCATCTGTGGACACATAAGAACATAAAGTTAATACAAGTTCTAAAGACGCATAGTTTATCTGATTAGAAGGCCGTCCGGAACAGAGTAATCATGCTACTGTTGCCATGGAATGACAGACCCAGGAAACAATCACAGAGTGGCGTTCAGACTCTCACAGTGGCAGTCATGCATTCACTTTATCTCCAGGCTCCGTGCACAACAAACTGAGAGCAGGTAGTCCTGCAGCCTTGTTCTCATTTTACTTTAACCCATGATTACAACTATTCAGTTTATTAAAATTAATCTCCTGAAACACCACAAGGAATCTGGTGAGGTAGTAAGACAAATAAAAGGAAACTTTTAAAGTGCAGATGAGAAATCTTTGTTTTCCTGGCTTTCTATAAAGGGATTAGAGCAAGGAGGACTGATATTAGTTTTGAATAGTCTAAATAGTCTCACAGAAACTCTACTGGCTGTTGTTTTGATATGTCTCTTTCTTAACCTCCCTGCTCCAGTGGAACATGGCTGACAAAAGCAGAGGATAGAAGAATCATCACACCAATGTACGTGTATTCTGTTAGTCAGTTTGTCACTCGGTCATAATTACACTTTGTTAGAAGGTCTCTATTTCCCACACTGGTCAAAACAGATGTAAACCTTCTCAAATCAAAGCAAACACTTGGAAACTTAATGCAGAATCCAATTATTAACTTCAAATTGAATGTGCTGATAGACAGTACCTAGAGAATATAAGCTGTCAAAATTATTGTTGTCTGGACTTAAAAGTTCAGTGTGTAGAATTTAGTGGGGATGTTGCATGTTGCAGCTGGATACCCCTCACCCACCCTCCCCTTCCAAAAGTTAAAGAGAACCTGTGGTAGACTTCAGTTGTCATACAAACTCAAAAGGTGTTTAGTTTGTCCAGTCTGGGCTACTGTAAAAGCATGGAAGCCTCCGTAGAAGGGGCCCATTCTCGGGTAGGAAAACAATTCCTACTATTTAGTTGAAACACAAGTGAAAACATCACTGGAATTATTTTATATTCCATTTCTGCCAATAGATCCCTTTCACCTAAATCTTACACACAGAACCTTCAATCTGGTCCTGACCAGCCACAGCAGTTAAGGCCCATCTATGGATAGACAGATAGAGAGACACACACACAGATAAATAGATAGATATAGACTGTGACAATAGATTTGTTGCCACATTCTGTCCAGAACCTCAAATGAAAACACTGGTTACATAAATAAGATACACGTGTACAGCATACGTCATTTAATTTCTTATATTTACTCATCATTAGATGGACAGAAAGAAAAGTGGGACAGAAAGACAGACAAATAGATACGGTAGACAGATAGATAGATAGATAGATAGATAGATAGATAGATAGATAGATAGATAGATAGATAGATAGATAGATAGATAGATAGATAGATAGATAGATAGATAGATAGATAGATAGATAGATAGATAGATAGATAGATAGATAGATAGATAGATAGATAGATAGAACATTTACAGAATTTAATCTATTGACAATGAAAATTATAATATATTGTATTATTATAACTGGAGTGGCTTTAGGGACAAATCTGCCACAGAGTGCTCTGATCTCCACTGTGCAGTGCTAGGATTTCCGTGTTTACTACGGGACCATGAATGCTGCACTGGTTACTTGTGGCGCCAGTCTCTTTCCACGGTGCTGGACCGGAAACACTTTGTCCTCATTAGTTTAACTGAGCAGAGAGCGTGAGTAGCTAATAAACTACGTTCACAGTTATACATTCATTCATTCTAGATTTGTTTGAGCAATAATTACCACTGGTAGCTGTACATTGAGCTGAATGTGTAATGTAGTGGCTTATTTTAGGCAGCTAACTAGCTAGCCACGCTATGTGAAAGTTTAGCTGCTAGGCTAGCAAATTAGCCAGCTAAGTTACACCTCTTTGCTAAAACGACAAGACTCTAAAACAACACATATCAGCTGTGTCAACACGTCTTTAAATGTGAGTTAAATTATGAATCTTCACTATGAATCCAAGTGAGTGACCAACACTTCACAGGTAAAATGTCCTCTCCACTGTTCCTCTGGTGCATCCCTCTGTGCAGCTAACAGGAGCAGCTAACAGGAGCAGCTAGCTGGACAAGCTGCTTCTTCTAAGTAACCACAATGAGGAGACAGGAAAACCCAGCATCAAGGCCGACAGCAGGTTCGTAAACATGTCCATTAATTTCCTCTTTGCCAATGGATTCATGGCACAATTCATGCCAAGTTCAGGTGTGTTGTGGAATAAGGAAATTAAGCTGTGTGTGTGTTGCATTGTGGTTCCAGTTTGCTTCTTGTGGTGAAGTACCATAATCAACAGTCCCCTTATGAAACCACATTTTAATTTACTGTGTTGCACACACTCAAAAATATCAGCCCCCTATATATGCCTGTTTTTTTCTTCAAGGTTCATGGATTAATCTCTAGAAAATCAAGGAAAATTTAAAAAAAATGGCCAATCTCATAATGTGAAAGAAAAAAATAAAGTCTATGTATATTACACATATCTTGTATTCATTTGTTTTTCCTCTGTCTCCACCAGGCTGCCTCCCTGTGCCGCTGTTCAACCAGAAGAAAAGAAACAGGGTTCCTCTGACATCTGCTCCTTCAGTGAATGAATTCTTCTCCCACAGTGAATACACGGCAAACACCAGCTCAGCTCCATCTCACATCATCACACCAGGTGAAGCAGTCACTCTCTTTAGGTGTCTAGTTTATTTCAGACACTGGGTGGCAGTATACCAAAAGACAAATCTAAATGAAAACACAAATGATTTTAACAATACCTCACCGTGATTGAGATGTTCTTTCCCTCCGCATGGCTCAACTGCCTATTGGATGTTGTTTGACTGTTCAACTCACAATCTTAGAGTGAACACGAAAGCAAGACCATTGTTTTATATTCAGAGAATTTTGTTTTTCATTTTGTCTTATTACATAAAGACAAAGGAAAATCATGTCATGTATCTCCCTTTGAATTAAGACACTTCACAGCTTTAAACAGTGGACACTGTCAAAGCACTTTATACTAAGGTCAGACACATTCATACAGTAGTACTATACTGTTCTGCTCTAACACGCATCAGTTGTTTATCACAATGGGCACTTTTGGATGTCAGTATCTTCCCCATAAATAACCAAACTGGAGCAGTCAGGGTTCGAACCTCAAACGTTCTGATCAGTGTACGACCTGCTTTACCCCCATTAGCCACAGCTCTACTCTTTCACAGGTACCTATGGACGCTACCAGGGTTCAGGTTCGTCATCTGGTGCCTCACAAAGTGACCAGTGGTTGAAACAGGCTGTCCCACAATCCCCTCAGTCTCAGCAGTTTGACACTAACAGACCTGCTCCTGGACCTGCTCCTAAAATGAGAGCATATGCACCCATATCACATCCATATAAAGGTGGAAACACCAGGTATGTTTTGTCAGGTTTAACCCATCTTCTATAGTCTTATAATATGAAAAATGCCTGTAAATCCACAATGTCAGACCCATAAGCTGTTTAAGTTGGACAGTTTTTTATTATGATTCTGAATAAAAACATAGCTAATCGAACAGACACCTGAGAAACATGTGAGAAAGTTGAAATAAATATTGGGCATCACCACTTTGTGCAACATGCAAGTGAATGTTTGAGTCCGGAATTTACTGTCACTTGTTTATTCAAGAAGAGTGAATGCATGTCTGACTTTCACAGACAAAAAACATACATCGACAAAATAAATTCAGATGTCTTCTCAAAAAGTTTGACTGACATTTGGTGTTTTTAATTTGAGATCCTAACATGTGAAGCAAAAGATTTATTTCCATTTCAGCACTCAGACGGGGCAGCCCAGTTACCCAGTGAGACCACAGGATTCCAGCTACAGCGATAGTTCCAACAAATATCAGAGTCCTCCCAGCACTCAGCGTGCACAAAACAAGCCATCACCCAACACTGGGTTTTCTCATATGAGTCAACAGTCTTCTTACAGACCATCCACTTCCACGCCTCAGCATCCCCGACAGTCTCGACCTATGCCCCCTCCTGTCCCACCACCCAGCAAAACCCTAGCTCGTGCAGCGCAGCCACAAAACAAGACCTGGAAATTTACCAACAGCTTCGGGCCACAAACTTCCCCCTCTGACAGAAAAAGAAGCTCAAATCAACCTCCGACTGCACAACCAACTCAAACTCGGGTAGGAGTAGATATGGAAAATCTATACTAAATACACAACGATGTCTAAATAATCCGTCATTATATTGTTTGTAATGTGTGTGGCGTCTTTATTTATGCGCAGCCGGAGCCATCTCCAAAGAAACCAGCCAACGAGAACTCACTGAGGATCCTGACTGCAGTAATCGATGGCATGAGACACTGGAGCCAGTTTAAAGACAAAGCCCCGTACCTGTTTGAGATATTTGGTCAGTTTATTAGAAGTTTTTGTTATGTACTGTATTCTTAAATATGCTGGAAGTATTGGTGCTGATCGGAGCTACAGCCACTGCAAGGCAAAGAAATCAGTTAAAGAAACTTTCACAAAATTTTCTACAGTAACATTTTGATGGTAGCATAATATATAGTGTATTTTCGGTTGAGTCTACCAGATGGAAAAATATGTCAATTAGATGATGTTAGACTAGAACTGAACAAATTATGGATTTTTGTTGGTATTAGTGGGTCAAATTTGTCTCTAAAATAATCCCTGAGGCTCTAAAGTCAAGTTTACTGAATGTTGGCTTTTCTAAAATTGTGATTAGTTATTGTTGGTCATTCAGACTTTATCTTAGCACCCTCAACTCTGACTGACTTCCAGCATACCTGTGTACTCATTTTAAAGCATTTTAAAGCATCACTCATCTAACTGGCTGTTCTCCCTTAGCCACTCTTGACTCTGCAGTTACTGTGGGTAGCCATGGAGCCAAGACCTTCCTCATGAGAGATGGAAAAAAGGCTGTGCAGTGTGTCTTCTATGAAACTGTGAGGAAAAAATACATCTGCAGAGAAAAATTCCAAAGAATGAAAGCAATTTTTTCTTGAGTCGATAAATGTCAGTTTGCCCACATTTACTTGCTCTGATACATATTTTAAATGATGCACTTTGGTTATACTGTATATTCACTGTACAAGTAAAGGAAACTTAAAGAATCTGGTGGAATTACTAAACGGGCATTTCACAAATATGGAAAAATATTGCCAATAGAAAATCCAACAATGCGATCTCACTTGAATTTACTTCCTTTCTGCATCTTGTCCAACAGGAGCAGGAACTGCCCCGTCTGATCCGGGGTCAAGTTCACCGCTGCGTGGGCAACTATGACCGCAGCAGAGACGTCCTCATGTGTGTGTCCGTCAGGCCCGGCCTCCCCTCAGAGCTGAGGAACGCCCATGAGGCTGTGAAAGCATCTGACGCCGAAATGAGAGCACTGATCAAATCATTCCGTGAGATCTGAGCACGAGTATGTATCTTCAGCTGTAGGAAAGGTAATAGGGTTTGATGATAGTCCATTACAGACAAGTTTACGTCAATTTGTTCATGCACACAGTTTGTTATAACATAGAAGTTCCTTTGGTTTTGAAAAGCATGTTTGAGCACTTTTTGACCTGTAAGAGTCATATTGTCTTAAGTTTTGCATTTGAATTTAAATAGTTGAATCCCCTCATGTTACTGGATATGTGTTTTTGTTTTTGTTATTTATTCGTGAAATGGAAACTTAACCAAACTGTGAATGGAAAGTAAAGCTTCTCTTGTTGTAAGTTCTGAAGTATTTTTTATTACAAAGAAAAATTCACAGAACAGCAGACATTGTTTAGAGGTGAATTCAGGTAAAGCAAACACGATGAGGTAATATCTCAAAATATATCTTTGAAAAACGGGGCAGTTAAGAATAACATGTGATATCAAGTACAGTTAGTTTATTTACAGTCAAACATCACAATGGAAAAGAAACGCAATGGTCTACTCTACCAGAAAACAGTTTTCACCAGTGCTGAGACTTTACACACAATGGTCCAACGAATAAAGGGAACAAGTCCAGTGCAGTCACGCCAATCATTCCCACAGCCGAGCACAGTATGAGGTCCAATACAATACCAAAATTTATATCCTGACCTTTCAAATATGGCAACATAATCATAGTAATTTTCCAAATTTCAGGATGTGATTGTGGGGAAAACCCAAATGTTTGGAATATTTAAAATTTTACCTATTGGCAGACTTCAAACCATTATTAAAACACAAATACGCACATAAACACACACTAGAAAAGGGAGTCCAGCTTAATTCAATTGGCAGTGTACAGGGACCGGAAGTGGAGATGTGGACAGTTTGTCCTCAAAACAAGAAAGGAACGGTGCCAGCGCTCAGAAGGAGACGTGGGTTGACAAACAAACACACCAACACATTTTGCTTACATGAGGAGTTAATTATTTTAAACCACGTTTTACACATGATGTGAGTAATGTGTCAGCTCAGCACAGATGACAACAGGCGATGTTCAATTTGTACAGCCACTTCCTCCAACACTTCAAACTCTAAATCACATAAGACAAGGATGCCAGGAATTAATCGGTTAGCTGCATGTCACAACCTTTTAATAAAGCGATTCAAGTGAACTAACGCTTCTAGATAATTGGAAAAAAATATCTCAGGGCATAATTTGAATCCAAGTGCACTGCTTTCCTTTTTTTTCCTTCTCTGCCATTACCTCCGAGGATTGGAACCCCCCCACCCCCGCCCACCAGAACATTTTTCTCAAGTTAATGAGATCATTCTGTATCAAGTACATGAGAAACACTTTGCCTCTGAGAGGAAAAATTATAAGAAAAACAATCAATCACTTCACACAACAGGATCCACAGTTTTTCAGCAGAAAAAGATGTCAACCTGATAATTGTATTTAACACTTGTCTTGGTTATGTTAAAAGGCACAAGTTGGTCAGATCACATTTAAAATCTAGATCAATTGTTCTACCATTAACAAAGCCCATCTTTATCATGCATTTCTGACAAATTTCCTACAGCTCCCTGCCTTTTGCAATCTTTTTTTTTCCTGAATTAGTGTTAAGTATTGTGTGTTGCAGGCAAAACGTTGTTCATGTTAAACAAGCAAGTCACATCACACAAACAATTCTGGGGAGAAGGTTGACAAAAATATGTAATATCACAACATAAACGTTTCTGACAACACTGCTCTGAAACCACTCCAGGTTAATCATTATTCACTTTGCTGTAATGAGAAGATATTTTGACTTGTCCTCTCGGCAGGTCTGATGCTGTGTTTATCGTCCCTTGCTTCTCGACTCCCACAGGAAAAGTCTGAAGAGAAAAAAAATCCCTCAAAGTGTCGGAGTTCACTTTTCAATCGATCCATATTTTGAAATCCCAACATTAGCTCTGTTAAACCAGGACCCCATATATATATATGTGTATATATATAGTCCAACACCATATGTACAGTCAAAATGCACAGATGCATTTCGACCAATAAAAAGTGTCTCTCTCTTTGAGTCACAACCTCGTGCTGAAACGTTACTTGATTGTTCGAGTCGAGCCAGAAAACCTTGTCTGAGTCGCGTCTTTACTACCAGTCTGTTTTGGAATGTGTCGTACTGAATGTTGACTCGTTTCCACAACGGAGCAGAGGAAGAAAAAATAACACATTTGAAGCAGGTACTTGAGGACATTTTCTTAAATTGCTTGAAATGGGGTTATTACTCTGCATCCTCTGACACAAAGAAAAACAAATAAGTCAAACTGTAGAAACCTTGTGACAAACTGCAGGATTAAAATAATAACCACAGGGTTTTATTGTAACATAAAACATTCCATTTAAAATAACATGAATTTAAATGATGGAGGAAGACAGTGTTAGTTGCTTCACTGAGTAGGGCTTCCCAAACAGCATCAATATTCAGCATTAAAAATGGATGATGCAGGCGTCTCTCCGTGACATCACGTCCAGGTCAGAGAGTGTCGTCAGGAGGGTATAAAGAAACCACAAGACTTCATTTCCATGCACTATAACAGCGTGGGCAAAGGGGTGGGGGACAGCTGCTCCTTCGGTGCATATTTGGCAAAAAAGGGCAGGAAAAGGGTGAGCATGACTCCGACAATTGCCAGCATGTAGCCCCAGCCGATCTGGCACTCGCCGGCGTAGTAGATCTCGGAGTCCCCGCAGAAGGACCTGACCAGAGAAGAGTTCAGGCCGAAGGGGTAGACCAGCAGTCCGGCAGCCATGATGAACACTGCAGAGAAGAAGTGAGACCCATTAGACAGTGAACAGTACATTCATTACAGGCTGTTGGAGGAAGGGGTGGAAACAGATGCTGCGTACACTGTTAAAATCACATGATTCTTACGATAAGAATCAGTTTTAATGGAAAATTGTATTTAGAGTGAAATACATACAACTATGTTAAGATGTTTATCTTGAATGTAGCAATTCAGATGTTTTTGGTACTCATTACCTAGTTTTTAAGATTTGTTTTTGCTTTCATCGACATACAATGGGTTTTATTGTGTTGGAAATAAATAGTTGTATCCCTGTTGTGTTTGGTAAGTCCACAGACCTCACACTTTTTACTCAGTGCCAAATCAGACAGAATCCAAAAATGGTTAAATCACCATCACAGGTTTTGTCCAAAGTTTGTTGCCATTGGGATCTTGATCGCTCACTGGAACAATTAAGAATCCATTTTTGTTTGAGCATCCAACAAATGAGTGAGACCCAGAGTGAGGGCACTACTCAACTTGTTATAGGCACAAGGACCATGATGAGGAAAGACTATTCTTGCCTGGTTTCACGTTCTGATATCACAAACTTATTTGGTCTGTCCCTGGTCTATATAATGTTTGCATCCTGAAACTTGAGTCTGGAGTCTAACTTAATATTTTGGCCAAATCCCCTTTTTGGGGTTCTTGATATCTTTTAATTTAACTCTCAAAAATGTCTCATCTAGAAATCCCCAGTTAGTTATCTTGAAAAGTGTTATTCTTCGTTTCAACAAACTTCACAGGATGGAAGACAAACGTGCTCTCAGCATGACTGTAATATTTGTCTGTAGTGCATGTTTTATTTTTATAAGAACTAACATTTGGATAAACTTGTTCAAGAATGATATTTGGGTATTTTAAATTTGTTGGCACTCATATGAATCATTGTTTTCTTCAAAGCTATTTTATTTTTTATTTGTGCCAATATTTGAGGTGTCTACCACTAACGGGGGCATAATGAATAAAACAGCATATTTTGGTATATAGGTTAGTAGGGACCTAAAGATGTCCACATCAGGATTACATTTTTTGCCTCAGTGTCTTCAGCAAACTGAAAACAAATATTTCTTTACTACAATCAATATTTCAGAGGCTGAGACACATAGGACCAAAATAGCATGTGGGCTGGAGGGAACATGGAAATGTGGAAACGGTCTAATGTGTGGTCACTTACTGCCAATGTCCTTCCATGTTCTCTTCATAAATATATATAAACAGGCCAAGTTAAAGGCATTGTTTTACCTCGAGGAAATAAAAGCATTCATAATGAAGCAGCCGGGATTTCCCCTTATTATCTCTTATGTGTGTCACAGCCTATGAAATATTGATTGTTTTTCCGTAGCCTGGAGAGATTGTGAAATAAAAATCTGATCCAGGAATGGATGTTTTTTTTCCCTACCATAGGTAAAATATCTCTCCAGTCTTTGTCTGTGTTTGTATGAAGCAACGAATGAAGGATATTGTTATTATATACATAATTATATCCCTACTTTATGATAATTCTACTACACCTTGTCTCATCCTTAATATTATTTATGTCCAATGGGGGTAGAGACCCCAGATATTGGTAAAATAATTATTAAAGGTTGTAAATATGGATTGACATCATATTTGTGCACGTCCGTGGGTTTTCAATGCCCTCAATATCATTTTGTCCAGGATTTTCTTTTTCAAATCTAGGGCCTCAGAAGTTTGCTAAGGATAGTCACAATACTAGCCAAACTAATAATCATATACAATCATACGAAGGGCTGATTGTTTTTTTTTTAGGCCTTGGTTTTGGGAACAATTCATGTTATTTAAAGTTTTGAACCAAATCTGAGACAGTGCTTTGGAAGTCTTATCCGATTTTATGAATCGATGATTGAAGTGGAAGACTCATGGCAAGATATATCACAAAAACATGGCAAAACCCAAAATCCTACGCAAAGATATATTTCAATAGATGTTAGTGAGAAAGAGTTTGTTTGTTTTTCACAAGTTGAGGGAATCAACCTTTGACTTCCCTAATGGCTTGATATACAGTATATAACACAGCGATATACCCACTGAGTGCCACTTGGTGGCAGTAGACGTTTTGGAAAGAAAATCTGCCTCAGACTCAAGTGTGTAATGAAACTTCATCACTGCTGAAGTAGATTAATTTGCACTGAGACTGAGTCTTGTGTTATATATAGAAAAATAAATCATGTCTGAATCATTTTTATAAGTCCAGTATTGGCAGAACAGAGCTTTATTGCATTGAACAACCAAAGCACTGATGACCTGTAATTGAAAGAACCTTCTAACGCAAAATGATTCATGTCTCTTTAAATCCATTTGCACTCCTCATTTCAAAACATCAGGTCTTCGGGGGGAAAGAAGCTCACTCTGCAACTTCTGTGGCATCAGCTTTCTCCGGCATGCTCCTCTGTGGCCCTGCAGCCAGAGAGCGGCTCACTTTTACAAATTGAGTCAAGTCTCCCTGCCTGAGCTGCCAAGCAGTTATCGACTGCTCTACGGGCTTTCATTGCTGCTCTTATTTATTCTGAGTGCCCGGCTGCATTTCCATTACAATGCCAGGTGTCATGGTTGTTTTAGCTGTGGAGAGCCAGACCTGCTGCAAAAGCTTGAACTCGCGATAGTGAGTAGTTATTAAGCTGCATTGATTTCTGGGAGATGTTCGTTTTCATTCTTTTCAAGGGCAGCCACCTCATGGTCAGAGGGAAACGTCGCTCTTATGAGAGCTTCAATGCAACAGCTGCGTGAGAATCAAATCGATGGTTTGTGTGGGCAGTGAAGGGGCCGCGCTAGTCGAGCAACAACGAAGAGGTGGGAAGCGTTTGCTGATGTTCTCGCTGCACGCTGGGGGGGCTTTGGGAATGACTGTTCGCTAGATGAAAGCAGGAGGATGAGGAGGACACACAGGCTGTGTGAACGGAGTGAGGAGAGGAATCTCTTGGGTGTAGTGTCTCTCTGCGGAGTTCACAGAGGGGCTCACATATCACAACCCTGCAGCCGTTTTATCTGCAGGGCCCGGTGCCACAGATCTCACAACCTAATGAGACTTTAATGACCTTCTTTATCAAACTACCCTTGGCTTTTGTGGAAGAAACACAAAGACACAGCAGCACACTTCCAACCCAAGGCTGCTTCCCTCCTCCAATGAAATGAAGAGTGAATTTTGACAAAAATAAAACTAGAATGAACAACAACGCAGGTTTACCCCCAAATAATCAATACAGGAATGTAATCCAGGCTGCGTCTCGCACCCAGGTGTCAGGTAAGCAGGGTGAGGCCTGGATATTATCAACCAGACCAGGAGGGGATACTGTCTGCATCAGATAAGCTGCAGCTCGGCCTGACTGGATCTCTGCCAGCCGTTAATAAGAGGTGAACTGTCAAAAAACTGTAAAATCTAACCCCAATCCATGGTTAGAATTACAAGGGAGCTAAGGTGAGCTCGTCTCCCACCACAAACATTGCTATTTTTGTTGTTGGTTACAGACTTTCATTTTCTATGCAATGAGTTTCCTGAAATAAATAATAATAGCAATAAAATATGTCAATTTTAGTTTTTCACTCAGTAAAATACCAATTTTGAACATATCTTTCAACTAATTTAACACAATGCTGTGTCTATTCCTGCTGGTGCCATCCATACTGTGCATGGTGGAGCTGCTCACAAATCACATGGGTTCTAACGTTAAGCCGCTTCTTTAACATTTTATCTCCCTGAGTTGACGTAGCTGCAGTATTTGTATTTGTCACAATATTCTGCAATTGGCCACTCTGCCGCACACCTGCAGGTGTTTGTGTGTGGGACATGTTTATTAGTACCTCCAGAAAATAAAGGCAAAGCCTCCCCAAAAAGCCACTGTAATTCAAACACTGCCCCTATCAGAAGTAACTGATCCTTTAAATCTAAGATGAATGAACCAAACCATAATTAATTTACTCTGCATGTCTCAACTGCAGAGATTTTACACATTAAAGTCTGTTAACACGTGTTACCAGAGGGAAAGTTATATGAAACTTTCTGTGGCCGCAGAAGGAGTTGGGATAAAGTCCAAGTGATGTCACTCAGGCCAGTGGAGGTTACAAGTTTTAAAATAAAGTGCATATAATATAGGCACGAGGAAAAAAGTGTGCAGGGTAAAATATGGCTTATCCTGTTTTTCTTCTATCTATTTAGATCTTTTTTTCTGTCCATCATCAGCCTGACAAAGCCGTGGGAATACAAGGTAAAATGTTGGAGTACTCTTCTCATGACCTAATGTGTGACTGCATATATTGCATACTGGATGAAAGAGGATCCTTGTTTCACAGCAGGCTGGACGACCATAATTCAGCAGGGTGTTACTGTACATGGCCCACTGGTCTAATCCTGTGAGGAATGGACAGTGTGATGAAAGGTTGACGTCAAGGTGCTGAACGGACTTAGGACTGAAAGAGTTCTTGTACAACAGAGACTACAGAGGCAGTGGTGGTTCAAGCTTCCATGGTGCCCTAGGCAATCCCCACAAACCCTCTATTTTTCATATATATAGCCATAAATCCACAATTTTATACAATTTTAACAATCATAAATATCAAAAGTGAAGTATGAGGATGAAGAATAGAAACAATATAACTAAAATACAGAATCAAATGATCCCAAATTATTACAAATTGACAGTAAACTGGCTGACTTGTCTATGAAATTGCATACTCACACTATAATGAATGAATTGTGGTTCATTTTGAAGTGTGACTGATCTGACTTATTGCATCTTAAACCCCTACTGTACAAATGTAGGTGTGCTGTTCCCCGGCCCCCCCTTGCTTTCACAGGTCAACAAAGCCCCGCCCCCCTCCTCATCTACCCTATCCCACAAACAAGTGCTACAGGCCGCCCACTCAGACAAGGTTAATTGACCCACACAGTGACATTTTATCATTGACGTGATGGGCCAATAAGCCATAGAAACCGCTGTGTGCCCCCCCCCTGGGCAAGATGTTGCCCATATCTAAATACGCCGCCGTAAATATTCACTAGGACGCCAACTAAACTTGACAAACTGAGTCTGTTGGTCAGCAAGCGAATGCTATATACATCATATGAGAGCAGAATATCCAATTAATTACCAAGATTGATACGAATAATAAAAAAAAACAGCGTCAGGAGAAAAGAACAGCAGGTCAGACTGGAATTCTTCATTTAAAGGCAATCACAGGGGTTTTAGTTTTACAGCTGTCCACACAGCCAGCAGGCAGCAAAAAGCTACAAGTGCTTCCATCATTTACTTCCTAATAGACCCAAATAACCCGACAGTTTACTAACCTCCTCACCCTCAATCAATGGTCTGCATAAGAACCAGGAGGAAAGTGGAGCTCAGCCAGATCTTTCTCCACAGAGAGGAATTAAAGTCAATTCAGGTTTGGAGAGAGTGTGACGGCCCAAATCAGATGAGAGTCAGCGAGAGCACAAGGCAATAGAGAAGTGCCTCAGATCATTACTATGACTTCACCTGCCATTATTTGTTATTTTATAGTTTTATCTATTTGTCTGCTTGTCAGATTTCCACCATGAACCTAAACACATGCTTGTAATATTAATGCAGTAATGGCTGTTTGGACAAATGGCTGTTTTGAGTTTCTCCAATTGATTTTTTTCATTCTTAAATTTGTCCTTATTTTACAGTGCATTTCATGGGGCTGACAACTTGTGTGAATGCACAGTTTTGAAAATATCCATTTGAAAAGACAAAACAGGCCGTTTGCACATGTGGCTGAAAAGCTGCCGAGGCCTTTATGTGCACTAATGGATAGAAAACAACTTAATGTGTTCCCCTCTCTCTTTTTCTATAAAGGATCGTGTGCTCAAGCCTGGTAGTGGAGGATAAGAGCGATATTAAATAGAACGGAGGACAAAGCATTGTGGTAGCATACCAAGATTCAGCACAGCTTTTACCAAATTAACTGAATTAACCTTGGATCTCTCTCTCTCAGTGGTGTGGTGAGAAATAAAAAGCCGCTCCCAGCAGACAGGTTCACACAGTGCCGAAGATGAGAGGGAGATTGAATGGGTCTGTGGGGCAGTAAGGTGTGTGATAACCTGCCGGCCAAGCGTGACTCTAAATCAATTTCATCTAACATAGAAATCACTGACGCACACCTCGAAACACACAAATCATATGATTACTCATGTCACGTATCAACGTATACATGCCTGAGTTCACATGTAGAAAATCTGGTGAGTCTGGAATCTTGTGAGAAAATGTAAGAAATTCAATAAACTATCGTGCCACACATTCATACAGCTTGTATCTATTGCAGCTTTCTCCAGTTTTATCCCTCCCGAGATATTACTAATAAAAAAAGTAATCCTGTGAGCTTCAAGGCCCTTTCATTACGATACAGAGGCCTCTGCTCTGGATCAATCTCTTTTGCCACCCTGTGCCGACTCTCATAACTCTGTTAGCGGTTGGGCCGGATCAAATTAAAACTCCATAGGAAATATGTGGTCTCCGACTGTGGATGCGCTGCCCTTTAATTCCAGTTTCGCTGTGGTGTCGTCTGTTTGTTTGCTCCCTCTTGCAAAGAGTTACATAAAACATATTAAGCAATCTGATTATTGTCACCCAGGCCCAGACAGAGAGACGCCTGCCTGGAGTGGAAAACTCCCACACATTAAAAACCTGAATGTACTTTGCTTTGTACTGAAGCAAAGTGACATGGCACCTCAACAATATGCCACTGTTACACTTTTGTTAAGTTCACCGGGAAGATTTACAGTCAGACAGACGATCACTAACATGTTTTGATATGCTCTTCTTTAGAGGACAGGCACTTAAAATGTTTCATAATATCACATCAGCAGGAGACACTGACAATGAGGAATAAGACAGAACAGGTTATACAATAACGGCTGTGGCTCAGGAGATGAAGGAGGTCGGCAGTTAGATCCCTGTCTTTCCTATTCCGCATTCCGAAGTGTTCTTGGGCAAGACACTGAACCCCAAATTGCCCTTGACAGCTGTGCTGACAGTGAATGATGTGTGGTGGAGAAAGTTCTGCACTGTAAAGCACTTTGAGTGGTCATGAAGACTAGAAAAGCACTATACAAATACAGAGAGTTTACTTTTTTACAATAGACATTCAAGGTTGGTAGGGAAATAGAATATATCAGAATAATTCCCTGCTTATCTACTGTGACGTTGGAGACAAATAGACAGCCAGGTAGAGACCACCAGCTCAGAGGGGGACGAGAGCAGCCAGACGTGTTAATACAAAACAATAAAAGAAGAGAGTGCAGAGCAACACTGGACTTTTTGGTGTGTTGCTTACATCCTCTGTGTCACCAGCAGCCAGTCATTCCTGAAAGAAACTTCATATCTGACTTCTGTCCAAGCAGGGACATTATCTGCTGCTATTATTCACTTCAAAGGAACAACAAAGAGCACACACATTAGACTGTGGCTTTAACATAACCACAAACCCACCTCGCATATTAATGATATCCGCACCATGCCAGTGGGAGGGGGAAAAAAAACAACAACACATTTTTCTTCTCTGCCAAAGCTAATGCCTTCCTTCTTCCAGGTAAAGAGACTAACATGGAACAACGACAGCAAAATGAATCTAATAAATCTTGATTTGCCGACACAACACTCGTCTGCTGGAGCTGCTACCCAGGTTTGTCACTGATAAAATGCAGTGACAGGTAACATATGCTGAGAAGTATTTTCTTAATTACACATGCAAGCCCAAAGCTATACATCAGAACTACCACTTCCTGCGCCATATTCTTCATCATCCTGTCTCCCGTTTCCTTTTTTCCCCCATAAGTAGGCATTGTCCAGGAATAGAACAGGTAAGCTGATCTGCGTCTGCAGGTAGGTAATAATAACCAAGATGAGATGCTGATATAAATTAGGTTTTTATTTACAATAACAACTCTGGGCGGTAAAAAGCGACTGTGACCCACATACACTCACTCTAATATTGTGCACAGGCATTAGCTCATACACCTACATACGTAACGGTGCAGGTGAAAAGCAGCACAGAAAATGTTTTGCTGTCGAGTCCTGTCTCAGCAGCACCTTCACAAGTATATCCTTAAGATTATAGATTAGATGCTTTACAGTGAAAGAGAAAAAAAAATGAAGGCAAAAAATTGGAACACAACATTCAAGCGCAAGTATAGAAATAAAAAATGTTACAGATAAGAAAAAGAGTAAAAACTAAAATAGTCAGTAAAATCGGACCTAGGAGAAAGCACACTTGTAAATATGTGTCTTTTATGAGATTTAAAATAGGGTGAGGAGTTTGCCAGACGGATCTCCTCAAAAGAGTGGGAGCCCTGACAGAAAAGGCCCGGCCACCTCTGGTCCAGGTTACCAGCTGATACATCTTTAATGTACTTCGGTGGGAGTCCAGAACGGTCTCATTATTTCATTATTAGTCTAATTTAAATAGTTTGATCACCTTGTGTATTTGGTGGAAAGGTAAAAGTGTTTGTGTTGCCTCCATACTGAAATCATAACAAAGGGCAGTAGATAACGGTTGTGTCATAGGAAATTGCCTTTTCACTGATTCACACGAAAGGGAAATAATCTTTTGACCCTTTATCTACAGGCCAATGGAGATGGGGGCCGGATAATTTCTGCTGCTCTCTCACGCAGAGAACACACACTTTTCACTCCACCTGCAGCACAGAGGAGGAGGAGGAGGAGGGGGCAGAGCGTGGATGCGGGTGTGACCGTGCATTAAGGAGAAACGTGTGAGCAGAAAGTTGAGTTTGAGTTGAAATAAGTTACAGCACTGTTTCTAGACAACAACAGATGGTCCACTAGAGTCTCTAGTGTTACCGATCTAAATGTGCGATGGGTTTTCTCTGTTATTTCCAACCCTCAGACGGATCAAGGAGGTAGAGGGAAAGTTTTTGAGAGCAGATCTGTGCCAGTGATGAATCTCCTGGTAGTCAGCTGGGACCTGGCGCAGCATGGGCAGAAGCAGCAGGGACTCTCTCCTAATGTGATGAGCTGTGCTCTGTCTGCACACAGCCATGTTGATTATTAAGCTCAGTGTGCCTCTGGGAAATTATGCTAATGACGTTCCTCCGACTACCTATGTTCCTCGAAACGTTTTGCTGTAGGTGATCGTGTTAGCGGCAGCAACTAAAACACGACTCCTCTAAATGTGAGATTAAGGAGGAGAGAAAAGGAACGAGAGGATGGAGAGTGAAGATGAAAAAGATTTCAGAGATTAACTGAAGCACTTTGGTAGGTGGAGCTGTAGTCACATCTTATTCTCTTTCATTTATTCCTCACCACAAATACACACCTCACTGATTCTTATCACCCCAACCCCCACTTTACTCTTTGGTGCAGCACCTCATCGTCTTTGGTGCAAAATTTAATTCTATTCAGCGTCCATTTGTGCAATTATTCAGAACTGAGAAACCTAATTTATAGTTTTTGTATTTATTTAGATATTTTTTGTAACATATTTAGTTTTTTTTACATGTATTTTTTTGTATTTTGTGCGTGTATTAATAATTTTTTGCCGCTCTTTTAAAAGCTGACTGTGGGCCACACATCCATCCATGTATCTCTCTCTCTATCTATCTCTCTATCTATCTCTTTGTATATCCATCTATCTATCTATCTCTCTTTCTGGAGCTAAGTTTCACTTAAAGGGAAAGAACAAAAAAAGAAAAGCTTTAAGAGACTCTAAGCAGTAAAATCTGAAAGTGCCAGTTTCAGATGATTAAATGAAGGGATGTTACCGATAGCTGCTGCTCCAAAATAAAAATAAATAAAAGTGGGAGAAAATAATTTCTTTGGGTCGAGCCAGCTTCTTACTTGCCACAGAGGTGAGACAAGCCGGGAGCTGTGCATGCTCAGAATGTCTACAAAGCTGGTTTCTTTCGCGCGGGAATGAATTCATTGGGAAAAGGTCCAGTGCTGTCAATGGAGGGGAAAACCTGTTGACCTTGAGATCACAGAGCGAGTCCGAGAGCAAAGAAAAAAGAGGGGAAATAAAATGCAGACAGGGAGAGAGAGATTAGCAGGGCAATGAAATAGCTTTTGTTATCTTTGTTGTGAGCGGGTCAATCAGAGCTCAGTAAAAGGTTGGTTTTTCACAGACACATTCAGGCTGTCCTAAACCCATACCCCTCTGTCCAGAGTGCATCTGGTCCTGATGCAGTGACTGATGCTAGAGAGGGTTGTCTACTAACCAGAAGGTCATTGGTTTGATCTCTGGCTCCTCGCTTTGCAGTGTTGAAGTGTCTTTGGGCAAAACACTGAACCCCCAAATTGCCCCTGATGGCTGTGTGATTGTGTGACGGGACATGATAGAAGAGTTCTTTACATGTAAAAGCACTGTATTTGTGTATATGTGTTAAGATAGAATCGGTGCCATCTAAAGTCTATTTAAATGTATAGTATACTTTTGTATACTGCTCATGTTTTCAACTCGTGCAAGCGTTTTGCTTTTTGGAGATTATACGAGACGAAGTGAGGCTTTAACGATTCTGTGTTTGGCACCGCATCAAGAAGAGGATCATACAGATAAGAACAAAGCAGACACTGAGTATTAAAGATAAGACAAGGACTAACCGTGTGGGAACATGTTGTGAACACTACCAACAAATAAGACAAAAAGGCGCTGTGGCAACCAGATTGGAGATCAAATTTAAAAGAATAATCTCTCTGTTGAGATGTAGAGAAGATCAATACAACTCTTGTTAAATAGCTTTAAGTTAGCTTAGCATTAACACTGGAAACAAGGGGAAGCCATAGACTGTATATAAAGATGTTCTCAAGAAGTTAAGCCAAAATGACCCGGATATGAACGCTGCCATCTTCCACTGGAAAAATTTGGAGCGATGATGCGCATTAGCAATTAGGGGATGGAACCACGGTAGCAAGGTCCCGCCGAATCACTAGCTCAATCAATCCTGAGTCACTCTGAACTGTCAATCATGAAGTTACAACTCATTTCGTAAAATTAATTTAATGTCTGCTTTGGCTTGTTAGGATCATCCATGTCAAAGCCCATAACATGGAGGAGGCAGGGTTTATGACCTATACTGCAGCCAGCCACCAGGTGGCGATCGATATGTTAGCTGTCATGTCACCCATCTTGGTTCTGGCAACAAAATCCCACTAACAACTCAAAACAATCACTTGTGTTTATTAGTGGGCTTCACAGCTGCTGGTAGGCAGTGGTGGAGAAAGTACTGAAGTTTAGTACTTAAGTAAAAGTACAAGTACCCAGGAAAATATATACTTAAGTAAAAGTAAAAGTACTACATCAACAATCCTACTTAAGTAAAAGTAAAAAGTACTTACTTTTAAATTTACTTTAAGTATTAAAAGTAAAAGTACTCACGCAATGGGTTGTCTCTCAATGTCTAGGCTGTGCCATTTTGATAAAGAATGCAGATATAGCTACTGGTAATACTCATGCCTCTACAGATGTCACTAGTAATAATTATAAGCAACAACATTTGCAGGTATGGCCTGCCCCTTTAAGGAACGGGCCCAGAGAGTGACGTAGTGCACATGGGTAACTTGCGCAAGAAGTGTGTGAATGCGAGAAGTGAACGAGCACCTAGAGGTGATGACAGTGTTGCTCCGGTGGACAGTCAATAAATAAAGTGGCGGCGTTAAAACTAAAGAAACGTCTCCTCCTCCTTCTTCACGGAGTGGTCAGGACGGCTTCTTACCGGCCACTGTGTGTGACTGTGTGTGTGTGTGCGTATGTGTGTGTGTGTGTGTGTGTCACCCAGATGCGTGTGTGTGTGTATGTGTGTGTGTGTGTGTGTGTGTGTGTGTGTGTGTGTGTGTGTGTGTGTGTGTGTGTGAGTGTGTGTGTGTGTGTGTGTGTGTGTGTGTGTGTGTGTGTCACCCAGATGCGGATCTGACGAGTGGGCACCCTCCGTCGGCCCAGCGCTAAACAGAGTAGCTGATGGTTAGATAGTGATCAACTACGAACTTTAACAGGAGGAGTGGAAATGTTTGTTGGCGTGTGTGTGGCTGCGTGTGCGACTGTGTGTGCGTATGTGGAGCGCTGGCGGAGCCGCTCCGTCACAGCAACATTTTGGCGAAACTGTGTTCATAAAATGTAACGAGTAACGACACATATTGTAGAAATGTAGCGGAGTAAAAGTATAGATAATAGCTGCAAAATGTAACGGAGTAAAAGTAAAAAGTATGCACTATTATTTTTACTTAAGTAAAGTACAGATACGTAAAAATGTACTTAAGTACAGTAACGAAGTAAAAATACTTCGTTACATTCCACCACTGCTGGTAGGCGGCCATGTTTAACCTTTATTTACCCTTTGCTTACAATATACTTGCTGTGAACAAGCTACTTTCTACTGAGAAACAGTCCCTGAAAAGCAGCTGACCTCAGGTCACCGGATTGTTCTCAGAAAGAAAAGAGATGCTGAAGTTTTCAATGAGAGGATAATGCATGCCATTTGCTGATTGCGAATACGAGAATAAAAGAGAAGTTAAATAAAGCATCAACAGAATAGAGGAAGAAAAAAAAAGATTCACAGCAGAGCATACAGTGAGTCGCACACTATTTTTCACAGCCTCCAAACAAAGACCACTTGAAGTGTGTGTCTCTCAGCTCCCAGAGCATGCTGAGCCATCTCAATTCATGCTTATGACTGTAAACCCTCCGTCCTGGGAGCCCTGCAGCACTGACACATGAATCTCCCATGCTGCATCCAATCTATCACTTTAATTAGTTCCAGTTCCATATCACAATCTATTTTTTTTATGTCGCAAATTAATTTACACCTCAGACAAATTGCTTGTCCTTGACTTCCTTATCCTTTATGAGGAGCCCAACAGCACACATTGGGGATGTGTCCGGGTGCAACCTAACATGACTAAACCTAGTCACTCAATCCATCCATCCCACTTCACAGATTGAATTAGCATAGGAGACAAAGTGCCTCATATGCTTGGCTGGGAAAATAAATAATGGTAATACGAGAAATAAAGTGGAGATTAGATTGCAGACATCAATCAACAGTGAAAAGTTGTGCTCACTGTGACGATGCTGTGCAGTGAGTCCCTGAGGACACGATGGTCTCTTCCCGTGCTGCATGCGGACCACTACCAAAGGTGATGTTTGTTTTTGTATGTGATTCTGTGTGTGTCTGTTTGTGTGTGTACAGCCATGTGTATGACATTAACCCTGTGATTGTGTTGACAGCCTTTGGCCCTAAGGCTAAGCCCTTAAGCGAGACGTCTCCTGGGTTCAGACCAGACGCTGCCTCGGGTCCTGCAGAGAATGTCAGCCGTGAAAGTCAGAACCACACAGTGACAGGGGGGGTGCATTCAGATATCCAGCTGTGCTGCGGCATCACAGATCACCGCAGAACACGCTACACTGAATGTGATATGTTCCTTGATAACATGTCTCATCCTGTACGTATTATGCAAAATAGATGAACGCTGCCGAACGAGGGGCTACTTCATTTGTCCCCTTGATATTATTGTTTTCAGAAAAACACATGGGCTTTTATAAATGCATCATCAGGGACCCGCACGTATATGCATTTGTGTATTCTTTCATATGCAGTGAAATGCTGTGTAGCCTGGCTGTCATTAAGATGAACAGCACTGTAACGGGCTAAAGTGGATAGAACAGAGTAGAGTACAGTTTGGGACATGGCTGTTGGCCATATTATTTCCTATTAGAATAATATTAAACAGTATAATGATTGTTTAGAAGGGTGCACACCTCCACTAAGGCTGTATAAGCTACTTAATCATCATATTGTATGTGCATGTATTGCATCAGATAGATTTACCAGGGTGACAGAAATGTTCTGCAAACTGTTTAAGTTACACAGAGGCAAAATATACAATCTTTGATATAAAAAATAAAAAATATAAAAATACTAAATACTGTAATATTATGATCATTACCCAGATCCACAAAAAATTCCCCATGGTCACAGATTATAGCAATCTGAGTTTTCCCCTGCACACATTTTATTAAGACATACCCGTAAATAGGGCGGCTGTGGCTGAGGGGTAGAGTGGTCGTCCTCCAACCTGAAGGTCGGCGGTTCGATCCCCAGTCTGAACCATCTGCATGCCGAAGTGTCCTTGGGCAAGATGCTGAACCCTCAATAGCCCCCCATAGAATAACAAAGTGCTGCGAGTAGATGCACTGTATGAATGTGTGTGTGAATGGGTGAATGTGAAACTGTACTGTAAAGTGCTTTGAGTGGTCTTCATCAGACTAGAAAAGCGCTATATAAATACAAATCCATTTACCATTTACCAAATTACCAATCCTCTTAACATGCCTGATTTATTATCTGTGAAATAAACTAAAATGTTGTACAAAGCTTGTAGTGTTTCCTGGATCCACCCTCTGCTCTGGATCTGCACCAAAATATCAAAGTCTCTGTTCAGACCCATATCGCATCCAATTCTCCTAATTATCAAACACTGATTAAAACATAACCTCCTTGGCAGAAGTAAGGTGCAGTTCCAAGGCTTTATATTTGAGTCTCGACCCATTTTAAAAAAGTGAACTCTGCTTTAAAACTGTGCTACAGTCTTTGAGCATTCAAGCTTTTACCTGCCCCCTCCCCCCCCCCCCCCCCCACACACACACAAGTACATAATGAATCTAGTTGAATAAATTTACATGTATACACGGTAACTACACTACAGCTTTTTGACAAAATATACTGTATGGCCTCCTGCAGAACACCACAGGTATAATGAAAAGTGCAAAATGCATGAATTCATGAGCTAAGGACGGGGTACTTGTATTCCAATTGAACGCCACACATTTTTCAAATTGGAGAATGGATTTTGAATGGATTCCCTTTGTCCTGGTGTTATACAGCTCACTCAGCACATTGACAATAACACCGTAAGTCAAGTGAGAAAATGTGAAAAGCTGTGCCACTGAAATTCACCTCTGCTCTGTAAATAATGTTTTTTTTTATAGAGTGTTACCCAGGCTGCATGTTGTTTATGAGGCACAGAAAGACAGAAGGTGGATCAGTATGAATGTCCTGTGTTCAAGGCTGCTGTAAGATCAGGAGCCCTGCACCTGGGCCCACTGACTATATATGAGCTCCCATTCATCAGGGTGCGTGTGTGTGTGTGTGTGTGTCTGTGTGTGTGTGTGTGTGTGTGTGTGTGTGTGTGTGTGTCTGTGTGTGTGTGTGGTGCAAGTATTACTCATGATCATATTATGTGGACTTGTCTTCCTTATGGGTACAAAAAGCAAGTCCTTGTAAAGTAAGTAATTAAGTTTTAAGATGAGGACATGTTTTTAGATTAAGGTTTTGGTTCAGGTTCAGGTTCAGGTTAGATTCAAGTTTAGGTTAAGGTTTAGGTTTAGGTTTAGGTTTAGGTTTAGTTTTAGGTTCAAGTTAGATTAAGGTTAAGGTTAGGCAAGCAGTAATTATAGTTAAGGTTGGAGTAAGATATCAGGAAATCAATAGTTAAGTCCTCTGAAGTCATAGAGACTTGTGGGCATATCAATGTGTTTGTGTGTGTGTGTTTACACTAGTGTTGGATTATTCATAGAGAGCGTTGACAGTAAAGTAATTTCAAAAAAAAAAAAATATATATATATATATAAACATGTAATAAAATAACAAGCTAAATCCCAAAAAACCTAATTATTTCGTTTTTCATGAGCATTTTCAGAGCCGTTTCAGTTCATGAAGATATGTACTGTGGAACCGACAAAGAGCAGAGAAAACCTCTCATTTTGCTCTGTTCAGCAGGTGGTGTCCCTGCTGTGGAACTGAATTGTGTCTTGAATGTGTCTTGAATATTGGCTCAGCAGTGTGCACTAAGTAAAATTTGAAGGCACTAGCCACTCCTCCGTGGCAGTTAGCAAATGCTTTAAAAATAATAACGTCCTTCGCTGTTTTCTCGAGAAAAGGGTAGTTTGGTTCTGCTTTCAGAACACGCAAATGCATCTTGACCTAAAGTGTCCACAGAAATACGGTTTCAGATTATCTTCCAGGACAATAATGGGAAGAGGATGTTGCAGCATCGCAGCACAGATGCAAACCTTGAGTATCATTCTCTGACATTATGTAGAAACCTTTGTGAAGAATGTGCAGCTTGGGGGTGGGGGAGGGGGATTCGGGAGGGGCGGCACCATAATGAATCCCTACAGGACACATTTGGAGCCTGCTGGGCTGCTGTAATGAAGCTCTGCCCTGCCATTGCTCCCTGACCTGCTGGCATTAAGAAAAAATTGAAACCATTACCTTCTGCCTTCACCTCAATGGCCTACCAAGCGGGGAGACCTGGAGCAGACATGTGTGTGTGTGTGTGTGTGTGTGTGTGTGTGTGTGTGTGTGTGTGTGTGTGTGTGTGTGTGTGTGTGTGTGTGTGTGTGTGTGTGTGTGTGTGTGTTTCTGTGTTAGGAGTGGGGACAGGAATGAGGTTGAGGTAAAGACGAGGCACAGCGGGGGGTACAGAGCAGACAGGACAACTACTGTATATGAATAGTAAGTGTGTCCAGACAACGACAGGCTGTAGTTTGAGCTCAGGTGTTGATGAGAGCGTGATGTAAAGCCACATAGACCTGAGAGTATATAAATATTATATACTCAGTTATGATCGGTGTTGGACACAACATGGATGGAGCATTCTGTCCATCCTCTGCGTTCATTTTGTCCGTATTTCTGAACATCTTCTGGACCTGTATGCATTAGACGCATTAACTAAAAACGCTGCTCATTTAGTTTAAATTATCGAAATGGATTGTTACTCTACTGCATACACCTGCATCAACGGATGCACCAGCCAATCAAATTGCATTAATGTGAAAGCAGAGGAGGACGCAACTGACACAAGTGTGTGTTCATCTGGTTGTGGATCTTATTTCCAATGCATGTCTCTTAATCATTGCATTGATAGCTGCTAACCAAATTAACTTGAACGTCGACTATGTTGTCTGGCCCCAGCATGAAGCTGTGGTTGTTGTCGCTATGACGATCCCGCTGGCACCAAGCATTGGGCATCCTCACCGTCGACTGAATGCATACATGAGAATCCAGCTTTCAGATATGGACAAAATGGAGCAGTACCACTGGAAATCATGGGGGGATGGGGGGCAGTGATAGAAATTGCTCGAGCGAGAAGATCATAACACGAGGAAGACATTTCAACAATGGCAGAACTTTATAAGGAGAGACTTTAAGGGTTGGTAAGAAACTACATATGATGTTACTTCACCCTCGGAAGGAGTTATCGCAACCACCTCCATCAGGAACTCTCGACTCTGCGCTGCCCTCTAGTGAACGATTTGCTTAGCACGACAAAATGAAGGACTCCTGGAAGTATGTGAGCAGTGACGGTTACATTTGAAACAATTTTATAGGTTCAGGCGGCAAACAGTAAATGAGGCTTTACAGCCATGACACACACAGTACAGACATTGAGCAGGAGGTTTGGATGGATGGTCCCTCTCAGTGTGTGTGTGTGTGTGTGTGTGTGTGTGTGTGTGTGTGTTCCACCACTAAGCTCATCCTTGGTTGAATGCATCTTATTAGCAGTGGAGTGTCTTAATTTGTTGAGGATTTCCAATAGAGTCAACAGACCATGCTTTTCAGTGTTTGCTTGTGTGTACTTGTGTTTGTGTACGTGATACCAGCCGCAGTCTGTTTTATCACATTTCTCAGCTGAGCCATTGTTCAAGTAGAGAAATCCACGGCACCCCCGGGGGAAGGAGAAGCGCCCTCCTGCGAGCTGCCTTCCTTTGAAGAAGGGATGTGTCAGTAACGTCCTCCATTCTTGGCTGGTCTCTCAAATTGGAGTGCTACTGGCTGGAGATGATTGGATCAGCAGATATCTGGGATCAAGTTCATTACGAGAGATGGAGCACCCCAGCACCCAGCTACAGATGAACCCTGTGGATAAGATGGGTCTCTTTCCTCCTGACACTGCTTTTCCTTTCTTTATCTCATCATTAGTCTTCTCTCTCCTCCTCTGCTCTTCCTCTTACTGTTTTCACGGGGGAGTGGGAGATAGAGGAATGAATCAGTAAACAGGTGACTAAAATATCCAAATTGTAAGAAATTTTATCTTGGACTATTCCCCACATCACATGTACTTTTGTCCACAAATCTCCAAAGGCACCAGATTAATCCTTGAGCACCATATCTGTCGAATCTCGAAATGAGATCCATAGACATGCAGGAGGAAGACAAACCAGTTTATTGGAAAATCTAAATAAGTTGTAAAAAAAATTACAAATTGCAAAAGTAATAGGACAAAAGGTCTTCAGTGCCAAGATTGACAATAAGTCAGTTTACTTAGGTCTTAGTATATATTTAACATGTCAGAGACTACACCTTGAGTTTTTAGATGGTTGTGGATATATTTGTAAAAAAACTCTTTACTTTATATACGTTTAATGTGTCACAATTTTATCCCCCTATATGAACTCTTGTCAACTAAAAACTACTGGACAGATTACAGATTCAACATTGTGGAAGGATGTGGTTGAGTGAGTCAGAATTGAGTTAGGAAAGAAACCATTACATTTTGGTGCGGATCCAGGGTCTTTCACACTGTGAGATCGGGTGTTTTTCAACATTCTCTCTCAGAATAATAAATGGCTCTTGATGAAAAAGTCTGTGGTTTCATAAGTGGACTGTTAGGCCTTGATGGACATATGTGCTCTAATGAGTGCAAGAAAAGTGTAAGAGTGTAAGAAAGCTTTTTGAATCAGCTTCAGCCCTGATGTGTGCCTCTGACTGGCCTCATCTCTATAGCAACAGCAGCTGAGGCTCATGGGAACTGTAGTGTTTAGATCCCTCTGCCATGCTTAACTTACAGACAAAACAACTGTTCTAAAACGAAGTTGACATAAATTTCCCGTTGGGGGTTGTGAGATTACCCATAATATAAATTCTTTGAGGATATGATGGAAAAAATTTAAACAAGCATGTAGAGTTAGGGAAACACCTCAAGAATCAAATCTAAAATGATTTATCAACATCATGGAGCAGATTTCAATTTCGTGCGTCTGTTCAAGGCCAAGCATATTTTAAAAAAATCTTTAATCTTGACATCTTTAATGAGCATCTTCCGTCCTCTGCTAACTGTCTGTATGCGTGGCACACACTCGTATACAAACACATGGATACACACACACGTCTGAACATGGTCTTTTGAAGTGCTGCCCGGGCAAACAAAGGAATGAGGGATTTCAGCAGCTTCTCTCACCCTCACACTGTTTCTCCTCATTGATCTTCTGAAGTTTCTCTCTCAAAGCGAGAGTCGGCCCGCTCATCTTTTTCTTTCATCCGAGGAGCCGAACACAAATCCACCTACAGCCCCTCGCCGCTGATAAACGGCTTCTGTCTCTCAATCGATTGCATGCTTTCAGATCTGTAAATGAAAGCTTAGGTAACAAGGATGACCAGAGAGGTAATCAAGAAGACCACCAAGACACGAGGGAGGGGAGCGCTAATGCGGTGAAAGCCATTCCTTGGTTACAGCAGCCGTCGTGAAAGCAGCCCGAGCTGTTGTGGTTGAGCTCCACACACACACACACACACACACACACACACACACACACACACACACACACACACACACACACACACACACACACACACACACACATGGGCTAAATGACGTTAGGTCCATCTTGGGAACAGAGTCTTGGTAACAATAGTCTGCTCACTCTGCTTTCTTTCATGCTTCGTCCTCCTGTCGTTCTCTCTGTCACATACAAACACTGGGTGTCAGTGGTCAGGGTCAGAGGTTGACCTTTGCTCATTCAGGCATGACTCTGAGGCTTAATCATACATTTTCTGTTTTGGCCCCTGAACATCTATCACATCAAAAATGACGATTGAGAGAAAGTATCTAGAGACTAGCTCTCAGAAAGCTCATACCTCCGTCAAGGCCCAACAGTCCTCTTTATTTCGATCTGCACCGAATTATACACACTGAGAAATATCAGTTTCTTAAACATGGTAGATTTTTTTCATCATAATCCATGTGAAAATATTGAAAAGTGTCTTATCTCACAACGTTAAAGAAAGTGAAGAAAATTCCTGGATCTGCCCCCTGATCTTAATGTGCACCCAGATATGATTGGTTCTTTCCTGACTCATACCACATCCATCCTCCAAGTTTCGTAATAATCTGTTAAAGTTATATGTGTAATCTTTCTTACAAACAAATAAACCAACCAACAAATAGACAGGGGTAATAACATAACTTCCTTGATGGAGGTAATTTAAGACTGGAAGCTGACTGTCTGTGAAGCCGAGAGGGCGTCCATTATAATTGGTTGATCATTTTGAATTATGACTCATATTTTATTGTTTGTTTTGAATGTAGCCTGGTCACTTGACTCGTCTTGACTACAGTCAGAAATATCAAAGTTCATAAAAAATAATTTAAATGATCACTCAATAGGAATGTTGTCCTGCCACCCAGGTATAAAAGGGCAGACACTCTTTCCTGACCCATACCACATCTTTCCACCAGGTTTAGAGGTAATCCGACCAGTAATGTTTGTGTAATCTTGCTAACTAACAGACAGACAGACAAATGCAAATAAAAACATAATGTCCTTGTTGGAGGGAATAAAGGAATCTCAGGAAATGCTCCACCATAAGTTAAGGTGAATATAAATTATTGCATATTTCGATTGTTATAATTTTTTAATAGGCGACATAGTTAAAGTTTGATGCTGCACCATAATGAAAATTTAAACAGCTTTTTACAGATTCCGTATGCTGATCTGCAACTTTGCTGACAGCTTCCTTTTTCCTCTTCAAGTGTTTCACAAAACCTAAATGCATCATAAATCCTTTATTGTATTATATTTCCAGGCACATACGCACAGAGGTGGTTCCTGCATAAATGCAAACAACAAAGTCCTGTGATTGGTTGCACCCCTCCTGTTCGGCCCCTCGTGGTTTGAAAAGCTCAATTTGAACGGCAGACAAACACACGCAGACATGTTGATTAGCTTCAGTCGCAGCTACAGCAACACGCTGGTAAGTGGAGTGGACTCCAGTGAGAGGCTGCATGGGACAGTGTAATGGCTGCGTAATTGTGAAGCATAATCAAACTGGATAAAATGACTTTAGAGATATTAGATTTGGCAGATCTGCTGTGCACGTTTTAGTTTATCATCCTACCGTCTTTCCTCGGTTTGTCTGTGTTCGAGCCTCTGATGATCAGAGTGCCTCTGATCTCAATGCAGTTCAGGAAGTGTTTCCACAAGAGAGGAAGACAAATCGGGATTGAACTCCCCAGTGTATACCTCCGCCATCATGAAACACAAGATCCGGTGCACTTGCAGGCATGTGTGGCTCAGGGAATTGATGCATTTTACTGTGGTTCACACCTTCTCTTGTCTAGTCCTGCCCGCTGAGCAATTTGTCAGGAAGAGGAGAAGAACTCATCATCATCGCCTTGGGACGTGAGGTCAGAGAGGTGAACTGAGTGGGTGGGAGGCTGCTGCGGGGGGGTAACACTGGGGATCGAACGCATCACTCTAGCTGCAAAATATCATCTTCAGCACAGCATTGAATCCTACTTATCTTCCATGGCCAAGTCTGGGTTTAGTTTGATTTGGCCAGGTTGCATTTTTGTGGTTGAGTGGAGATTTCCACTGGTTCCTGTTGGTGCTGCTCACTCAACTGACTCAGTGAGTTGCTTGAACAACCAAGTGTGCATAGACTAAAACTAATCACTTATTAACGATACTATTAAAACAGTTTTTCGAAGAACACAACAAAAGAACAAGGACAAAACCTATTCAGTGATTGTTGGCTCTGCTCCGGGCTACAGAGCTAACAGTAAAGAAGGAATGACATGATTGTGCACCTTACTGAACCAGGAATTTTGTATGCATGTTGGACATATGATTTTCCCCTCTGTTTAAATTATGGCCCCTGATTTAGAAAAATCCTCGACCCACTCATGTGTTCTGTAAAGGAGTTTTTGAATGCATGTACCTTCAAGAAATAGCGGCTTTATCTATCTTACCCTATATATTTTTGGCCCAATGGTGGGAAAAAAACGGACAATCTAAATAAAATGTATTCATGTGAAGGATTCCAACATTCTGCTTTATTTTGGAGCTACACTGAGCCAAAGGGAGGAGCAAGGCCACTCGGTTGTCTTGCTGTCTGTGGGAGGATGAATGGGCAGGAGACAAAGCCAGGTGGTGGTCATGCTTTAATAACAAGGAACAGTCCTTGTTTTTATGGCCTGAAATCAGCACTTATCTCCTCTCTGTGTACAAACATTCCCTCTTCACAAAAGCATCTTACACAAGTCTGGAAAACCCCAGGAAAAAACAAGAAACAAGGAAGATGGAGGGTTTCGGTTATTACAGGCCCCTGTGAAGCTCCAGCATCCCCCACCACCACCACACACACACACACACACACACACACACACACACACACACACACACACACACACACGCAATGACACCCAACTCTCATAAGCAGGGTGCTGGGTTACCTAGAGTCAAATTATCATAACTGGGGCGTTAATCATAAAGCACAAAGACTGGTTAACATCTTCAGTGGCTACTCTATTTACAGCTTTATCACTAAGCAACAGCAGGAAAAAACCACACACACAACCATAAGGGACATGTGCACAGACCCACACACACACTTTCTCTCACACATACTGTCCATTTCAATGTAATGGTGCTGTGTCTAATTTGGAGGGTGTTTGACAGACACCATTTTAATGACCCAGAGGCTGTGAGAGGACTTAAGCTGACAGAAGTATATAGGGCCTCTATCATGTCAAAGGAAACAGACTTGGCACAGTCGAAAAAAAAAGCCATCTCTGAAAAGTGAGATAGGGCCGTTTCCATTATCCCACCATTAAATCCAACAGCTACGAATAACCAGCAATTACATTTAGTGTTTAAGTCACTAAAAGATACACAAAATACAACGAAATTAACTGAAAATCAAGACAGGCTCCCCCCCCCTGTCTTCAGTGTAATGCTAGGGCACTTTGGGAGTACTGAGTAGCATGTAATGAGAATAGCCATGCAGCTTCAGTCATGGAATTTCTAATTACCCATTAGCATGCACTAAAGAGCAGCTATGAGACCATCTCCCACTGAGCCGATACAATACAGCACAGACCCATCGTTTGGGGAGCTGTCAGCCAATCAGATGTCACCTTCCACAGTTCAGGTCCCAGCGATGAGACCGTGATAAGGCTTCTCTTTCATAGCGCCTGTCCAGCACACCCACACAAACTGTGGCCCCTTGCTCCTTTAATAATGTGGGATAATTAAAATGAAGCTGTCTGCCGTTTACATGACTATGGCCATATGTAGCTCAGATGGTGCTAATTACGCTCAGCACCTTGTTTTTCAGAAGAATTGGCTTCAACATACAAAGTTACACCCATTTGCCTGTGCTCGCACTCTGTCGTAATGTGGATTGCGTTTCCTTGTCATTAGCAATTTCCTCCTCTGTGTGTGTCGGGATAATTAACCAGCTCGATTTGGTGCCCGTCGCATAATGAGAGGTGATGTGCAGAGACTGTGCAGAGAAGAAAATCTTTATAATTAGGGGGAGAAAAAACAATAAAAAATCTATTATCAAGTCAAAACAAATACCATTAGGAGTCTGAGTCCAGGGCAGAGCAGCAGTGAGGAGGGAACATGTGTGTGAACCCTCTGGTTGTGGGACGAGTCCATCTCTCCGCTCACTCTTCCACCTCTCTGCCCTCCAACATTTCAACTGGTGTGTGTACGTTTGCACCGGAATACATTTGCATTCATTAGCATTGACATTTGCGGTCCTGGCACATTGACGTGGAGTTTGGCTTGTACCGGCTGTGTGATTAGTTTATTGATGTCTGAGTTCGGGAGCCACTGAGTGTGTGTTTAGTCCGTAATGACGGCGTAATTTTGCGGCGAGCAGAAGCAGACAGAGGCGCCGAGGACTGATGCATCACAGGTGAAGGCCCCTGACAGCGCCCCCCATTGATCGAGCAGCAAAGACAAACTGAATATGCAGACCTGCGCTCACAGATCTGGACGGCAGAGCGTGATGAATGTGTGAACTAAATATCACCAGAAAACCATCTGTAAAAGCTGGTCAGTGTGAGTGACCGGCCGATAATCACCTGGCTGGATTCTTCTGTGTGAGTCAAACCAACTGAGTTTAGTCAAACTCCAAAGTGTGTGACATATATCCAGCAAAGCAAGGATAAGAAACTTTTGCTAATCAGAGGCAACTGTTTGTCGAGATCCTCATAGGTCAGTAACATCATCATCATCATCATCATCATCATCATCATCATCATCATCATCATCATCATCATCATCATCATCATCATCATCATCATCATCATCATCATCATCATCATCATCATCATCATCATCATCATCATCATCATCGTCATCATCAACAGTTGCCAACTTGACTGAAGCCCTTGCCTACTGTACACTTTTTTGAACAGGTATCTCCATTTAGTCTTTATAAAAATGTCCGTCCACGTAACTTTAGTTTTACAAGTATCTCTTTCCAGATGAGAACACAATAAGGTTCAAACAAGTATGCCGGGGCCAGTAGGGGACGATACAGTCCATAATCCATCAAATTCCAGACAGTGGTCCAAGTCATATTGGGCGAGGCAGGTGCCTGTGAATGCCGGTAATAAGGTGCAGTGAGTTATATGACTGCCATTGTTGTTTTTTCTGGTGCATGGTTACACAAAACAAAACTAGGCTTCTTTCAGTTCCAAAATGTTGACATTAGTGTGCAGATTGGGCTGAGGTTAATTGGAGACTCTAAATTGACCTTAGCTGCAAATGTGTGTGTGAATGTTTGTTTATTGGTGATTGGCTGGCACCCTGTCCAGAGTCAGCTGGGATTGGCTCCAGCTGCCCCTGTGACCCCAACAGGATAAACTGTAGAGATAATAGACGGACAGATGGAGCAGGTCACAGCGTTTTCTCCTTGTGTTGTTCAATATGTTTACCTCTTGTTTATTTTTGTGACTAAACCAATTTAAATGTGGATATGTTATAGGACACAATAAGGAAAACCACCAACACAGGTAGTGAGGAGTCATCAAGTCAAACATGGAGATGTTGTTTCTTCAGGCACAAAAAGTCCACTCACATGTTGTCAGTGGACAGTTTGAGTCATTTCACACACAGTTCTAATCGGTGGTTCCTGACACACTACAGAGGATTAAAGGACAAACAGTGCTGCCCACTGCAGATGTTTATCTGTTATATCTGAGTGGTCTGATCCCAGGTTTAGACAGAAAGTCTCCCCCCCCCTCCTGATGTCCGGCAGTATAATGTCGCCCACAAATGCACAACCATGAGCCCCACGTTACGCTCCCTCACTAAGTAAATATGCCCAGTGTGCCCAGTGTGAGCCAAAGCATGTCTGTGTGTTTCCATCAGCCACATCACTGCCCATGCACATCTCATGCCCAGCCTGCACCCCCCCAATGTACCATCTGCCTTGGCAGTCGCCGGCTCCAGACCAGGCCAGACCGCTGCTCCAAAGAGGGGAGGGCCAGCGATGAGTGGGGGGGGTTCCAGATGCACTTCAATCCAGCTGCAGCCTGTTGGCTATGTCACGGCATGACAGCACTCCCCTGGATTAATGACCCCCCCCACACTTCCCATCTCTGCCTGCTACTTGGGCTGCTGTCCAACTATCTGTATGGTGCCTGCCAAGCCCATTATCCATGCACAGTTTAAGTCAAAATGCCACACGCTCACTAACTGATCGATGGGGTCTTAAACAGTGGGGAGCCATTTAAACAAGGAGTGTGTGTGCGTGTGTGTGTGTGTGTGTGTGTGCATGCATGTGTGCGTGTGTTGTGTGACAGTTTTCTTGCAGCCTATGGTTCCCACTGCCATCTCATCTTTCTCCGCTGTCTGTATGGATTTAGGTGGCTGGTCCGTGGGCCAGGCTCCATTGATTCCAAAGAGCCAACCAATCCCACTGATCGACAGCTCGGGTGAGGGCGCACCTTGGCTTCTAACGGTCCTGTCCGCGATGCACATGCTCATGTGGTAAGCAGGGAACAGTTAGTGAAACACTGCAACAAACAGGCACTGACACCCGCAGCAGGCAGCCACCTTGTCTATCTGCATAATGAGACAGACACAGACGTAGACACAGACAACCTCGAGCAGTCACAACACACACCCACGCACCAAAACAATGCTTTTTGAATTTACCTAAGCTTTTCTTGTTCTTTCCCTCTGTGCGTCTGTGCGCTGCTGGTGGGTTGAGGAGCGGCTTAGAAAAACACTCGGAGTGAGAATGCAAATGACCTTGTCTCATCTCCAGGCAAACACTGGGAAATTAAATTAAAGCTCCCTGCGACTTACAGAGCGCTGTTTCCTCAGTGCTGTTAGTTATACACGTTGTCTGTGTGTGTGTGTGTGTGTGTGTGTGTGTGTGTGTGTGTGTGTGTGTGTGTGTGTGTGTGTGTGTGTGTAGGTACTTATGCTGTGTCTGTAATTCTTAAGACCTGTGTAAGTAATAATCACATTTGGTTGGACAAAATAACATTTGCAAAAAAAGTGTGTGTGTGTGTATTACTGTACTTATATCTTTGAGAGGACTATTGTAAAGGGTTAGGGGTTGACTATGACTTTGACTATTATAAACATGGTAGACATGGTTTTAAGGTTTGGGTTAGAATTAGGTTTAAGTTAGGGTTAGGCATTTAGGCATTTAGTTTGAAATGTTAAGGTTAGGGTAAGGGACTCTATTATGTCAATGACTAAGATAGAAGTACAAACGTGTGTGTTCGCAGAATTTCTGTGTTCGTAGTAATTTCTTCTTGCCCATTTTTTATTGTGTGTGTTTACTGATGCCTTTTTTGGTTGTATAACCCCTGCAGGTCAGACTGGCTTTAAATGAACAGTGGTGCCGCCTGCTGGTGGGGAGGACTGTGAAGAGTTCAGTCTTGTGTGACTTGCATGTATTTCCTTACGTGCTTGTTTTTTTTGCATCTTTTTGCTTAAGGTGGCAGTGATTTCCAACCTCTGTAAATAAGGAAAAAATAAACAACATCCTTTACATTGAATCCCTTCTGGACATTTTCATCAGCATCTATTCGTCACAGTCAGGGGTGATTCACACAAATAGATTAAAACAAAGATGGTTACTCCAATGGCTGGTTCTCTGGTTTCTGGTTACCGTCTGTGGATCTACCTCTTTGTCTGGTCTGCTCCATTGTCACAGGCACTACTAGGAATTCAGAGCTGTTTAATAATTCACACTGAGGTGGGGGGCTACGGTACACTGTCAACAACACAAGCGCCTACTGAAATCCCATTAACTGCTAACAAATTATTCCAATATTGCATCTGTCCAGGCTTTTATATACACAAACACACACCCTAAAAACCACATATGAACATGCATCACCCTGCCTCACAATATTCCTAATGGCCTGACGCTAAGCGGGCTAAACCTGGAGGACTGGCAGGGCTCTGAGGCACTTTGCATTATTAGAGTGGTGAAATGGAGACCCCATTGGCCTTTGGGATGGGGTGCTAAGCCCAGGGATATTATGATAATGGAGGTTCTATGAGGGGTAAATGCCACAGAGGCTGATGTGACTGTCTCTGGGGATGCAGTAACAGCAGCCTGGCCACAGGTTAGAGTCTCTGCATCTTGATCTAAACATGGCGTTCATTCTTATCTGATTTAACGTCCTCTGCTGCCCACTGGCTCCTCATGCTTCATTAGGATTTGTTATTGGATGTGAGGGAGAGGAGTAACAGAGGGCAAGTGGGCATCTGAAGTGGAGCAGAGGATTTAACATCTGATTGTATTTGCTCTGCATATATTTCAACTTGTAATGCACATATTGAGCTGCTGATTTAGGTAAAAATGAAACGCTGAATACATTAATAAATTCGTCCCATTCATTTCATTTGACAGTTGTAATTGAATGCCATTATCATTCAATTCAATATTTATGAATCAATTTCAAATCGTCTCCAGGTGTCATCTCTGTCCAGGACGTCACTTCTCCCAGGAAAAAATGGTCCCACACGTACTGTACAGAAACATAACCACAGACTCATAATTTTACACCTTAATTCCTTAAGATTAGAAATGTTTATTAGTTAGTTTTAGAGTTTTTGGGGGCGGTTCTTGGCAATTTGGTAAGATTGCACATTTACAAAATTATTAATGTAAAAAATTTAAACGAGCAGGGATTTAATTGTTGTTAATGTTAGATTTCCGTATTTCCGACATGAGCTGTATCCCAGTTCAAGGGCTACATCCTTCAGAGGCCCCATTGGAAGACCGATTGAATCACACACACACACATGCATCCGTTCTTCCATTACCCAGCAACAGAGGATCCGACTGGTGGATGCTTCTCTGGCCAACCTAACCCAGGGTTCATTGCATGCCACGGACAATGGGAGCTAGCTATGTGGCTGGCTGAGCTGACATAAGTGCAGCCACTCAAATAAGCTACTGATGTAACTGTAAGGTGGGACAAGCTGGGGAAACAAATAGGAAATTCTTTGTAAGACAGTCTCATTTTGGTTTAGCTTTAGCCCTCTCGGAAGGATGCAGCCCCTTGTTGGGCCACAGCTATAAAGTCCCATTCTTAACTATGTCTTGGCCAACAGAAGTTAAAGTGAGGAGGAGAAAACGTAAATATACTATTCTGGTATGATTTCCAATATTAATTGTATTATGTGTCAGACATAGTCAGCAGAATAATACTTAAATTAAAGCAGGTTAGTTAAAAGTTAATAATAATGAGAAAACAATGTGACTTAACAGAGCCGTAAGGAGTTCATTGTAGGAGCATTATTTTTGCGTCACGGCGCTCAGCTGCATTCAGAGGAAAAGTTGGAAGAACCCACTGTTCACTACTTGCTCAGCACCAAAGAGCAACAGACACAGTTTGCAACTAGCTGGTGATTATAAAGGAGCCTTTCGCTGCTAAAGAGTCAATATGTTTCTACTGGAGTTGGAAGAGACCAAAAGCAGAGCTAAACGGGAGTGAATACTACACCTAACGTCGCCAGATGGAGAGAAACAGAAGAAAATAATCAGTTATTGCAGGTAAAAAAATCGATACATTTCAAGATGCTGTATTAATATCAAAATGATGTCTTGTATGCTCTATTCAAATTTCTTTGCATGTAAAAAGGATTAGAAATCGGTGGTTGAACATTAATATTACCATTATCTTAGAGACTCTAAAAGAAAATATGTCCAGTGACACTGATGCAAATGTCATCTTGTTGGTTTGACTAGATCATGTGGAAAATGATAAACTTAGATATCAGTTCTAATAAATTAAAATAGTTCTCTGGCTGATGTTCACTACCGGCTGAGAAACCGTCCTTATCAGTCGTTCTGGGACAGACCATGACCATGCTAATTGAGTTGAGAGCATTTTGGCTCTTAATATTAAAAAAGGTCCCATGATAGAAGATACACAATAAATTATCTTTTATTACTCTGCATCCCCTGTGTTGTGTGATATTGTTGTATTTCAAGACGCACAGCCTTTCCTTCGTTTTTCAGCCTGACACGAATCTACACAAGCGCCTACAACCACCAGTAGGGAGTGGCTCTTTGTCTGCCTGCGCTCAGCTTGCTGTGTTACACACACACAGACACACACACACACACACACAGACACACACACATCGTCACACATGTGCACACAGAAAAACGCTCCTCAAGCCGACAGAAGACAGTCGCTATTTGTCAGCGCCTGAGATTATACCTTTCATCAGCAGCCGTGCGAGGCTGATATGGAAGCTATATGGATTTCTGTTATCAAACATGTAACGGCTGGGATGTCCCTGGCTACTCGAGCGGAAAACTGGAAATGTTTAGGGATCCCTTCGTTCACCGTCTGATCTCTTTAAGGTAGATTAAGACGCTTTGAAAAGAAAAAAAGAAAAACAAACTGGCGGTATAGAACACTCTGGCAAAACCCTTTTTCATTTTCAGTAATTGCAAATAGGGAAGGAGCTATTAAGAAGCTGCGGCTCAGCACGGAAATGAAATGCGTTTTATAACATAAGCACCTGCTTCAGGAGCCAAGAAGTGTCACGTAAAGACTGTCCATTTACTGTAACTAACTGCTTCAATTGGGATAATGGAGCAGAGGTGGAGGGGCAAGTTAACAGCCCCCATCCCAATGCACAGTCTCCCCATAAAGACACAACTTCTTTTCTTAAGCAGATACTTAACAAATTCACTCATGCAGGCTTTTGTCCCATTACAGTAGCTCTTCCAGGACGTTTACACAGTCTTTCTAGTATTACTGTATATTATAATCAATGGGTGAGATCGTAATTGACGCTCCAGGACCGGGCTGGGTGGAAGAATATCATTCCATGCTCTGGTATAAGGGTCGAGCAGAATCTAGAGCCACATTACCCACACACAGAGGCTCAGAAGTAATTTGGTGTGAGGGTTTAGAGTGCAGTTCTTGTATGTCCTTAGAAAAAATGAACACACACTGGTTATATGAGGCTTGAAATATGGTTCTCCTGCCAACCAAAGCTGCCGGAGCTGTAAAGACGCCACAGTTAAACCAACACAACTGCTGGACCTGCTGGCTCGCTGGAGGGCTTCTGTGACCCGGTCATAACGTAACCTTTCCCTTCGTGTTACAGTTCACGGATTTCTCTGCACTCCGCCCCGGGGCTGTGAGGCATTTGTCACCAACGCTGCCATGTTATGAAAAAAGCGCGAGTTTCTGCACCCGTCGGCAGCCTCCGCCAGCGTTACGGCTGCAGCAAAACATTAGCGACCATCTTTATTAGTGCTATTAGTGTGCGAGGCGTGTTTTTAATATCCAGGCCGTGTTAATGTGAGGTTAGATGGATGATGATGATGCTCTCCGTGGAGATTTTTTTGCATCTGATTTGCAGCAGATGACAATGAGGGCATCATTTCCACAATGAAAATGAATCCATCGGCGTCTCCTTGATGAGCTGTTGACAGAAGAGAAAACAACAAGTGTCTTGTCTTTATCCGCAGATAAATAATTGAAGAATGGAAAATGAGCCGGTCCAGTAAATGACTCTCAACACTTTTTTCTTCTTTTGTCCTTGATTTTCTCCTCATTTATCAAATTCAAACAAATATAAGAGAAGTTTTAAGGCTTCCGCTTACAGCCCTAACTATTCAGCCTGAAGCTTTCTTTCAAAGCAGACAAAGCCTTGTCGCTCATCCACACATATCCTTACGCCGTCCTCCCCAGCTCTGAACAGCCTACCTTCTAGCTTTATTGCCGGAGAGCGACTGCCTAGATGAGATCCCCACACAGCTTAACATCTGGGCGCTTTGCTGCTGATGCCCTCATAAATAAAAGATAACTCCTGCCTACCGCGCACAGTCGCACTGGTATAAATCATGTATATGGATTTTCACTTGGCTTTCACTCTCTTTCTCTTACAGTCTCTCAACCCCGCTTCCTTCATTCTTACCCCTTTAGCATAATTCTTCCTCTCTTCCCTCTCTTTCTCTTTGTCTTTATGGCCCAGCGTGAGATTCTCAACGGGTAGCAAGACGACAGGTTATTAGAAGCTTCATGGTGGTAGGAGGAGAAGCGAGCCACGTAATCCTGGTCCACTTCCAGTTCACCCTGTGGCCTGCAGGACGTTTCGTGACCTGCTATTTGCACCTCAGGTATCATCAGCAGTAACATCCTAATCTAAAGTTCAAACTGACGTGAACATCAAGGAGGACAGATGGTGTCACACATGAATCTATCAGGATTAAGTGTAATCACCTTCAGGATTCATCAAGGTGCCAACGATGACAGATCTGACATTTAACAATAAAGTGAAACCCAAATATAAAATCTTAAAATTCTGTACCAGATTTTTTAATCACTTAAATTTTGCCACCCAACGTCCAACGAGTGTCACGGTGGTTAGCACTGTCGCCTCACTATAAGAAAGTTCCAGGTTTGAATCCCGGTCATTTGCTGCATTCCATTACACCTTGGTGCTCTACCCAAAGTGAAACCAAGTTCATAATAACGCATTAAACGGGATTTCACTTACACTAACGCCATAGTATACGTCCACAGTCAGTTATTGTACTGTACTATGACAGATTTAATGAAAGAAGTGCTAATAAATAGTAAAAACTAAAGCTTCCACGATTGTTAATACACGGAGCAGCCATCTTCGGTTTAGAACTCGGGGTTGGTGAGGTTCCTCCGACCTTCCGAGTCCAAGTCCAGACATGTGGGGGCGTTCTTGTTGAAACTTCCGAGTCTGGGGTCGGCAATTACGAGAGCCGAGGCTTTTCAGTGGGGACTTTGCATGTTGTGCCAGCGTCTGTGTGGGTTTTCTCCTGATACTCCAGCTTCGTCCCATAGTCCAAAGACATGCAGATTGGGGTCAGGTTAATTAGAGACTCTAAATATGTTCATATGTTAATATGTATCCATCTCCTTTATGGTGGTCTTACTGGCAGCCTGATGGATAAACTTTCACATGAAACTTGGGTTTATTCCACAAATTTATTTATTAGTTGGATTAAATAAACTTTAAATCTGATCAAATCAATCACAATTTTTTTGATGTATTCACACCAACTCAACTTGATAGAAAACACTCCATTAAAAAGGACCTTTTACATTGACCTTAGATATGTAATTAAAATACATAAAGGCATAATGTTTTGAGTGTATGTGTAGGCTTCTTTGGCACAGATTTGATTTTGATTTCAATTTGCTTTCTTGTGAGTGCAAAGTGCAATTCTAAATGGATGGAGTACCCATTTAACTAAGCCAATATTTTCTAGAGTAACAAAAAAAAGCTCGGTAAAAGCTCTTGCACATCCACTGTGGATTACCTGCTCGGCACCAAACAGCTGAGTTAGCATCTGGTCTGTGGACATTTAGCAGTGAAAGAGGAAGATTTTTCCTTCAGAAGTTGGTTAGGAACAGAACCAGAATTGGAAAGTGCTTCATATGGCAGACGTTGAGCAGGGTTCAACTTTTCATGTGCCAACGAGAGCACCAGCCAATTAAATCGTGGGCAGGTGCCAGCCAATCAAATCATATTAATGTGAAAGGGGAGGTAGAGGCAGCTGGTTAACCTGGTGCGTGTGCATGTGGTTGTAGATATTATTTCCCGTATGCTTCTCTTTAGCATTGTATTGATTACAAGAAGGGCACATTAGCTTGAAATCCAGCTATGTAGCGTGTCCCAAGCATGAAACGTGTTATTCTCACCAGCACCAAGCATCGTGCACGTCCACCATCAAGCGTTAATGCAACATTTAAGCATCAGTGTGGAGTCAGGCTCAGGGTCTAATAGCAGCAGACATCAGGACACATTACTTGTCCAAATAGATCTATAATATTCAATTACAAAGATGATCTATGGTGAAAATGAGGTCTGAGTAATATGGTCTGTCCAATAATAACATTGTTTTATTAATGTGAAGTGTGATGCTGTGTTCATGCCTAAGGGGGAATTCTTTGCGTTCCCGAAACCCCTGAATCAAGTTATTGTACGCATGGAAGCTTTGTGTGTCTGCTCATGAAGGCACAACACACACTGACAGGGGACAAATGACAAACCATAAGATTGAATTGAACCATGGAGATAAATTGCGGGAGCAGAGGTGGAACACAGATCGTCATGGGCTGATCAATAGATGAGCTGGAAGACAGGAGACGTGGACAGCTCTCTGTCTCGGGGTCCGTTAGGAGGCGGGTGAGTGTCGAGCCTGATGGCTGCTTAACAGTCTGATATAGTTAATCCCAGAGGACAGGAACCCCAAATCAGCTTCAAAACAAGAAAAAAAAACTAATTATGTCAAGTCTCCTCTGGCTGATGATAAAGGATAATTACTTTTTTATTCCCCTCGCTAAAGCCAAATACGCTCCCTAAGATGTGGCGACGTAACCTTTAACGAACACCGTGTGATTGATGAGGCATCTCATTTCCCCCGTCCAAATGATTACAGATCACACATTGCCGCTCCTGAAAAACACACACACAAACACACGCAAAAAAACACAAACACACACACACATGTTTGTAGTTCTATTTTAGTGAGGACACTCATTGACATAATACAAATAACTAGCCCCTTACCCTAACCGTATCCATCCAAACAAAATCCCCAACCCTAACCCCAAAACCAAGTCTTAACCCTCAAGCAGTCCATTGAAAAAAGTGAGGACCGGTTAAGATGTCCACACTTTCCAAAAATGTCCTCACTCTGTAGGTTCTATATTTAAAATGGTCCTCACACAGATATAAGTATAGTAACACACAAACAAACACTCTAACACACACAAAAACACAAATAATCTGCCCTCCCTCTCAACCAGCTACAAACAAGTTGGATAAAGAAAAGCGTCTCATTTCAGGATTTTCATTACTCATTACATCTGATACTTACATCTCCAGTGCATGGAGACAGAATACAATTACAGAGGAAACAGAGGGCCCCGCTTTTATCTGTACCGGGAATGAGACGCATTCACATCCACAATGACCGTTTCTGACAACAGTGTCAGCTACACACAATACTCCGCCCCATCTATCCGTCTCCGCTGGAGAGATACTCGGACAGAGGAAGCCAGTGATGAATGAGACATCGCCCCTTGTCTGATACATATTTCTCATTTCCAGAACAAACAATACAGACGTCTGAAATGAATATTGCCAGCCGAAGGAACACAGGCAACACGACTCACTTTGCGGGAATCAGGATATAGACAATCTGAATCCGCTTTAATGACTTGCACATTAAATATAATTTTATCAGTATGAAAAAATAAATAAAAATAAAAATAATATTGTCTCATTGATTCCAGCTTATTACACATTATACATTTTATTTCCCATCACCTTTCTAGACAACCAAGGGTACCTTACAGTATATCCTTAATAAACACACAAATAGTTAAAGTTATATGAGAATTGTGATAGTGGGACTGGACTTCAGGTTTTTTCACTGTTTAATGATGTATTATGCACGGAACGGAACAATCATTTTTTTATCAAGTAAATAATTAGTTGTTGATTTGTCAGCTATTGTCTTGGGTTTTATTAGAGAATGAATGTATTTCTATACATGGGCACTGGGTAAAGTGAACCCAGAATTGCATCTGGCCTATATGGACGTCCACACTTTACATATTTAGACCCAGTGATTTTGTGTGTCTGTGAACGCTCCTGAACTTGTTGCCACACTCGCCCTCAGAGAGATTAACTTCCTGACCCCCCTTACATTTCAAATCTTCATTTCGGCTTAAGGAACCCTATTAACTTGTACGTCCAGCTTGACAGTAAATGAAATGAGGCAGCCCCCCCCCCTTTATCCTTACTGCCTATGTGAATTCCTGAGCAAGTGTACAGTACGGTACATGTCCATATCTGATGTTTGCACATCAGCCCCTGACACTTGACAAATGTTGCGCTTCCCCCTAAACCTGGTTACCAGCAGGTTGTCCAATGGCGGCGGCTATTCGCTGTTTAATGCCAGCGGAATCCGATTATCTTCTTCGGTGGGGGGGAGGCGTTCACCAGCCGACAGAGACGGATGGAGACTATAAAATAAGGCATTGGCTGGGCAGAACATTTTTTAAAAGGTTAGGGAAGACATAAAAATGGCAAGGCTAAGAGATATCTGTGGTTAAATATCCCGACGCCCAAGGTCACCAGAGTCAAGGTGAAGGAGATAATACAGGAAGCAGTGCAGTTTATTGGTGCTTCATTCTGAGATGCCGCCAACCAGTTTGGGAGACAGAGACTCTTATGTGATGGATGTAAATCTTCCTTTTCTCAGCACTGGGTGGTGGTCATTGTAAATGATGACCCCAGGGAGGAAAAAAAGAAAGTGAAAATGACAAAAAGACCAAGAGATGAGATATACTGTGAGCATTGGGGGAGCAAAATACTGCCAAGTCCTGCTAGTGGGTAGAAACAGTTGCTCCGATGTGTGCAGAATACATGACAAGGTCATTAACCAATGTCCCGATGGTAAGTCAGGCTCATGGTGGTGTAGTGAGCTGTGAGAGCACAGCAGTAAACACAGACCTCGACCAGGATCAATACCAGGTAATCAAAAACTAATCATGACCAAGAAGTCCTATAACTGAGGAGGTGTTGAACAGATCCCTTCCTAACACCAGTGAAAGAGACACTATCCCTTTCACAAAAGCAACAGTGAACTCTTCCACCTGTATGTTTGCCAACACTCTTTACTCACTGGGGGGGGAAACAGTCCGATCCAATAATCACATTCCTCCTCTCGTTTTGTCTTACAGCTTTTCTCAGTTTCTGGAAGGGTCCATTCAGAGGCAGGGGGACCATTCTACCTCGTCCTGAAAGGATTCAAACCAGCACCTCCCTGAGAACAGGCTGGCCGGGGCTTTCTCTGAGTAATACAATTAGCCATGGACTATCCAGGCCCGGCCTCCTTCACATTCAGCCATGCAACCCCATGACTTTATCCATACACACTATCAGCCCATTGCCATGCAAAACAGCAGCTTCTTCTCCGGCCCTGCGCCACCTCGCATTGAAGCCGAATAGAGGAACCCCTCTTTAGCGCCGCTTTGTCCCCCAGCCACTAATGCGGGTAATTTTTGTGCGAATGAGGAACAGGGACGGTGAGCAAACACACCTCTTTCAGTTTGAGCTATTATAGGATTTGGCCCGTATGGTGGGAGGAAGATTTGTAATTGTGGCTCACTGGGGGAACAGTGGGAAAGAAGCAAGGGAGGGCTGAGGAGTTTGTGGAGCGTAGTTCAAAATAGTACGCCCAAGAAAAACAACAATTCACACAGTACACAACTCAGTCAAGCACTGCCAGACTCTGTTTTCAGGAGAAGGTCTCTTGAGAATGTGACTACCCATAGATCCATTATAGCCCATACTAAGAATGAGATTATGTTCCAATGTTGAAAAATAAACTCAAAAGTATAAATGCATCAGTCTTCTGAATATACATTCATTAAAGTATTTCTTATTGTCCTTAGTTTTCATAAAAACTTCTACACACACGATTCATAACATATTCCAGGCTGAACAGCAGAAGTAAGGGAATCGTCAAATATGAAGCCGACATACCTTCAGTGAGGGTCCAGACAGTTTAATATGATTAGAAGTGACTGGCACATGGCACAAGCCTGCACACCCACCCATAACATATATTGAAGACCCCCCTGGGAGGGAAGGCTGCCAGAGGCCTCCCGCACTGAATGAGACAGGTTGCAAAAAAAGCATGAGGCTGCCGCCACAATCAATTCCTTTCCATTCAGAGCACGCATATGTGTGTGTGTGTGTGTGTGTGTGTGTGTGTGTGTGTGTGTTTGTGTGTGTGTATGTCCTCAAACCTAGACAACAGTCCACAATTCCAATTCCGTTAGATCCTTGAAAACCTCTCACCCCTTCTTGAGTGGTGTCGAGATAAATATTTATCACATCACTAGAACGAGAGAAAGTCGAGGAGAGAGGGAGAGAAGCAAAACAGAGAAAAAGAAAGATACTTGTTGTGACAAAAGCAGTTTCCCACTTACCAGAGGAGAGAGAAATGAAATAGACTAAAGTCAAAAAGGAATAAGTAACAGTTGTGAAAGTAAAGAGGAATCAAAATAGCAGCTAAAGCCTCAAAATGAACCCATGGTGGTGAGAACCCATCTGGACACTATGCATATATGGTCAACTTCCCACGCTGAGCTCCGAGAAAAACAAAACCATGTTTTACTCTATAAAAAAAAATCATAATGTTGTAAACAATTTCACAACCTCACAGTCCACTCAGCTCCTCCTGCAAGTCCTCAAGAGAAATTCAGAGTCCCTTCCAAGCAGGCATTAAGAAGTTTAACTGTTGTATTTAACTGTGTCTCACAAGAAAGAATAGTGATATGTAGATGTGAAAAAACTCAAGGCTATTGTGATTGTTAAGGATTTATGGGTGAGAAATCCATTTGGGATTCACTCAGTGAGGGGGGGTACTCTGAAAAAGACCATGGAACTTCCACAGGATACACTTAAAGCTGCCATGAAAGAGATTTGCCTGATTTAAAACTAGAGTCTTCACTGTCTTTTAGCCCGGAACACATTTTACCAGGACGGACCAACAATTGTGACCTTTAACCCCAAAGAGGCTTAGGATCATGTGGGGGTGGCTTGCTCATAAGAGGAGGGCCTGAGAAGAGCACATGGTTTAATGCTGAAACAATTGGTGTATATATCATTTAAGCTGCTTTCAGACATGCACTGAATTTGGGATAATCTCCTGATATTCTCCAGTGGGGCTGTATCTGAGAACGCAAACGTCCGGGTCAAGTGCTGCGGACATTCTCAAGACTTTCTCCTGCCAGCCCCCCCCCTCCCCCCCAAGAAAAATCCAGATAATGTCCGAGTAAGCCCATTTGAAAATAAAGAAGGAGATTATCAGGAGGAATTAACGTGAGCGAGTGTGTGCACTGATGGTGTTTTTAACGCGCAATGGACGCAAAACCAAACAGAAACAGACACAAATATCTCAGGATGAAAAACACCATTGTCGATGTGCTGAAATCAAAAACATGTTATCCCCACAGCAGAATTCATATAGGTCCTATACATCCTGCTTCTGCAAAGGCAAACCCCAGAGGGTCCAGCCCCTCATGGGCAGACAATCTCCAAAGTTCATGTCTGAAAACTTCAAAAAAATTAACCAAGAATGTTAATGGCGATAGCAGAAGTTTGAGGTGGTTTGTGCATCTATCTTTCCTGGGCAGCTGGAAAACGTGGCTATGGAGAGGGTTGTCTGGGATACCCTACTTGGTCAGCTACAACTGGAGAGATGGGTTGATAGATGGATGGAAAGATGCTACTGAGTTGCATTATGGAACATGTGGGATCCAGTATTTTTTTAAACTTAAAGTCTGGATAACACTGCTGCTTTCTTTTCCTACAACTTTATGGCAGTATGAATACAAAAGAGCTGAAGTAACCCTTTAATTGATTAGATGAATAATCAGTACAATGGGAATAATCAATAATGAAACTAATCCTTTCTTTATTTCACTCATAATCCATGCGAACGGACACAAACCCTTATACACCCGTCTTATCTCACCATTTGCTTTGATGAATTTCTATCGTTGTGTTTGCCTGCTCCTCCAGGGTGTGAATCCACTCTCATGTTAATAGACACTCTGCCCTTTCTGTCTCTAATAGGGGCTTGAACAATGCACGAGTATTCCATACAATAGTGTTGAATTCTTTTCTACTGCAAATCACAGCCTGAGGCTTTTCTTTCACACACACCATCTTTTCACTCCAGGAAGCCAAACACAATTTTTTAAATAATTCTTTGGTGGCCACAGATAAAACCATTATCTCCCGCATTTGATCCACCTCAATCCTCTCTCAATATTATATTTCCTAATTAAGAAAGGTGTGGGGGAGAGCAGAGCCTTCCCTCGAGTCTTTTCCTCCACTTGATTTCTTCCCTCGGACTTCATTCCACCCCCATCCACTGCTTCACCGATCCTCGTTTTCATTCCCGACACATCTGTCTCACTTCTCCTCTCCCCTTTGATTCTCTATTTGTCTGTTTCCTGCTCTTTATCACGCTGCCCAAAAGCCATCCATCTTTTTTTGTCTGTCAATGTCTCGAGTCTTTCACCCCCACTTCCTCTTCCCCTTGTCTTTGCCTGCCTCCGTGTTTCTTTTGTTTCCAACCGAACAGTAGAGGATGGAAGCGAGGGCAGAGGAGGTAGCAAGGGAACCAGGGAAGATGGAGTGATGTAAACTAGGGAAAAAAGCAGCGCAAGGAAAATAAAAGTTCAATTTGTGGTAATTCAGTTATCTGAGGCAGGAAGGTCTGGGTCACAGCCTCACATTCAATAGATGCCCTGAAAAAGCCATGTGATGTAATTTAAGTCAGAAATTACCCCTCTCTTTAGTTGTTCTCATTCTTAGTGCCACAGTCTGACATTCCTGCACTGGATCAACACGTATGTGATTCTCATGGACTGACATAGTGATGTCATTCAGCCTAATTTCATCTGACTGAGAACAGCCCCACTGTTTAAAAACCTTTATTACAAACAGAATCTTTTAATTGTTTGTTGGTTTGATTGAATGTGAGGGGACTATTGGGCGTTGGTGGAGGTATACGCTCTGCTGAGTGCCACGCTTAAAGATGCATCTAAATCATTTTGGAGAAGCAGTTTCCTATATTTCAGAGTAACATATATTTGAGAGTAACAGAGGATCGGCAGGCATCAGGTTGGACACTTCTAAATCTTTAGTCTGACGCCTCTCACTGTGTCCTGCCATTGTGTCTCCACATCTGCAGCATGGTTATCGACTGACTACTTTATTAAAACCCTTGGGAGTTGGGTTGGCTACAATTATCCTTGCAGCTCAAGGTTCAAATTCCGGTGTTCATAGCTGGGATGTTCCCACTAACAGATGTTATCAAACAGCACTGAAGTCTTAACTTATATTGAGGGATACTTCGCCAGTTTATTTGAACTGCATCTACATAAAGCTGAGAAACTTTGGTGATTGTAGTCCTTTTTTCGATTCAAAATCAAATCACTTTTAGGCCTAAGCTGAGATAACATCTAATCCTCAGTCAAATCATTTGAATCGTTTGACTGTTAGCAAGATTACCACGCAGGACACAAAACTGGTGGAATGATGACGAATAACCAGGAATCAGTTTCTTTAACGTTACGAGATTGTGTTTTTGGACATTTTCACATCTTCCCAGGTAATATTTCATTGATGAAAAAAATCATATATATTCACAGGACTGATGTAAATCAGTTTGTGCACTTTGGAGCCACTTGATTGAATTCAATGTGACTGTTGGACCTTGGTGGATGTATGGGCTCTACTGCCATTCTAGTTTTGTCAGTCATCATCAGACTGTTTTCGCAGACTGAGTAATATCACCCACATGTATTTTGATATGCAAAAAGCAGTCTCTTTTAACATTGGCATTATTTTGTGCCTTCTCTCCTCAAATGGGAATGAAAAAGAATGAAGGAAACGATGGAGAACAGCTGCATCTTTTGTCTCACAGCTCCTCAGCGACTGCCTCTGACAGCGACCCCAGGTGTAGCAGCTGGAAATGTGTGTTTTCACCACTGAAGACTGCTTCAGCGATCATTAAGTCAGACAGCCAACACAAAAGGTGCGACCTTCAATTACTCCCCTGCACTTTTAAAATAATCATCTTCATCAGCAGAGATAACGGGTCAGAGAGAGAGAGAGAGAGAGAGAGAGAGAGAGAGAGAGAGAGAGAGAGAGAGAGAGAGAGAGAGAGAGAGAGAGAGAGAGAGAGACAGAAAGAGAGCAAATGCAGCTATGCAAAAGCACTGAATCGAACAAATCATTTTAACACCCTCATACTTACACGTGGCCTTATTGAGCCCTGATGGAAAAAACATTTATCTTTTAACCAGCAGGTCGTAATTACTGTACAAGAGAGGCAGAGGTGTTAAGTAAACAGATTATTAACTGCTGTGTATGTAGAGACAGACTTGACAAAAATGCATCACTATCAGTGGATAGCACTTTTCTTTTTCTGTTTTAAATGTGCACCTAGATGGAAGGACCTTGTACCTACAGTACATTCATGTATGAATATAATGTGAATCTCTCTGGATGCAATGTAAAATGTGTTTTTCTATTTCGGTGTTTTATTTTGTATATTTCATTTCATAAAAAAATTACATAAACATGCATCTGTATTTTTGACAAAGCATACATGGGCACCAACCAGCTACAACCACGCCACACTTGTTTTGGGTGGCGGGATGAGGAGGAGGTAAAGGAGGGAAAGAACATATTATTGTCCCTCAGGCTCGACTGGACCGAGCAATGTGTTGGAAAAACAGTCCAGTGTGGCACAGGGATTATTGAAATCTTCTCAGGCACGGCTGTTTTAAATGGGAAAGGGAGTGGTGGTGCTGATGCTGCGTGTGCATGTATGTGTGTGTGTATGTGTGTGTGTGTGTCCCTGTGTGCACGACTCACGGACAAGCATGAGCGCGGCTGTTGATGACACCTCCGTGAATGAGTAAAATCTGCTGCCGCTCTCCCCTCCTCACACCACTGCTACTATAGTTTTACTAGGACGTGTGGAGGGCCAACAGCTGCTTCTCTCTCGAACACACACTTACACAGGCGGAGACAGACACGCGCCATGGTGAGAGGGGGGGGGGGCCCGAAGAAGTCGAAAATGAGGGTGTGCAAGCTGTGACGGTGAACATTAATGGGGACAACAGCTGTGGAATTAATGTGCCACATCTGGGAGGACGGAGCTGAGGAGAGACAACAGCTCGGAGAGAGAGAGGGATGGGGAAGAGATACAAGTGGACAGACAGGGAGAGAGAGGGAGAGAGAAAGAGAGAGAGAGAGAGAGAGAGAGAGAGAGAGAGAGAGAGAGAGAGAGAGAGAGAGAGAGAGAGAGAGAGAGAGAGAGAAAGAGAAAGAGAAAGAGAAAGAGGGATATAGGAGGTATGTTTGACTTGACTCTCAATAAGCCTCTCCCATCAGTCTCACTCCATGTCTCTCTTGTACTCCAGCATCTGGCTGAATCAATAGATCTTTAAAACCACCTTGTCCTCGAGTCACCTGTTAAAATCTCTCGTTGTTTGACTTCTATCCAACTCACGCTGGGGTCGGACAAGATATTTCTGTCTGTGTTAAAAGGATCACTGTCTCAGATGAGGCAGAGATAGTGTCGTAAATTCTGTCTGTGTCGAGGCTGAGAGGCGTCCCACAGTAAAGTGGCACTCACAGAGCAAATAGCTCCTTCAAGGCCCAATAGTCCCCTCATGAAACCACGGTTATATTCACTATTCTCTTTCGATCTGTACCAGAATGCACACACTCATAATGATTATTCTCCTGAACATGCCAGATTTTTTGCCCATCCAGATCCAGTATTCTCTGACAAATCAGTACAATATTTCTGATACAGAAGTGATACAAAATATTCCTGATCCGGATCCACACCAGAATTTAAATCGTTCTCCCCTGACTCATACTTCCACAAAGTTCTGTGGTAGTCACTACAATTTGTTTTACATATTCCTGCTGGGCTAACGCACAAACGCAGACAAAAAAACAACCTCCAATTGGCCGAGGTAACTTCCTGTTTACATGTGTTCTCGGCTTCATCTCTTCAAGCAGAGCACTGTCAGCTGTGCTCCTATTGGTCAACATCACAGATGTGATGAAACACGTCAAGGAACATGCAACCGTCCAGCACTGGTTGTCGTCCATTATGACACACTACATGAGATGACACAATTGTTTATTGTGCCCAGAGCCCATTGAGTGTTTTTGATGCACATTGGATGCCCTAGACATCCTGCAGGTCAGGCGATAAATTGGGCTGATATTGTGTATTCTTTAACCTATTCAACACATTGCCTCACTCATTCCTTTAACACACTCCATTATATTGCCCTCACTGACCTCATGTTGGAGCAGTACGTTGGAGGCATTTCACCAAAGCATCCGCCCATTCCAACCCACAATAACAGGGGCAGTGTGATAAGCTACACATTTAATCACACCAAAGAAAGTGCGAGAGCCTTGAGAATTTTCTGAGATCCTGCAGCAGGGTGCATTGCCGCAAGAAATAGAGCAATAGCTCAGAAGAAAATGCAGAACGTTTTTGCAGAGCGATCAGAGGAGAGGAGAGAGCGGGAGAAGTGGTTCCGCATGAAAATAAAACACTGGGTTGTTGCTGCTGCCTGGATTACAAATAAAGACGTCAAGGTTTAGATGGGATAACACAGGTGTAACGGATTCATAACCCATTTCTCCTCCTTTGTACAAAAGCACAGCTTCAAGGCGAGTCCTTCCTCTTTCCCCCTATTCAAGTTCCATCCTGGGAGCTCCATCAAACAAGCAGCCAGAGGGCAACCTGAAGAGTTTCCTCAGCCTCCCACCTCTCTGCCTCTTGTCTCTTGGCCTTCACACCTTCAAAAGCAAAGAGCCGACATACAGCACCTCTACACCTGCCTGGAGTAGACGCCTCTGCAAGTTTTAAACTTTTTAAAACTTGGATTTTTAACATTTAAACGCACTGGCAGGCGTCAAGGTAAGAGCTGCTTTTCTGTCTGTGTATCCCTCTCTCTCTCTCTCTTGTTGTGTGTGTGTATGTGTGTTTGTGTGTGTGTCCCTGTGTGGACCCACCACTATTCCTATCAGCCAGCTGAGACACTTGTGCAGGATTGGAGGAGCTCTGTAATGAGTCATCCCAGTCTTGAACATCCACTTCACCTTTATAGCTCAGAATATCAGCAACAGTAAAGAGAGAGAGAGAGAGAGAGAGAGAGAGAGAGAGAGAGAGAGAGAGAGAAAGACAGAGAGAGAGAGAGAGAGAGAGAGAGAGAGAGAGAGAGAGAGAGAGAGAGAGAGAGAATGAAGAGAAAAAGAAAGAGAAAGAGGGATATCGGGGACTTGTGGATGGCTTTGAAGAGAGGAAAAAAACTCGCCTCTGGATACCCTTCAAAACCAAACCATGTTCATCACCACCGTGATGAATGAACAAGGATCTTTATCGGGTTAACACAAACGCTCAGTATTCATCTCAGTCGCCTCTGCACTCATTATGTTTACACTCAGGGTGAAAAAGCCTCTTTTCCACTGGTCAAAAATCCAATAAACCAAACTAACATCTGGTTGTTGGCTGCAAACGAAATGGATACAATCAGCATTTACTCCCAAATGACACCGTTTATTTTCAATGCCACACCCGGGTGAACACGCTAATTTATGTCTTTTAAATAGTAAAGCGTATTTGGGTCACTTGAAAGTCACTATTCAAATATAACTTGCTATTATTATTATTATTATTATTAATACTATTATTATTATCTTATTAATTCGGAGAGACAGTGAGGTGGGAGAGCGCCTCAGGTTTAAGTGTATTCATGACGTCAAAAACCAAGGGACAGAAACTTAACTTTGATTTAAAAGAGGTTAAAAAGTTATAAAGGTTAAGCTGATGATGCACTGCGCGAATGTGAGCACGTAAATCATGAGATTTGGTTTCTCATCTCAGATTATTAACTAAGTGTGAGATGGGATTTAACAACATTTTTAAAGTGGCACAGTGTATGTCCAGTTTAAATGTGTGTTTTGCTCCCAAACAAGGCTTGAACCAGGACTCAACCGCAACATAAAACTGGAACATTTAAAGTGCAGGACGTGACAAGGCTACCAATGTTCTCACAGTGCCAGTAGAGGTTGATCAAAAGGCTGGTTTCCCAAAACCTCAGGGTATGTCTTTAATACAGAGAAGAGCAGAGGGGGGGCAGACGACCTGAGGATTCACTCAGATTAAGACTTTGATTCTCTGACACTTTTTACTTATTTCCTATTAGAGAGAAATATTAAGATGTGACCTGTCTGCGAGGCACAATTAACACAGAGATGAAGATGTAGGCTGATGAACCTTACCAATATGCTTTTTCTTTAATTGGCTGATTAATCGTCTGTCAAACACGAGCTGACGAGAGGTTACCACGAACGTTAGCGGTGACACACCCCTCACACGGAGCCGAGGGCTCTATCTCTCCTCTCCTGCTCCCTTTCCCTCTGATATACTGCTCCATCAATCCCCCGCAGCGGAAGCCACACCAGGAAGATGAATAAATTAATCTGGAATAAATGGCCTCCTGCTTGACACATAATCACAGATTAGGCCGGGTCGGCTGGGAGCGGAGTGATGGGTTGAGCCGAGCTGTCGGCCGTGTCGTCGAGGAGACGGAGGGCTGAGAAGGGGGGGGCGGGGTCACCCACATTAACCCCTGCACAGTGTAGGAGGTCTCCGCACATGCTGTAAGCAGAGAGGAGATGGAACTGTGAGGTGATTTAGTCAGATCTGTTGGATTCGTCCCTGATGTGTGATTCAAACTGTGGTCGGCGGCAGCTAATGATGTCAGTAATGAAAGGGTTCCTTACTGGGTCAGGCCTTTCGACCTCGGCACGCTAACTCTCCACTCTGCCATCATGAGAAACCTTTGAAGAACACCGATAAAGCTCTGATGAAACGCATACCTTTTAACCCCTGTCTGTTTGTTGGTTGGTTTGTGTGTTTATTTGCTTGTTTGTAAGCAAGTATAGACAAAAACAACTACGCGGATTTCCATGAATCCAGATTAGCGGTTAAATCCAGTAACTTTTTTTGAGTTTCTAAAGATGTGGGAGTTTTTCAACTTTTTTACTAATTTCTCAGAGAATAACTTGAAAAAAAATCAAACACATTTTGGGAACGGAAATCTTTGAGTGTTTGAAATTTGGTGCAGCCTGATTGATTGTAAGGAGACTGTTGGGCCTTGGAGGAACTATGCACTTTGCTGAGTGCCATTCTAATGTTGCAGATTTGCTTGCTTTTTACTTAATACTTGCTGAGAATAAAATAAAATAAAAAAATATACAAATGCAAATACACTCCGCAATAGGATGTCTATTTTTTTACATAAAATTCTATGTAATTTAACATTCCACACCACTAAACAATAAACCTGTTAAAAAAATGTAACGTTAATATTTCTAATAAAAGTAATTAAATTTACAATTAATTTTTATGAAATTTCTGGGAATTTCTTTACAGTGTACTCATGATATTTTGTTGTACACCTCATATTTCTCTTCAATTTAGCCGTTTGTCTTGCAGTGTAATAAAGAATATTTCTATGTCTGATAAATACCGTGAACATTAAATTCAATCAATCTTCACCACGCTCCATCACTGCTCCAAACGACCAAAAGCATCCACAAGATCCAACAGCGCCACTGTCTGATTTTCTGCTGAGGGAAACACAATTAAGGTGAGCGGAGAGATTCGTCATGTTGATTTATCCCACAACTCACCTAATGAAATTTTCCCACATTCCCTTTTGAGCAAGTGGCTGAAGGGGGAAGGGGTAGAGGGGGGGGAAAGAGAGAAATTAAAGATGGGACGACCCTCTGCTCCCTGCGTTCCTCTGTTTAGACGAATGAATCATGCCGCTGCCCCATTCATTTTTTCAATTAAGTGTTTGCCATTTCGAATGCTTCCCAGCTTCATGATCATTAAAACCTCCGCGTGTCAGAGGAGGTTGAGGAGGAGGAGGAGGAGGCGAGGGGTGGAAGGCAGGCTTAATTCAATTTCACAGCCGTCAGTGCTACCTGCCCTCCTCGACAGACAGAGAGAATGCGAGGGAGGGATACTTAACAGAGAGAAAGAAGAGAGGGATATAAATAAAGGTAATAAACAGGGGGATCCATCTGAGGGCAGCTGCCAACATGAAAAACACTTTATCGACAGCGCAAATCAGAGCTACTTTGTCTGAAAAATCTTGGTTCTCTTTAGCCGAGTGAAAGGATTATTTGGTCGTTATCCGAGGACGACAAACACTTAAAAAAAACTTGTCTTTTGGAGTTATTTCAAGAATGCAAGAGGATGAAGAGGAAATATCCCTTCAAACTCAACAAGTACACGTTTTTCAAAGCTGTCAAGAAGGGAATTTTGCAAGGAAAATTTGTAGGATGTAAAAGATTCGTACAATAGTTCATAAAAGTTTCTGAAGGTAGCATTAATTTCAATTGGGTCTGTTGTTAAATCGCCTGACATTGTCTTTATACTGTTAATTGTTCTTTCGGCTTGCATTTTCTTAACCCGCAAAGCCAGTAGTTTGCTTGGCTTTTCACCCTGATCATAGTATGCTTGTTTGGTCCATAAGAGGTTTTTAGCAACCTTATCAGTTGTGAGTTTATTGTATTCAGCTCTCATTACTGTTAATTGTTTCTGTTTGTCCTCGTCATTATTGTCATAAAGATCTAATTCTAGTGTTTTAATCTGTCCTTCCAATGTTTGCATTTCCTTATTGTTCTGTTTAGTCTTTGAGCTTGTATATTTAATAATTTCTCCCCTTATATATGCCTTGAATGCTTCCCACCTTACACTGGCGGTTGTTTCATCCGTGTTTAGTAAGAAATAGTTATCTATGCAGGCTCCTATGAATTTAAGAAAGGATGGATCCTGTTGTAGGATGTAAAAGAGCTGTGAGCCAGACCCTCGTCCTCCTCGACTCAGAATAAAGTCTGCACAGTTCCTTTATCATCCCCCTGATGCTGCATTGACCACTGCATAAACCCCTGACCCAGCACGCTGCAGCAGTTAACGTGATATATTCACGTGTCGAAAATCAATGCTGATATAATACACTCACATTAACATGGGGGAGAACATAGGGAGGCCACGGAAGAGGGGGAAATGTTGTGTTGTATAACTAACTAACTTACAAGCACGTGTTTATACCAGAGTAACGATTTAAATTTTGCAGCAGGAGGCTTCGAGTGAGACGAGCAACTGAAACAGTGGCTTGTAAATCCCCACAGGTTTCATGTAGAGGGGAATGCTAATTCTAATCGACCCTGCAGTCAAGTTGGGAAATAAGTGATGGCGGCCCATCGCTGCTGCTGCTGCTGCCTTCCCAATACCATCACAACCAGAGGAGGAGGAGGAGGAGGAGAGACGCACCTCTGGCTTAATCACATTCATAGTTTCTCTACCTCATTGATTTACAAACACGGCTCTTGTTCCCCCATGGGTCCAAAATTAAGTGAGTTTCACTTTCTTGGGTTTAATTTAGTGTCTGTTTTTAGGCACAGTGGTGCTAATATTTAGAGGGTAGGCTATAATCGTTACCTTTACTAGTTTAGTAAGAACAACTGAGGGAATCTCGGACGCCATTGCCCATCGAGGACAATGGGCAATATTTTGGGGCTTCCGGTGTCATCATATTACGAGTGACCAAAACAGTGGAAATAAAAAACAGCAGACTGTCTATTTGGCTAACTGGCTAGCAGTCTGTTTTCCTTTGTCATACAATATTTGACAAAGAAGTTATAGCAGAGACGGGCAAAGCTACGGGTAAAGCAGATATGATGCAATTAAGCGGCAACCACAAATGCAACGACCCAAAACCTTGAATAATTTATTTTTCTGGGTTTGAACATTGTTGGAAATGTTCTGGGCAATGTAAGTACACAAATCAACAAAATATATAACACAGGTCTCTGTTTTTAGAAATTATAATGAAGAATTGTGTTCTAACCTTCAAACACATTGTCACTGGTTAAATATCCAGAGGGAGAAACATGTTTTACTTGTGTATAAGAGGCCAGATGTTGTGAGTGTTTCCCTCCAATGGGACTAATGGAGCTTTGGAGGCCAACAACATAATGTGTCTGCTTCTCTTCTCCCTGAGAACCGACTCTATAGTATCGAGCGCAGTCGCCCTGTCCACGTCAAACCCATTGATTTATACTTTCACTACTCCCTCTGTTTCCCCGCCTCTCTCCTCCACCAGCCCCCCCCTCCCTCCCTGGACGGCAGCGCGTCGGCCCGGTGTTGTCTGCGACGTGGATCAACCCTTAATACACGTCACACACACACACCAACACACTCTGACAGTCTCCCCACCAGGTTTGATTAATTTGGCTCGTAACGCGTGTGAGCAGAGCTATCACCGGCATCCAGATGTTCCACGGTCCCTTTTGTCTGCACACCCCCCCCACACTACACACACCACACACAAACACACATTCCCACTCACACAGACACAGGCGTGCAGGGTACACACCTGTTTTCATCCCCTCGACTACTACCTTGCAGTAGTGGAGGAGGTGATGTAGCGCGTGGCGTGGCACGCTGTTGATTATTTCTCCTCTGCTTCTCTGTGAGCACAGACCATTTAAAGAAAGACGTGTGTTCTCACAGAGGCTCGCAGAGATCGCATCAATGACTTAAGGGGGCGGTCATCAAAGGGAAAGAGCTGCTGGGTAAACGCGACGCACAAACACACTCGAGCACAAACGCACAAACCCTCTCCTTCAGTGTAATCACCACCGATCGGACATGGACACACTCAGCCACCGCAGACAGTGGAACAGATGCTAACTAGCACAAAGTGAAGCATCTCCAGAAGCAGGGGAGGACACCTGAACCCAATTCCCGGCCCAGTGTGGCCGACATAAAACAAATGGCCGACCACACCGAGGGCTGACAGGGATCTTAGGTCTTCTCACAGGGTTAACCTTGATCCTATGAAAGAAGCTCCCAGCTTTTTACTGCCTCCTAAACCGAGAGGAGAGAAGAGAGTCTGGACGCAGGAGCAGGACAAAGAGAGAATAAGAAATGGGCTCCAGGAGAGGGAATGATGGAGTGTAGCTATTGAGAATGCAGATCAGAGACGCGATAGTCACTTTATGGATGAAGGGCAGCAGTAAAGTTCTGAAGCAGTGGTATAGAAACAAGTTTAAAGAGGTTCTGAGAGAGACTTATATATAATGGCCGTTTCTGAGACCTGCCTCATTTCAAACAGAATACAGACCAGTACCTGTTCTATACCTGTGCCCTGGAGATTTTTACTTAGCAGAAAAGGTTACAGCTTTTCTATATACTCAACAAGAATAACAACATTACACTTTGAATTAATTTAATTTGTAGTTGACCCATTTAATTCATCCACCCATTACCTATAACACTTAGGGTTGCAAGGGGAGCTGGAGCCAGAAAACAAAGAACTGTGAAGAAATGAAAATTCTCCTCTCCAATTCAAATGATATTATTTGTTATCATGTTGGGCAGGATCTTGTATTGCTGCCATAGATGTTGATCCTGTGTCATGTTTTCTCAGGGAAAGTGATTAAGTTTTTGGTAATTGATTCAGATAATAAGACAACATTATTATCTTCTATTTACAAAACTGTTGTCATCATGTTTATTGTTGGCACAGGAGGTGATGGGACATTCAATTATTTCTGAATATTAGAATAAAAAAACTGATTATTTTTGGACCTTGGATTTATGCACTTTAATTTGGGCCTTTGAAGAATCCTCAAAGAAACTTTTCACAGCATTATCATTTTTATACAAACTTTGAGATAGAGGTCACTCTAGAATTTAGAATTTGACTTTTAGTGATGAACATTTCTTTGTATTATGATTCCATGTTGTTTTGCTGCAGCTTTTGGCCTTTTGTCAAATTTAGTACAAATGTATAAAACTATGAAAAACTAAGAGTGCTTTGACCATTTCCAAAGTCAAGGTCGGACAATAAAAACACAAATGGCCACGTCACATTTCTAACACATCTTCTACACACAGTGTTAACATACATGCACACAGTTTCAGAAACCAACAGATGCTAGTACACCCCCCCCCACACACACACACACACCCATGCACACACCCTCAGGGTATTTGCATGTCTGAAGCATATGTGTCGCTGTTCTTAACAGTTGGAGTTAATACGGCTCTGTATCTCAATAAGCAGCTTCAGTCTGGTCTCTGAAGATCTGAGGAAAGCACACACGATTAACATGTGTGTGTGTACGTGTGTGTGTGTGTGTTTCTCTTAAATACAGATAAATACCAGGTCATAGACTCACTCTCTGCATATTCAGAGGCTAATCAGTGTGTTTGTTGGGGAGCAGTCGTATGAAGCTGACGTCTGGACAGTAACATCTTGCTTTTTTAATCAGATTTATTATTCAGTGTGTGTTTGCACTCATGAGAGAAATTATTAAGAATCCCTATAAAGACACTGTTGTTTATGTTTGCACAGATTAAGCGATGAATCTTGAGACTATATAGCACTTAACGATGAGGTAAACAAATGTAGGCACACATAATTTTTCCTCCAATGCACAAACACAAAGGATAGTGTGTGAAGCACAGCTTTAGCGTGAGTTATTTTGTGTGGCGTGTGAAAAGAGTCATGCTGAAACACAGTCATAACACCACCTGTCCTCCAGTTGGTGGGCGGGTCACATTGAAACAAAATCAGTGCAGATCTTAATCATCATAATGGATTCATAATGAGCAAATGGATTCAACTTTAACAACAACAACGTGTTTTTGGTTTTGGTTTAACTTCAAAAGCTCAATTCAGGGATTTAGACGTAAGATTATAAGTGCGGCAGCTTAAGACTCAGCTGCATCAGTTCAGTCTACACAGTTCACACTCTACAGCAACAACACATGTCTACATTTAGAGATCTCATCTCTGGTAAACAACCTGACATGTGTGTCAGTTCTGTCAATGTACGGTCAGTGTCGTTACTTTAACACAAAATGCATGAAATGACCCCATTGTCCAAAGTCTATGAACCCTCTTCCTCATTCATTCTCCACCAACTGCAAAACACTACATTTGCTGCACAATTGTCAAAAACACATTCAAAACAGAATGACGGAAAATGTAGTGGAAACATCTGAGCAGAATATTTACAATAAAATAATAATCATATACTTTTGTACAGTTAATAAAGTAAATCTGTTTTCTGCATTCTTATTCTATAATGAAATACTGACTTGTCTGAAAAATCACAGATGTAAAAAGTTCACAGATATTAGTTAATCTTTTAAGTGATGATTCTTGTTGTTAGTGTTTTGTGACTGAGAACATGTCTTAAAATATTGCCAGTGTAACCGTCAATCATTTGTATGAAGTATGTTTGAAGTGTTTTGGTGATTTCAGTGAGTTTTGGAGATTAATTATTTGGCCATAATTGATTTAGGTAAATGATAAATGGTCTGTATTTATATAGCTCTTTTCTAGTGTTTCAACACAGAAAGGGACATAGTGTTACAAAGGTGCTTCAGGTCTCCAGGGTTCGAGAAATCTCATTCAACTCCAGCGTAGACAACATCAAATGACTAGTAGAACACCTTCCGGGCTTGGATTGGCATGGAAGCTTCCCATTTGAATCATGGGAAACAATTAAGATCATTAAGATCGGAAGTGTCCAATTACTGACTTTATAACTCCGCTCTGTGTCCGACAGCGAGCGTCTAATGGAAAATGAAGAGTGTGTTTCATAGGAGCAATGACTGTCACAGTTTGAATCAGTTCACTTTCAGATTCAGAGCATTTTGAATTGGCCTCATTTCTGGCTCACACATCTGACTGCCACATCCATGATAATGGCAGCTATGGCTCCTGGGTGCGGCGGTATCGTCCGAGCCAAACAGATGGGACAAAACATTACATCTCGGAAACTACTCATGAACCTACTGTCATGTTAAATCACTTCGGAGGCTGCTGAGTTTCTACTCCGGGGAGGATATGGGGCATCATTAAATGGAAAGTTTGGATATATGAACAGTGAGGAAAATATAACTCCAAAATTCTTCCATTTTCTCTTCACAAGTAAAAGGGGATGTTGTCAGCAGCTTCTGGATGTAAAGACATTTTTTTCTGGAGAAATAATAACAAAAAATAGCAATTGTGACACTTTCAGGCATCTTTGTGTGTTTTTGCTGGTCTTGTTAGTGCAACAAATCCCACTGTATGGTTTGTGCATGTGTCTGTGTGTGTGTGTGTGTCTGTCTGTCTGCTTGTGTGTGTTTGTGGTGGAAAGTAGTAAATGAGATGTTTCTGAGGCCAAGTGTAGGTCATGCTGAGTTGAGGGGAAAATAGCGACCATTGTTTTGGAGATGATAACTGAACATCGACAGGAAGTGTGTGTGCGTGTGTGTGCGTGTGTGGGTGTGCGTGTGTGTGTGCGTATGAGAGAGATTAAACTGACAGACTGTGTGTTTTTGTGTTATTGTGCTCAGTCATTGCTAGGGACCAAACAAAGGAGAGTTGTTTATCCATCGTTGCTTTGCAGACACTTCACTGCTGCACAATGAGGCCACAGTGGAAACACACATTCAAACACACACTGAATACTGATACAATTGTTCAGTGGTTCATAGCCTCGCCACTATTTGACATGGAGCATGTGTGACTAGCTTTGACTGCCTATGACAGGGGGTTGCGTTACTGCCTCCACAGGATGGGGGTAGGGGATAGTTTGCGTGTGCGTCTGTGTGAGAACATGTACATGTAGAGGCGACTGGGTTTACATGAAGTGGATGTGACACATAGCCACGTGTGTAATGTTGTGTGCGTGAGGCTGTAGACAGAGTCTAGTGTAGGTGACAGTGTTTGCTGTGTATGTCTCCATTAGGAGCCTTTATTTATTTCGAGAGCAGAGAGGACCACAACCTTTAACGATGACAAAAGACTGAAGCTCTTTATATCTTAACTCCCCTGTTTTATAAGAATAACTATATTCCAGTATCATGTTTTCTCTTTTCCTATTTGCCACAAGTCCCATTCAGTGCTGATTGGAATGAAAATGTTAAGGACCATGTACATTATACAGACAACTGAGTCATCCCATATTCACTCTGAGCTTATATACTTATTTTTTGTTGTTTCTTTTTCAAATAATAAGTGAAATTCATCCACATTTACACATCTGGACAAAGGAAACAAATGAATAAATTAAATGATATAATAAATAAAAGATACAACGCACAAAGAGCTGCAAACATGAAGTTACACAGACTGACATTTATTGGACAGTTGTGTAGACAGCCATCCTGAGTCTGAGCCACATGGGAAAGTGGAACTCTGGTGACAGACAGCAGGTCGTGCAGCACTTTTCTGTACATGATGTGAGAGCACTAACATCACAGGTTATCATTTGTCACTTTGATTTGGTCCCATCATGTTCACTGATCGGGTCTTATCTAATATTAGCAGGTCTGGAGGGCAGAGGAAGAAGAGGTGCATGAGCGGCGTGAAGCTGATTTGTTGCAACCGTGATGGTCAATGAGTGATAACCCTCATCCCTGAAGGCCTGTGGTTCGGTTCGTTTTTCTGCATCTGTTGGTTAACCTCCATGAACTGAAACCCAGTCAAGTGACTGGTACTGCAGCAAAGCAATAAATCATTTCACTACACCTGCTGTGAAAATGTTTACAGCATAGGCTGAAACTGCAGCTTTATACTGCATGACTAGAGACAAACAGGGAGAAACATGTTGACTTCCTCATACTATGGAACTACTTACTGTGTGTGTGTGTGTGTGTGTGTGTGTGTGTGTGTGTGTGTGTGTGTGTGTGTGTGTGTGTGTGTGTGTGTGAGACTGAGGACACAACCAGATAGAGAAAAACTGATGATGTCTTTCCACCTCATTACCCATGAATTCTATCTGTCACTCACTCACTCACACACACACATAGAACCCACAAACCACACTTCAGGTCCTATTATTTACACTACACCACAAACTGACACACGTTGTGGAGACCATCACAAGCGGAAAGGACACTCACAACCCAACGAAAGCTGTTGAGTAATAGAGAACACAAACAAATTGCACGTGCATGAGTGAGGGAAACAAACACACTGAGGCCGGGTGAGGCTCTGAAGTGGGATAAACACAAATAAAGCTTTTTGATCAATATCTCAGAGCTGGGCTGGACACAGAGATCAAGCTGACAGGCAGTGAGAGGGTGTAAATTGACTATATGTGAGCTCAGGGATTATCCTTCGTCAATTAATCCTCTGTAGTGAACCCTCGTCACCTGGAGAGAGAAATAGCTGGCGACCCAAGAGACAGGAGACGAGAGCTATTATGTACAAACACCTGCCTCCAAAGGAGAGAATTCTCCTTTCTCTCTCCATCCACTCCTCCATGTCTGAATGTTTTGTTGCTCCCTATTTTGTTTCTTCCCATTCCTCCTCTACACTGTACACCCTCAGGCTGATAAGGGCAGCGGAGAGGTTTAGATATCAGATCGCCTGGCATGGTGGTGACATCAGGCTCCAGATCATCAGAGAGAGAGAGGGGGGGGGGGGAGAGAGAGAGAGAGAGAGAGAGAGAGAGAGAGAGAGAGAGAGAGAGAGAGAGAGAGAGGGGTCCGGCAGTAAATCCAGATCGTCCTCATGCAAACACTAAACTAGTATTGTGTGTATGTGTGTGTGTGTGTGTGTGTGTGTGTGTGTGTGTGTGTGTGTGTGTGTGTGTGTGTGTGTGTGTGTGTGATGCATGGTTCAGCAAAGGCCAGTCATATCACAGGGAGCCAGGGTTTGCCTGACATCTTTATCTAGGCAGTCTGCCCACTGCCACAAAACCTACCACCCATCCAAGTCACCTTGATCATGACAGAGATCACATATCAAGTCTTTATCACAGTGCGCAAACACACACGTACAAACACACACACACACACACACACACACACACACACACACCTACACACACACACACACACGTACTACACACATACACACAGTTCCAAAATATCCCAAAACATTTATTCACCCGATTGTTTCCTTTAGAAATGTCTACATTTGAATTTAACTCTAACAGCAGTCAATAATAGTTTGAAAGCTTCTAATCCTGAGAGAACTCACACAGAGACCTTTTTGCTTAGTGTATGGAAGCTGCACATAATCAGCCCTAGATATTCTCTTAGACAATTAGACAGGAGATAAGGAGTCATCAGTGGCATGGACCTGCATTACCTATTAAATGGTTCATTCAACAAGATCGTAATCCAGACCAATTCTTTAAGACCTTAACCTGCAGGGCTCAGTGGATCTATGAGGACATGACAGTAGTATGAATGGCTTATTTAAAAAAAAAAAAAATCAGGAGGTAACATCAGGATAAGCAGGAATCTTGAGAATTAAGGAACCGAGATCCTAGGAGAGTATTTATACCAAATTATTCTTTTGCCTGTATGTGAACACACTGTGGTCACCCCTGGACTGGACAGAGACCGTTGTCATTTACAGTTGCCTTCAGAAAGATTACCCAGTCACACAAATAAAGAATAGAAAAATATTGAGTCTCTTGTTTTTCTTGTGCCGGCGACCTGACGTCAAGTCAGAGTCAACTGATCAACTCACCACTTGTTTAGCATTATGTTGCAATAGTTTCCTGTTCCCATTATGTAACATAGTCATTTCATTGAAGGTGCAATAATTTTAATTATATAAGCGTGCCTATTAAGAAGTAGTACAATATCATCATATTTCATGCCAAGTTCAAATTACACTCAAAAGTGGAAGAAGATGAGGAGAGACGGGCTACATGTACAGACCAAAGCCCAGTTGTAGAAGCCTGGCCAGCTTCGGAGGAGAATGACCATTTTCAGGTTTGGATCAGTCGCGTGGGCGGGTGTGTCAGGTGGTTCAGGGGCAGGGTGGCACAAAGTTCATGCAACTACATGAACTGCATGAGGCTCGGGTCAGGTTCGGACACAAAAAACACAATGGCTGTCAGGTTCGGGTCGGGCTAGGTTCATTTTCTCTCGTGCTTGGACAGGTTCAGGCAGAGAACTGAGGCTCTTTCTGGCTCAGAAGGAATACAAGTAGAAGAGAAGTGGTGCGAGGGAACTCAAAAAAAGTAATCCTCAAAAGAATTCTCGCCGTGACCCTTCGTACATTTCAAGCCAGTAAGAGCCCAGAAAAAAGAAAAACAGAAAAAAAGGCAATGGTGCCATGCATTAGTTCAGGCAAGCATGGAAGTCCTTTTAGAGTCACATGTTTCATTCATCCTCCAATCACAGTTAACCATGCATACAACACTGCTGAGCTCTGCATCCGTGCTGCTGCACTTCTGCTCCGCCTCACCAGCCTGCGATTGCACATGTGCTGTGTGTCATTTTTTAATGAGTCACATCATATATTTATGTTTGCTAAACGTGGTGTATCTCAGGCTCTACCGTAAAGGTTGTGAGCTCAGGGGTCGTCTGTGTCAAACTAGAACATCGCCTGAGCAGAGACACGTCATAGACATTATTGCAGTAATGGTTAGATAGATAGATGGATACTTTATTAATCCCGTGGGAAATTTAGGTCATCCAGTATCTTATACACTTATACACCTCACCGACATACATACATAAATCACATATGTATACTGTTTATTAAAAGCAACTCATCGATGGTCACCGCTGAGAACATTTTGAGCTCTTGTTCTTTTTTTCCCTTTATACAAGAGCTTGGTCTTCTTGAATTCACGTTCAGATTTTGCAATAATCAAAACCCTGCACACTCGAATGTACCCTGTTTGTGCTCAGATTCCCTGCACTCCAGCTTCAGCTCTTCTCCTCCCGCTCGTGCCGCTTGTGAACAGAGTATATCTGTGCGAGCGCAAACGGAAAGACCACAGTTTCAAATGAAGATAGAAAAAACACACCCGTATGCTTTCACTGTCACTGCCTGGCTGAGCGCAGACTTGCTAAATAAAGGGAGAAGCTGCTGTGTGAGGTACTGATGAAAAAGCTGGAGGGTGGGGGTGCTGACGGCAGGATCGTCATTATTTATCAGCTCCTTGCAGTTTCTCTCACCAACCTGGGTACATGCAGGAAAGATGCACACAAAGCACGGAGCACGGGAACAAAGGGAAAAACACATTCCTGCCCTGAAACACTTCTGTCGCTGCACAGCAACCTGAAACATCCAGATACGTAATGAGAGGAGGTAAAAGCTGATGTTGAGAAATTTCTCTGACGCTCTTGTCTTTCCTATTCATCACTGATCAGCTTCCTGTTGAGCACAGCAGCCCTTCAAACTGCTACAGCAAGTCAGGCCCGTGAAGCCGTACACTCGGATTCCCACTCTGGAGAAGACGCTAATTACTCTGGATCTCTCTAATAGAGTCACGCTGCAGCAGTTAAGGACAACAGAGACACGGCGCGGATGTACAGAGCTCATTACTCACGCAAACAACACAGCTCTCATGGGACAGAGAGATTAATGGCACTCCTCTTATATATGTAGCACGTACATAGGGGGCTTTGCATGATGCAACCGCAGCCGCCTGGAAAGACGACAGGGAAAACAGGAGCACAGGACCCAGAGAAAACAATGAAAGTCACCAGATTTGCACTTCTTTGGAGTTCCAGATCCTTGTTGTGGGGCAGGACACCGCACATTTGAATTTCAGAGACTTTCAAAGACTCCTGGGGGCGATGTGCAGGAAGGGGGTTACGAGGGAGGAAGGAAGATGAAGAGGCGATGGCGGGCGAGGAAGGAACAAAAGGAAGAGTTGAAAGAGAGAACTAAAGTGCAGGAGATGAGAGGGGGAGGTATACTTGAGGAAAAATCTGCAAACGTGTATCCTTTTCTTGTTACATCACTCTTTGAATCGCAAGTTGTGGCGATGACTGTGTCCGAGCTCCCGCTGTGAGGTTTCTAGTGTCCGCCGATATCGCCCTGTGTCGTTTCTCTTCCTGTTCGTTTCTCTCTAAAGCAGCAGTCGGCCGGTCCTCATCGCTCTCCTCTCGCTGAAGGCCTTTGGGTCGACTGAGGTTTGTTCCTCTCAGAGATTCTGACAGGCTGTAATTCTGTTTTAAGGCAGAAAATCATGACAGTTTCCCCGGCTGCGCTTATCTCACACGTATATTTCTCTCAGGATTAGATGAAAAGCTTGTCTCTCCTCGGTCACACAAAGTGTCGTTTTGTCCTTGTGACCTCTCACGGGGGTCATCGACTTCCTCTGGCCTCTGTTCAACAGCGTGGCCATAAAAGGCGAGTCAGAGATGATGGAGGGATCAGGACCTCGGCGTCACTTCTGTTTCCCATTAAAAGTCTTATCTCCGCCGCAAAGACCCCTGTGTTTGCAGCTCGTCACATATATCTCTCAAATCAAATCTGTAAATCTGTCAAAAACCTTCATGGTGCCAATTTTATTTTATTCATTGCGGAGCTATATTTTCTGGAAATAACGTCTATGCCCTAGTTTTAATCTATTTTATTTTGTATGATATCTTTTATTGCTGTTTTATTCATGTGCTTTAATAATGAAACACATTCTTATGAAACTACTCTTTTCTCCTTCCCTTCAGGAATCAATGATGCTCCTAGCAGATCAGATTTTGTGGATGTGATTCCGTTTATTTTATTTTCAGTTTTAACACTTTACAAATGAAGAATAATAAGATGAGATGTACATTTGAAATACAAATGTAAAAAAATATATAAGTATGTTTGTGGGCTTTTTTACCTTCAAAAGATGTAAGATGCAAATAATTTATACTGTATTGTATAACAACAAGAATGACTGTTCATCTCTCACATGTTGTGAATAACTTCTCAGTAGGTTTTTAGATTTCACACAACAGTCGGGAACCCTTTCTACAAAAGGGAATTGTTGTGAAAGTCCTCGTCAAACCTCTGTGAGCTTTCAATCATTTAATCACTATATTTATAAAGCACTTTTCATACAAAGAAAACGTAACACAAACCAGAGTGGGGCGTTTGCTGACTTGTCTTACGATGTTACAGACGCAGAGAGTATTTGTGCGGGAGAAACCCTGTGGTTGTTTTGGTGTGTGGGTTTTATGTGTGTGTGCGTGCTCTCCCCCCCGCATGTGTGAATGTGTGGTGACAGATTGAGGGTGCTGGGACACTCTGGGGACTGATGACGCCTCTCACTCCTGTTGCTCCTGCTGAATCGCACAGATGCCACCGGCTCTGCCTCCGGCAACAAGAAAAGAAAGGATGCACAGGTTTCCAAAATGTTACACGGGCTCTTTTTTTTTTTTTTTTTTATCCGTCTGGTGTAGTTTCCCTCGTTTGTCTCTCATTTGTCTCACAAGAGACAACTTGGATCGCATAGATGTCCCCTGTCTGAGAAGCTTTACTCCACGGCTTTAAATTGTTTCTGTGTGACAGAGAGAAAGAGGAGCAATTTGCAGCCACTTTCTACACCTCATATCTCATCACAGGAGGTGATAAAAGTGTTAGACCTGCCAGCAACTGCATTTTCTGACAAAATGTACATTGTGTTATGTATACCTACAATATATGGCTAAATAACGACTCTGCAAGTGCTACTATTACAGTAATCACGGATACTGAAACGAAGATCTTTCATTCCTGAACATCCCAACTTCATCCTCTGCAAGGTTTTTACCCTATATTTATTGAAGAGCGTGTTTCTTTTGCTGTTTGAGAGCAGGACTTATATTTCACGCTAAAATCGCTCAAATACACCCTGCTTGTGCTCAGATTTCCAGCACTCCAGCCTCAGCTCTTTGCCTCACGCTGACAGGAAGCCAGTGTAGCTGTTGAGGGTGGAGTGCATGAACCAGGGTTAAAGTAACCGCTCGTACGGGACACTCAAAGATATAAATCGAACACACCCACAACGAGGGCAGGACAGCTTCGCTTGTCATCGCTACACCTGCCATACCTTTGGTCAAGAGCAGAAGGAACAATCACAGTCGAGTTCAAATCCGAGAGCAGACGTTTGAGGTGTACAAAGAAGCAACATCAATGCAAGCAGAAGAGCTGAAGCTGGAGCGCATGCAGGAAAGGGTATATCTGAATGTGAGTGCTGGGTTTTAAATGAAAGCATTACCAAATCAGAATGTTAAATCACAAGTCCTGCTCCAAAACTGAAAGGCCACACTCTTGAATAAAGATAGGACGGGGGAAAAAAGCTAATATTTACACAATCCTGGAAACTCACAGGGTCAAATCCAGATCACAAGTTCTTTTATCCATCTAGAAAAGTAAAAATTCCCTAGAAGTGATCCGGTGAAGCCTCTGAAGATGAGCACTGTTCAACTGTGTTAGTCAGACGAGGAAACAATGACATCCTGCGCTTTTCAATTTCTTCCCAAAATACACTTTTCTCTTCGTACTTCCCATCACTCTGACATGCTTTGGTTCAAAGTTGAGAGCCCGGGGAATTCTAGCCACGATGAAAGAGTGCAGCTCACACCAGAGTAAACAGGGTTCGACCGAACCGAGGGACCCGAGAGACAAGAGGAATCATTAATGCATCAAAGGCTGTCAAAGGAATACAGTCGGAAAAAGTCTGAAAGTGTAAACACGGCAGATGGCGAGCAACTCATCCTTGGATGTGGCGTTCCAGCCCCGCTGACACAGTATCAGCCCCTACTGAGGTTGTTTGTGTCTGCCTGTCTCTGAGAAGGGATAATGGGGGAAATAGTTGGATGGATTTTGAGATTAGTCCGAGCGGTCTTGACAACATGAACTCTGATAAGTAGGCATTCAACACCTCTTCACAAAAGAAAAATCATTCTCTGTGCTATTAGACCCACTCTCATTAAAGGACAATTCTTTATTACGACTTGAGTCATCAATAAAATTGACACCGCAGTAATTGCGGCAATCTGGGAACATGGACATATCTTTTCAATGAAGTGTCGCAGGCTAATGGTCAATATGAGCACAGGAACATGTTTTCAGTGGGGGGGGGCTGATCAGCATAGGTGAACACACATAACAACACACGGTACATGCAAAGAACACTTGATTATAGGATTATAGCACAGTCTTGACCCTTAAACAGCCCATTGAAGGCGGGTCAGAACACACACACACACGCACACTCACACACACAGACACACACACACACACACACACACACACACACATACCGAAACTTTTTGGGGGTTTGTGCTCCAGCTTTGCAAATCTCATTAATCTTCAAAAATAAAATAAATAGCAACAATCCTACATGGCCTCAAACTATATATATTCTGAATTCGAATGCAGGAGGTGATTTGATTAAGAAAGCTCCTTGTCGTCCGTCTACCATGGATGTACGATTACGGCAGTTGAGGATAATTTATATTTCAATAAAGGATATTTAAACCTGCAACAAGCTGCTGCTTCACACTTAATATCTTATTATTGATCTTCGATGTTCTACATACTGTGAGATCCTGTCTGTCTACATCATAGACACCAAAATGTAAACGATTAAAATGGCAACGAGAGGCCATATGTGTCCATCAGGATGATCCCATCTTATTCATGCTTCACTTCCTGCCCAGCAGCTTCATTTTGACCCCACAGTCACATGGTGAAAGAGGTGGAATGAACATGAGAGGCAGGTGGGGGAGACCCGGGCTGTAATCCGTTTGGTTTCAGACCCGCTTCTCACCCTGCTCCCCCGTCTGTCTGCTTCTGGGAGGTGTCCTCTTTAAACTGTGATCACGAAAAGACAAGAGAGGTGAGAACCTCTCTCCCTCATCTCCTCTCTATCTCCACTGAGTCTAGTTCTTTACTGTAACAGAGTAGATCACAAGCCATGCAAGCCTCCATCTTATCAGCAGATCAATCAACCTGAGTCGCACGCAGGCCATATCAATTAGTGTGTGTGTGTGTGTGTGTGCGTGTGTGTGTGTGTGTGTTGCAAACACATTTTCTCAGGTCATCCATACACATTTACAAATAATTTCCTTTTCAAATCAAAAGTAGGGCTGCTTTTTAAATGAACTAAACTAATTTAATAAAAATTAATTCCTTAATCTATGTTAGATCAGACAACAGAGAAATCCACTTTTCTGTCCTATAATACAAAAATGCATATAAATAACACTTCTGAGCATCTAGATCTAAAGATCCATGGGACAACTGGTTCAGTGAGAGAAAACACAAGGACAGATTTCATTACAAAAATTATCAATGAAATTAATAGACAGTGTATAATGGAGTGAGTGAATGTGTGCATGTGTGCTTGTGTGTGTAGGCTCTAAGATATGATATATTAGGTTAGACAGAAAGTTTGGTTTGGACACCATGTGAATGAACGTTAACTCATAAGAGGAATCAGATGTGAACATGGTGTTGACTGGGTCTGCGTCTCCAGGCAAATCAAATGGATCTGGTTCAGGTCGAACATTCCCAGGTCTTTTCGGGTTCAGACACAAATTCTCTAGCCCCTGAAGAACTCTAACATGCATGAGTAAGACTGGATGTTACCAGTCAGCTGAAAGATGCACATATGTCTGAGCACTACCCTGCATGTTTCTGCATGTAGGTCGATTGTCATGGGACATGTGGATCAATAAGTTCACGATAGGGCCAAACTCCCGAGGACAAGATGATAAGATAAACATATTTCAGATGGCAACATCAGTGTCAAATCAACAGTGAAAGTGTGATGCCCTTCCACCTGCTTCCGCTGCTGATCCTGTACAAACCACTGCGGCCCCTTGCTCTTCCAACAGCCTCACTGAATGTGCCCCCTATCTGCCCCCATCCAGCTGTCCCAGTCCCCAGCCGCACTGTAGCTCCTGATCTCCTTCTGAGAAAATATTCCCTCTGCCTTTGCTGCAGACACTTGAAAGCTCAGACATGTGCTGGATCACCGCTGTTCTTCCCCTTTTCATCTCGGGCAGACCTGCAGGATCAGCAACCGTTCATGCAGAGAAAATAGTCCCTGCTAGTTGAAAAAACTCTGTGTTATTTTCCCACCTTCTCATGTGTACATCTTATCAGCGTCGCACACAGAACTGCCAGGAAATTGCTGCATTTAAGTTGTGATTGCTTATCCTTTTGCTGTCGAGCTTCTTTTTACAGTTTGTAACTATTCTGTCAATCTATGAAATTCTTACACATTTTTGATTGCTTGTCGTGAGAAACAGGAGAAGATGGATTCCATTCTGAAATCTGGAGGGAAAATGTTAGGTTGTATCTTGTTTTTAATTTTAACTTTTGTACAAATTTTTCCTTTGACCACTTTTCAGTCATTAGATAGAGTGGTATCCACTATCTCATCCAACCCTTAGTAAGAAACCAAATTAGCCTACTTCCTTCTTTTATCACAGAGTATAATTTTCTCATGACTTAAATGTATATTATTTAACTTACGCCACTAGGGGACTCTTGGTCAAAACAATCACAAAACACATAGTTCGATTATGTAACAAAGCAGCATGGGATCATGTGAATTATTGTCTTCACCACATTATTTCATCATTTGACTAATTTATATTTTATTGACGTTACAGAGCAAACAGCAATGCATAATCCTGATCCATTACGAGTGACCAATACAAACAGTGGAAGCAAACAACAGCAAACTGGTTAGCAGTGTGTTTTTCCTTCCTCGTACGTTGTTTGACCCGGAAGTTACAGCAGAGACAGGCAAAATCACAAGTAAAGCAGATTGATGCATGGGCGTCCGAAAAATGAAAGTCACGTTACCTTGAATAGAATTGAGTCTATCTCATCTGGAACTATCTCATTCGGTTTGTAGTGAACCACAGAAAAACTGATGGACTGAAATGACACCTACTGTCCAACTAATCCCTTAGTCGCTGGGAAAGAAATCTGCATGTTGTCTCTAGTTTAAATAAACCAGCCAGGGTGCACCCTACACTGTAGCCTTATTGATTCAAGTGGGTTGTAACTAAACAAAAAAGGCTGGTATCAGACTATCAAATCATTGTAGCCAAATTATTAGAATCATTAAAACTGAGTATTGAGCTTAAAACACAAAGTTGACAAAGGATCTAAACACAGAAAAGTTCTGTTGTTTTTCGATGTTGGTTGCCCCCCTGAGATATGCAAACTCAACTTAAATCAAAATCTGACCTTTTGGTTCTGAAGTGTGAAGTGAATTAATCCAGGATATTAATGAAGTGCTTTTCTCCATATGAATATCCAACTGAAAGTTGTCCCACTGTTGAGAACTGGTCAGGCGAAGGCACACTGACCAAACAACCAACCGGGCCAACCGGAGGCTGCAGCCCCATCATTTAACTCATGCAAATGAGAAAGTCATAAACACAAAGCAATAGCAATTGAGCAATACAGCCTAATCAATCATGGTGTGTGTGTGTGTGACAGTTAGCGGCGCTCTCAACTCTTCATATTGCCTAGAAAAACAAATTCCCAACAACGCAGATGGCACAAACAGAAACACACGATGAGAAGCTCTCACTCATCAGCACACACTCAAGAGAAGCCTCTGAGCAGAGGATCAATCACTGCATGAGAGGGAAGAGGATAAAACGACAAAAGAGAAAAGAAACAGGGAGGAAGGGGCACCTAAACACATGTGCACATATAAGCACAGTGTGTGCGTGTGGGTGTTTTTTTTGTGTGTGTGTGTGTGTGTTTGTGTGTGTGTGTGTTTGTGTGTGTTCACAGCTGAGGACCCAGTGTGGAGGACTGGAACAGCTGTAATCCAACAGCAACAGACACAACAATGAGTCATTCTGACTGGTGTTGTCATGAAACAGGAACGACTGGGAATTCCTGGAATACATGTGCACACGTGCATGCAGAGACACACACACACACACACACACACACACACACACACACACACACACACACACACACACACACACACACACACTTTGCAAATTCAAACAATTACACAACTGTGACACACCCAATTGTTGCATGTGATTCCTGTTCAGAAGCACAAATTGTGTTACTGAGCAACACAACTAAAGGTTATTTTTAAAAACAGTCTATGGTCACGTTCAACTTCTGTGAACTTTGACTTGCACATTTGGCACATTGACCAAGATCAAGTCATCATTGCAGGTCTGACCTTGAAGATACAAAAGAGCCAGAGGCCAAATTCAGCTTTCCAGCTATAGCAGTTCAACAACTGACCCTAAGAATAGTGCATCAACAAGCCTCTAGCTCCACCCACTTTAATGTGGTAGGGAATGTCACTGTTAAAAATCAGTTAAGACACATAGAGGAAGAACTTGTTGTTAAAAAACAAACATCTAAAGCATCCTCTGTAAAGCCAATGCAGATCAATGTTCAGTGGGGGGAGAATACATGAAAGAGATTGGGAAACAAAGTTATCAACACATCAGCAAGTAATATCCTTAATTTCCTGGTCTCAAATGTTAATATTCATGAAAATATTTTACCAAATTATACACAAAAATTGTAACTGCAGCAAACAACATCAAGTCACAGGTTTTTCCCATAAACAGCAGCTTCAGATTTCTGGAGGTAAGAAAGGAAACAGCCCTTAAGTGCAGGGTCTGGCTTCAACCTCATCATCTCTGCTGTGAGATGCAAAATGAAAAAAGCAGAGAGGCCTTCAGAGGTGGAGGACTCATGTAATATGCATAGCTGCTGGTTCTCTGAGTGTGTGTGTGTGTGTGTGTCGGTGTGTGTGTGTGTGTTTTCACGGCAAGATGACGGAGGAGAATGAAGAGACAGGAGAGGAATAAGAAACAGACGGACATGTTTTTGACACTGCGCTGGTTTTTCTCAGCCTATCAGACACGAGAGGCACGTGTCCTCAGAACAAATATGGAAAAGCAAACAAATAACGTGTCGCAATTCACCCTCGTCTCCGCTCAATCTGCCTCCCTTCATCTCCGTCCTTCTCTCCGTCAACATGTCATTTGTTGCTTTCTACAGCGACATGAGTCACGGAGGCGTAATTAATGTGAGTGTGTACGGGTGTGTTACAAATGAGTACGCAGCGGCAGAGATACTCTGAAGGGCTTCCAGCTTGTACAGAAGATAGGGGAGGTTAATTAATATTGTAAAGAACATTAATATTAGAGGGAAAAATCACATTGGTTTTCTTTCTTGTTCACATTTAATGAGGAGGAAAATATCAAAGCAAAGATGCGGATTTCAACAGGCAACATTAAAGATGAACTCAGGCATCTGAAGAGATCTCTGGAGTTCATTCAAAGAAAATAGATGAATTGGACTGAATGAAAGTTCGGTCTTTATTACGGTCGGGCTCTTATGACTGGTGGACTAACGACTGTGTTTTTTGTGGCTATAGGGTATCAGCGGGCGAACAGAACCAAGTGCTGCACTGCTTATAATAACAGTCGACACCAGATTTGACCAATGACCAAGCTTTACATAGACACGCACAGGCTTTGATTCACAAGTAGACACAAGGACTAGTTTAGAAATGTGGGTGCATCGCGAAAAAAGGACGAATGCTGTTATACAGCAGCCAAACATATTCATGAATGACCCACACTTGTCGCATCTTGGTAAATGCTTTGTCGAGTTTGCAGATGAAGTGGCTGTGAAACTTCTCTCCAGTAAATATTCATGATTTCAGAGTTAATCCTAATGAGATTTGCAAAGCTGGAGCACAAACCCCCAAAAAGTTTAGATCGATGTGTGTGTGTGTGTGTGTGTGTGTGTGTGTGTGTGTGTGTGTGTGTGTGTGTGTGTGTGTGTGTATGTATGTGTGTGTGTTGTGTGTGTGTGTGTGTGTGTGTGTGTGTGTGTGTGTGTGTTCTGACCCGCCTTCAATGTGCTGTTTAAGGGTCAAGACTTGCTTTAAGGGTTAGAGTTATGCATATATTTCAGAGGCCAAGACATTTCACAAAAGGGAATTAATGGTGAGGACAAATGCATATATCTATATATATATATATATATATATATATATATATATATATATATATATATATATATATATATTGTGTCCCGCCTCCTTTAGACCTAATGGGGAGTGGACCAAATTAAGTCTGGTCCTAATATAATAATAATTAATATAAATAATATTAAAAATCTTCATTTCTGAGGTCCTTGTCAAGGTTTGGGGTAAGATGTGAATTGTGGTTAGGTTATGGTTATGGTGAGGTATGAATTGGTTATGGTTATGATTAATGTTAGGCTTTCCACAATGAATCAAGTGAATGCAAAGTCCTGCCTAAACCTGTCTGTGTGCAGGGAGCTGCAATGATGAGATGTGACCGATCGGATAACTGTCAACAACAAGAGTAAAATGCAGCTGTGCTATACAATAAGTGACACATATACATACATGCACCAACACTCTGACAGACAAGACGCACATCAATAATTAATGTATGTAGTGTATTGTCAGCATGCTGTGAGTCACAGGTTTGGGGTCACGATGTCATCATCACACTGCATCTAAACTGGGTCACGTTCCATCAGCAGACGTGCACACACAAACAGACACACACAACATTAGCTGGTACTGGTGTGGAGTAGCTGGATTGACTTTTCTGCCTTTGATTTCTTCATGAGATCAGTGATTCGGCTGTGAACAAGTTCTCCCTGCAAAAAATGCACTTTAATGTTGTGCGAAAGCCTCGGGTCGACCCACACATGATGAAACAGACTGAAATATCAGTGATCGACAGAAAACAAGAGAGAACGGAGTTAAGGCCCTGATTGCGATAAAGATGTTCTTGTGGGGAATACGCCGCTCGGATGAGTTAAGAGAAAAGCAGGATAGAAGTGGAGGAGAGACGGGGTCAGAGAGAGGAGCATTGATTCACTACAGAGAAAAGTGGAGAACTACACAGGAACGGCTACATCGTGGGCCTGGAGGCAGCTGGAAGGAGTTCAAAGATGGCAGAGATAATCAAACAATGTTACAGTGATATTTGCTCTCTAAGAAAAGTTCTCCCGCTCAGTTTGAGACTTTTCTTTCTCTCTCTCTCTCTCTCTCAGAATACTAATGAAGACACGAAAGATGGTCCAATCATCCCTCCGCACGCCGTAATGACAGAAAGAATTGTGTAAAAAAAGTTTAATTTAATTGTTAGAAGGACATGTTGTACTAATACAGTCTGCTGCTCTAATCCGTCTTGATATGAGAAATGTATTCATCTGTATGGGAGAGATGATTGACAGCTGGCACGGGCGCCATATGGGCTCCGACAGCGACAGCAGCAGTGGAAAAAACAGCAGGTGCTTTGATCAAAGCAACTTCCTATTTTCATCACCGGGCTTCGGAGTACATCTGCATAACAGCTTTGCCCGAGGGAAAGCTGACACAGCAGGCCGAGCTTCCTTGGCATCAGCACAGCGAAACTGGATGTGAGAGTGTGTATGTAGGCGAGGGAGCGAACATACACAACAACACAAAGTCCCTCTCCTCTCCCGAGCAGCGTGAGTCAGGGGTAACAACATGGAGGGACTCTCTCTGATGAGGATGTGGATAAGAGGGCACAGTTTCAGAAGGTTGCACAGAAAAAATCTTCAAAGAGAAATATGCACTTGGGGAAATGGATTCTAAGCAGTTCAGCTGCAAATTAAAAACCCTTTTCAGCCAAAAGTTGGTCCAACCTGAAACAGCTAATGATAACATTCCTTTGCAGAATTGATTCATTTTGCTGATAGTAAAAAAATTTGTTTGCTTATTGCCAAGAGCAGCCAGGCTAAAAACTAAAAATCTGCGAAAACCAGAAGAATGGAATGGTTCTTACAAGAGGTCAGTTTGTGCCCACAAGCAACACTCAAAACAAATATATATCAAATATTTCTCCAAATCAGTAACTCTGAAAATTCTGAATCAGGGCCTGCCAAGGGTCACAAAATAAAGAGTTGGTTGCTAGACGATTACCAAGGCAAAAAAATGTATATACATATATTTCTGCTGCACAAACTATTTGTTTTTTCCCAAGACAACTGTAAAATACTGGATGGTTTCACCTCTTAACATCGTCTGCAGCCGTACTAGCAGCAATGTAAGGCTGCACAAACAATACTAATGCTGAATGCTGCTGTGAGCTAACTGTGACAAGGCTAAAATATTTTGTCTTTTCACCACGTTTACATCTTATTTTATTTACAATTAGCCAAAGTTAGCGCGCTGAAGTTTTAACTTGGGGTTAATTCATTAATGGACAATTTAAAAGAAAGAAACTAGTAAAAATGTATCACTATGTAATCAGGAACAATGTTGGTTTGCTGAATGAGGCTAACGTTAGCAGTGCTAGCACCAGCAACCTTTACACTGCAGGTTAACATCCACATACATGTGCTGAATGTGAAAAGGCATTGCTGTGGTCAAGTGGTTATATTCCAGTTTAATGGATGTACAACATTATTTTTCATTTTCTTCATCAATTACTCCCAAACCACGGTAGTTTTATTTGATGTCATCTGTCACCATTTCCACCTAAATTGTTTACAGCATCACGATTACAGTTTCATGAATAATTAGTTTAACTGACTTAAATCTCTTTTATGTCGACCAGCAAGGGTGTTTGATCATTTAGTCGCCTAATTTATCGCATTCCTAAATGTGGACCAATCAGGCAATCAGAACATTTAAAATTATCAAATCTGAAAGGTTAAAACAAAAGTTGTTTGCTTTGTTTTGAATGCAACAAGCCCAAAAAGTTGGACGCCTCTGCTGACACTCATAGTAGCTTTCGCCAAATATATATTGATGTCCAATATGAATTTGCTCCAGACAGAGCAACACAAACATCTCTAACTGTGAGGGTAAGAAAAAAAAACGATGAAACTGTGATTCATATTCCTATGAAGAGCAGAAAAGCAGAGCACACAGCTCCAGGCGAATCCCTTTCATGTCTGCAACCCCCTGAAGCAACTTTTTAAGAATAAAAGATATAAATTTAAACTGAAATACCACTGCGGTCAAATCAATATAAAAAAGCGAAAAACGAGACATATTTAATGCATGCATATATTAATGTAAGCACACAATGTAAATGATCTCTGTATGTTTTTATGGTTATATTCCTGCAGGAAAACAGCTGAGAAGAAGCTCGTATGTGCAGCGAGTGCTTGTACACTCAGCGGAGTGCGACAGGTGTTCGGTCCTGAACACATCACTGCACTGTGAGCGTTGTTCCACAGTGAAACCCCAACATGGTTTTCAGCTGCTTCTGTCGAGGGATGAGTCTGAGTGAACTGAACTGGAATTACCCGCAGTAATGTAATACTGCCCCCAATATTGGACTTTACTTTGAAAAATCTCCCAATCTATCCAGTACAAATGTTTGCTATTCAGTATGTAGGTAGTCAGAGAGGTCCTGAACACAGGCATATCAGTCTCTCTGTGAACTAATTGAGCAAAGTGTATTTACAGTACTTAGTATCCTGAAATTATTTATTTTCTACAGTGAAAATCCTGAAATGATCTATTCCACAGTGAAAATGTTGGACTTTACTTATTAAAGTAATGCAGAACTGGGCAGCAAGAACATTATATATAAAATAAAATGTTCAATTAAAATCATTTGTCTATGTGCATGTTTTTGTCTGTTCACCCTTTCCACGCACACACCGCCCCCAAATAAAACAGCCATCCGATCCAATGGATTCTGACCACTAAGAACGGGCTGATGAAATATGCATGATAGAAGAAATGCTCAGAGCCTAAGCACACACAAGTGTCCTGCCTCCCTCTCTCTGACGGGAAAACATTGAAAGCAGCTATAACGCGCTGGATGGAGCACCGAGCTGAGCCGGTGGAAGGTTGGCAAGTTTACATCTAATTCTGGACTCCACCCACGGGACCATTGGGAAAGGAACGAGTTGAGCAGGTCAACCTGAGTCGACCCAGCGCTCGGCTGTGTGTGAGCTCACGTGTTTTATCAAGCAAAACAGAAAAGACTCGCAAACACAAGGTCGTACAGCTGCGTGTTTCTAAAAGAACAAGAAGAAAATGGATTGTTCCTGCAACAATCTAATAGCAACAAAAATTGCTATTCAAAGGATTCTGAATGTATATGTCATACACGTCTGGTGGCGGTATGGAACCAGCTATCAGTGGTGTAGTTCAATCCAAAGGGATGTAATGTACCATCGCTTGTTCTATTGTCAAATATCATTAAAAGGTTACTGCCACTATTTCATACCAGTATCTTTCCCTTCAATCTCTGAGCACATCAGCTGTCATCTGTCAAGCCTCTGGGGCAACGGCCAATGTTTTGGGGCTTCCAGTGCAGACAGTGGACATCCAGGCCAAGACTCCGTCTTCCTACAGTGTTTAGAGTCAGACGAGTCCACACGAGTCAAACGTCTCTCCGAACACAAACATTGATACTTTTTATATTTGTGTCCAGACGACATTTTGACTGACCTGAATTGGCAGCCATCTGCATATGAATACAGATTCAGATCATCTACAGATTCTACAAACTCACATGCAGAATATGTTAATATGTAATAACCCAAATCAACCACATGCCCGACTATGAATAATATGTTTGTCTAACAAAATGTCTAACAGCTCTTATTAATATACAAAATGCCATATGTGGCTATATACGCATTATAGAAATAACAAAATTACTCGATTTCATTGTATCTAATCTGAAATCAGGTTTGCTTTAATCATTTTTACAAATGCAAATAAACTTCCTTCCTGATAAACCGGTGACATCCCAGTCTGAGCATTCTGTCCATCAAAGAAACTTATCCTTCACTACAGATGACTTATCATTGATTTGTACACCTTTGAATGACAGATAATCACACTAAGTCAACTTCACTGTTTCAAAAGGAAAAACTAAAAATGAAGCAGGAAACGCTTCAGGGTGAACCCCACAACCTTGTTTCCTCGTCTGTTCATGTTCTCACGTTATTCTCATCAAAACATAATTCAAAGCCTTGACAGAATAATGACTTCTCAATGATTTTCTGCCCTCATAAGTAGAATAACACACACACACACACGCACACACACACACACACACACACACACAAACACACACACACACACACACACACACACACATCTCCTCTGCCTGTCAGAGGTACTCCAAAAAACATAAAGATCAAGATAGGAATCATTTCTACCTGCAAAGGAAAAGTTGACAAGTTGTGTTATCAGCAGTTCATTTCTCCAAATCTGCTGGAAAACACACATCTTCAAAAACAGCACTGCTAATATGCACACCTCAAAGACAAGTGCTGTTCTTAATCTGCTTGTTTCAGTTCATCAGCTCTCTATGATAGCACTCTCTCCACACACACACACACACACACACACACACACACACACACACACACACACACACACACACAGACATACTTACGATGCTGGGAAAACAAACACTCCTCTGATCTGCCCTCCTCAAGGCTTTGTGTGCTCTCTGAGAAACCGCTGTCTATCTAGACAAAGTCGACCTGGAAATGGAACAAAGGCCTGGCTCACTTCACATTGTTGTTTAGCAAAGTCTGTCGCAACAATAGACACACTGAGCAGGATTTTACACACACACACACACACACACTCGCAAAAGAGTCTCTGCTTTACCACAAACTCCTTCTCATCTTTTCAAAGTAACGTGGATCTGATTTCGCAGTCAGACAGAGACGTGTGAGAGTCTGGCTGTAAGCAGCAAGTACCACTTGAAACACAACAGTAACCATGCCCTGTGAAAGTTTCAGCCAATACCGATAAAGATTTAACCCTCACAATGAATTCAGCCCTTTAATTAAGCTTAGTTAAATGTCACATGCAGGGATTTAAATTAGCTACTCAATATTCTCAGGGGTTTGGAGGTTAGGTAAATGCTGCCGACGCCAAATAAATGTGGAGGGGGGAAGAAAAATACTGATTAAGGGTTGGTGGATGGTTGATGAAGTGGCTCGGGACTTAATGGCTTCAACGGTAACAAGAAATGTAGAGAAACAAGAAAAGTCTAAAGCCGGATTCTATTATCAGCATGCAAACATGCTCACAACATTTACTGTATACAAATCTCAACTTCTTAAGTATGCCAGATACGAACGCTGCCGGCTTGTGCCAAAGAAGTTATTTTGAGCTGGAGCCACGGTAGCGAAATCCTGCCAATTCATGCGCTTGGCAAATCGAGAGTAAGGTCTCACCTGTCAATCACGATATTTCACCCCAATGTTTTAATATAAATTTAAACTGAACTTACTTAGAAAAATGTCAGTGTGTTAAGAACTACCTAAATGATAGATACCAGCTTAGACAAAAATGTATTAGACATGAACAGGGGATGCAATGTCAATGACAAATAGTGCAGTCACCCACCAGGTGGTAAATGGTAAATGGAATTGTATTTATATAGCGCTTTTCTAGTCTGATGAAGACCACTCAAAGCGCTTTACAGTACAATCAATCAAGTGGCGATCAAGACGCTTGGCTTCACTTTTGGGGAGCTACCCTGCGTCCATCTTTATATAAAGTCTATAGCTCACAGTGACAACTCTAACATACTGGTGTTTTGCATCGGTAACATTATGCACTTAATTTGGTGTACGTGTTAGCATGCTAATATTTGCTAATCTTTACTACGTAGCTCTTGAACACAAAGATAAGGCTGGTGAGAATGGCTCATTTTTATTCCCTGAAAATTATATATTAAGATTTATTTGTATTGCAAGAGGCTCGCTGTTCACTAAAAGAAATGGTTTGTACAATGTTATATAATACTATTTAATCTCAGTGACAATATTCAGAAAAAGCACAAAAGAGCAAACTTTTTGTGGTATCACATCCGTAAATGTGAAGCAACATATTAACATGTGTTGCTGTAACCACAGAGAAATGCTTCACATTTGTACCATTAACTGCCATTGAAATGGTCTGATGCACAAGGCGAGAGCGTGAAGGCCGATACTGAGTGGTGACATGAGCTGTGCTGTATTACGGCTTTTTAAAGCCCAGGCGCTGACAAGCCCGCACTTTGTTTACGAGACTGCTTCTCTGTTGGAGTGAAAGCGGCGGTCTGATAAGCCACATGTAGCCCTGAACCAATGACCTGTGTTAAGGAGGCGTAATTGTCTTTTTACAGCAGGCTGTAAATCTATCTTCGCCTTCCCTCTACCAGTTCACCCCTACGAATGCCACGCAGACTCTTGTTGCTTAGCAGCAACCGTACAATTCAAGCTTCTTTTTTCCTTTTCTTATTTGATTGATGGCTGACAAAGTTAGTACTTGTTGCACAGTGGTCATAACAATAATAAAGGATGTCTTACACATTAATATTAATGTTATTTGCCGTTGAGATGGAAGTCTGTCTTCATGTGTAGCCAGTAGGAGTGTGTGCCAGCTGCTGTGTCTATGTGTGTATTCACGTTTGTACCAACCTGAAGCCATCTGCATGTAACCAGCCAGGGTGCAGATCCTCCTCTCACATCCTCCACTGGGCAGGAAGATGGTGATGATGGCCAACAGGGAGCTGACAGCCAGCAGAGCACAGCCGCCTGAACACAGCACTGCACTGGTCTAAGAACAAAACACACACACAGAGAAATTCATTTAATTTCAGCTCCATTTATTCACTGAATGTCCACCACTGAGTGACAACACTTCAACAGGTGCTTGTATTGTCACATCGCCATGATAAACCGTACATATTGGTCCTTCTTTTAAAAAGCTTTGATGGCACTCCAAAGCCAAGTCTGTGTTTTGAATAGAGTAGAATAGAATAGAAGTCTTATTGTCGTTGTACAAGAGAAAACTGTACAATGAAATTCACCGTGTCAGAGAGCCAAGAGCAACTGTGTCCGTGTGCGCTGCCATCTTTCGAAAACTGGATCGGTCAGATTGGATAATCTCACAGTCAACCATTCAAACAGGTTAATGGCTCTCTCAGCTGGAAAACAGCAGTCCATAGCCACACAACAGGACCCTGTCCCTTTTCATTACATCTTCACTTAATCACACACAGAGGAGCACGACCAAGGCAGAGGAAGGACCTTTACAACCATAGACACACACACAAATGATAGATTCATTCACAAATCTTCGGCTCGTATGAGGGTGTCTTAACAATTGAAAGTCCACACCTAGGTTCCTGTCCGGTTAGTTTTGGCTTCACATTGCATTTTAGTGAGCATACTAATGACTTCTGCATGATATACGTTCGTCCTGTCACCAGTAACATGGGCTGCGTCTAACTAAAGTTGACTGATTGGTTTGTAGACGAGCACAAGTCTGATGTCAGCATGTTTTCGGCAGGTAAGGTCAAGGTATCGTTATAATCCCTGAGGGGTGATTCTTTGTGCAGCCGGCAGTAGCGAGACAGTGAGTCATTCAAAAGGCTGATGGCAGCAGGGATACATGACTTTTTAAATCTGTTGGTACTGATTCTTGACAGATTCACTCGACGGCCAGACGTGTTAGGAATTTCAAACTTTTAACTATAGTCTGTTGCTGACTGAACTTTTAACAATAAAGATAGAAGTAATTTTAGTTAGATATTAGGCATTCATACAAATGATTTTAATAATAACCTTTTCCTCTCCTAATGTTTAATCTACAAATTAGAATTGTGTGTGCGTCAGGAGAATGGTCAGTCTCACAGCTGTCTGATAAGTCTCGAGGTTGGACAGAGCGGCCCTGTTGACTTCATTTTGGGACATTGTTTTGGTTTCAGTTGTTGCGAATGTTTACACAGGCAGGGTTTGTTTTGATGAAGCTGAAACATAATAATCTTTTCTCCAATTGTAAACACCTTTGGCCCATATTGCATCTGTGGTTCAAGGACGTTCTTGAAGTAAAACTCGTTGCCTAGCAACTATATTGCATTGGGAGTGTCTACCTGTTCTACTTCCGTATTCCAAAAGCCAGGAGGATGGCCTATGCGTGCGCACTTCCGAGGAGGAGGGACGAAGATCAACTGTTATAAAATGGACAGATGCCGGATGTTCGAAGCGCTCTGATACACCTAATGTACTGGAAGCCCATTGTTTTTGCCGTAACCTGTTCATTGCTCTCCTAAATAAATACTTCGATTTGAGCAAAACTGAGTTTGGCTCTACTTCTCTTAAAGGATAAAAGAACACGCTGTTTTTTAACAGACGGAAGTAATAAAAAGTCCCAAAACAGTGGGTGATTAGAATCGTCTAAGATTAGTTTTTGGCTTCTTAACATGGTTCAAGTGATTAGGTTCATCCCACAGCAACTTTCACCAACTCCAGGAGCAGTACTCAAAGATATCGCATTGTCAGTAGAAAAGACTACAAACAAGTCTGTGAGCCGCTTCCACTTCTCCTTTTGTTCAATGCTTTCTCAACTTCCTGCAATTGGTCTGAAACTCCAAACCATCCCAAAAGAATGTTCTCCTGCTGCAAACAATCTGAACTCATGGTTCAGTTTGATCCTGACTGAGACCACCTCCTTTGGTCGTAATATATTTTGTTCCGTTGGTCTGGATTTTTATCCGAGACACCTTTCACATCTTGGTTGGCACAAAACTGAAAAGTCAGGGGGACTCACCAATCCATGTAGGTGTGAAAGCGCCCATTATAAATGCATACTGGTGAATTGGTACAGGCAGGTAGCATATTTAATTCTCCAGTCATAAGTAAGTTATTTTTAGTCCTGTCATTGTTTTGACTGTTTGAACTCTAATGAATAAACTAAACTGTCTCTGCTCTTGCTGGGACTTCTGGGTGTGTGAACATTCTTGGACAAGTGGCAGCTAAGTCTCAAAGTATGTACGGCCTCAGAGTGTGTGTCCCTGTGGGCGTTTAGATGCGTTTCCCACAACCTGTGTGTCTTAGTGGTGCTGTTTCATCTGCACTGACTCTCTTAACACATTCTCCACAACAAATGTTTCTAATGCGTCCTTCTTGGACGAGCCCAGCACACTAAAACAGTCAGAAAACAGTGCCACATTAGTGATTAGCATGCGGGCGGGGGCGATCAGAGAGAAATGTCTAACATGCGCAGGGGAATTACAGCCCTAAAACACGTGTCATTATGCATGTCCCTGATGTGAGTGACATGAATGGAGGTGGGATGAAAGCAGAGCGATTTCCATGCCTGACAGAAGATTTAATTAGCTTGTTCTGGGTGTTTGGCAGAGAGGGGAGCTGGGAAATACTGAATTGTCGTGATGGTGGTGGCAATGACCATGATTATTCTTTTTACCTTTATTTGTCCAGGTTGGCTGAACGTGTGTGTTCCTCCACCATTGCCCAGCGTACACACATCTGGGTAACAGAGCAGCACCATGAGGACTGGTGGGAGCTAAGTGCCTTGCACAAGGGCACCTTGGCCATAACAGTTAAACAAGGAAAGAACATGTGCAGAATAAGGACAGCTCCTTCAGGAAAGTGATTAACTGCTAAAAAAAGATTATGGGTTTAATTTAATTAAGTTGACGTTTCATACATCATTATTCAGTCAGCATTTCTCACTAGTTACATTTGCCTCTTCATGGTCAGTGGACTTATCAAGCACTCTAAGGGATTGACAGTACACCTGAGATCCTCCTGAGAGCCAGAGCAGCCCAATGGTAAATGGCTGCTAGAAATGGAACTAATGTGAGCTTCATTAACAGGCAGGAAACAGCGGACAGAGAAACAGGAGACAGTGGGAGTTCTCTGCAGACAAAATACTTTTTAAGGTCAAAAAGATTTAGTGTGTCAAAGAATTAGAATGGGTTAAGCCTAAATTAATTTAAAATGATTAACTCTTTGTACTGTTCTGTGACAAAGTTATTGGGCAGCAACACAATCATAATTTTGCCTTTACACCATAACAGAGGATTTAAAAAAGATCCCATAATATAATCAGTTTCATGGCCTAAGGATCCTGTTCCCCTGTTATTTCCTGATAGAATACGCAGATTAAAGATCTGGAGATGAATCCACAACTCGCCATGAAAGTGGAACTATAGTTACCTAATTTACCATCAGACCTCATACTGTGATGGAGAGTAACTATATTTCACATTAACTGAGACAATTAAAAGTAAATAGAGATATAATGGTTGGTGTTATGTGTAATTTTATTATTATTAATCCACATATCCATCCATCCATCCACGTCACTAAGTCTCTCCATTGATTCATTTGACTTCTCCGAACTCTGTGCACATGACACTGCAGGCTGTTCTCATCCAGGTTTCGTAGGAAATGCTACGAAAAGTAATGTACTAGAATTTGTATGAAATGGATTTCATACGAATAGATCACATGTCCCACATGATCTATGTCTCTCTCCGTGAAAACAAAAAACATGGGGGACATTTAATTCATCCTTTATGGGAAATAAATATTGTCATCATTTAAATGTGTTTTTGATCAAATTTGAAGTGGAAAATGTGCTTTTTTTTTTCATAACCTTCTTTCGTATGATCTTTAGTTTGTTAGTTTTTGCAAAGATTTTATCGGAACTCTATTGTTGTTATGGTGGTTGCTATGGACGCTTCCTTTGCAGTCACCATAGGCCGACACTCACATGTAAGGCGACCACAGTTTAAAACTCCCAAACAGGGACCGTTAACTAAACTGAGCGTTCTGGAAAACTTTCTCCTCTGCATGACAGCTCACCGTTAGCATGGGCGTACTGGTCTGTCGATCAGCAACAGGCATGAAAATGAGTGACACTGATGAGTCAGCAGCAGCATACACAAAGAGGTGTAAAGGGTGTAAAGAAGTGAGGATGTTGCCAGACAAAATCTTTACATTTTGATATTTCCAGCAGCTTTTATAGCGCAAAAATTATTTGAAACATTTTGATTGTATCACTCCTTAAGAAAGCAGCCATTTAGCGGTATGAGCTTATTTCCAATTTTACATTTTGATACTAGCAATAACAATACTTGCATTTCTTGTTCAACATGAAAAGAGGACAGAGAAGCCTTGTACTAGAAGATACAGAAAAGCCATTAACTCCTGTGGTCTTTGTTCTTCGCTCCTTCCCGCAGGAATGATATTCATGTATGCAGAGGAATGTCGCCTCTCCGTGCGCTGCTTGATCTCGGCGTGCCTCGTGGGCTCTCAGTGTGCAGCCTACCTCCCTGCTGCTCTCAACTCACTGCGACACATTAAAGGTACATCATATAGGGAGAGTGGAGGTGGAGAGGGGCACAGTTATGTTCAATTCTATATGGTGTGCTTCCACCAAACACTGAAAGACACATTATAATTGCAATGTAGTAAGACGAGTTGAGTCTGATAAAGATAATTAGCATAGTATTTTTACTTAGCTGTACTTGGTTTTAAATCTAAATATTTCCAATGTGAGTATTCTGTCCATTCTTCAGTCGATTAATTCTCTGCAAGCAGTAATAGATTTACAACACATTTTCCCTGTGTCATTTAAAAACAACCAAGAGACTAATAAAGGCTAGCAGAGCTTTACACAGCTTTTTTTGACACTAAACAAAACAACATTGTGGTTAATGGTGTCACAATTAATCAGCTCGCAGCGAATAGGGTGTGTGTGTGTGTGTGTGTGTGTGTGTGTGTGTGTGTGTGTGTGTGTGTGTGTGTGTGTGTGAGTGTGTGTGTGAGTGTGTGTGTGTTCGGATGAAACAAACTCATAATCACCGTCAGGTTTTACAAGTTCTACTACTTAGTCGAAAATGAGCCGCTAACAGCACTGGTGCTTTCAGCGAGTCCTTCCTAAATAGATCGTAATTAGAACAACTGGTGGAGCCACTGCAGCAGCTGGAGGAAAAGTGCAAGGGTTGAAAGAATTGAAAATTGCGTTTCTTTGGCAGATGGTGGATTTGTTTTAATCTTTGTCTTTCTCCCCGCTGTGGTTCGGAAACTCGATTTGAGAATAATCCACTCAGGATATTGTGACCTAAGGTGTACTGAGGCACAAAGACGCAACTTTTTACAACACAACCATAATTAATAACTTGCGGACTTGACCCACAACCCCCATTTAATCCCATAATAAAGTGGCCTGGAGCAGCCTTTAATATAACCATACAAGTGTTACCTTGCTGATAAAACTGAAGGCCTCAGGCGCTGATACACATATAAGACTACCAGGCTCTGTCATAAAGAAGCTTTATTGGTTTCCCACAATATATGGTCCTGAAAGCGAAGCCTGATGGACACAGACACAAAAAAAGCCAGCTCTGGGTAATAATAAGACAGTCTGAGGGGGACTCTTTGATTTCCAATTACATTAAGGAAGTAAGGGATTACACTGTACGGGCCAATGAAATTTCATTGTCTCCTCAATTGGGAGTTACAGGACGGAGACAGCGAGGCATGTCTCATTAAACGCACTTTGCTTTTCCTAAGCCGGGACAGAACGGCTAAATGTTTCAGCGCGGCGCAGTGAAAAACGGAGTTACCTCTCTTCGGCTGTGCCGGGAAGAGAGAGGCGGTTTAATGCTCAGCACCAGCCCTTGACAGAAATAACCCCAGCACTTTACAACCCAATGCCTCTGCTTTTATGGAGGACAAGAGGTGAAGCTCGGCGCTCCACCAATGAGCAGTGGTGACGTGTGAGCCTTATGCTGGTTGGGCCTCTCTCTCTGTGCGTGGACAGGTGCCGTCTCGTCCTGCCGCCTGCTGTCCTCTGCCTCCCGTCGCCAACCAGCGTTCAGAGGCCAGCGGTCACACTAAAGCATCAGCCTCAACATGTTCTGCCTTTAGGATCCCATTAGCACTGTAATGTGGCTTCCTGCAGCACCTCCGAGCCACCGGAGAGTTCTCACACACACGCAGAGAATCAGAAGAGATTTAATCTAAATTCTCCTCTTTGTCTAAACTGTTTCCATTCCTCCGTCTGCTCCGTCTCATAACTTCATCTTTCGGAAGACTCCTGATGACACTTATTTAAAAAGGAACCCTCCCCTCCCACCTTTATGTTAACATGCTGAATAGGATCCATCCTCTTCATTGATCTTCACTGGGAGGAGACTGGGAACGGGAGAGTGTCTTATAAGGATAAGTGTGTGCATGTGCGCTGGCCCCCGTGAAGGGCTGACGAAGCTGTGGGAGAGGGGGGGGGGGAGCGGAGATTAATCGCCTGACAAGTGGATGGAGTGTCCATTTGTGCCTCGGGGACAGGCTGCAGATAGGATGTGACATTCAGAAGCACCTGAGAGGACATGAGAGCGCACATTGTTCCCTCTCCAACACACACTGACACACACACACACACACACACACACACACACACACACACACACACACACACACACACACACACACACACACACAAATGGTCGAACAGACAAGTCACTTAATATAATCATACAGGCACAAACCTTATAAACTAAAATAATCTGTTTTTAAAGTGGACGTCCTAGCACAGCTCTTTTTGAGGGTTTAACAGAGGTCTGACTGTTTTTTAGCATGCTAACATTTGCTAATAAGCACTAATCTGAAAGTGCAGCTCAGGCCCATTTGGTTTGCAGTGGATTGGTCAAGTACTGCTTAAATCCATTATGGGCTGATTATGAAACAAGGGAACTAATAAATTAAACCTGTGCAGTCTTAAATATTCAATATCTTTTTCATTCTTCAAGGTTTTTAACTTAGAGGCACATCTGATTTCTGATCAATTGACCAAATGATGAAACTTGACATTCATATGAGGGATGCAGACTAGTATCATAATAATACATTAATAATACCACTGCATAATTAGACTGTAAAAACTGATAAACATCATATATTAATTCTATAGGCATGTGTGTTGTGTTGTTGTTCCTGACAATGCTGTATTATTTTATGTTCTTATTAAGTTTAATTTTATTACATCAATTAAATGTGTAAATGTTTATTAATACAATCTGTAACTGAGTTAAAGATCATGATGTTATGACCCATTAAGGGGGTTGGTTTATGTATTTATATTTGATGTCAGGTGTAGAGCAAGGTGGTAAAGGCCAAGACTGACACTCCACTCAAGGGGGTTTGGGGTTTACTCCTATTCTAGGACACATTGGCATGACGGCAGGTGGCGAGAAGGAGACAGTAACCCTGACCACAGACTTGTATCTACTCCACTATATGCACACTCCACTGGGACACTTCCCCATTACTTCTGAACTGAAACCATACGACAGCGCCTGAGCCGGCTGAGCTCACAGCCTGCCGTGGTTAAAGGAGACAAACTACAGACCACGTCAGGGTGGAAGATGTCATTTGGCTGAAAAGCTGGAGCCGTCCATAACCTCCCTTGTCAGAAAGTCTGTCTGTGCATACGCAAGTGAGGCATACGGTGCACGAGCACTGCAGGGACTGAATTGAAGTTTACCTGGTGAATGGGAAAGAGATAGTGATGAGAATAGGCCTAGCATGTTATAGTAGTGAGCCAATAAGGGTTGAGTTTGTCTCATGACAATTACAGTTGTTGTTTGTATGTGCTCTCTATGTATTTCCAAAACATTAGCATTGGGTTAAACCTTCAATCAGGTGCTGTGACCTTGACCTTTGACAGATTGGACAAAACAAAAGGGGAGGTATTGGCCACTATTGGATCTAACAAAAGAAGTAACACATATTTTTTGATATATGTAATGAAACTTAGCGTAAGTTCAATCAGGAAGACGTCTTGTATTCATACATAATTCTCTTTCACTCTCCCTCTTCTGATCAGCTGACTGTTGGATGTTTACGATGATCCAATCAGATTGCGCCCTGATCTCAATAAAACAATCATGACATTGCCCTCATACTTTAAGTCATCTAATCCCATTCAGATCCTCAACAATCTCTAGGTCCCCTCAACCACCACTAGTGACTAGAATCCACAGGGTCCTTCAGAAGCACTCAGCCCAAGACTTGCAAACTGAAGTTAGATGTTTACTGGATTTGTCTTAGTTCATACAGCGTATTCCGTATTTCCACTACGAAGGCAACACATCTTTATTCAACTTGAAAATTTTGAGTCTGACAGGAAAACTCCAAATGTGACTTTTAGAGAGGATTCAGTGTTGATGTACAGTAGGTAACCTGAGGTCAAGTGCCCGCTTTAATGTCGTTATGCAGAGGGAGATGTGAAGAATGTTTGACCAAAGTAATGGCATTCAAATTAATAATTAAAAAATGTAACACTTTAATAATTCAAACGCTGCACTCAAGGGGACCGCTTTTTGCATTTCAGCAGATTTTTTGAACCAGGGTGTAAACAAGATAACTTTCTACATTAATCTCACAATATCATGGTACTTTATCCGTGATGCTTTCTCTGCTAAACGCTGCTCAAAGTTACACTTCCCACAACCCTGAAAACAGCTTTAAAAACTGTTCTCTTCATAGAATATCTCACACAACCCTCCATTGTGTCTGATAAAAGGATTGTGACATGAATTTATGTGTTTACTCAGGATATTCCTCTGATGTATCAGTGTCACTTTCTCTCAGTCTTGGCCCGCTACGAGCCAAGTCACACAGTAACACTAGGAAGTCTAGTGTTACTGTCTGTCATTAGAGGCCCAGTGTTTTCTTGCAGGGAGCCACACAGGACGCTCCCTGCTGCACCGTAATGCTTTAATGTGGTGCTAAGTCTTCGGTGTCATGTTAAATGAAAACAGTGAGAATTGCTCGTTCAGACAAGAGCATCGCTTTTGGCCCAGCTCAATGACCTTGGGGGGAATGTCATTCATCCAATCAGCCACAATCTGCTGCTATGAGTTTTGCTCCAACTGTTCCAACAGAGAAATTCACTGCTCTGATGGAAAAGAATGTGTCACTGAGGAGTTTACATGCTAGACGTAAAAATTATTTTGTCTAATGGAGCTGAGAAAAAGTTCAGACAGGAAGACTTTTCTTGGTTAAGTCTCATGCACAGTTCACGGTTTCTCTATAGGCTCGACCAGCTCCTTCTCTCTTTTCCTCCAATCACAAACTGACGCTCTCGCCTTGAGCCTGTAAGCTGTCAAACTTTAAAATGTTCTCCTGTCATTCAGCTGTCAGTTCAGTACCGTGATCACCGAGTGATCCACCTCCAGCCCTGCATCAACAGAACTCTGGAAACCAGATCATCTCCCTTCTAAGCGTCCAAACAGAAGCCTTCATCAGACGTCCCATCTTCATCACCACCAGTGTGTAGACTCTGGGGGGGGGGAACTGTTAAAGCTCCTAAATCATATGACTGCTTCCATGGTGTTCTACTTCCTGCTGGGGGCTCAGAGCCAAAGTCTATTCCTCTTGTTCTCATTATATTTAATTTCATTCTAATTTATTTTCATTTGTTTCTTCTGATTGGAAGCCATCTGTTACTTCTCTTTTCACCATCCTCTATTTTCCTTGTTTTTGTCTGTTTGGATATGTTCTTTTGGAACCTTGAAGTGATGTGACATCTCCACCATGTCTCTCTCAAAAAAGACTTTAATCTCAAGGGACTCTGGTTGAATAAAGGTTTTAAATGATTTGTTTTAAAAGAGCCCATGCAGGAAACATCCCCACATATCAAAGACGAGGAAACACAGAAATGCAAGCGGTGTACGTGCTGTGAACGGATGTTTGATTTGGATCACAGTTCGGGACAGGACTGAAGTTTCCTCAGAGTCATCTGAGATTCCACAACCTGATGTTTCTATTCCACTTACTCCAGATGCTGTCAAGTGCACCAACCAAACCTTCTGTGTGTTACTGCTTTAAGAGTCATTCATAAAGCTTTTGAGCACTGAGACACAGGAGAGGTATTCCAACCACAAGAAGACAAAAAACGAATAATTATGAAAAAGATAATCTGAATCCAATCTGCTCACCAACAAATCCAAACAACACAGTGACACCAGAGATTGAAAACGCAGTTTGAAGCACCAGTGAGTTGAATAGAGCATCTGTCAGAGTTATTAATAAAACCAACAAAACACTTTTTAAGTGAGATTAGTCGAGTGTAGATATCTCGGCCATGAACAACAGCAGTCACATATTGCAACTGTCTGATTTGGTGAGTGTACAACTGCAACATTTGATTTTAGATAACACTACAATGTAGGATTTTAAACATTACAACAGTAATGTGTCTGAACCTGAGCATGTTAATCTGGCCATGATAAGTGCTGCAACATAGCAGTGGCCTGGTCCATAAGCACTGCCTGGGGACTGAGGGGTCTTCACTTCTGGTGATAAGCCAAACTTTTGTTGCCTAATGAGATAAAACTGGACTGAACCTGCCGTTATGAGTTTGGTGGATTTTTGGATGGATGGATAGATAGGAGTCTAAGTGGATCTTATATGGGTTTAACTCCTTCATTTCTCCATTGTTCTGCAGTCTATTCTCAGGTTGTTCTAATCTGTATCCGTCTTTAGTTTAGATTTTCAACATTCCACATAAATTAATATAGATTTTGACAAAATGAAATGTGTAACTGATACGATAATAGAAATGCAGAAACATTATATTTGATGGTCTGCTATTCCGGGAAGTTGAAAGGTCAAAATTGCTCCTAATAGTTTTCCACACTTACGAAAGAGAAGACCACAGATTACTCCACAGAGAAATTAGAGGAGGTTTCTGCACAGTTGAAGCCATTGTGCTCCATCATGTTCTCCATGGTCAAAAGAAGGCCATTAGAAATGTGATTTCTTTCAATTTATGAATAGACATTGTGTGAATAAAAACTGCCTGCCATCAAAAAAAACAATCTTCAGTGAGTCTCTGGTCCCAGACACACACCACAGCTCTTGTTTCACATCAACTGCTGGTTTCCTCCCAAATGAGAATCATCTTTGTGAAACCCTCAGGTAGAACGGTGCAGACAGTGACTCATGTGGAAGAAGAGGCTACAGGACTGAGAGAAAAGCTGCTATTTTAAGCACATTGTGCCGCGGCAAACGCCTGCCTTACATGTACTGCACTGCAGCGCCATTGATTCATATCAAAAGACCTGCTGATAATTCAACACTGAAGAAACTTCATGTGATGTAAATACCCTCGTTGATACGCTGATAGCTAGGAAAGGGAGGAGGAGGAGGAGGAGGATGATGAGGCCTTATACAATAGATTCTCTTTATGGGTTAATCATGAATTGTATGAGAAGTACAATCAAGTGTCCATTTGGCATTGCTGAGCACCACCTGCCACACAAACAGAGCAGCAGGCTTACACACAGCTCACACACAGTATAGCTGCACCTCTCTGTCCAGATTCGAACCTCAGCAAAGCCACTGTAGATAACATCTCTGTTTACCGATCATTATGGTTCCTGGTGCTGACAGGTGCCTCCAACTCTCAGACATCATGCAAAAGCCTTTTCTTCTGCTTTTCTTCCTCCTCCTCCACCTCTCCCTCTCTCTACTCTCAATTAAATGCTCATTGATGTCCCGGAGAGGAGAGGTGAAGGGAAGGGATGAGGGGATGTATAGGTTCTGAAACTACCCAGAACACAGCCTCTCTCTTTCGTCCATCCCTCGCACTCCTTCATAATAGATCACAAAAGCGGATCAGATCAGACAGGAGGATCAAATAGCTGGTTTGAAATGTATGGGATCCCTCACAGCCTGGTTTAATGATGACATCCTCAGAGCCGGGCCAGAGCTGCTCTGATAATAGGCTGGTGGTGGTGGTGGTGGTGGGGGCTGATGCATAGTCAAAACGAGAAGGACCCCAGGCAAAGTTTCTGCTTTCTCTTCTCTTCTCTCTCAATAGATGCTGTAATTGAATTATAGCGCAACTGATGCTTTTGTGTCCGACCTCCCCTCCTCCTCCTCCTCCTCCTCCTCCTCTTCCCCTCTTCCACTCGTCCCCCTGCAGTCCCTTCAAAAAGACACCAGCCTTGGAATTTGTCCTGTTATGTGCCTCGGCTTTGAAAGCAGATGCAAATAAGAAATGGGTGAAAAGAAAAGAGCTTAAAATTTGGAACCCAGTGTTGAAGAATAAATTTGCGGGGATAAAAAAAACAAAAGATGATAACTGTTAATCAGCACATTTGTTCATTAGGATAAACGTATGTTTGGCATCCCAACAGAGGAGTGTGCACAAAGAGGCCCAATCCAGAAATTGCGGATGATCATTTCCCATTAAAAAAAAACACAGCGCTGCAGGAGGGCGAGATGAGGGGAGCGAAGAAGATGAGAGGACGGGGGAGTGTCGGAGAGATGTAGAGAGGGAGAAGTGGCAGAGGAGCGAGGGAGGGAGGGAGAAGCACTTTGCCTTTTCAAAGTGAAGAAATACTGTACTATCTCACATAGGCATAACACCACAGCCCACATACAGTAAGGCTCCATCTGTAGAGGTTTTATCCGTCTAGTCTCTGTCGATCCACTCTGAGGTTCAGTCCTTTATCTAACATGTTGAGCATAAAGGTCTTTATTGTAAATAAACAAATACAACATCACATTAACTGTGTCTCCATTCCGGGGCCTCATCCTTCAGAGGCTGCTTTGGACGACTGATCACTGTGGCTCAACAAGACAAGTGCTCCGTGAAATAAGTTCTTCCATCCCCGAGAAACAAAGGCTCCAATGGGTGGATCCTTCCCCACCCAACCTATCCCAGGATTCATTGCGCTTCAGTGACAAACCACTTTTGAAAGAGGTAGTGGCGCCGGCATGGAACGAGACGTCTGATGCTTGAGTATCACGCTTCAACTCAACCGAACAGCGAAGGATTCAAATGATAAAAGAAACCCAAGGGGCATTCAAACTTTCTCATCATGTCCAACTTCAGCTCTGTCGCTAGGCAACAACAATAAGGGGGGGACGAGCTGGTGACGCTGATCACGGAAATCTTATGTAGACCAAACCGTCTCATTTCTGTTCGGCCTCCCTCCTGGTCGGCATAGACCCCTGAATGAGACACAGCTATTCTGTCAATCCCATTTACACAACCACATCTTTAGAGTTCCAAGGAGTTGTTCGAGTTGCTCGGGATCAATTGCATCACAAAAGTTAGTTTTCTTCTATTTACTATGCATCTCAGTGCTGGAGGCCAATCAGACTGGACCGTCGACATCCTGAAATATTGGAAGGCATCAGGATCATTTTTCAGCTCCTTGATCAGAAGAAGAAATTCTGCTTGGATCTGTTGTTTTCTTTACTCAAGAAGTGAGAGGATCACAAAAATCCTCCCCACTGCTCCACTCCACTCAGTGTGCAACGTTTCTATTTTGTGGATGATGGATTAAAAAAATGCATACGGACTTCGGTGCAGATACTGTAACTTAAATGCAACATTAGCACAGACTGAGGTTTTCCCTCAAACCACTACTTTCCTGCCAAAGTCCTCTGCAGGCTTTTTCACAGTTTACTGGATCACGATCACATAAACCTTTCAATACACTCCCATCTGAACTCATTCCCACACCTTTAAAACACAATTTGGACAAAACTGCTGTTATCTGTTTATCAGGACAAGGGAAACAATCCATCACATTACTGTATCATCAAATGTATTAGTTTAAAAGGCAGGCGATGGAGTTGAGGAAAATGAATTAATCTAAAAGGAGTATATGAAAGTAATTTCATCAGCGATCTGTGGAGGAGATAATCATCTGCAGAGGGAGCTACTGTCAGCGTTCCAGTTTGAACTGGATGACGAGCCCCAGAGGCTTTGGGAGGCTGCAGAAAAGAGGTAATTTAGATTTTTCTTTTAAGAACTTGGATGTAATATTTATGGATCTTGCAGATTTTTTCTTGTTTTCAACTTCAGACACTCTCCCAGTGAAAAAACAATCAGCTTGTATAGGAACATGTCCCTGCCTCCTGCACCTGTAACAGAGAAGTTGAAGAGAGCCTGAGAGCGTCCTTCAGCAAACCTCTCATACACTCACGCCCTCAAAAACTCACACAGCCCAGCTTGCTCTTGCATTTATGCATGATCTGCACTACCGCTGGTCCCAAGTGCACATTTCATAATTCATGCATACTGTACTGTAGCAACTGGAAATGCTACTATATCTGCCTCCACCACTCTGCTTCACTTTCGTCGGCAGGTCAGACTGGTTCATGTTACACACGGATTACAGCAAACTCCCTAATACCAAAAATCCACATTTACCTACATATCAGAAAAGTTTAAAATTAGAAAGTGTATATCTTTAGTTTGCGTGTCAGAAGCAACCACATCTCCACGGTTTTATCTCAGCACTTTAGGCGTTCTCGCTGTCATCAAGAATATTATTTTTCTCACTATCAAGAGGAAAGTGGATCTCCACAGGAATAATAAATGAAGCGTGTCTGTTACCGGCTCTGGAAAATAGTTGCATCAGTCTGATTAAGTATCATCCTCATGGCAGAAAGAGCAGCTGTTGCATGTTAAGGTGCCAAGAGCCTGGCCTACTGAGGATTGGGGCAAGAATGATGTAAGTGGACAACAGCACTGCAGAGCGGCTTCATCTTACACCATGACAGCTGATCGTTACTTCTTATGCTCAGTTTTGTAAATCACAGTAGGCGACGGCTCCTTCTTTAATAAGGATTCATTGCTAAACTTTGTCAACTTGGAACAAACAAGTCATATGAATCTAAAAGCTGGATTCACAGGAATGTGTTGTGTTTAGCAAACTCCAACTACAAGCCACAGTTTTCATTAAAGTCATTACTAACTTTCAAACTATTGGGAATACAATACTAATACAACTTTCTAAATACTTATTGTTGTGGCCCTGGAGATTCTACATTTATAGGCACAAAACAGATTAAACCCGACTTTGATCAGAGAATTTACACTGACTTGCATCCAAATGACTTTGCTACACTTCTGCCTTTTACCCATACGTCCTACTGGGTGCTTCAATATTCATCTTCGCTTCTCATTCCGCTCTCCCTGTGGAGCTGCACATTAGCACAGCAGCAACAAACTCCTCCGTGTCGCAGAGGAGGAAATTAACTTTTTATATTGAGGAATATTTTCCAATCCCCCAGTGTGGTTTTTAATGTGAGAGAAAGAGTGCTGGTAGGTAGACCAAAAGTTTTAGGTTTTATTAATACCTGCTGTTATCCATTTGTACAACTAACAACACAGAGAGATAGCGGGGAGATGATCACGCCCTAAAACTGATGTGACTGTAAATATCTGTGCTACCAGTCAGTCTGTGGACTGAAGTTGGACGTGTCTTCTTCTACGTCTTCGGATAAACTACAGCAGTGGTCAACGTCACTAGATCATTTTAATAATTGGATTAATTTTTATTACACCATATCGGACTCACACAGATATTCACAAGTGCAGATCTCCTTCATGGCCACAACATTCATAGAATATTTTCCTCTTCAGCGGAAAAAGCACAAAGTTTGTTTTGTTGCTGTAGTGCTTTATACTGAGCGGAATTACTGAGCTTTTATTTTGAAAAGTTGTGAACTTGGGTCTGAATATTGTGTGGGTTGCTGAACACACCTCTGAAATAGCTGACAGGTAATGTATGAAAAAATAACAATAGCTCAGTAAATCATTCAAACTTATATATAAACCACACATGAACAGTAATGAGGCAACTTTTTTTTAATTCTAATGAAAATATTGACTTTAAAATCTTCTTTGCAGATAAACCAGGTAGGATGATCACAAAGTTTTCTAACTTCACTCTGCACCAGAGACTGTTTACACAACGTTTAAGTATATTGTAGAACTGTTGAGGTGGACTCACTAATTCTGAAGTAGCTCCAGAGCAATAACACAGGACGAGAGAACAGAACACTACAAACAGGCTGTTACATAAATCGTAAAAGTTTCTTCACTTCAAGGTTGAATGGTTAATTCTAATGCTAAGTCAAAAGACGTAACTGTTTATACATGAACACATTGTGTCTACGTTGTTTTGCGATTGTTTTTGACGACAAAAAGGTTGCTTCTATCTGCATTGTTTCCCTGAGAGAGGAAGGAAGTCCTTGCCTCTGCTGGTGAGACAGACAGTCAACTCCCCAAAGAAAGACCTGATTCCATTCCTTCTGCAAATTCCTTCTGACCCCAAAACTAAACAAAGAACACTGACAAATCAAGTCCCAACCAGCAGCTAATTTCGTTTAATGTCTGACATGTCTGAGCCGTCTCCGAGCTTTTAAGTGCGACGTTTTCCCGAAGCTGAAATTCAGTGACATCTCCCTCCTCTGAATAAGTCTCCACACATGGGACTTGTGGATTTCCTCCTCTGAAGCTGCACAGCTCACTCTGGGACTCGACAGAGGAGTTATGTTTGGAAGGCTGGCTCCGTCCCAGGAGCTTTTGGAGTTTTGATGTTGCAGGATTTCGCCAGCAGCTCAGAAAAAGTGGAGCAGAAAAACTATATCCAGACAAAGCAGAAAAAACATGGTTGATTCCATCAAACTGCTTCTACTCCTCTTAAGAGACTGTTCTTCCGCAGAATGACAGCTTTAAGATGTGAAGAGGAGGCAGATTTACCGTATTTAAGTGTGTGTGTGTGTGGGGGGGGGCTGTTAACCCTTCTACCTGCGACCCCCTGAAGCTTCCGCTGCCGACTCACACAGATACATCCAGCCCGTGTGCACCGAGCCAAGTGAGCCATCATTTATGTTAAAAAATGGAGAGAGGCTCGCCGTTAAATCAATACATAAACTACCCGCAGGATCCACAGGGTAGGCAGTGGAAGTGACAGGCCGCTTAACAAATGGGTGGCGGCCTCCTGAAGACCGCTGACTCAGCACCCCCCTCCCACTGCTGAAGAAACCGCCGCTCTGTTATGCTGCCCCATCTCTCGCCCTGTCCGATCCGTCAGAAGACTCGGCGTGTCTACCTGGGAACTGCTGATCAGAGGCTCTTAAATATCGCCAAAGCAAAGAGCATAATTCATACGTGAGATAAACGCTTGCGGTGTGTCGATGCGTTCCGCTGCTGTGAATACGGCCAAAATTTGAATAAACATCCCAATGTCTGCTGGTGGAGGAAAATCACATTTCTGACCATCAGTGGCTTTGGGGAGGGGGCGAGTGTGTTGCCGAGAGCCCACTGCTTTGAGAATATCAAATATCGCGTAAAGGCGGCGGGAAAATGATCATACACTGGGTAACGTCCATCCATCAAACCTGATGAGATCATAAATCCTTCCGCGACTCAGCCAGACTGATTTCCTCTCTATTTCACCTCGATGGGTATAAAATGCAGATCAACATGTCCCCCTCTCTTTCCTCCTCCTCCTCCTCCCTCTCTTCCCAATCTCTCTCTCTCTGAGGCACCTGTTCTATCCATCATCTGGACAGCTGCTCCTCTGCACTTTCAATTCCCCACTCGTGTGCGGCGCTGACCTCTTGACCTACGCCGCCCGTCTACACACGCACTCCGTCAACATGCATCCCACGTGCAGGAGTTTGTGACAAAATCTGCAGACACACAGAACGGAGACTGTCTCAAGAAGAGAGACACAACCTATAGCTAAAGACAAAGAAGTGGTAACTAAAAATAACATGTATAAGCTTAGATCCATGCTTTTTTTTAAAGATTGAGGGGCTGTAGCTCAGCTGGTGCAGCAGCTCAGCCATTTCCACCAGGTCAGTCTCTCAACCTCCACATGTCAGTGTCCTTGAAGCAGCATGATGACTCCCATCATGTCACGATCATGTGTGTACTTGTGAAACAGTGATTGTAACCATTTCTAAAACTGTGGCTCCATTCATCAGCATCATGATTGTTTGAAAGACCACGCTGGTGATTTGTGCGGTGGCCCTGAAGTGCCAATCACAATTGCAAATCAGAAAACACAACGTAATTTGTCGCTGTGTTTTTCTTGTTTACCGTCGTGTTTTTGTGATTTGTCGTGTTTTCTCTTCTACAGCTGATTTGTTGTTTGCTGTTGTGCTCTGTGATTTGTTGTCGTGTGTTGTGATTTGCATTTCAGGGCCACCATAGGTTTGACAAGTTTCCCATTTGCAACTCAAAGTGTTTGCTGTCTGTGCATTGACATTGATGGAAACTTTCCTCTACCGGCTCCACAAGCATCACTCATCAAAAGTCAACTGAGCAAAACGAACTAGAAATGAGATGCTGGCAACATTACTGTCAATCATTTCCTTAAACCTTTTTTAATCAATTTCCTAGGTTCCAGGCAGTCATCGCGTTTTATTCTCCTTAAAAGCATGAACATTTAATAACAAATACCAAATTTAACACCATCTTTTTTGCTGACACATCAGGCCGCAAGTAAGAGATAAAGTCAATCATAAATTGTAAAACACCTTTTAACACCCCAAGGCTCTTCATTACAAAGAGTTATCAGGGCTTTGCAGAATTCTTAGTTAAAAGGAGGAAACAGACGTAAAAAAAACAAAGGGAATCCGTTTGGATATAAACATTAAAAGCAAGACAACACCCAGGTTTTAATGTGAAATCCAATTTCTTCTGTTCTGTGATTGTTTATTTAGGCAATAACTGCTTATTAGTATGAAAGTGTCTTAATAATCAGATGCTCTAAGATGTTTTGCATCTATTGATTTGTTTGCATGTGATCTTGTCATGTGACCATTAGGTTCAAAGAAAAGCTCAAGGGAGGCTATTTTGTGTTGTGCCTGATGAAGGCCTTAATGGCTAAAACACACTTCATGCAATTAGATACACAAACCACACTTGGAAGCAGGAAGAGATACATCATGAAAAATGCATTACATTAGCCTGGTGAGCCAACATTCAGTAATAGATGGAGTAAAGAGAAGTATGTCATAATACATCAGAATATCCAGAGGAGTGTGATAACATTGTGGAAACATTATGACCTTGTGCTATGTTCGGAATCAGGTGAAGACCCACATGCAGACTCACATGAGGTCTAGATAACACACTTTTGTATCATGGTGCAGGTTCACAGTTAGGTGGAGGAATTCACAACACACTGAAGAAAACACAGGGTCCAAAAACCAAACTTGGATAATAACTTACAAGGAAAACACTGGAATTCATACTAGTATAGTAACATAACAAATTGACCAGGAACACAGGAGAACACAGGGTTTAAAGACCGGGAGTAAACAAGATACAGCTGGAACTGATCTGGGCGGGGCATGTGATCAGTGATGGAGACACAAGTGTGACTCATTGCAGGTCTTCGAGGGGAAGTGAAGTGACCACCAGTAGCTGTGTCTCAATTTAGGGGCTGCATCCTTCGACTGCTGCAGTTTTGGACCAATTGCGTCACAGCTGAGTGACTAGACTCTCCCAATTCCAAGGCTCATCCAATTGCAGCGGACAAACGTGTCGGTCCAGCCCGAGCAACGAACAGCTAAAGGTACATGTTCAACATTTTGAATCAATCTGGTCTCGATCTGGTCTTCCTATTGCATCACCAGCTTGTCCCTACATTACAGCCGTCGCCCAGCTGCAAAGAAACGGACGAGGGATATGTTGGGTTGGGAAGCCTCCGTTGCCCTGGAGTGGAAGGACACATTTGTCAGCCACATTTGGAGGAGCCTTGGAATTGGGACAGTCTCGTCGCATCAGTGTGACGCGATCAGTCTATGAATGAACCAGATGACCACGGAGGATGCTAATGACACACAGGTGAAACAGGAGGGTCAAAATTAGGGCTGTCAGTTTAACGCGTTATTAACGGCGTTAACGCAAACCCATTTTAACGCCGTCAATTTTTTTAACTCGAGTTAAAGCAGAGCTGCAGCTGCAGCTTCAGTATCTGTGTTCGCCTCCAGTCTGACCTGCTCTCGCTTTTTGTTTTAATATTTCGCCACCTAAAATATATATTTTAAAGCTATTGTAGCGTCCCACAGGACACGGAACTTTTTCGTGGTTTAGTAACTGGTATTTTCCTCTACACGAACATGTGCACCTCTCGCTGTTACTCCGTCTCTCGCAGACATCAACACTTCACTTCCTCATTGATCCCCGATCCCCCCATCCTATTGGTCCAAACAGTCACATGTCCCACCCAGACCCCTTCACTGACCGTCAGACATCAGAGCGCTCCTTCAACAGTGTTTTACTGAGCATACGTCAAAACCAAACATAAACATAAACCCAGTCCGTTACACTATTAGGCTGCAGCTATATGTTTTTATTTATTTAAAAATAGGGTACTTCTTATTTCATACATTTTCCACAAATAAGGGGAGGACTCAAATAGCCCTACAAAGTTCTGTGTTTCATTTATTTCAAAGTAGGCCGACACCTGCCTGTGTATTTTGTTTGTTTGTTATTTGTTGCTTGTCTGTTTGAGTAGCTAGCTTAAAGCAAAGAAGTAGTAGGCTTACCTTTTATTGGTAACCTAACTGTTATGGTTCATTGTTTCTGAAATAAGAGGACTGACTGCTATGTTCACAGCAAACTTGAAAAAAAGAAAATATTAAGCCATGGTTTAACTGCACTATAGGCTGAGTCCTTGTTTACCTGATATGTGCACTTTATAATTTTATTTTGTACCGCCCTGTTTGGCAATGTTGTTTTTCAATAATATAAAACATTTGCATAAAGCAAGCCAATCCACTTTTCCATGTTGATAAGAGCATTTAAGGGACTCTTACCTTTGTTGCATTTGAGAATTACAGCACATTCAAATCATCCCGCCTTCCTCCAATGCCCCACCCCCTCGTTCCCATCCGCGGTGTTTTTTTGAAGAAACTTTATTTACAAGCAGACTTAGAACCTACTGCCTCCGCGCACGCACGTGAGTTTTTGTTTACCAAAGCAATGGATTCGGATTCAGAAGCACCGGTAAGTTATATACATTTACATTCACATATGATGACTAGGGATGGGTATCGTTTGGTTTTTATTCGATACCGGTTCCTAACCGATACTTTTAAAACGAAACCGGTGCCTAAACGGTGCCTGAACCGATACTTTTTTCAAAAAAGTGCACAAAACGATACTTGACTAAGAAAGGCTTTTTTTATTGCCAAATATATTAACTGTTTAAAGTAGATTATAAATATAAATAAATACAAAACCCTTTTTAACTTAAAACTATGAATAACATACGAACTGTTAACAAAAGTTTACACTATACTTAAATAAATAAAAATAAATACAAAACACACACACTCTGACTCGTGACTCTGACTTCGGTGCCTGAGACAAATGAAGACTGAGGGTCGCTTTCCCATCACTCGGAGACCCCCGTGTCTCCGACTGGTGGGGCTGTCGCAGGGGGGCTTCGTGGTCTTCGTTCCTCCCGCCCCGAGCCGGTCCCGGAGCCGACCCGGAGCCGATCGCGACGCACCGCCACGGAGGAGATGCGCCAGGCAGGGGGGGGGCAGCCAGCGCCGGGGAGAGGTCTCGCGAGGAGACCCCCCCCCCCCCCCCCACCTGCACGGGAGCCCTGGTGCACCCGGGGCGCGGGCAGCGCGGGGACAAGAGTCTGTCCACCGGCCGCGGGGGCCCGGCGGGAGCCGCCGCTTCCCGTGAAGGAAGGAGCTGAAGTGTGAGGAGGCGGGACGAGCGGAGACCTCAGTCTTCCATTGGCTCAGGCACCGAAATGAGGCACCGAAATTTCCGTTGCATTTCGGTCCGGGTAGGTATCGGTTGTATTGGAACCGGTTCCATATTGGAACCGGTTCTCGGTACCCAACCCTAATGATGACGGGCCCGAATGCGCCACAAGAAGCAGACGGAAAACCTGCATGTCCATGCAGCAAACAGACAGGTCTGTCGGCCAATAAGGTCCTTCGGTCCGAAGAATTTTATTGGTTGAAGTTTTCACTAAATATTATGAGAGTGAAATAATTGTTTGTTTTTACTCCTGGTGGGTCTGTCTTGCATTTTAGAGTGTCATTACCTTATTAATACCAATTTAACCTTATCCAAAAAAAGTGTAAAAATGCAACAAAGGTAAGAGTCCCTTTAAAACGAAAGTAAAATTATGGAAAAATAATAAATGAAGGAACATTCAGAATAGATACAAATTTGCGATTAATCGCGAGTTAACTATGACAAAATGCGATTAATCGCGATTAAATATTTTAATCGTTTGACAGCTCTAGTCAAAATAAAACAGGAGATGAGACAACACGAGGAAGAACAAAAGGTAACTTAACAGTCAACTATACGAAAAGGAAGGTACAGCAGAGACGCGACACAACCAAAATAAAACAAAGTCCACAACTGCTACAACAAAAGACTTTCAAAAGTCCTTAAACTACAGCAGAACAGTGACACTACGTTGTGACAACAGATAAAAACCCATTGATTTTCTGACATATAACAGCAAGCTAAATGGGACATCATCTTTTGAAGTGGACATGTGTTGTTTGCTAGCAGCTGACTTCATGTGAACATGCTGTCAAACTATGCAGCTGAACAAAGTTGTGTTCTGTAGTATAATGATTTTAGACTGTGGTTAGGTTCAGCTAAGGGAGACAATTTGATTTCACCAGCCACATTCATTGACTGTGGTAAAAGGTAAGTTAATAAGTAAAGCAGTAATGTATTTATTTAGTGTAGGAGTTCACTGCAGTGTGTGTACTCCCGTCTTCTGTGTTGATCTGGAGCTGCTGTCTGATTTATATTTACTCCCTGTGAAAGCCTTTCCAGAACCCATAGCTTTGTTTTTAAAGAAATATCTAAAATATCTCAGGCTGGGATCAGACCTCAAATCTGGCAACACCAGGCGGGTTTAGTCTTGTTGTCTCTTAAGGCTGAGACACAAACAGAACAAAGACTTGTGTAATGATGGATCCTGTGAGTTTGGTTGTTTCAGGGATTTAAAGGCTTTGGATCAGCAGCAAACTCAAGTCCCACATGTCAGAGCATCCTTGAAGCACAGTACATTTTTTAAAGTAGATCACATAATTCAATAACTAGTAAGAGCGTTTTAATACAACAGCAAAATAAATCAACAAATTAAAATATACTCTGTCCTTGAGTTTTAGTGGATATGAATGAAAGAACTGCCTTATTAATGAAAATAAAACCATATAGAAGAGAATCCCCTGAGTTTACCATCAAATAAACATAATACTGTGTTAAAGAACAACTTGACCTATAATTACAAAAATATGAACATTAGACAATCTCAACTTGTTCTACAAAAGTGCAAATAACCCTCATTGTCTAACTGGCTATTTTTTCCGAGGAGAAATAATCCTGATATTCAATTTTTCTTCTTCTTCAAACTGTGTGTATTTTCTTTTCTGGCAGAAAGACAATCGATACAGTTGTTTGTCTCTCGTGACACGTGTGTCGCAGCTCAGCAGCCTTCCGATCAATTTCAGTGTTGAGGTGTCGACCCGCAGCACCTCTTCCTTCAACATGGCTGTCACACAAGAAATGATGAACGCTGCCTGATGTCAAGGCTTTACCAGAGCCGACATATTCACAGCAGACGAGTCATCTGTAGTACGAACTGCCTGAGGGCCTTTCACACCTGAAAGTCTAAATCAAGGTTCAAGTCTTTGTTTCATGGTAACATTTGTCACGGTTAATTGGAGTTGAATTTATGGCAGAATAATTTTGTATCATATAAACGTGCTTGAATGACGTGCATCTTTCTGTTTGAGTGGAGAAAAAAACTATTTGCTTTGTTACTTTCGTTACCACTATAAAATAATTATGGTTACACTATCAGCAAAATGCGTCCTTGTCGTTCGAAGATTGTTGTTATCGGAGGAGACAACAATCAATCCTGCTAGCTTAACACTGGAGCTTATCTTCCTTCTTCTTTTGTCTAATGTTGTCTCAACTTCCCGCAATTGGTCGTAAAGTCTGAACAATCCTATAAAGTGTTGTCATGCTGTAAATTATCAGAAACTTAGTTCAGTTTCATCGGACAGTCTTTTGGTCGGACAAAAATTTGATCAGTTGGTCTGGACTATGTTCTTAGGCACCTTCCACGCCTGATATTTGGATCCAGACTAATCTGAAGATCCCGACCAAATAAAGAAGGTGTGAAAGCGCCCTAACCAGCAGTAGCCCCAAACAACTTGATGAGCATAGTGCTTGCATAGCATTGAGAACCTAGTGCTAAACAACCAATGGTCTAGTTTGTGAATGATTTGCGATAAATTCCACATAATTTCAGCCACAATATTTTCATCCTCCAACCTCTTCTCATACATATCTCAGTCTCCACTGCTTGCTCGCAGCGTTGTGCTCCCCCTCTTATTATTGTTAGTGCTTGTTTTTTTCCCCGTCACTGTATCCAATCAGAAAGTGGATGATCACGTTCTTCTTCTCGGTTGCAATGAGTGTCAAGGCGCACAGCTTCTACCAGGCGTCTGCTGCCTATTTCATGCAATAGTTATTGGATGTTGCAGAAAAGGAGCGATCTTCTCTCCTCATGTCACACACCATGTGAATTATCCACAATCCACTACCATACGCACCCATACACACACATACAGTACATACATAACATTAGCTGAAACTCTGATCCAAAGTGACTTCCAATAAGTGCATTCAACCATGAGGGAACATGCGCAGAACAGCAAAAATCATGTAAGTATTTAGCTTAAAAAAAAGCCAAACTACAAAGTGCTACATATAAGTGCAACTTGACTTAGAGCATCATCTTCTTAAGCAAGGTGTAGTAGGAAGAGATGTGTTTTCAGCCTGCGGTGGAAGATGTGTAGACTTGCTGATGTCCTGATGTCCATGGGGAGCTGGTTCCACAGTCTGGGAGCCAGGACAGCAAACAGTTGGGATTTGTTACCCTCCCCATGTGGCTGTCCATTCAAGATGCTCATATCTCCCAGCTCTCCCTCTGCCTGTTGGTGCCCTCTGCCAAGCTGAACCACCTGCGACTGCACTGAGGGGGGGGCTAAGATATTTGCTCATCAAAATGATCTCTCACGATGTTCTGCTGCTGTAATAAACGTGTCAAACGGGAGCTGTCGGACTGAAACGGTCACTGTTGTGAGAATTTAAATACTGGTGAAATAAAACATAAAAGCTGAGCATAAAACAGACGTGCTCATTCATTCTAGCCCAAGGTCAGAGTTAATGTCTCCCTGCCCACGACTCCACACATTCTGCGACATTTTTACACCATGAATATCAAATCTGTGTCAAAGACTGTGTAAGAATCTGCAGGGAGAGCTTTGATAACAGCCCCTACCTGCGACTGTGCTTCCACTTAATCATCCATCATTCAATCAAAAATAATGAAGAAGTCTGATAAATAAAGGACCTGATTTGTCACCAAATTGTGAGTCTGTGTGTGTTGTTGACAACGTTTTGATATAATGTGAAAGCCAGCTGGAGAAAATCAGCATGAGTCTCAGGAATGGAGCAGGGATGTAAAGTAAGCATGATTTGTAGTTAATTGCATAATAAACGCAGAGCAACTCACATGATCTTTAAAGTGCCTTCCACACACAGATTCGACAAACTGCTGCAAACACTGTCTGGCTCCAAATGAAAAAATAAATACCAAACGTACAAGTACATTATCATAAACTAATAACCTTATAACTTACAATAATGAGCTTGTAACTCATAACCTAATACCGCAGTCAAATGATCTAACGTAACTATAAAAATTGTTTGGAATGAAGTGAAAAAGCAAATTGCGGCTCGTGATGGAGTAAAAACATTCATCCAAATGGCCCATTCATCCCCAAATCCATCACGGTATAATCCCTCCCCCAGCATCCACACCCCCGACCATTAATTTTGCCACCAGTCACACGGCGGCCTTGAAAGTAAACATGCGCTGTATGATAATAAGTCAGTGGCGCCACATTTCACGCAAGACTTGCTGTCACAGGACCAAACATCTATCTCTCTCTCCGGCTCCGCTGCCTCCTCCTGCTCTGCACTGAGCCTTTTTTTTTCTTGTAATGAGTATATTTACTGTATGTACCTGGAATAAGTCAAGTTGAGCCGACAACCAGATACAAAACACCACTAATTTATATCTGGGCTGAGCCCGGGGGCCCGGGGATGGGACTGTCTCATAAAGCAGCGGCTGCACGCTCTGTCTCCAGACAGCCGAGCCGCCACCAGCACCGGGATGATGTGTGGCTTCGTTCTGAACCAGCCGCCTGAAAAACAACTTGGCAGAGGAGCCGGTGTTAAAAAAGTGACTCTTGACCTCCCTCGGTCTCTCGGCTCTCCTCTCATCTTCATCCTTGCTCTTCCTGGTCGCCCTAGGGTCACGGAGAACAAGCGGCCCCGGCCAAAAGGTCAGAGGGGAGGGCAGGGCGGGACATGGGCAGGAGCTAGGGACGGGAATCGGCAGGGACCTCCCGATACGATACAATCACAATACTTAGGTGGCGATACGATATGTATTGCGATTCGATATTACGATTTCCTGCGATTTCTTTTGGTTATTTTTAAATACTGGACCATGGAAAAAAGTTTTATTTCAAATATTAACATTAACTTAATGACTGCCGGGCAGCCAATAGAGAAAAGAAATAAAAATGTACCATATTATTGTATAGCCCCAGTCAACTGCACACAAACTGACAGATTAAGAAATGTATGCCACTTAGGCTACTTTTAAACAATAAATAAAAGGTAAATTAAATAGAATGAATAAAAGTTTACTTAGAATATAAACTTTGAAATAAACAAAAAGTAGTCTATGCTTCATTGTTGTTTGCATGTAGGTGATGCAATGCCAGTGCTTGGATATGTTTAGATTCTTGTGCAAAAACAAGAGCTGGTCAACTTGCAACCTCCATATATCCCCTTGTATAAACCAATAAATAAGTTTTAAAAAAAAAAATATATATATATATATATATTTTCGATTTTGGAGGCAGCATGGCGATTTAAAATCTCATACACAAGAATCGCGATTCGTAACTGAATCGATTTTTTCCCCCGTCCCTAGTGGGAGCTGGAAGAGCCACAACATTACAGGTGGACTCACTGTTACGACGGCAGCTCAGAGTTGAGTTCATTACCGAGCGTGGAAATGGATGATGGCTGCTTTGTGCTGTGGACAGGGTGGGCGATGTGTTACAGCTTTTCAACTCACTGAACCCACCTCTTCTTCTGCTCCATGATGCCCCTCAGCCATTTCTCTCCGAGCCCCTAATTACTGCATCACTGTCAACATGGACGGCCGCTGTGCATCACATCAGCGTCTCTTCTGATCACTCTGATGCGTGAGAGAATTTTTTTTTTGGTGTGTGTGCATCTGCATCAGTCACTCATCACTTTTCATCTCGCTGTGTGTGAAAGGGTGCATGGGTACATCACATCCCTTTGAGCTGTCTCATCGTGTGTGTATGTCTGTGTATCTGTGTGTGTGTGTGTGTGTGTGTCTGTGTGTGTGTGTGTGTGTGTGTGTGTGTGTGTGTGTGTGTGTGTGTGTGTGTGTGTGTGTGTGTGTGTGTGTGTGTCTCTGTGGAACGCACACTATGTGAAGCTCCAAACAGAATGAGGTCGGCAGGAGAGAAAGCAGCCTGACAAGTCCAGCTTCTGCAATGCAAACTGGGCAAAGGAGTCCCCACGGGGAAGGTGGGAATGCAGCATGTGCATTAGACCCCATAACATCATTTATAACTGTCAGACACACTTCCACACAAATGGCTTTCACCACAGAGGTTCCCCCCATTAGCATTAGAGGAGAGAGGCTGTGAGATGAAGAGAGAGGGGGGGGAGAGAGAGGAGAAGCTTTACTGCTACAGTGAATCTCAGGAGCCTGCATCAGGGATGAAATTATGACTTTCTGTACGTTGGAGATTTCGCAGCCCTCTGAGCTGGTGTGTCTGTCGGAAAAGTGGCAGGAGAGACGTTGTGTCCCCTCTGGAATACCCTCTGTGTGTGTGTGTGTGTGTGTGTGCGTGTGTGTGTGTGCGTGTGTGCGTGTGTGTGTGTGTGTGTCACCGGACCTCCTGGCCCCTGCGGTGGAGGTTGGCTCAGAGCAAAGACCCTTTAATTCCCTCTCATGTTCTTCAGAGAGATAAAGGCCAGACCCTGTCCATCATTCTGTTATTAGGCCGTTGCACAGAGTGTTGGATCCCTGTCTGAACCTGCTGTTCACCAGGAGCACGTCATCGCACTCGGCCTGGGAGGGAAGAATATTTAATAAAGGTGCATTAACTCTACTCTGCTGGGACTGTTGTTTCTGTATTGAAGTTATCCTTTCAAAATCAGTGTGATGAAATGTACCACAGAAGCGAACCAGGAGGTCCGGTCCACAGCCGGTATATACAGGCTATACAATATTAACTCCTTTTGCTCCAAGCCATTATCTGAAATCTTCCGGAATAGTTCCTGAGTCTGGAGCTGGTGACTGAACCGAACCATCAGACGCTGTGCAATTCCTTTTGGAGATAAGACTATGTCAGCACTTTTAAAACTTGTTTTTATAGGAAAGCCTTTTAATGCCTAATCGTAACTGGTTTAAATGGATGTTGTTTGTTTTTGATATATTTTTCTCTGTTGTCTTTTTTAAAATTTGTGTTTTGTCTTGTTTTGTTCCGTGCACATTGTAGCCTTGTTTAGAGAAGTGCTAAAGATATCAACTTTATAATTATTAATGTTGTTGTTGTTATTATTAACAAGAGAGGCGGTGGACTAGTGGCAGAAACTTGGACTATGGGCAGAAAAGGTCTCTGGTTCGTCTCTGGATCGACTCAACGGAGAAACAACAAAAAGACGAACCTGGATTGATCTGTCCAAAAATCCAAGAGGATTCTCCCTTCCCTGTCTAGTGCCCCTGAGCAAGGCACCTTACTCCCCTAACATCTGCTCCCCGGGCGCCGTACATGGCTGCTCACTGCTCTGTGTGTCCTGAACCAGATGGGTTAAAAGCAGAGGTTAAATTTCCCCTTGCATGAGTGTGCCTTGTGATGGCCCAGCCTGTCAGCCGTGCCACACATGGCTGAGGACAGCCAGGCAGAGGCAATCCAGAGGCGTGGTGTTGGAGGGGCGGTACTACCCCAGGGGATCCTCCTGGAGAGCTCCTCCCCTCCCGGGTGTCTCTGATTGTCTCTCACAGGTGGACTGAATCAAGAGGCAATCAGGAGCCCTTTTAAAAACCAGAGGAAATGGGGACAGACTCTCTTGAGCCACTGAGGGAGTAGGAACCAGACGTTTTCACAAGGAGTCTCAGGGTAAGAGGCCAACGGCCTGCCTTTTTGTCAGATGAAGAGGATTAACTGCTGTCTTTCTCTCTCGTCACCCCAGGAAGAGCCCGCTGGAGCCCCAGACCCCAACTGCCAGACCGGCAAAGCTATTTGAATTATCTTTATGCGCCCTCCTCCCTTTTCCCCCTCAGTTCTAAATAAACTCCTAATTTCTATTTACCATACACCCCTGCGTCTGACTGCTCTGTTTCCAGTTTGTATACCCACTGTTCTCCTCTTGCAAGGCTGGGCTCCCACAGCCTGTGCATGTCTGTGCATGTGTGTGGGATAAATAAATGTATCTTAATCTTAATTATTACTTTGATGAATATAATAAACTAGAATGGAACTCTGAAAATTCTCCTTCTTAGATATTATGTTGCAGATTTTCTTTGATCAAGGTCCATTCATTATTTTGAGAAAACAAGATGTTGAAAATCATATTGTCTCACAATGTTAAACAAAGTGAAACAGAATCCTGGATGAACTCACTGAGTTTCCTGGCTTCTTCTCTGACCCACATCTTTCCACCAAAGTTTCATGGAAATCCGCCAAGTACTTTTTGTGTAATCCTGCAAACTGACAGACAAACGCAGATGAAAACAGAACCTGCTTGGTGCAGTTAATGAATAAGGGAATGTTTTTTTGTTGAAACGTCTCCTGACATCGAATCTCTGGGTTGTCTGTTGGATCAGTAATGACTTCAAAAGGTTAAAGAGGAACTGACTTCACATCACAGCCGTGGTGAGTGAAGGCTGCACTTGATTGTTTTCACTTTGGTTCATATTCAGATCACATGTTCAAACTGGTAAAACATGTTTAACTGTTTCCACCAGTGAAGGTGTGGTGCGTTCCATGCACGGACACGTTGATAAAACCCTGATTCTGTTCTCTGATTGAACCTTAATCAACTGGGAAATAAGTATAGTGGAAGCTGGAAGAAAAAGAACATGACATCTCTTGTTAACCTTTTCTTTGTCTAGAAACTGACTTGTAGCTGAAGACAAAAGCGGAGTCGCAGTGAGACAAGGAACCATCAGTGAATTTAATTAAATGAGTTCTCTATCTCTATCTATTCTTAAAACCAGTTCTGGCTCAGTGGGGGGGGAAATGACATTCGGGGCATCATGCGGCGTGGACGCACCAGCGAGTGTTCTTCATAGGCAGCTGCTAATTAGACGAGGAGGAACATCTCCGCTAACGTGCACAATTAATCTCCTTGGCACGTGGCAGGGTCGACACGGGCTGAGTGTTGTGTCTCACGTCTCAGAGGATTTCCACCGAATCCCAGAATCTGCACCTTGACCCGCTGACGAAAATATCTTCCTTCCTCTTCTTCCTCCTCCTCCTCCTCCTCCACACAGAGTTCCTCCTCCTCCTCCTCCTCCTTCACACAGAGCACCTCCTCCTCCTCTTCCTCTTCCTTCTCCTCTTCCTCTTCCTCTTCCTCTTCCTCTTCCTCCTCCTCTTCCTCTTCCTCTTCTTCGTCCTCCTCCACACAGAGTTCCTCCTCCTCCTCCTCCGCACAGAGCACCTCCTCCTCCGCACAGAGCACCTCCTCCTCCTCCTCTTCCTCTTCCTGTTCCTCTTCCTCTTCTTCCTCCTACTCCTCCACACAGAGTTCCTCCTCCTGTTCCTCCTCCTCCTTCACACAGAGCACCTCCTCCTGTTCCTTCTCGTCCTCCTCTTCTTCCTCCTCCTCCTCCTCCTCTTCCTCTTCCTCTTCCTCCTCCTCTTCCTCCTACTCCTCCACACAGAGTTCCTTCTCCTCCTCATCCTCCTCCTCCTCCTTCACACAGAGCACCTCCTCCTCTTCCTTCTCGTCCTCTTCCTCTTCCTCTTCCTCTTCCTCTTCCTCTTCCTCTTCCTCCTCCTCCTTCTCCTTCTCCTCCTCCTCCTCCTTCACACAGAGCACCTCCTCCTCCTCCTCTTCCTTCTCCTCCTCTTCCTCTTTTTCCTCCTCCTCCTCCTCCTCCTCCTCCTCCACTGGAGCACACACACGCTCACACACACATGTGCACACAGACATGCTCCCTCACCACCATCACTCTCCAGTCGCCGTGATGGAGAAATGACTCATCCCGGCAGAAACTAGCAGAAGTGATACAAGGAATAATTTATGTGGAAAACCACTGTGAAGAGGCTGTTTTCAATAGCTTCCCTTGCTGCAATGAGCGTAATGTGTACCGCCTGCTGCGCTGCCACATCGATCAAGTGAAAAACACTTATGGATCAGGTGCTGTGTCTCAATTTGTGCATCTCACGCTCTCACACGTGTGTTCACTCTGACATGTATGGCAACGTGCAGTGTGCTGTGTACCGAGATGATGCACTTAACCAGTCACAAGATGTGTCTCAATTCAGAGGCTGCATCTGAAGCAGGGCCGGATCTAGACTGATGAGATTGGGGGGGCAATTTGAAATTTAAAGGGGGCAGCTTTTCACACAGTGGACTTAGTGTTGAGAGTCTTTAAAGAATGTGTCACAATAGGAAATTCAACCAAGCCGAAGTATAATAATGATAATTATTACATTTTTCTTTTAGGTGAAGATTTCCAGTAAGGAAGCTGTGAGCTGACGACACTGCAATTAAAAGATGGAGATTGCATGCCCGACGTCTGATTCTGCTGAATTGGAAGGGGAAGAATCCTCCTGCCTATGTTCATTGGATTAGAGAGGTGATGTTGGGCTTGGCTCTGGAAAAAATTAGATATACAGTACACGGGTCGGAGGTTAAATACGACAGAACCTGGTCACAGTTCATGACACATATCAAGAGCTTGCCTTTTGCCTGAATCCTTGTTCTTATTTAGTATGTATTTATTTTTCCTTCTTTCCTTCTCTGACTGCCGTCCTAGTCTTCTCAATGCCTATATTCTGACTGTTGGGACTTTTTTCTTATGTTAAAGGTCCGGAATGTTGGTGTTATGACCATAATGATCAACACAGATTGGTTTGAGTCTTTTTTTTTTTTCCTTCTTTTGGCCTGTCTCTTTTTTGTATTTGTCTATATTTGCTTTCTTCTTTTGGTGCTCAGTCTGTCAGTGTGATACGTGAGTGTTTTTGTGGATATGTTTGTGGGATGCCACCTGGTTGGGGTGGGGGGCGGGTGCACAACTTTCGTAAGAAATGCCTAACTAATGATGAAACTGTTTTCAATATGGAAAAAAGGTAAATAAAGTTGTAAAAAAAAACAAAAAAAGCTGGAGATTATTTTTTATGATACAGATGTAAATAATTTATCATAATTTAAAAACAAGTTCAACAGACTGGTTTGCTTTAGTAAATTAACCAACTGTGAACAACTGGAGACTTTAACTTGGTTGTCCTCTGTGTAGTTTTTTTGTTTTTTGGACAGCACCTGAAGGCAGCACCAAAAAAACAACACATATTTCCCCCCGGGAACCTGAGTGTGATGATCCGTCCTTTTTATGAATCGATATCGGATCATTCGAAGGAAGATCCATTTTACCTAGATAATCATTTTTTTAAACCCAGCACTATGTCCAACCAGCCATTCAGAAATCAGGAAGTTCTGACCGGCAAATAAATAAACGTGATAGGCAGATTCAAATGGCACCGAATAAAGTTGACAAATTCGGTGGCCACTGCTCATCCCTGCCTACTTCTAGATCCAGGTTCTATATGAAGAAAGATTGCATCACAGCAGCAGCTCAACTAGACTGTCTCATTTCCAAGGCTCCTTATACTACGGCAGACAGATGCATCCTTCCATCCCCGAGAAACTAAGGCTCCAAAGTGTGGCTTCCTCCCCGGCCCAACTGAAAGGTGAGATAAGCTGGAGACACCAATCACGGAAATCCTCTGACCAGACCATCTCATTTCGGTTTAGCCTTTGTGGTTTACGTGGCCCACCAAGACCACCTCCTCTGAAGGAGGCTGGATTGTGTGTTTGTGCGTGTTTGTTTGCCACCCTCTTTTACATCTCACAGGGCTGCGTGTATGTGTGTGTGTGTGTGTGTGTGTGTGTGTCTGCCAGCCCATGGCGATGGAACTGGGCTCCAGAGCGCCAGCAGACCTGGAAAGCAACGTGATCCAGACAAAAGCTTTTGACAACAAGGAGCGTCAACAGAAAAAAGGCCAAAGAAACTGGAGCACAAGTAGGCCAGCCTCTCAGGGAGCCTCCTCCGGCTCCCAGTCCTGTCCTGCCCTCCTCCTCCTCCTCTCTCCTCACACACACAAACACACACACACACAAAGAGTATCCACAGTATGTTGTTCCAGCGTGAACCCAGTGTACACTCTTTCACTCTGAGGGAGACAACACAGCTCAATGTACACTGATAGGTGTTGTAGCACCAACACAGAGTGGGACTAATGGCTGCTGAGGCACTTGTCTGTGTTGTGTGTGTGTGTGTGTGTGTGTGTGTGTGTGTGTGTGTGTGTGTGTGTGTGTGTGTGTGTGTGTGTGTGTGTGTGTCTGTGTGTGTGTGTGTGTGTGTGTGTGTGTGTGTGTGTGTGTGTGTGTGTGTGTGTGTGTGTTAGACCTGCTCCACGGAGCCTGAGCACACACTGTATCTACTGGCCTGTGTTTTTGTGCAAGTTGTCGACTGAAAAACCAGACGGCATCAGCAAACTGATGTGCACATCAGCGAGGAGTGGTGGAGTAATAAAGTGGCTCTGATGAAAACTTAATGGCCCCTTCACCTTTATTAATGGAGGCAGAATCGTGCGCTCGAGTTCACCAGCGGGATAACACAACACATGTAGCACAGAGAGGTGGCTCCGTCTATACACACACACACACACACACACACACACACACACACACACACTCCCTCACTGGAAGACTCCCTAATTAACTCACTGACAACTGGCTAACTGGCAAAATGACTCCCGATTTCAGCCAAACGAGCCTGTAACAGTGCGTACACTCCGTAGAGGAGGCGCGGTGCTTAACGTTGGAAACACAAATGAGATGAGACGCCACAGGAGAAGACAATCTGTTGTGTTTGCGCTCGCTGCTCCGTGTGTGTCTGCAGCTGCCGCCCCGTGAAAACAAAAACGCTGGCGTTGCATCCCTCTCACTTTGCTAGAAACTAGTGCAACAATTACACAACCGAGGAGCCACTTATTAATACCACCCCCCCCCCTTTCAAATGCTAATTTCCCCATCACACCTTCATGCATAAATCATAAATCCAGAGGTGGTATATACTGGAGCAGGGTTTTTTTAATTTTATTTTGAAGGTTTCTGGCTGGGGGGGGAACCCAACCTGCCTCTAGTAAGAAATTCAATTATCCCAGAATTTGCATGAATAATAAGTGTCCCAGATACATGAGTTTTAATAAGGCCAATTGTTTTTTGCTCAAACAAGCTTTTATTCAACTGTTTCCCAGCCTGTCGTCACTTTATGAGAGTCAAGGCCTGATAGTGTGTGTGTGTTTGTGTGTGTGTTTGTGTGTGTGTGTGTGTGTGTGTGTGTGTGTGTGTGTGTGTGTGTGCGTGTGTGTCTGTGTGCGTGTATCTGTGTGTGTGTGTGTGTGCTGCAGACACTCCTCCCTGTGATGCACTCTCCCTCAGATCAGAGCATTGAAGAATCATGGATAAGAAAAACTCTTTACCTCTTATTCTGATGTTTTAAACCTCTTTTATATGGCTTTTCAATTGCACTCTCTGATTTTAAACAGTCTCTGTGCATAATATTTCGTTTTTTTTGTATGGATGTGTATGTTTTTCTTGGTCTTTTACCAGGTTTTGGATGTTTGTGAATATTTTGTCATATGTGAAAAAAATGATAAACTACGTATAAGTGCTGTTTTTAATGTCCCTGCAACACCTTGAATCTCACTCCGAGTATGAAATATGGTTAAGAAATAAAAGAAACAATATTTTTCTAATATACACTGTAAAAAGTCATGTACATGGTACAGGTAGAAGATTGAGGAGATCAATGTCTCGACAAATGGAATTTCATCAAATCAGCTCTAATCTTCTTCATTCAATTAATTTGGATGTGAGTAGTTGATTTGCTCAGTTTTGCGCATTTCTGCTGATCATTCATTCAGTCCTGGCCCCATGGAGCCACACGGAGTGGCCCCTGCCCTGCCCACTCCATGGGCCCCACCGGCATGTGGCAGACATGTGTGTGTGTGTGTGTGTGTGTGTGTGTGTGTGTGTGTGTGTGTGTGTGTGTGTGTGTGTGTGTCTGTGTGTAAGAGGAACCCTACCTGCCAGGAGCTGGAGGGGATCTCTGCGAATTTGCCCAGTCCCCCGAAGGTGTAGCACCGGTACATGTGGTCCAGGGACTCGGAGCAGTGCCACAACAAGCCGAAGCTCACGGAGTCCTTGCTGTGGTGCTGGGGCTGCTGGTGCTGGTGGAGGCTGCTCCTCAGCTGCTCCTTCACAATCCACGCAGGAGATATGAAGCTGAAGCTGCACACGGCGACCAGAGCGGAGGAGAGGAGCACCCAGAAGCAGCCCACGCAGCTGAACATGGTGGCGGCGTGGGGCGCGAAGCCCGGAGACAGACCCGATCGATCGATCCCGAACCCGGCTTCTTCTTCTTTCTTCTCCCGGCCCAGGAGCGAATGCATTTGGAGCTCACGCCTTCAGGAGCCGGACTTCAACTTTCAGCAGCTGCATCGGCACAGGGACAAGGAGAAGGGGAAACCGCTGGATGTGCGCAGCTGCAGCCTCCAGAACATCTGGCTCAGAACATCTGGCTCAGAACACAAACAAACCACTGAGGGGAGAAAACATCCAGAGACGCATCGGCGAGAGGAGTCAAGTCATCCGGAAAGCAGCGCGCACGGACCTGACTGACAGGCTGCGTGTTACTGTCACACCCTGGAGTGAGTGTGCAGCAGCACAGCTGGAGCAGCAGCACAGCTGGAGCAGCAGCACAGCTGGAGCAGCAGTCACATGTGGACACACAGGCACCTGCACCACTGGACTCTCCTCTGCTTCTCTCCACAGTCTCACGCCACCTGCACACGGACAGCAGCGCACTGTGCGTAACGCTGTCTGGACAACGTCAAGTTACCATTGGCTAAAAGAGAGTTTCCGGTTCTGCTTTTCAAAGTAAAACGCCCGCAAAAGGGGCGCAGCTTTACTAAAGTCTCCATGGGGACTTTAAATAACTGTAACTCCAGGGACGACCCAGATTTTATATATAAATTACCACATCTCAGTCTCAGCCGGTGGAAACAGGCCATAAAGCTTTGTGTGACTCTGGAGAACTGTGACAAAACTCGAATGGCACTCAGTAGATTGCACACCTCCTCAGACAGGCCCCTTAAATTCAATTAAGCTGCACCAAATCGCACACACATTAAAATCAAACCCCTAATCATGCCTGATATTTTCATCAAGATCCACGAATCTCTCCCATCTCTCAACGTTAAATAAAGTGATTTAAAAAATCCTGGATCAGCCCTCTGATCCACATCTAAGTTTATTGGGTTCCTCCCCAATCCATATCACATCGCTCCACCAAGCTTCATGGTAAGCAAACCAACAAGCAAACCAACAAAGACACACACGGGGTGGAAACATATTCGCCATATTGGCTTTCATTGTGGGAAATGTAGGATCCAATGTTTTGGCTGCTGGACCTTCAATTAAAAGATTGGACAAATGTCATAAGCCCACATGTCCTGGTCACAGTTAAACATGGAGATGGACACACAGCTACATTTACTCAATCAGCAACAACATCAACACAGGGCCAAAACGTTTTACCTAGGTTGAGTTAATGTGTAGTTATATGGGCGGAAGAAAGTGGGACATGGTCGTCAAAGTGTAATTATTATTAATATTATTTTTGTTGTTATTATTAAATCTAGTACTAAGTTGTAAAAATTAGATATTTGTCAGGACATCCTTCCTCCTCGTTTAAAACTACTTTTATTCTGAAGGCAATAATTGATTTCCGGGCGTTTTGCACATTCTTTTCAACTTGACAGAGCAGGAGTCTGACAGCAGGTATCTTCCCACGTGCATGTAGGGATCGAGACATCATGCCATTCAAATAAAAACAGTATTTGAGATTATTAATTCAACAACTTTAATCTCAGTGTAAATAATCTCAATAAATAAATAAATAAATACTCCTTAGCATGGGGACTAAACAGTAAAAGTTCACATCATTCGTGTGTTAACTGTCGCTCACAGGTAGTAACATAATCTCTAACCCAATCAGAGCTCAGAACAGGGGCTGGTTCGTGTGGGGGGGGGGCGATGCCTCTACAAGTGGAGGCCGCCTCAGTCTGGAATGAAGAATACGCAAGATGTGGTGAAAGTTATGAAAATGTAGATGATTAATGTTGTATAATATTTATCAGTAATTCATTAACAGCAGGTTTAACTGTACATTTTAAATACATCCAACTGCATCGAAGTCACCGCCTGTCGAACTCAGCGATTGGGAGAAACGCTAGTGTTCTAATGAAGCGCATGTTAAACAGCACTAAACTGTCAATAACTAAGAAACAGCAAGACATGACTTCAAAAGTCAGATCCTTAAAAAACAGGAATGAATCGACTGTAAATGCTTCATAGAACTAAACTGTAACCATGGTGACGTTCAGCCCTTGGAGATGAGTTGTATCTTACAATTGGTGGATGTTGCTGGGCCTGTGTGAGACGCGCTGACTGAAAGTAAACTCAGAAACAATATACTGAGTCACCAGGGTCCCTCCACCGTAGCAACACAGCAAATGTCGCCCCCTCATGGTCAGAGTCCATACGAGTCCTCCTATTTAACTGAGCGTGCCAGTCTAACCACATTTGTAACTACAATTTATTATTTATTTTTTAAATCAGCCTTTTAACATCATCGACCTTCTAGTCGACATAACCCCGGCCTGCAGTGGGCTGATAATACAACACCGTACAAACAAAAATGAGGACAGCGAAACGTTTCGTAATATCTGTATTTAAATCAAACACAATTTTAAATATATTATAGATTACGTACATGTACATGTCAGAAAACATTAGTGGTACATAGTACCAAGAGTCTTTTCTGGTTCCATATCTTGGTAAGGCTCAAAAGAAGTTAAGTTAAAAAATAAAATAAAAAAGTTGAATTAATTGAGCACACTTTCCAGTTGGTCTGGTTATCACGGATGTTTGTTTTACCGATGCAAGAAAAAAAAAAAAAGCTGCGATCATCATAAAAAAGGACTAACGTTGATATATGGGGTAAACCAGAAAATGTAAAAACATTTAGAACATTTGTTTGGAGTTTTCCAACACAACCGGAGCATTTTAAGTACATTATGGAGTATTTCTTCTTCTTCTTCTACACTCTATGAAGGTGCCAGGAGGTTAACATAGGAAGTCCAGGAACTGTATCAGATCCTCTCGTGTTTCATTGTCACAGTTCCACATGTTCTACAGTACGAACAGTTAACAGCCAAGGTAAGGACAGCTCATGTGAGGGAGCAGCAGACAGAACTACTCCAGGACTCAGGGGAAGCAAATTGAAAAAGAACAAAACTGTACATTGCTCCAAACCGGTGATTTTCCGTCTTCACTAGCTGAGCCTTACACGAGGTTTTCATCTAAAAACAAGGAATGCTTCTAAAAGGTGTTGGTGGGCGTGTCACCGGGGAGTGTGGGTCATTCAGTCTTTGACACGTCCTCCATAGATCCGAGATGAGACATTGTACAAACACTATGGCTGCAGCCGCACAGCGACAGTCCGGACGATGACGCTGCTTCTTCTCCTCCAGCGTCATGGTGGAGGTTCCCAGCCTGAGGAGCCAAATCCTCCAATCAGACGCACGCTCTCTGCGCTGCTTTTACTTTTCACTACACACGACCCTTTATAGTGGTATGGAGTTGGAGGCGTCAAACAATTATCTACTTCAAGTTTTCCACTAGCCCATGCCTGAACATTCACACACACACACACACACACACACACACACACACACACACACACACACACACACACACACACACACACACACACACACACACACACACACACACACACACACACACACACTCACACACTCACACACTCACACACTCACACACTCACACACACACAAATGCGCGCACGGAGACGTGGTCAGGGAGGTGATAGAAAAGCCTTGTTCGCTCTCAGAGTAATGCAGTTTGTTGCAGGGTGAACCCAGAGCACGCCTTGTCACTGTCTGGCCAGTGTCCGCAGGGAGTGACGTTCCTTTGGTTTCATAGCAGGTCATAACTGCAAACAGACAAGAAAAAAAAATAAAAGACTTAGAGCAGAGCTGTGGCCATCGGTGCACGGGAGCAGGAATAGTGAGCGAGAGGTCGTACCTTGGTGGATTTGCCGGGGCTGTCGTGATTGGACTGGTGGACGACGTCATTGACGATCATCTTGGCGATCTGCCACGCCATCTCCTCCTGGGCCTTGAGTCACAGCACAGTCAATAACTTTGATTCAACACAGGCTTTTATCTATATTCTTCAATAAATCATAAGTCATGGAGTGACGTCACACGGGCCAATTTGAATGCAATACCCTTGAGAGGTTCGCTCTGCGCCTCAGAACACTGAATCATTTATGAATATTTTACATTTTGCTGCCTCACCTCATCGGAGTTGCCTTGGACCCATTTCTTCATGGCTTGAGAGAACATGGAGCCTAAATGAGAGGAGAGGCACAGGGAAGGAATTGAACATATCAGAGCCTTTTCTTTTTTTTAATAAAGATAGATAACTACAATAAAAATGGGGATCAGGGATAGTAGGTGGGGGGTATGACTAGGGGCCTGTAAGGTTGTGGCCGCTTATTCCATTGAGGCCAAGTCCAGTTCCTTAACTGAACAAAATAATAGATGTTTTTAGAAGAGTGCTCTCAAAACTAAATCTAGGTGAGTTAATCCTGACACATTTAGGTATGTCAGGCTTTGTTAGATTCTGCTGTTCAGAGTCTGACTACTTATTTTATTACGAACCAGCAGTTATACCCAGTAAAAAGAGGGGGATTCATAATTTTTTGCATTTAGTGAATAACATTTTGAGGATGAACTAAACTCCTTGTGCCAGAAGAGTAATCTGTACTGACAGACTCTGTGTGTGAATATACAAGATTTTTTCAAGTTTGAAGTTTCCTGGTTTCAGTTTGTCTAGATTTGAAGAGGGACACACTGACACAAATGCATCTGCTTGTTAACTTATCTGGTTTCATATGCAGAGAGTTGTTTATAGAGATTATAGAAAATGTTGTTTGGACATAAAACACCTACAAAAAGTATCACAGTTTGTGCTGTGTGAGGACAAACGTTAGATGTGTTAGTGTGAGTGTGATAACAGAAACCAGTTGGACTGTAAACAGTACGGATGGTGGAGTCATGGCTCAGATACCCGCTGTTTACACCGGACAAAAATATTGGCTACTGACCTCAAAGGCAATTTCTCATTAGATGACAGCCGATGGGCTCTGAGATTGTTGGAGTGAGTTACCAGAGTGTTACATCTGGAAGTGTTAGTGTAACCATCAATTCGCCTACATTTGTCCATTAGCAGCTATTTCAGTTTCCACAAATAAAGCCTTGTCTTTCAAGCTCGTCTAGTTTCTACATCTTAAAACCATTTTCGGTTGCATCCCCTTGAAGGTTCTAATACTGATTCCCACACTGTGTTAATGTGCTAAAAGATAAAGATAAAGTCTTTGTTACCGATTCTGAAGAACAATTTCAATAATTCATCTACATGAGGCACTTTGCAGCAGCAGTACAATTCTGACGGTAGTTATTAAATTCTTGACAGTCTGACTTCAAACTTGAACATTATTCTCAATATGCAAAATTAAAAACACATACTGTATTTCTCCTCTGATTGAGTTCAACTTTCTTGAAATAAAAATAAATAAATAAATAATCTTCCTCTCCCCTTCTCTTTTTATGCCTTTCCCCGATACTCTTCTGTCGTTTCACAGCCTCTGAGTGATTTTCCTCAGAGGGAATATATTTAAATATTTCAGAAGACAATACGCTGTAAGGAGAATAGACGCAGCCACTAGAGGAGGTTTATATTCATGGGCACAGAGTAGGTGCTTTTCACTGAACGGAGGAACCAGATAAAAGATGACAGAGTGAGGGCGCAGATACAGAGAGAGAATATTGATATGGATGAAGGTAGAGGAGAGAGAGAGAGAGAGAGAGAGAAAGGAGTCTCAGTGTATCATGCCTTTGGATTTCTTCACATCCGGCTCGGGCTCTGCCTCCCTGATAAACTGGCCCATCTCATTCACCTTCCCGAACGTCATCTTCCTGAGCAGACAAGAGCAGAGGAGACGGGTGAAGACAGCACACAGAGCTAATGGGACAAAGCTGAGCCTCGGGCACACACAGCAGCATTCAAACACAACTGTTAATGTGTATCCATTCCATCACTGCAGGTTCAATGGAGGCAGGGGTAGTAAAAAGGGACTCCAGCTTCATCTTTCAACAAGATTATTCTCTTGAGTTATATTTCGAGGATTTTTCAAAGCACACTCATAAAACACTCTGCGGCAGAGTCAATAAAAACCAGATGGATACAAGCCTTGAATAGAAACGGCAGGGAGAGCAATCAAAGGGACATAAAGGGGAGAAACATAAAAGAAAAGGGAAACAAAAACTAATTTTGGGGGGAGAATTTAAGATAAATTAGATCACGTTAAATCTGTTAAAAGTACATTTTGGGATGGGGTTTAAAATACCAAATCAGTGCTTTCTAATATTTGAACCAATCAGACACAAATCACATGAGGTTTTCTCCTTTGAGCTGACCTCTTTATAAAAGCAAACCAGAAGTTTTGGATTGATTTCTGATCGTTCAGACTGCCACTGGCTCTCAGACCAGGTATCACAATCCGTCCTGGGTTATCCGATCACAAGTGGTCAGCTCCAATTTCAGGTGTGAACACAACCAACATCTTTTCGCTGTGTTCTAATGCAAATGCATCCTGAGCCATATGATGGCCCTCCCACTCAGCTGACGTCTCTGGCCCAAGACAGGTAAAACAGCATTTTTATGCTTCTGACTCTTTGAGGTCACAACATCAACAATGATCACAACATAAAGATTGATACTTTTCTTGAGTTGGTCAAATATTTCTTCATAGCTGCGCACATTTATTCTTTTAGTCCCTCCTGACTCCGCTCGCTCTCGCCCTCTGTCTCTTTCACTCCCTCTCGCACACAGACACAGTCATTGGGCTCATCTATAAACTCAAATTGAGTAAAAGCAGCCTAACTTGGTCTCTGCATAAAGGGCAGGGAAGTGAGATACGATAAATAATGGTGACAGGAGAAATATTTTAATACAAGGTGTTAAAAACATACTTAGCTCTATCCACTTGTGATCAGAACTCTCAGGACTGATGTTAATACCAGGTCTGAATAGGCTCTCGTTCATTTCACCCATACATGATCCAAAGTGTGTGCAGCATTGTAATGGGGGATTGGCTAGATCTCTATTCTTCTGATAACTTGTATAACAGGAAAGGAACATTGGACACACAAAGCTCACCCAGCATACGGCCTGTGGTACAAAGACTCAGGGTCCAGGCTGGCGACGTCCACGGTGATCGCCTCATCGAAGTTTTTCAGGATTTTTATCGCTGCCCTTTTGGCTCCCTGCAGTAGAGAAGACACCATGAAGTGAACGTTAAGCTACGTTTCAGGTAACTTCCTTTTTTTTTCTTCTCAGAAGAAAACTGAACAACATGCTTGATCATGACCCTTTGGTATTAACAAAAAAAACATCTTCATCATTCATGTAATGAGGGGGAGCAGGTCTAAATGTCAGCAGACGGGGGACTGCCCCTCAGGGGTTGAAGATGTGGGTGAAAGGTCAGGGAAGGGTCACCTGTGAGGCCTCGCTGGCATTTGAACCCGAGCGGTTGTTGTCCGCAAGCCCGCTCTGACCCGGAGCGCTGACATTCACAAACTCATCCGCCCGCACCGAGTTGATGAGGTCACTCAGGTATTTGTAGTAAAGGTTGCAGGACAGGAAGCCTGGCATGTAGACCTGAGCAAATGCAAAACAGGGTGAACTCTGTTAGAAAATGATGAGCTTCCTAGGTCACAAGTACCAAGGGTGTGTTCCTGACCTTTATGTTCTAACAACCGTGTTGAGCTTTTGTCTAATTATTGCAACACAGGTGCATGTGTCAGAGGTGTAATGGGACTATTTGTCAGTGACTTGCAACAGAAAAGCTTTAGGATCCTATTATAAGGTTTCTGCAGGTTTCTAAAAGTTCAATTTAAGACTTCTTAGGCTCATATTGAATCAAATTTGTCAAGCACGACAGATATGAAGGAATATCCAAGTCCAAGAATTATTTACGCGTACACAGGTGAAGATAAGGTAAAGTAACCTGGGAGAGAATAACCCTGGAGTAGAAGCAATTCTCGTAGGCTACATCAATACTACTATGTTTTCATTCCAGAGTTTCAGAATGTTTCATGCTTTAAATGGCGATATTTCTTAATTGAAAGCTTCATATATCTGTGTTCTACTGTGTTGTTGTTAACATAGCTGCATATTTCCTCATATCTTAAAAGGAGTACAAAAGAGGTCCCATGGTAACTGTTAGAAAGTCTTTGTTTGGTCTCTATCGGAGAATTTGACCTTCTCCATTGTCGTCCAGGCCTGTCGGAGTGGAGTGGTGAAACAGTCGGGGAGCGGCCCTCCCTCTCGGCAGATATTCGACTCTATCTCCATCCGCACAGAGTCGCCGAAGCCCAGAGGGTTTGTGGCTTGGAGTGAGAAATACCTGAAGAGGAAGCAGAGCGATGATTAAGATTTTAATCACTGCCAAAATCACAATTACATTTGGAAGAGAGGCTTCAAAAATCAGTATCTTAAAATGAGATTCATATAAATTCATTCCAAATATAAAGGACAGAGGGTGTTGTGTGGCGCTGGAAAGCTTTGATGCTGAAGAAGCAGGTCAGTGGGTTGGTTGAGTGCATTTTTGAATCACGTTATTAATAAAACAAAGGCCCACATAAAACCTCAGGGATTGCAATTATGAAATGGAGGAAAAGAGGAGAAATAATGATGTGTGTGCTTTGTCATCTGTTCTGTATTATTATAGATAGTGTGTGTCCGATACAAATCTTTCAGCAGACAGAATTACACATTAATACGAATCATCCAATTAAAGACTGGGCATCAATCATCAGTTGATTAAGCTGAGTTAGGAAACTGACTTTCACCTTCTGATTACAATATGATTAATATATAAAATACTGGAGACAAATATTACCCACATGCAAAAAAATTAAATAAAGCAAAGGTTCAACTAAGTCGGCCTTCCTTCGTGTTACCTGGTAACAGGCTAATATTACAGGTGCATTCAGGTGATTCAAACATACAGAATATGATCTGAGATGAAGAGTGATACCCGTGGGATCATTGAGCCACAGTAACAGCATACAAGAGCAAAATGTCAATTACACACCCAGAATGGAAGCAGCAGTTTTTAAAACACTAAAAGTGATGAACAGATGTTTAAGTATGGAGAGTGTGGAGTTTTACATGTGTTAAGAACAGTGAGGGGCTTTCGCTTAAAATGTGATGAACTGTTATAAATACTTAATGCACATTATAAAGTTGAAAAATTGCAAAACTGTTCTCTGCTGATAACGCAGCGTAGGAGCTGATTAGTGGTTTGCCAAGTTGTTTTTTTCACAAGAGACAACAGAAGACGAATGAATTAACAATTTTCATAAAGTCTTTCTAAACGGCAGTGACGGAATGAGTGTAAAAGCATTAGCAACGGTTTAATGAAACAGCAGCAGCAGACGGAACACCTACTTGTCGTAGAGGATCATGGCGTCATTCTGCGCCTCCTGGCCGTCATACTGGCCCTTTTTATCTGCTAGTTGGTTCTGGAAGTTGTCTGCTGCCAGCCAGAACTGCAGAACATTCATCGCCTCCTCCTTTTCCATGTACTACAGGGGATGAGAGCAAGGAGCAAATACACCGTCAGCAGGTTATTAGGATGTCAATGTTTCAAAATTTTATTAATTTCCTGTGTATATGACAACAGAGATTCTATCACTAGGTTTAACATTTCCTTTGCCAAACTTTGACACTTTATATTTAGAGGCTTGGACATGGTGTTCAATGAGACTTCTTTATTAGATTACTAGGGTAAGAGAACAGTCAGAGAAATCATACATCCCACTCAAAAGTCCTGGGCACGTACTGTATACACAAATATATTGGAGGCGAATCTCCGCCTTTCGTTCACTTCAAATCTGTGAGAGCGATCAGGTGAAGAAAACAATCACTTCCTGTCGCAAGACATATCCCAGCGTGGCTTCGCATGGAGTTGAACTTTGGTGAACTTTGATCCGCGATAAACACTTAGCAATTGTGTATGTTTGACTGTGCCCTTACACTGATGTCACAGCCGCCAGGGGCAATATGGGGTTCAGCATCTTTCCAAAAGACACTTTAATATGCAGACCAGAGGAGCCGTGGATTAAACAGAAAAATGCTGCTCCACCTCCTGCTCCACAGAAGACCACAACGTTTCCACATTGAACGGCCTATTTTATATTTTCTTAAACCTAACCAAGTAGTTTTGTTGCCTAAACTATGACTGAAAACGGAATATAGTAAAGCAATGAGGATATTTGGGTCAATTCAGTCTCAAAACAAATCATTATCATCTTCTGATATAATACAGGAGTTGAACCCTTTCAACCACGACCTCCTCCCCATGCAGACTTTGTTGCTCTTTGTATATAAACTAGTGCAGTGCCCATTCTATATTCTGTTTGCAAAGGGCTGTTTGCCTGGCCTGTGTCAATGCTTCTTTCTGAAACTGGAAAAGTAACTTGCGTAATTGAGCCGCAGCAAGTTAAGATCAGCTGCTGGACTCCATAGAACCCTGAAAGTTCACCAGTTAAATAATTTTATTAATAATAATGATAATAATAATAAATATATTCTGTTCAGTTCAATTCAAGACCCAAATTATAATAATAAGGTCAATGATCAAGTTCAGTGAAGCTGAACTGGAGGATAAGTTGTGCTTGTCGTGAACGAGCTGTTGTTGGGATTGAGTCTCAGCCGCCGCTGCTGCTACAGAGCGCTGGTTGCCTGTTTATGTTTAGTTTATGAACATTGAATGTATCACGCGTCCAAGTCGCATCAAATTTTACACTTTCCTTCCTTGGACCCTTAAAAATCACAAGTCAAGTGTGAAGCTGCTAAAGATGAATGGTTCATGAGATATGCTTTCCAAATAGAGAAAGACATTCTTGGAATTATAAGACGGATGTTTTATATATTCTGACTTTCTAAAGCCTTTTTGCTACAACGTAAATTTAAATAAATGCCTGATGGTGGCAGATGTTTAGAACATCACCCGGAATATTGTGCTTATTACAAAGTGCATTGCAAAAGTATTTTTCACCCAGTATACACTTTTCTTCTCTACAAACCTGGTGAAGCCGAAAAAACAGAGCACTTAGGGAGACATTGAGTGTTCCAGTATGGGTGGAAATAGCTGAATAGAATATTCTCACCCAAGTGCACATATTATCCACATGCTCTTGAAACAATACGTGTGGATATGTGTTTGTGATGATAAATACCGGGATGCAATAAATAATGTTCTGAGAGCCACTGAACTCACTCACCTCAGAGAAGTAGAAGAGCGCAGACTCACAGAACAAGATGTCAGCCAGGAACACAGAGCCACTTGTCAACACTTCAATCTGGTATTTACAGAAATGATGGCTCCGCAGGAATTCACAAAAGTGCCTGGAAATGAAAGGGCAAGTGGAAGATGAGAGCAGCTGCTACTGTGGATGTCGAGGTGGAAAAATGACACAAGAACACCAGTGTCACTTCAATGTCAAAACATGGTGATGAGGAGATGGGATGTATTAACACCTCTGGATAATGAAAAGAGAGACACTCACTGTTGCTCCAAGATGGCGAGCACTACCGACTGTGCAATAACGAAGCAGTTTGGGTCCACCATGCCATCCTCTCCACATATCTTAGCTGCACAGAGGAAGGACAGACTTATTGCTACACAACAGTATACAATGTAAAATGTGGTGATTGGATTCCTACTGGCAGCATCGGTATCTTACCGACTATGTCATTTCTGAAGGGTTCTGTGACGGGGATGGGCCTCATGGCGTCTGGAGAGATGAACTTGGTGAAGATGGTGACTGCATCTTTCTCTATACCTGAAACACACCGAGGCAAACAGATGATCATCAAGTGATGCTACACAATGGGTTAGAGTGATGCCAATGAAGAGCAGGAACTTTAAAAGAGGGGAAAAACTGGCAATAGGAAAGTTTCCATCCAAATGTAGCACAGATATTAAAAAAAGGTCCAGAATAACACTCAGTTAAAAGAAATGACAAATTAATGTGAATATTAATGTGAATATTACAGAAGGTGGTGGTGCCAATTCTGCAGTCCAGCTTCATCAAATTGTTAAAAAAAAGGGCATAACATATACATAATTAAAGGAACAGCAGTCCTATTTATCACAATATGTATCAATCTGCATCTTCACAATTATTACATTTTTTAACAGAGGTTTGAGTGACATTTTTTATATGCGTCATAATCTATTCACCAAGTCTGTTTCAAGGGAATTATATATTAATTTTATCAGGTGAATCTAAGCACATTTACTGTATCTTTGCTTTCAGCTACTCAAAATTGTCAACAATTCAAACATCTTAATTTAAGTCAATCAATCGAAAGCTGCCTCTCAATAGGCAAACTATTTTTCCTTTGTGTCATTTGAGTTGTTGTATTGATGTTGTATTAAAAGTACAATATGCAACTTCTGCCACTAGGGTTTCACAAGCAAAACATTAACAAAATAACTAATTTGACAACATTGTGGAGCAGCGTGGGATTATGGGAGTTGTCTTCACCGCCATAGCCAATGAAAATCGACCGGACGTGTCTTAGGCACAAATCATGTTCACGGTTGAGGTCATGTTTTAATGTTTAGCAATATGAGTGACCGATACAAACAGTGGAAGGAAAATGGCTAACTGCTAAAATAATGTTTTTCCATCGTCACATATCATTAGACCCGGAGGTTCCAGCAGAGATGGACAAAGCCACAGGTTAAGCAGATATGAGTTTGAACTTTATTGAAAACATTTTGTATAATTTAAGTACACAAGTTAACAAAATGTATAATATAGGTCTATTTGTTGAGGAATTGTGAAACTTAACTTTCTGCATTTAAAACATCCCGAATGAATCTAAGAAATCCATTATTTGAGTAAACATTATAATAATAAAAAGGGTGATTTAAAGCGGACTCACTTTTCATGAGCTGGTCAGAGAGCTCCCGCAGGGTGCTGGTAGACTGCACCTTGAAGGGAGTCCCCGTCCTGGAGGACGCCTGCCGGCTGGGTGTGTCTGCTCGGGGGGTGCCGGGTCTCAGGCCAGCCTCCGTGCTGGGGGAGTCCTGCCACTCCGATGGCACCGTCGGCCGTTCGGTGCTACTGTCCCGCGAGAGGGCATTGGGCGTGTGAGAGGCCGCCGCTGGGAGCTCAGAACCATCTGGCGAGGCGGGGACGGGCTCGGCCAGGGAGCTGTGTTTGACAGAATTCAGACTGTGCGCTCTGACTCGCGACCAGCTGGAGGAGCGGAAACTCTCCGCCTCCAACCAGAACCGGACCAGGTGGTCTGCGCCATGCAATTCCATGAAATGCATATAGTGAGGAATCGCCACATTGTCACGCAGGACCTGGTCCACCGTCTTGGAGAGTCGAGAGCGGGTCTCCTGCGGCTGATAGTTCACACTGGAATGACCTGAAACAAACAAACAGACACACAACTGAGTGATCAACCTCGCAGAAATATGTTTTAGAAATGTACATTGTAGATTTCAGGAGCATATTTATATTTTCAACACTATATTTTCTGGTCATTTATCACATTTGAAGATAATGGAATATTGCATAAACCTTGATGCTTTATAGAACTGCATAGAAATCAGCTTGAAGTATTTGTATATGAATGATCTAAATTCAAAATAATTTTTAAATGATAAAAAGACAACTTTAGTACTAGTATTTTGTGTATTTCATGTATTTTAATCAAATCTATAATTATAGATTTAATATTAGCACTGATGATTTAACAAGATACATTGCTGTTCACATGAGATTTACACTGGCCTTAAATGCACAACAGACAGTGAATATAACTGCAGACTGAGCACCACACTTTCTATTATTTACAGCTTTCAATTTTCACGCAGATGGAAGAAAGAATGTGCAGCACGTTGACGGGAGCTGGCACAAGCAATTGAAGATAAAAAGGTGGATTTTTCTCAGTTCAGCTTCTAAAAATTTGGTGCAGGCTGAAGGCTGACGTGAGCTGAATTCAAACTCAGAGATACTTATATTTGAATTTCAAGCTCCCTGTGGCCTTAGACGATGCAATTTCACAAATGATTTAACCCAGACAAACTTCTCAGAACCACACAGCAGCAGCATCATGTGTCCTGTCCCTCGTGTCACTCATGCGAGTATGAAGTGGTCAGAATTTGAAAGTTTCTAAACATTTGAACACTGGGGGAAAAACCTGAATCCTGTAAGGATGCTGCAATATTTGACTTAACTGCAATAATTACTTTATGTTTGAATAGCATCCGGCATCCAGGCGCACTTCTAGCACAAACACACACATACAATCAATCCTAGAAAACAAAATAAGCAAGGGAGCAATCTCACAGACAACAAACCCAAAACGGATTATGATTCAGAGCTCATCAGCTGTAATTGGACTGCAGCGTGGGCTGAAGCTTTGTGGTATTGAGTTTGCAGTTTTAAAAAAAAAACGATGGTTCATGTTGGCTTTTCACCTTCCTCCTCGAGATGATAGTCAAGGCCGCCTGAATACTGAGCACTGCTACTCTCAAAACAACCAGTGCAAAATAAACTGCTATCAAGACAACACCATGGAAACCATGAGATTAGTGTGGTTCTCACTGCCAAAATACTGATAAGTCCACTAACCTCAGCTCATGTTTAAACTGCTACCGCTGCCTGCAAACTGACATTGAAACTTGTTATCACTTGTGCCCGGCGACTTCCACCCAGACCATGTGGTCCGGGCTGCAGCACAGGTTACTCCACCTCAGGTCTGACTCACGCCAGGAATTCTCCGGACAACTCGCTCGTACAGTTCCTGTCACTGCCGTCATTCAACATTTCAGCCACACTACGCATCGTGGCACTTGCCATCCATGCACAGAATCTAATTTTAGATCCCTTCTGATAAAAGGGAGGAGCCATTTCTTCAGCACGTAACCACATTAGCAGACTGCGAGGGATATGTCAGCCTGATTGACGGGATTTGGATTGTTTGGCAGCTCATCAAAACTGATGCAAGACGTCACACAAGCGCCTCACACAGGATTAATGGACTGTTTGACACTTGCACAACACGGTCGGTTTGTGATGCAAGAGTTACACTCAGTCAGAGAACATTACGACAAGAAACCTAATTATTCCCCATAAGGTAAATAGAATCTGACATCTAATTTTCCATCTATAACACAAACACTTGAGTTATTAAGTGTAATTATCAAATGTTTGATTAGTCCTTTTCACATTAACATATCTAAATTCAGTCTCTGTACCCAGATCTCCAAAGTGCGCAGCCTCCATGTGGCTCGGTTGCTTCTTGAGGATGGCGGTGCGGCCGCGGGCGAAGGAGTCCATGTTGGCAGAGATGGCGTTGATGGCCACATGGCTGGGCCCTGCAGCTTCCTGGATGGCATGGTTCCTCAGTCCTAACGATGGAGAGTCAGGGCTGGCTGGAGTTGGGAGTGGAGGACGGGGGATGGCAAAAGAAGAAAGAGAGCACAGCTGTGTTAAAGTTCTGAGTGGCCTGGATGAAAAACATCAGTGTGACTTCATGAAAAGGTCTTTTTAGTGAAGTTTTTTTTTAGCTCAGAGTTACTGCTCAGAGGCCTCAGGGTGTGGGATGCTGGAGACAACAGTGCATGTGTTTCTCTCGACAGCTTGAGGTCAATTTTGTTCCTTGTGACTACATAACTTCGACAAATAGCGGTTTGAATCCCCTAAGATGGTTAAATATCTGTATCACATCTGGGCAAGAGTCAAACATTGCACTGATAATAATTACAATATCTGATATGAAATACCCAATCATATCATAAGTCCTTAACAACAACAACATAGTGAACTTTCATAACCTTATTACCGTGGTAATTATGAACTCACCTCTATTGACTTTAGCATGGGTTACTTTCTCAGGTTCTTTGCTTTTGGCTGTGAGGGAGAAAGATGAGAGCAGGATTGTAACAGGAGAAGCAAACAACATTTTGAATCACAATAAAGGGAAAGATGAACAAAGATGAGATTGATGGAGGGGTAAAGTAAAGGGGTTAGTGTGATGTCACCGGAAAGACTCACATTACACATTATATGGATAATGACAGAGTGAGGAAGATAATACAAAGCAACAGTGAAGATAAATAGGGAGGCTGGGGATGTTTTTACACTGTACGTCAGCATTTGTGAGCTTGGTCTCAGCTCTGGCCTGTCAGACAACATACACCTGAAGCCGTCTACAACTCAGTGGTTGTCAATGAAGTAGTTCATGGTGACGGCATTCCTAAGCTCTGTGCCTGGAGGCAAACACTCATCAGACTGACTCGCCATTCATATCCAGAACAAGCCGTCAGGCCGAGTATCAATTACAAACACTGCCAATACAAATTGTTCTGGGGGGAAATGGTAAAGAAGATGCTCTTTCAGAAAGACAAACTGGCAATGGTAGGCTGTCACGGAAAAGGCTGCAACTTTTAAATAGTCCACAGTCCGACAACTTCTGCTGCACAGATCTGAAGCATCGTACATGAAAACACAGACTGTCTTTGTTCTAAATCAGTGGTTCTCAAACTTTTTCTCACATTCCTCCATTCAGACGTTGCAAAAAGTGCAAACCTCCCCAACACCACAATTTAGTTTATCCATCATTAACAATGATAGGGGAAGCAATTTGTAAAAAAGGACCCAAATTGAGTTTTAATGAGGTTAAGGTCAACACGTGACAGCATCTTCAAACCTTTTTGGTATATCTATAGTCATCCATGCCCCCATGCAGTGGCTCTATGCCCTCCACTTTTAAGTTAATTCATTCATCAATCAAACTATATTTTTGGATTCATTAACAGCAAACCCTATCCCAAGGGAAACCCTCTCTGCCTGTCAGTCCTGTGTGTGTGTGCGTGTGTGTGTGTGCGTGTGCGTGTGTGTGTGTGTGTGTGTGTGTGTGTGTGTGTGTGTGTGTGTGTGTGTGTGTGTGTGTGTGTGTGTGTGTGTGTGTGTGTGTGTGTGTGTTCTCAGTTCAGAGTAGTATCAGAGCACTCTCTGATAAGTCTTTTTAAGTTTTTGGGGCGCTGCTGTGTCAGCTGCTTTCACAAGTGTATTCTCAAAGGAGGGAAACTACTAATCTCACTGTTTTTAGAAGAACAAAAAACTGCCGCCGGATTTCCTGAAGAAACACAAGTAAAGTTCAACTGAAATCCATGTCACAATCACTGTCTCTTCACTTATTGCTATCCTATCTGTGCACTCAAAGCAGAGTGGAGTTGTCAGTAACCTGGGGCAGTGGAAACCTATGTGGTGTTTAGAGTGCTTCGTATGTTAACACTCTCATTGCCTCTCACTGAGCTTCTAGTCTAACACACAACCAGGCAGTAAATCTTATAATCATGAAAGTAATAAGGTTCCGTTTGGATTAATTATTAGAGGGATGAGATATCACACTGCACCTACTGGAGTAGGATGTGAGAGTAACAGATGGGGGGTGGCTGCGGCTCAGGAGTGAAAAGGGTCATTCAACCTTGGCGGATCGATTCCAGTCCCCCCCACTCTCCGTAAATTGTCAAGATACTGAACCCCATAATGCTGGCAGTGTATGGTGGATAGAGAAAGTGATACACATAGATTCAATGAATGTTTGTGTGAATTATTGAATGGAAAAACTGTAGTGTAAAGCCCTTTGAATGGTCATCAAGACTAGAAAGCACAATATTATCAGTGTGCATCAGCTCCACTGGGTTTCAGCAGCTTAGCACAGACCCCATGACTTAGAAGGAAGCTGCTAAACCATAATGAACCATTTCGATGAAACACTTTTCACTAAGATTATTACCCCCTGATCATGTTGCTGATCCTGCTCTCCTTCAATCCAATGAGCAGTGCATGATGCTGAGCACTTTGACACATCCCTCAGCCTGGAGCAGTGAGCAAGTGTTCAGATGAGGCTACCTTAGCCTGCAGCTACAGCAGAGCTCGGGCTAACGCAGGTAATGCTGCTCATAGGGTGTTTACAACTATTTTAAATGCATTTTAAGTAGTCCCCGTGATGCAAGTAAGTTGTTAAACCAGTTGGCGGCTCCCCCTGACAGATGTGCCGCCGCCCCGGCTAGCACTAGCGTGGCTGTGACAGGGAGGAGAGAGAGGCCAGCCCCGGGTTAAGCTAGCCGTGTGCCTGCGGAGAGCAGCGGCAGCAGGACGACTCGCTTCCCCGGAAACCCCGGCGTCCTCAACGGCTTCCCCCGCGGCCGCAGCCTCGGTCACATCGCTCCGGTCTAATCTGTGAGCGGTAAGCCGGGCTCCGGGTGCTGCGAGCCCGCCGGTGACGTCGCAGCCCCCCCGAGAGGAGCTGGTTCCTCTCACCTTTCCTCTTGAAAAACGACATGACGGGTTTCACGCTCCGGACGCTGCCTCGGCTCACTGACACCGGCCCGTGCCTCCGCGGCTCCCGTCATTCAAGAGCATCGGTCCCGCACGCTGCCGGCGAGGGGACGGCTGGTGGTTGCGGCCCCGCTGTCAAATCCCAATTCGCTCCAGGTCCGAGACCAGTTCGACGGCCATGTTGTCAATAAACGTCCCACTTCCGGGCTGGTGCCGCAGCAGCATTGTGGGAAATGATGCGTTTAGCTGCTCTGGTCGGAAGAGGGCGCTGTTTCTGAATGAACAAGCGAGCAGAGGCCTCCACCAACACTGCTCTTAAATTGAATATGGCTGCACACACTCAGATTTCTGTACCTAAGTGAGGATTTATTCAATTAACATTTTTTTAGTCTGGTATTATTCATTTTACTTTCATTGAAATGTCACAATCTGTGCTTTTGGACAGTGGGTGTCAGAGATGAAACGAAATCGAGTATATTTACATTGTACAATTTAAATATGATGCTACATTATGTTTCAACTTTTTGACTGATTTACAGAATACAATTTACAAAATGGGATCTGTTGGCAGAAATTGAATATAAAATAATAATAGTGACGTTTTCACTAGTGTGTTTCATCTAAATTGTACGAAAAAAAAAATTCCTACCCTAGAATGGGCCCTTTATATTTAAATACTTTATATTTACATCTGGAGCGGGTCCTCTCTACGGAGGCAGTCATGATTTTTACAGTAGCCCAGACTGGACAAAGTAAACACCTTTTGAGTTTTTATGACAGCTGAAGGCTCCCACAGGTTCTCTCTCATGTTTGGAAGGGGAGGCTGAGGTGAGGGGTATTTAGCTGCAATATGCAACTTCACCACTAGATGTAACTAAATTCTACACATTGAACTTTTAAAATACTGAAAATATTATGTGTTTACTGAATATTTTATCTTTTTATATAGTAAAGTACCAAACTGTAAAGTAGCTTTAATTAGTTCCAACTTGACAGATTACATTACTTACTTCTTCTAATATATTAATGCATAAAAAAACTAGAATGGCACTCAGAGTTCATACCTCCATCAAGGCCCAACCCTTTCCTTATGAAACCACATTTAAATTCATTACATCCAGATCTTTATTTGGATTTTCACCAAAATTCACACATTAACACAACATCAGTGCCCTAAAAATTACTGACTTTATTCTTTATAAAGATGCATTAAAAAAACGCAGCAACAAAAATGCAACATCCACCAAGTTTCGTGGTAATCCATCCCATAGCTTTTGCATAAACTCATTTACAAACAAATCAAACAACAAACAAACAGATGAAAACATTACCTCCTTGGCAGATACTATGTAATAAGGCTACGCACACCTGTAAAAATGCTTGGTTGTTTCGACGTATAAACAACTGAAAAACAAACTGAAATCTTTCAGGAAAAAAAAAAGATACAATAATGGGGGTTTCACATGTGTGTTCACGCTCTTATAAATGGGGACGTGGCTGCTTTCAGAATTAATCAATCACACTGCCGGCAATCAATTAAAGTGACTCTGATAAATTCCAAATAAAGTTATATACATAAATCAATCTGTTAGGATTTCACTGACATTAACTCAGTTTCATCTTACAGCAAAAGTCAAGGTCCGCAAAGAACCTAAAAAGCATCAAAGGGATCTCATTGCTAAAAGGTATCAGTCAGGAGATGGCCTTAAAAAACATATGAGTTCAGCTTTTTATTTTTCCATTAAGTCTCCCAAAAGCATGTGGCAGAACGTTATGGTCTGATGAGATCGAGGTGGAATTTTTTGGACATAATTCCAAAAGGCATGGATGGTGCAAAAACAACACTGCACGTCACCAAAAGATCACCACACCCACCGTGAGGCATGGTGCTGGCAGCATCGGGCTCTGGGAATGTTTTTCTTCAGCTGGAACTGGGGCTTTATTCAAGTTGGAGGGAGAAATGTTTAATTCCAAATACCAGTCCATTTTGGCACAAAACCTTCAGGCCTCTGCTCCAAACCTGAAGATGAAGAGGAATTTCACCTTTCAGCACAACGACCCACAGCATACCTCCAAATCAACAAAAGAATGGCTTCACCAGATCAAAGAAGATGAAAGTTTTGGAATGGCCTATACCATCCCAATCAATGTCTGTGGGAGGACCTGAAGAGGGCTGTGCACTCGAGCAGATTTGGAGCGCTTTTGCAAGAAAGAATGGGCAAAGATTCCAAGTAAAGATGTGCCATGCTGATAGACTCCTACCCACAAAGGCTGAATGTCGTCATAAACTCAAAAGATGCTTTAACAAATTATTACTTTAAGGTGTGCACACTTATGAAACCAGATTATAATTTTTTTCCCTTTCTAAATTCCAGTTTGTTTTTCAGATGAATTGTTCTGAATACAGGTCACATTAAAGTTGTAAAAAGTTCTGACATGATTTATTTTGGGCTCATTTTTTTTAACACCACAACAACCTGGGGTGTGTAGACGTTTTATAATCACTGTATTAATACAATGTGGATACTACAGTTAGTTTAACACAATGCAAAATGCTTGTTTCTCCCTCTCTGCCTGGGAAAACAGTACCAAACTAGACCTTTCAAAGTCCCAGATCAACTATCAATTCTGTGGTCTGCAGTCGTTGAACAAACAGCCAAACTCATTTTAAAGTTGTTTTTATTTCATGTAATATAGTGATTTTGTTTGAGGAGAAATGTGCAAAAATCTTGAGAGGGAAATGAGATTTAAGAGGGAAAATTTAAAGAAGTGATAATTTTCACAATGAAACACATTTAGATTATCGAGAGATGATATGTCGCAAACTTCATGAATGAATTTCCTCATGTGCTTCATTCTCGTCCAACTTCGTGGGTCTCTGTGGGTCTGTCGATGCGATAGACGAACTCCGCAGGCATAAAGTAGCCCAGGTACTCCACACTGTAGGGTGTTGTGTCGATGTAGTAGTGGCCACCTTCTCCATGATGGCTGAAGCAGTGGGTGTGCTCCACGCGCAGGTCAAGACCCTGAAGCAACAGCAAACAGAGGAACAGACACATTACAAAACAGTTGAGTTTGTAAATGCACTTCTGATGGGTGCCAACATCCCCTCAGAAGACCGTTCAGACCTGGTTTTAACATCTGTCCTGAGACATCTGATCACAAGTGGACATTGGTGAGTTAGTGTGTTCACACCTGACATTAAATTGTGTACTGAATGGGTCTCCTGTGTCCACTTGTGATTGGATCTCCCGTCTATGCTTTATGCTGTATCTAAATAATAATTTGTGTTCGCGAAGATCAAATTATCTTGTTTTGACCAGGTCTTTAAAGTTTACAACTGAGTCTAATGTAAATAATATAAATTAGTGTAAATGTGCGTGTGTGTCGGCCGAGCGACTGTGCCACAAAAACTGATTTTACCACTTAAAGAAAAGTATCAATCATTATGTAATGATCAGTGTTGATATTGTGGCTGCAAACAAATCCTTGAATGGACACTGAAAAAAGTAAGAATACATTTAAAATGTTGCAGGACAGAGGATGTCAGTTGAGTAGGTGGTCCTTCATATGTGGCCCACGACACATTATGCGTTCACACACCTAAACAAATATGGCCACATTCATCCCAGATCACCTCCTAAAGTGATCGGATCTCCAGTCAGACCTGAACTTATTGCTGACCACTTTAGATCAGCTCAGGATGGATGTTAACACCAGCTCTGTTGTGGGACACTCTTTGCTTGACTCACCGGATCCCTGGAAACGAGCACCGACTGGCAGATGAGTGGAGCGCTGACCTCAAAGTGCTTGAGCCAGTTGTTGACCTCATCGTTGGTGTTGAGGGGGCAGACTGAGAACTCTCTCGGCTAGGCCAACACAAGAAGATTAGTCGACACACGTAACTGACAGTCCTACGTTTTCTGTGACACATCCCTTATTTACCATGATGTGGATTTTCGCTTTCCCTTTCTGGATGATGAAGGTGCCTCCGAGCGCCAGGCTTTTATCAGGGTAGTGTCCCTCAAGAGTGTTCCTCAGGGCTGTCACAAGACTGTGGACCCCTGTTCTCTTCTTCGCCCGCACCTCTATGACCTGTGGAGGCACACGGGTGACGAGGGCACAGCAGGTCAGTGTGTGCAGTCACTGTCCTTTGTTAATATTTATTCTTTCAAACATCAGGAGCATAGGACCTGTGGTGACTAGGGTTGCAAAGGGGCGGAAATTTTTCGGTAAATTTCCGGAAAGTTTCTGGAAAGTTTCCATGGGAATTTTGCAACCCTAGTGGTGACAGGGCTTAAGTTCATGCATTAAAACTTAGTTATTAACTCCTAGATAATGGTTTTAAAGTTCATATATAACCAGAAAGTTAATTATTGGCGGAAAAAAACAAAGTGAATAATGACCATGCATTTTTGAAGGAATTGCAGTGCAAGCACCATCGTTCATTCTCTGAGGCAAAGAGCTGCAGATCTAGTTTACCAGGATGCGTCTGAGTACCTTTCCAGGATGCCCCTCACATGCGTAGAGATTACCCAGCAGTCCAAAGTTGCAGTCGGAGAATTTGTCACTGTATTTTTCCTGCAGACACTGGCCGTCAGCGGGGTTGATGGAGGAGTAGTAACTGCTGTTCACTGCCGGCCTCCCCTCCGCTTCGGTGAGAACCGCAGGCACCAGCTGAGGGAAAGAGAGTATGTCAAAAACTGGTTGCAATTACATTGTAACGGTTGCTTTTGGCTGCATGGAACACCTTCACCACCGATGTATTTTAGGTGAATTAACCTCTGCGTTCATTCCAACGATCCTGGAGGGAGCCGCCGCTGCACCGAGGATGAACGCTCCCGGGAGCTCCAGCTCTTTAGATATAGTGTTCATGTTGTATTCCTGGAAGGAGACCAACACAGCAGGTCGGGTGACTACAGGTCTTTTTACATTATCACCATGCAGTTTGTGCATATACTATCCTTTTTGTGACGCAAAAAGCTACCTTGTGCTTTTGGACTAAGGGAACCAGGTATGGCACACCGCCCACATCGGTGATTCGAGGACTCCCGCACAGGCCTTCAATGTGAGGAGAGAGGATGTCAATAGAAAACTTTAGAAATAGAAAATTTACTGCGAAATTCGTTACTTCTAAAAGAGCCAACAAGTCCTTCTTAATTCAGCAACAATCTTGCACCCACGTACAGTCTGTAATGTTTTTTACATGTTTCTATTTCTCATGGATTACTCTTTTTAACCCAACGTTGTCATAAAAGCCCTCTTGGGGACGAGTGTTGTGAGAAATGTTAGAATCCTCTAGAAACACTATGGACAGCTGCTCTCTGTCTTTCTGTGTGAAGTGTATCTGTCCCTGACAAATAAACCACAAATAATAAATAACCATGACGCATCATCTGCGAGGCCTCAATGTTACACACATAAATATTCTTTGCTAAGTCAGTGTGTAAATTAGGACTGCACGATATTCGGAAAAACATGCGATATGTGATAAGGTTGTTAAATATCGCGATTACGCTATGACTTGCGATAAGTAAAAATGAACAGTCCAAATTAAGATTTAAACTGACATCAGCTGAGTCTGAGAGAGAGAGAGAGAGAGAGAGAGAGAGAGAGAGAGAGAGAGAGAGAGAGAGAGAGAGAGAGAGAGAGGGAGACACACACACACAGACACACAGCGAGAGATAGCAGCTCTGTCAATGTGTGTTTTGTTGCTTTTCCCACTGGTTCTGGAACCATAAGAATGTTAACCAATTCTTCAATATAATCATCGCTAACAGTATTTACAGAATTTAGTTGGAGGAGGCCGAGCGAGATTTGACAAAGGCGGCTCGGAATTCTTTGTTCTCTCTCTATTCTCTTCTTATTCTCTTACGACTCTGACTATTGTTAATTTATTATTAACCAAATATATTGATATGCAGAGCGTGAATGCATGGCACATGACACAACATTAAGTTCTTGTTGCTATATGTATATCGCGCACATTGGTATGGCGATGACGATAAATGTTTAGTATATCGTGCAGCCCTAGTTTCAATACACAATCTGAAAAGCAAATCCAACAACAACTCAAAGTTCAATCTTCACAAAGTATCAAACTGTGCAGAAGCTAACTAAATGCACATGTGAGATGTTCACGTTGTTGTGCATTATTTCTTGGCAGCTGTGCAGACTGTGGTATATAAAATAAGTGTAGTAGTAATACTAGTAGAGTTTAGAATTTAGTAGACACATTTCAACACAAGCAACCCACAGGTAGGACAGTACAACACATGAAACATGAACCATAAATCCTCCTGTACATGCATTTCATATTCACAGAGGCAGTTTCTGAAGTTTATTTGTTCTGTTCCTCTGCAAGTCTGTTTTTGCTGGAAACTCTGAGAATTTTGTAGTAACAGGTGGAACAGAACAGCAGGAGGAGTTTACAAAGCAGCAACAGGAGGCGGGGGGCTACAGACAGTGCTCTGAGACATGGGAGACATGGAGTCTTTGCTGGGAAACTGAGTTTATAGTAGTAGTAGTAGTAGTAGTAGTAGTGGTAGTAGTAGTGGTGTGTCCTTACCTTTGACAGGGAAGTTAAATGGCTCTTTGGTGAGATCTGGACACTCCACAACACTCACCTGCACTTCTGCAAAGTTCTCCTCCAGTCCTGCTTGCAGCACTGTAACCAGCAGAAGACACATGACCCCATGTTTAATGAACACCCTGTTCTAACCCCGGGCCCCTGCCTGTGTTTGTGTGATCTGAGCTCTCACCACAACGCAGCTCCTCCAGATGTGGAGCGTGCAGCTGGACCCTCTCAGTTCTGCGGATTTCTGCCATGACTCCAGTTGTTGGTGAGTCTCCTCAGACTGTGACTCTGCAGGAGAGGAGGTGGGAGGTCACTGACACAGCGGCTCCAGCGACAGTGTGATTCAACTTCAACCAAGACTAAGAACACCGGCAAGATAGTCCCTCTCCCATGTACTGGTTGATCGTCTATGCATTGTGGGTTAACTGCCTACATTTTAATAAACATGTTTTGTTGATTTTTTTTTTTTAATTCTTAAAACATATTAGGACAGTATAAACCATTTTCTTTAATGTTTCACAGGCTATATTTATATCTATTTGTAGAAATATAAATGTTTTAATTTATTTTAAAAAACCATCCAACATGCTATTTCTAAATTGTATTTAAAGATAATTACTCACTTTATTTTGTGCTCACAAAATCAAAACTTGTGCTCACAAGATAAACAACTAATTTGCAGTATAATCATATATATATACATATATATATATATATATTAAAACGTGATTTTATTGTTTATCATGCCATTGAGCTCAGGGCGTATTACTGAGCTCTCATCGAACGGTCTTCATCAGTGGATGAATATGTCACGTTCATTGGTTTGAAATGGAGAAAATAATTCGGAGGGAATCGGTGAAGTCGAAAGCGGAAGTAGAGAAGAGTGAACCCTCATGTTTCTATCTGTCACTTCTGCCATTTTCTCTTCCCTGATTGGTCATATGACGAGTCACGTGGGTATATCACTTCCTGGTTCTCCTGCACACACATGGGTTGCTTGTCTGTCTGCCTTTGTTTTGACGCCGCTACGAGTCGTTATAAGACACAGGCGAGACTAATAGTAAATATTTTTACCATGACTTCTAAACAGAGACCATCCAGGTCTTTAAATCTTCACGCTTCACCCTCGGGCTGTTTCCTTCCAAAGGAAACTTCCACTTCCTAGGTCGCAGCTTTTTTCTCAGAGCTCCACAATGAAAAGAGTGCGTAAAACTCTGGAGTTCCCTCAGTCAGCGGGTTTGGTAGAAGCTCCCTCGCCGGAGTCTGGCCACCTTGCACTGGAAACCCCTCCAGACTATGTGAAGGAGATCTCGCGATATTTGGCGGTACAGAGCACACAGGATCAAGCATCTGAAGCAGAAAGGTAAGGATGTCCCTCCCATGAGGAATCAGCTCCTGTGCTCCTGTGACATCCTGCATTGTGACTGTGTCTGTGTCTCCTCAGTGACTCAGGAGACAGCATGTTCATAACTCAGAATCCTGCCTCTGAGGCTGAGAGTTCATTAGGTAGGCAGTCCAACAGCCCGAGGCCAGAGCCAGAATCCATCAGACAGCTCGAGGAAGAAGACTCCTCCTCCTCATCATCATCATCCTCCTGTAAAGGAAAGTCCAAAACTGTCAGAAGGAAGAGAGGGCGGAGGAGAACGAGAATCACGCTGCCACAGTACAAGTTCCCTTGGCAGAGAGCTCTGTTATCCATACAGCACAACACAGCCCTTCATGTAAGCACTGTCTCCATATGCTTTTGATACCTACTGTAGTAAATCCTGTTAGTTAGTGCTGAACTCCTTTAATTTTGTATTTTGTTTACAGTATAATGCAATGGGAGGCTTCTTTAAATGTGTCAAAGAACTGCAGCAGGGTCGTCATGGAGGAGATGATCTGCCCTCATCCTTACAGACAGTTGACGAGGAAGGGGAGAGCATATCCCCTCTGTCAGAGTAAGTCCAGCAATAATCAGTCAATTTAAAGTTGTATGTGTGGTAAACGTGTTATTTTTAAAGCAGCTTAAATGCATGAACACTACCAGATATATACTCTTATCTTCTAAGACTGAGATCCTTGCAGTCACCTTCTTTTCATTTTAAAATGATTAATGTCAGCAAACAGTTACACATAATTAATGTAAGGCTTTCAAATATTTGTCAACTTTGGTTCCTATTAATGACTGATGAGGGAGTTTTCAGTCTCAATGCTCTCAACAGTCCACCAGGAGATCTAATTGGAGCTCAAAGGGTTGATATAAATCTTCATATTTAACCTGGCTTTTCATTGTATTCATAAAAGGCAATAAGTTCTTTATTTTCTTATTATTTATTTTTGTGCCTACATGCTGGGGAGTGCCAGTAGCCAGAGACCTTATGTTTTCTCTGTCTGTCTGTTCCATTCTTGTGAACAAGATATCTCATGAACACCTCGAGGGAACTATTTAAAGTTTGGTTCAAGAATGAAGTAATAACATTTGGGTCCAAAGCTTAAGGTCACTGTGATCTCACAAGCTGTTATTTCAAAGAATCTTTTCAAATTTGACACAAATTAACACCACCTTGATGGAGGCATACAACTACAGGGTGGCACATTTAGGTTGAAAGGTTTTACTCCCTCTTATCCTTTATTTTGGTCTAATTTGATTTCTAAACTGAATTAAATGTGGCTATTTATACTAATAAAACTTGTTTTACTCATTGTATTATAGGGACGAGGAAGAAGGGTCAGAGAGTGTGGACACCAAAGTGGTGGTAAGATTCCTGTTAACACAAATGAAGAATGGATTTCAAATCGCTTTTTCAGTGTGAACTCATTTTGCATTTGTCATCTTGCAGGAAAGGAAATGTTTTGTTTTCGTGCCGTCAAAAACAAAGCGCTCACAACCTCAAAAATCTCCGGAGACAAGAGGCAGCAACGTGAATCATCATAAGAGGAACGCAAGTAAAGGTCAAAAAGCTTCACAAGGACGAAAAAAGACAAAAAAATCGATGAGTAAAGAGCTTTTGTCACATACAGAGGACTCTGATGGTGAAGGTCCTTCTCAAAGCATTCTGGCCCATAGTGAAACACCAACAAGAAAGAGATATCTAACCAGAGGAAACAAGAAATATATTCAAGGGAAAGAAAGTGAGAGGGAGCTGTGTGATGATAGCGATGCTACATATTGTGATCCACTTGAGCTACAGGGAAGTCCAAGACTCCAAGATACAGTTAAGGACAGAGAAGCATCACTAAATGTAACAGAACCCCCAGCCGATGATTTCATCGCAGATGATCTCTCCGAGATGGAACAGGCAGAGAACCAACCTGAAAGTCCAAGATTCAAAGATACAGTTCGGGACAGAGAAGCGTCACTAAATGTAACAGAGCCCCCAGCTGATGATTTCATCGCTGATGATTTCATAGCAGATGATCTCTCCCAGATGGAACAGGCAGAGAACCAACCTGAAAGCAAGAGTCCTCCCCAAAGTCCCCCAGAAGCTGCAAGTGGGTATGATAATGAGAGTGTGTGCAATGAAACCATGGTGAGGAAAGAGAGAAAAGGAGATGATGAAAGAAGGGGACAGAGTCAGGAAGATCCAGGGGGTCTGCCCGCTGCAACCTCGGTGGAGGTGGAGGAAGGAGAGACTCCCAGCCCTACGGAGGATAATCGAGCAGAGGATAATCGAGCAGAGGATAATCGAGCTGAGCCTCCTGCGACGCAGACCAGTGACGAGCTCGAGAACTTATCACATGATGAAGTCATAGCGAGACAGGAGGAGAGACACATTCAGGTGTCTCAGCCATCACTGACACAGAACGTGGTGAATGGTGACGAGGAGAGGAAGAAGAAAGGGAAAAGTGGCATTGAGGATGAAGAGCAGTTAAAGGCAAGCGTCGTTTCAGAGCCACTAAAGGATGATGGTGAGATACTGACAAAAAATCAAAAAGGAAAAGAAGAAAAGATTGTAAATGGGGAAGAACATGGAGAAGCGTTGAATATGAGTTCAGATCTACCTCTGATGTCAGGGAGACAACTCGAGGAAACAGGAGATTGTTTAGAAAATACAGAATCGACTCAGGAAAAATTACAACCCATTTTGGAAAAGAAAAGACAAAAGCGTGAAAAGAAGCGTCCGTCAGCTGATCAGGAGGACACAGAAGTCGGAGCCAAAGATGATGCAGATTCAAGCTTGTCTAATGATGTAACTACTGAAACAAGTTCAGTGAAGAAGAAGAAGAAGAAGAAGAAGATAAAGGAGAAGAAGAGGGAAAGCAACTCTGAAGGGGTCGATAGTTCTTGCATTGCTGAGGTTGACGATGCAGATCATTCCCAGAAAATGAACGGGGGCTCAGAAGACAGAGCTCCTGAGTCGGTGATGAAGAAAAAGAAGAAGAAGAGGGAAAGCAACGCTGAGGGCATAGATATCTCTTGCACTTTTAACCAAAATGAAAAAGTTGATGATGCAGATCTTTTCCAAAAAACAGAGGAAGGCTCTGATGACAGAGATGCTGAACCTGTGACGAAGAAGAAGAAGAAGAAGAAGAGGGAAAACGCCTCAGAGGATGTCGATGTTTATTGCACTCCTAACAAAAAAGAAAAGGTTAATGATGCAGATCATTCCCAGAAAACTAAGGAAGACTCAGATGACAGGGCTCCTGAGTCTGTGATGAAGAAAAAGAAGAAGAATAAGAGGGAAAGCACCTCTGAGGGCGTAGATATCTCTTGCACTTTTAACCAAAATGAAAAAGTTGATGAAGATTATTCCCACAAAACAAAGGAAGACTCTGATGACAGAGATGCTGAGCCTGTGACAAAGAAGAAAAAGACGAAGAAGAAGAAGAAGAAGAGGGAAAGCACCGCAGAGGATGTCGATGTTTATTGCACTCCTAACAAAAAAGAAAAGGTTGATGATGCAGATCATTCCCAGAAAACAAAGGAAGACTCAGATGACAGGGCTCCTGAGTCTGTGATGAAGAAAAAGAAGAAGAGGGAAAGCACCGCTGAGGGTGTAGATATTTCTTGCACTTTTAACCAAAATGAAAAAGTTGATGATGCAGATCATTCCCACAAAACAAAGGAAGACTCTGATGACAGAGATGCTGAACCTGTGACAAAGAAGAAGAAGAAGACGAAGAAGAGGGAAAGCACCGCAGAGGATGTCGATGTTTATTGCACTCCTAACAAAAAAGAAAAGGTTGATGATGCAGATCATTCCCAGAAAACAAAGGAAGACTCTGATGACAGAGATGCTGAATCTGTGACAAAGAAAAAGAAGAAGAAAAAGAGGGAAATACTTAGCAGAGCTGTCTCACAGGACGGCGTGACACAAAGCCATGATTCGGTGTCTGTGCGGAAAAAGAAGAGGACCTCTTCCTTCCTTGTTGCTGATGCAGAGGAAAAAGAGGCTCAGACGCACGAGGAACAAAGCTCGCCTTGTCCAAACTCTGCAGCCGCAAAAAAGCCCGGTGTCAGCGCTGGTGCTCCAGAGACTGAATCAGCAGAAACGGCTGGAAATGTGGAGGAATTGAATAATGGGGCCAGGAAGAAGAAAAAGAAGAGAAAGGTGTCGGTGGTGGAGGAGAGTGTTGAGCCGAATGACACATGCAACAGTTCTTTGCCTGATCCCACTGAGACAAGGGTAAAGAGAAAAAAGAAATCGAAGAGAAATGAAAGTGAGCTGGTGACCGCCGAGGAAAGAATAGAAAGTGCGGACGAAGTGGGGTATTCTCCAACTGATGAGGCTGTGGTTTTAAGAAAGAAGAAGAGTAAAAAGCGTAAATCTGAGCCGGAACATGTGATACAAGAGAGTCCGACACCTGCCACTGACAGTGTGGTATCAGGAGGAGCGCCAGTGAAAACCTGCAGCTCAGTTTCACTCAAGAAGAAAGGCAAACAGTCGACCGCTCACTCAGCAGGAGAGGAGAGTTGTGGTCACAGTGCTGAAGAGTCTCGTGACGTTTCTGCCAAAACAAGCAAGGAAACGCTGAACATGCCTCACCATGTCTCCCCGTCTGCACAGACTCCAGGAGTCCTGAGTGAGGCGGTGAGAGTCAAGAAAACTAAGAAAAACAAACGGGCAAAGACAAAACTTTATTATCCAAGTGAAGACTTATACACAGATCAGTAGTTTGACCAGGAGACTTATTCTCAACACACTCAAAACCTCTTTTGTATATTTCACATGAAGCTGTCAGTGTTTTTAGATTGAATGTGGACAATATGTAAATGAGGCTATTAAGTGGTGACGTTTTCACAGTGACTTTTTTTAAAAAAAAATTGTTTTCTATCAAAGCTTTTTTACGAACACCCCTTCTGACCTCTTGAGTTGAGATTTACTTTACTCTCCATACTACTGAGATATGTTTATTTTGGAAAGAAGAAGCACCTTTTGTTTTCCTACATTTAAATATTCAGTATTTGTAGGACTTCTGCACAATGCAGGATTGTATATGTTTACATATTGAGAAATATATATTTTTGAAAAGACAAAATGCCTTTGTTTTCCTACATTTAAATATACAATATCATGAAAACTCACACACAATACAGGATTATGTACGTCTATATATTGAGAAATGGATATTTTGGGAAAAAGACACATTGCCTTTTATTTTCCTACATCTAAATATATTGAGGTCTCCTAAACAATACAGGATTATGCACGTACTGAGAAATGTATGTTTTGGAAAAAAGAACAGGCTTTTATTTTCATACATCTAAATAAACAATATGATGAGGACTCCTGCACAATTGTAGTTTTGCTTTATTTTGAAGAAATTGTACTTTCTTGATTCTTGTTGTTGCTGTGGATAAAAGTGTCATAAATTAAATCTAATGTAATGTAATGCAAGATTATGTATGTGTATACATTGAGAAATGTATATTTTGGAAGAAAGAAAAGCATTTTATTTTCCTTAATTTAGATATAAAATATGATGAGGACTCCGGCATGGTACAGGATTATGCGCATGTATGTACACATAAAAAAAAGACATGTTGCCTCATCTTCCTCTAGATATTGCATTTATATGGCATTTCAGTTTTATTATCGGTCATATTATTTTATTTTGAAGGTATTAACCGGAAGTGGCGCGTCCAGTCATCATTTTCACTTACTGAAAATCCTCTCCAGTATGGAACTCATAAAACAAAATACAGTTTATTTTGAAAGACGGGGCCGGAGGTGTGTAGTTGACATCTTGGTAAACAGGTAAACAACGGGAGCTTGTTCGGAGTTTGGGTTACCGAGCACGGCGAGCCAGAGGGCATGTGACGTCAGCGCGCAGCCGCCACAGCAGGCATTTAAACCGTGAGTGTGCGAAGCTGCCAGGACTGAAAGTTTCTCCTCCAGCGGGAGCGGCAGCACCTCCACCTCCAGCCCACTCTTCATCACCTCCTCTCTCACCTTCCTCTTCGTCACCATGTCCTCACGCAACAGCGGCGCGCGGTTCGACGAGGCCCGCAGGGTGGCGATCTTCGGCGGCACGCACGGCAACGAGATGTCCGGCGTGACGCTGGTGAACCTGTGGGTGAAGAACGGCGCCGAGATCCAGAGGAAGAGGGTGGACGCCAAAGCCTTCATCACCAACCCGCGGGCCGTGGAGAAGTGCACCCGGTACGTGGACGTGGACCTGAACCGAGCCTTCACCCCGGAGAACCTCAGGTAAACACCCGGGGACTCGGGGCCTCTGCTGGTGGTCCTCCTGTTGTTATCATACATGTTGAATGTAAAGTTGCTCATGGGAAAGCTCCATCAGACATCGAACTACCGACTGACGTTTGATTTTACCGATTTGTGTCCGAGGAGAAGAGACACACACCAGTGTCACCTGTCTACACACTGTGTGGTATCGTGTTGATGTTGTTGATCCTGCCTGTTGTCATACACGCTGAGTGGAAGCTCAATCAAACTGGCTGTCATTCGATTTCACTGATCTGGGGTCTGAGAGGCAGGGGATGAGAGACTGTACATTGTGTGCCGTTGTGTTGTTGTTGTTACTATTGTTGTTAGCGCTGCGTGTGGTCATACACACTGAAAGGAAACGCTCTAACGGAACAGCTTCATCATGTAGACTGACATTGTGTTTGTGTTGGAGGAGAAGAGACACACCAGTTTGACGTTTCTACACGTTGTGTGACATTGTGCTGTTGTTGTTGTTCCTGCCTGTTGTCATACATGCTGAATTTCATTATATTTCACAGATGTCACTCAGGAATAACACACATTGTGTTGTTGTTGATGTACATTTTGGTTATTATGACCTTTGGGGTCCGTTCAAGGTGGCACGACGTGGATCCATGAAGATCTACGGTCGTGGAAATGTAATCACGGCCATTATATAACATTAGTGAGAGTGTGAGATGTGTGAGACCACCGAGCATCACAATGTGTGTTGGGAACATATGGTCCCCACTTAGGACGTGTAACGACAGGCAGCCACACAGGTGACAGGTGCTGGTGACATCTATAACAGTGGAACAGTGACTGGGACCAGTCCGGTCTTCATGTCCCACAGCAGAGCAGCGTCCACGCTCCTGTTATTGTCCCACAGCCGGAGGACAGTGTGCGTGTTTACCATCAGCCATGTCCTCCCGTCCCAGCCCCCTCCCCTCACCCCCCGCACCTCCCAGCCAATCAGAGCCGAGCAGAGCGTGCGCCCCCCCCCCCCCTGCCCGCAGACTCCAGCTGACTGTCAGCCAGCGGGAAAAACGTGAGAGCAACGTGACCGAGCTGCAAGTGATTTAAGGCGATTGCTTTTTTTTTTTTTTTACTGTTCTGTCCCTTCGCTTTGGTTTGTGAGCTATAGTGGAAATTAAGTCTTACGCAAAGGCTGGTTCATATAGACCAGGCAGTGTGCAGGAAACACACACACACACACACACACACACACACACACATACACACACAGCAGCCTATAATGTGGGTGGTCAACAACACCACCAACTGTATAGTCATAATCAATCATTATTTCATAACAATCCCAAGGTTATTATAGTGTGTATGTGTGTGTGTGTGCAGGGGGGGGGGTTTGCATTTACTGTTTACTATAGTCTTATTAACATGTTTAAGTCTAATTGATTCTCATGTTATGGGTATATATTTTAGTGTGTATATATTGACCTTAGGGATTTTAGTAAATTTTGTGTTCCAGTTTTAAACTCTAAGTGTAAAATCAGTTTGCTAAATATTTGTATCTTCTTAAACATTAAAGTACCAAACTGTACAAGAGCAACTGGAATGGCACTCAGTAGAGCACCCAGGGCCCAACACTCCCCAAATGAAACCACATTTAAATTCTCTACAGAGCTAGATTTACATGTGGATCTGCACCGAGCTGCACACAGTCATAAATACCAGTCCCCTAAACAAGTCAGATTTTTTAAACCAGGATCCATGATTTATTCTCAGAGAAATCAAGTAAAAGTTAGATGCCCTAAGAAAATGTATTGATCTGTACCAAAAGGGTTCTTCCTTCAGCCATAAATCACCCCTCCACAAACTTTCATGGAAATCGATTGAGTAGTTTTGGTGTTGTTCTGCTAACAGACAAATACAGACAAAAAGGTAAAAATATGATCTGTTTACTTCATATGATATCCTCTTAGATATCAGAGTACAAAATTCTACTGAAGCTTGACTGTAGTACTACATTAACCAATTACATCACTTTAATATGTAAATACATAAACTGTAACTGTCCAGTTATACTGATAAAATCATGACAGGAGCCAGTCTCCATAATAATAGTATCAAGCGTAATGAGTGATATGAGTAAAAGTACGTTTTGACTGTGCTTTTACAATTTTACTTAACAAAAAAACTTGATTCATAACTTTTACTTGGACTGGAGTAATTTTTATTGTGTGATAATGGTATCATTTCCCTTAATAACAACAACATTGATACTAATAAATGATTATTTATACAGCACTTGTCAAAGAAGACCAGGGAATAAAATAATACAGGAATAAAATATTACCATACAACATGTGTAACAAAAATGTGTATTCTAGGATTAGTAAAAGGCTTTTTTAAGATGATTGAATAATTTTTGCACCACCGGTTAGTATATACTGAAACAACCGTAACTGTACTTAAAAATGTTATTACAGGAACTCTTGTGATATATTCAGTATTTCAATGAATTGACTATAAGCTTTAAGTACTGTTACATCCTCATCGTGCAAAGGTTCAATGTTTTTTTATATCTTCTTGGCAGTCCTCAGTTTATATGAATGGCTTGGTCTTTCTGAAGGCAGCATATAAGAAGATTAACAACTTGCAGATTCTTTCTAAAAACAGCCCACAGTGTCACTTCATTCAGCTCAAAGGCTCTTGCACAAATTGACAGCCTATGTTTCCTCTCAGTGGAAGTTAGTATTTTGGAGTTCACTCTTTCAGCTGTAGCTCACACTGCGCTTGTGTGCTGATGTCCAGACGATACCAGACATTTGCTGAAAACGGGGTCTAAAGGGCAAATGTGAGGCAGGCTAGACAATGTGCACAGCAGAGGTGGCTGTTCTGCAGTAGCTTGGAGAACGTCCTGGACTGGTGGTTATGTTCAACCGTTTGAAAAGAGCTCGGAGGAAAAAAAGGGGCAGCTCTCATTCTCTTTTCAAATTGACTGTCTGGTGGGAAAAAAACAGTAAAAAAAAGTTTACTGTGGGGGACAAAACAAAGTCCTCAAAGATCCCTCAGTGCACACATGGCCTGGAGAAGTGGATTAAATTTCTTCTGAACACTCACAAAGGGAGGCCACTGTTCTGCTGAATCCGGCCTTTGTGTTCCTGCAAAGACTGGACGGTGATACTCTACAATAACAAGTTAAACCATATACATTCACCGCAGGGGCTGTGTTAACTTGTAGGTTGTCGATTACAGAGGTTTTTCCGCTGTGGTTAACAGAGGTGAAAGTGTTACTGGGCCTGTAGGATGAATGGATGTCTTGTTGTGTTGAATCATTAACATGCTTCATAGCTTTCATCATCATTGTTCCTTCGGCTGGATTGTCTGATAAGAGGTGAATGTGCTCACGCCTGACTGCTTTCTAATGAGTGTGTGTGTGTGTGTGTGTGTGTGTGTGTGTGTGTGTGTGTGTGTGTGTGTGTGTGTGTGTGTGTGTGTGTGTGTGTGTGTGTGTGTGTGTGTGTGTGTGTGTGTGTGTGTGTGTGTGTGTGTGTGTGTGTGTGTGTGTGTCATGCAGTGCCCCAGAAGGAGGTGACTTGCCCTATGAGGTGCAGAGAGCCCAGGAGATCAACAGGATATTCGGACCCAAAGGAAGCCCGGAGGCCTACGATGTCATCTTTGACCTCCACAACACAACATCCAACATGGGCTGCACCCTGATCCTGGAAAGCTCCAAAGACCACTTCAATCTGCAGATGATGAACTACATCAAGGTGACAGCACTGAGGAGCACGCAGGGATTTCGTTTTTTAACATTACACCTGTGTGCTGCAGGTATTCAGGGCGTAACACCTGGAATACTAGCTGTCCAGAAAACAAACCTGATGCAAACAGATACTGTCTGTCAAGAGACTTAAGTCTTTTCAATAGCATCTGTGTGAGAAAGTGAGAGAAGGTTTCCTCTTGTTTCTGGGTCATTACTTCAAGAAGCTCAAGCCCCTGGAGAGCTTCAGTCAAGCTGTGTAAATAGTAGAACGATCTGTTTAGTGTTGAACAAGCTCATCTGAAGGATCAGAGGGATGCTGTATCTTTGGTTCTTTCCACTTTAACCACTAATCTCCCTTATTAACTTTGTTTACTTTTGTTTTACAACCGCAAAAGTGTTCCGGGCCTCCTTACAGATGGAACATATACTTATTTCTCTATGTATATAAGACAACCAGAAGGACCCTCAGAGACATAATTTCCTGAAACTTTCTTTCTTTTTCAACAAGATTCATGAATTATTTCTGGTAAAACTTGAAAAATTATTAAAAAAAGGGCAATGTTGAAGGGATAGTTCAAAGAAAAATGGAAATTCACTCGTTATCTACTCACCACTATGCCGACTGAGGGGTGGGTGAAATGTTTGAGTCCACAAGACACATTTGGAGTCTCAGGGGTAAACAGTGTTGCAGACAGATCCAATACAATTGAAGTAAACAGGACCCCTTCTTGAGAAAAAAACAACATGCTTCCATACTGCTCGTGTGGTGTCATTCAAATGTCCGCAAGCACCGACATTCATATTTTACCGGAATCGTTGTCATTTACACCATGTTTTAAAGGCCGGAGCATGCTTCTGCGTTTTCACGGGCCCGGAAGCGCAAGACCCCTGCCGGGCCCCCTACGTGCTAACGTAGCCCTTCTTACGTCCTTACGTGCGTCGGCCAATTTTTCTAACTAGACGGCAAAACCCCGCAAGCGTCACCCGCCCGCAAGGGCTGTGATTGGTCTGCTAACTACATCATTTCCGGAGTCGAATTTTCGGTTCATGCCCGGAAACCACGGAAGATTTAGAAGAACGAATATGGACCAGATAGAAGAGCACTTGGCAGAAGAGATCCGACACTATGTCCACTAGTATAACCCGTCACTAACCGGCGGATTTTTCCGCCAGAAAAAACTCTGAGGAGACGCCTTGGCGATGTAAATAAATCGCTCTTCTTCGTGCCACACACAAAGAAGAGCCGACTTCGACAAAAAACATTACTCCGCCTGTGTTCTGGCGGGGAATTGCATGGCAACACGCGCAACGGTTGGAAAACCATGAATGAGAACGAGTCCTGCGTTACAACTGCGTGCTTGCGGGCCCCTGACAACGCAGAAGCATGCTCCGGCCTTAAGCCTAAATGTCCTCTGATAGCCTAACAACACACACTCGAGCCCATGGGAACGCCCAGGCTGCGTGTTCACATCGCTACGTCTGCTTCGTCGGGTAGTGGACTTCGTGGGTGTGAATGGCCTCGTCTCGATTGGAATATTAATGTAGGGGCTTGTGGACCCTCTCATGACACCACACAAGCAGTATGGAGGAATGTTGTGTTTCTTTCTGTTGTTTCTGTGGTGAATAGATGAATTTTTTATTTTTCCTGTGAACTATCCCTTTAAAGATAGTGATAACCCATACCACTTCATTTCACTAAGTTTTGCAGTAATACGCTCAATTGTTTCTGTGTTGTCTTGCTTAGAAATAAACAAATGCACAGAGGTGAAAACATATGCAACAAAAGGCAAACAGAGCAACATCAGGAAGCAAAAGAGGAGCCGAACCCTCTCTGTTTCTGTAAGCACCGGAGCACAGACACACAAACTGCTTCCCAGATACAAAATGATAGAAGATTCACTTCATTACACTCACAGGCTCAGTGTGTCATTACAAAAGTCAGTTGTTGAATGACTCATTACTTAGCCGTTTGCCCATATAACGAACTGGACTTTGAGTTCTCTCTCTCACTTTCTATTAGGTGGCGATAATCAGTCCTCTGTTCAGAAACTCAGACGTCAATGATTTAAAGGCATGTCCTTGTCTTAAGGCAAAATTCTGTGAAAAATATCCTTAACATTTACTCTTAACTGAACCATGTACAGGTTACAGTTTTTATGACAGAGAGTCACCTGCTAAATGACAGAAACCTGAATCAGAGTCGGTCAGTGTTTGCCGCTGAACATGTTTTTGTGCATCAAGATGTATTTTCTGGTTTTCCACTGGCAGCTCCGAGAGCCCACCGCTTGATTCATGCACACGCCACCATGTTTGTTTATCATCTGTGTCATATTGGTTCACAAAGTGAGCTGTTGCAGATTAAATTTTCCGTTCTGTCGAGCAGAACGTTAGAGCAGTCACTCACAGGCGGGTCTGCTCAGGACAGCTGGCTGGTGTGCAGCATGTGACTGTCTTGAAGCTTCTTCTTCTTTTTTAACCTTTTATCTGCAGCTGAGATCTTGTGCTTTTGTTTGTTTTGATTTTCCAGAAAGCCATCGCTCCAGCGAGTTGTCTTGTTCTGCTGAATGAACATCCTCTTCTAAAGTATTCCACTTCACGCTCTGTGGCCAAGCACCCTGTTGGTGAGTCTCTCAAGTCGAGCTAAATCTCTGTGGGGAAGATGAAGTGAGGGTGAAAGAGGGCAAGGAAGAGGAATGGGGAACGACTGGGACACAGTAAAGAGTTAAAAGAAAATGTCTTTAGACTCCAGTTTGGTTCTTACCAATGAATGAGTACCAGATCAAAAACTTTGAATATCCTAATATTCAAGTATCAATAAATAGCTGCTAGTTGAATTGTGTAGATTATAAAACAAAACAATTCCATAAATTTTTTCATCTTTATAGTGGTTTAGCTTCTCCTCTTTGCATCTATATGTACTTGTTTGACTGGATTTCCAAGAAGAATTAACATTTTTACAGACGCTCTGGTCCAGGAGTCCCAGGCATGTTCTTTATACATGATAAAAATATAGTTTATAATATATTAGAAGCCAACCTCCTATCACCTTCTGACTCTGGTGTGGGATTCCCATTAGAGGTGGGAAATATGTAATGTATTATTTTTCACATTTTGGAAGATGATGGTATTATGTCACATTATTAATTCATTTTCAGGTTTGAGGAGGAGAAGCCTTTCATGTCTTGTGATATCTTATCATCTCTTACTTGTCTTGTACGTCATCGGTAAACAATGCTTTGAGTGACACCAGGCTGCACTGGTTGTCCACATGCTGGCTTTGGCCCAGGTTGTCCTAATATTCACCGACATGATGTTTTTTAAGTATTGGAACAGGTTACACCTATTGCCAACACGGCACAGTGACAAAATGTGTGAGTGACAGGGTAGCACAAACTCAGTGCAGCTTATATTAGCTGCATTAGGCTTGAGTCAGGTTCGGGAAAAAAAACTGCAAAGACGACTGTTCAGGTCAGGCTCCGTTAGTTTTCTCTCAGGCTTTGAAGGGTTCAGACAGAAAAATGCGACCCAAGCCGCTTTCTATCGCAGAGTACTTTAGTTTGCTCCGTGTGGGATGATTCTCTCTCTAATCTTAAGTGGCTAATTTTGACGCAACTTCACCAGGCTTTAATAGATCAGTTTGGCTTCTCCATTTTTTCTATACATCTTGCATGAAAGCAGCAGCTGAAATAAGTATTATGCTTTACATTTTAATTTGTACTGTTTTTGAACTGAGCATTTGAATAAATTAAAAAACAATATTTTATATAATTAGGCTGATGATATACCATGTATATACCAGTGAATGTATATACCAGTATTTCACAATAGTTCCAATCAGATTCAGGGGCCTGTGCCTCCCCCGATCCCCCCCATTCACATCACCTGTGGACAATGAACAACATCTTTAAAATGTTCTTTAAAATCATCCTTCCAGTTGTTTTAGATTATTCCAAATGTATAAATATTGTGTTCCCTGATTGTTTAATTCCAGGTCTGGAGGTGGGTCCTCAGCCTCAAGGTGTATTGAGGAGTAACATCTTTGAAGCTATGAGGGTGATACTGAAACATGCCCTGGACTTCATCGAACTGTTTAATGAAGGTAGGATAGACACACCACAGCAGCTTTCACTACATCTGAACATTCAGTACATGGCATTCAACAGATTGTTAAGGATTAATGCCAAAGCAGATAAAACTGAAGCACGCTAAATAGGAAACAGTTTCTCTAGAACTTTGACTGGAAGATGACAAATCTTATGTTTCATAATGTTGTTATGTAATGCAAAATGAGCTGTTTACACTCAGTGAGCCTGCATGTCAAGAAACACTCAGTGACAAAATGTCCATGGTCATTGGCCTGATTCATCAGATGCACGTACGCTCAGGTGCCTGGGGCTCATCATCACGCCACCGCTCGGCCTCAACTTCTCCCTGAGGCCGGGAACGGAGTTTGCAATGTTTCGGTGCAAGGCAGCGTTTCCTTCCTCTTTTTACGTAAACAGGCATGTGTGCCAAGTGAGAGCGGCGGCCTCTGCTGCTGAATGGCCTGCTTGTTGAGAGTTGGTCAGTTTCCATGTCGTTAGAGTCTGGCTGCCTGTATGTTGTAATCGTCTGTCTTTGGGACACACTGGTGCTGATGAATGCTTTGGCCTGGCAATGATTCGGGTGCTCCTGGGTTCTAAAGCTGAGCAGCGTGAAGAAACGACTCATTTAGCAGACGGAGAACAACTTATTGAGAAGAATCATATGGATGAGTGGGGAAACTGTGGTGACTATTGGAGCATTAGTGCTTTTTATTCTATGCTGCCACTTGCATCCCAATACAACTCAATGGATGAACACTTACAAGCTAATTTGAGCATCTATTTAATAAATGCCAGAGGACTGTCAAACGCCTTCTGCACTTCCTGTGAAAGTTCTGGAGTTTGAATAAGGTCACTTTGAAAGCCTCGTACTTCTTGTTCCAGGAACATTACCAGAGTATGAATATTAAGTTAAAAGAAATGATGATAGATCTATCAGTTTATAATCTACTAGCTGATTAACTTAGACACAAATATTCACAAATAAGTATAAGTCAGAAGAGGCAGACACTTCACAACAGCAGCCTTATCAATTATTTTAATATCCTTAATATTTGTTCAACATACTATAAAATGTATATTTTAAAAATAGTTATTACATAATATACATTTGTCCTTATTTACATATAAAAATCACAATTAGTGTCCTTCTTTATATTTCATAATATTGTTTTACTCTGTGCCAGTTATTATGTTTATAATTTTTATTATATTTATGACAATGATGCCGCATATAAAATATATAAACTTTTTTATCAACATGTCACTAAAACTACTCAGTTTTGTGCTATTTACAGTATCTGGTAATGAACTGTACATACACATATTATTATAATAAGATGTATTGTGGATCCATTTGAACATTATACTGATTTCAAGACACATCCTTTAATACAAAATGCACTTTACTGTCTTTGTACTTTCAGTTTCTTCTTGCGTCTGTTCTTGTTGTGTACATCACAGCACTGGAGGGAATATAGTGTTTTCTATACTAAGTGCTGTATATGGAGAGAATCACAGCAACATCTACCTTGAATATAGGGCCTTGAAATGATCTCTTCAACGTGCACATTTGCATATTCACAATTAGTTGCTGAATGCTCCTTCCATCTCTTTGCTTCTGTGGAGGAGCTGGCGAATCAGTATACAGCAGCTGACATTTATGACACTACAAAGAAATCTCAATTTCCCCTATAATTTTAATTCTATTCCAGTCTGTCATGAAATGGAGTCTCATGAATAATAGTGTTGAGTTTCCTTTGTTCAGTGTTATTTTATTCAAACTAATTCCACGGCATTATCTTTCATATGTATTATTTTATGCTTAAAAGAATATTCAGTCTTCTAACTCAGATCAACTCAGTTTGTCTTCTGCCACATAATCCCAACACTATCCAATCTCACAAATACATGTCATGTCATATATTCATCCTTACCCTTATGTACACGATTTTCTAGGCTACGTACAATATTGAAAATGTGTATTTTTTTAGGAATGGAGTTCCCTCCCTGCACGGTGGAAGTTTTTCGGGTCTTAGAGAGGATTGACTACCCCAGAGATGCCAACGGGAACATCATTGCCATGGTGCATCCCAATCTGCAGGTAAAAACCAGACAAATCTTATTCATACCAGCCTTGTCTGTCTCAGCCATATATCTGACCGGCTGAGCCTGTTTATATAAGTCACATCTTTAGCTGACAATATTTAGATGTATTTTTGTTTGATTGTGCAACTTACTCAAGTTAAAGGTTCAGTGTGTAGAATTTAGTGACATCTAGTGGTGAAGTTGCATGTTGCAGCTGAATGCCCCTGACCTCACCCTCCCTTTCCAAACATGAGAGAGAACCTGTGGTAGCCTTTAGTTGTCATAAAAACTGAAAAGGTGTTTTATTTGGGCTACTGTACAAAACATGGCGGCCTCGGTAGAGAGGACCCGCTCCAGATGTAAATATAAAGTATTTAAATATAAAGGGCCCATTCTAGGGTAAAGAAAACAAGAATTCATACAATTTAGATGAAACACACTCATGAAAACATCGCAAGGTTTATTTCACGGCATGGGATCAATAAAGTTTATCTCATCTTATCTTGATTTCGTTTTAATTTGCTCAATAAATTGAATAGGGAAAAGCTTTGTTCTATTTCTATAGTCACTCTCTCTTACTTTTTAAAAACACATTTTTATAAAATGGCTTCTAACTAGATGTTGGTTTGTTTTATTGCTTTTTTTATCCATTTTCTCTTGTATTCACTTGCTTAAATTTGTAATTGCACTGTATGTGTTTTGTGTTTTATTTATAGAAGCACTTTGTAAAACTATTTAAGTCCTTTTGTATATATATATATATATAAAGTTTATTATTCTTGCTTGCTGTTGTTTCAGGACGGTGACTGGGAGCCGCTGAACGCCGGTGACCCGATGTTCCAGACGTTTGACGGGAAGACCATCCACTACCAGGGCTCCGGCACCGTCTATCCCACTTTTATTAACGAAGCAGCCTATTATGAAAAACAGCAGGCTTTTGTGACCACCAGACGAGAAACCTTGGTATCAAGTGCCACCAGAAAAGCATGAAAACTGCTTTGTGCGGCTGACAATGCTGGTGAACACATGTGGTACATCTGACAGACTTTTCCTCACTTAATGACTAGATGCCAACGTTTACGCACTGATTTCATTTCTTTATGCATTTACTATCATAAAAAAACATTAACTATGCAAAGAGAACCTGTGGAGGCTTTGCTAAGAGTCACTGTGAACGTCTTTGATCTGAAGACTGGTGTATTGTTGTGGTTAGTATTTATGATACGGTTCTTATTTACATTACATCAGCTACGTTTTGTATGATATTAAAGACCAGGTCTAATCACCGATGGATTATGAATCTTTACACAACACTTTATAAGTTTCCTACTACTGCTCAGGAAGGCCAACAAGGATCATAACCTGCAACCTTTGACCCAAAACTGTCTTGTTTGTCTTCTTCTGAAAATATATTTGTAACATCTGTCGAAGGGTGTTTGTGGCCTTTGATGAAACCTACCTGTAACTCTAGTGGTTGCATCTGTGGTGCTGTCCTATCACTGCCTTAATGGAGATTTCTGAGAAAATTGCACAACAAATTAAGAGTGGAATTTGTAGATTATACTTGTTGGATAACAAAAATATACTTTTGATAAGAAACGGTATATGTCCTGTTCCTCTATACATAATGGGATGCAGTTTTAAATGTGTTTTATAGTAATATATTTGTGTGTAATTTGATATACTTGTACTGTATATTTGTTTTAAGTGATGTATAGACTCGTTGAATCGTGGTATGCATATGTACTTTCTAATGTCTTAACGTCATTGTTGTCTCAAAGTGTGTCGCTGTTGTCTTTACAGTAATTCATTTTCATCAGCAATACTTTTTGGTAGCACAATTTATATGATTAGTCCACCTCACTGTCCTTTGAAATCCTGTGGAAATGATCAGATCAATAAATATAGTACTGTGCTATACTTTGTGTGTTTGTGGATGGAGACTTCATGCTGGGATCGTTTAGTCGTGTAGGGAACCACCAGCGGCCACAAGAGGGCACCACACAACCTATGATCAACATTTTCCAGTTGTGAATCAGTTCTGCACAATGACCTGGAGAAGAAGGTCGCTAAATTGTTCATACATTGGGGAGAATGTCTGTATAGAAACTCATTATGGAGTCGTTAGGTAGAATATTAAGAAGACATTTAGTATCCTGCCTTCAATACAGTTTCTGTCTGTACAGGGGGTGGCTGTGGCTCTGCAGGCGGAAAAGGTCGGTAGTTCGATCCCCATGTCTACATTCAAAATGTCTTTTGGCTAAATACTGAACTCCAAATTGTTGTGCCAACAGTGCATGAATGGTGTGTAGTAAAAAAAACAATGCATGTATGTAAATGTGTGTGAATGGCTGACAGCGACTTGTACTGTCAAGTACATTGAGTGGTTGATAAGACTGGAAAAGCACTGCATGAATACAGTCCATTCACGACAACCATGAAAAAACATATTACACTGACCATCCCAACCAAACCTTGTTCCAATTTGTTATATTTGTGGCATTGTTCTGTTTCCCTTTTGGTACAAAATGTACTGTACAGTACTCTGTAGTCAGTACACTGCGTTGTGTTTAATGTCCTGACAGTGGGTTCGGTATGTCACTCTGCCGTGTTTATAGAAGACATACAGAAGTGCTTACATGAAATACAGGTGTGATTAAATAGAAGTGAAGGAGGCTGAGAGTTGTGGTGTATAGGATATCACATTTTTGATTGATTGAATATTTATTTAAGCCTCGGAAGACACATTGAGGGATAAGACCATCATTTACAATGGTGCCGAGGGTACAATAAAAAGGTTGATACATTAAAAGTGAATACATTGAATAAATAGGAATGAAATAAATATGCATATATATATACACAGTAATACAAGGTATAAAACAATTTGTCAATAAAATACTATGGCCAAGTCAACTAGCAGACACATTCATCAGAAGAATGCATGTCCTGGTGCTATCCTTTACCTTTATGTAGACATATTTGATCTGTGATTTTTTTAAAGCACTTTGTCAGTGAGCTGTGCAACATTTCCCTGCTCACACCATTATCTTTAAACCAAAGACAGCACTGAGCTAAGAAGGCTTCTAAACCTGATATGAAACTTAATTACGAACATCATTCCGCTTCTTGAGTCATCTTTCTGCATTCCACGAGCCAACTTCACCAGCACCTGCCATCTATACAGTTCCTGCTGTTTCATGTGAGGCTCATGAGGAGTAATTCAGTTTCATGACTACAGGCTGGCCATAGACCCTGTCATCTTTTCATTACAGTAACCAAATCAGGGCTCTCAGACCTGCAACGAGAGAAGATCAATGATCCCCTTTGGCTACTGGAAGCTTTTAAGAGAACAATCTTTCAGTGCTGGGCGATGATCCAAACAGGCATGTGAAAATGCCAAGCGTCCATCTCTGCCTCCACCCTCCTGTCTCTGTCTGTAGTGAAAACTTTCCCTTCTGCATTACAACTCTACTTTACTGGAAGTCCACAGCTTGGCTGCTTACCTGGATTCCGCTCTGGGGATCCTGCAGAGATTAAGCTGATCAGGGTTTAGGTTTACTGCTTTGAGTAAGACGGGCGTGCCAGAGATAATATTTAATCAAAATAAGCTTTTTAAGTTTTCAAGGGAAGATGTAAATTTCCATCGCTGAATTGACCAATGCTGAATTAATTAGAACAAACTAAGTGCTTTTCTTCTGTCCCTCAAATCAAGTGAGTGGCAATAGCTGAGAAAGAGTGACATTGATGAAAGAGCCTCTGTCGAACCCAGCAAGAGAATGAGGATGTCGGCATTTACGGTTAATTATCACGTGGCCACTTCGGCTGCACACATGCATATAGAATGCAGGGACGTGGTGTGGTGTGTGGTAATTGTTTCCTTTGATGAGGCAGGTAGTCTCTCTCTCTCTCTCTCTCTCTCTCTCTCTCTCTCTCTCTCTCTCTCTCTCTCTCTCTCTCTCTCTCTCTCACCACCGAAACAACCAGCTGGAGGAACAGTGGTACAGCCTCTGGCCTCCTTCTACAGTGCAGACCTGTTTTGCAATGATGAAAGTTTGTGAATCACTATTAGTTTCTGCCCTCAGTGTAAAAAAAAAGAAAGAAATATAGCACAGAAGAGATCTATACAGGAATCACCCAAGGTTTTCTTTGTCTTTGTGTGGCACTCACAGCTAGAGCTAGAGTTCTCCTGCCTCACTGGATATCATATGTACATCAAATGTGTCATCCAGTGGTTGTGTCCTCTTTCAAAGTTCTCAAGTAATACCAAGCTACACAATACAGCAGGTTACCACTATAAAAATCACATGACATGAAGGTGTTTATTGTGGTAAAAACTGTCATCGACTGCTTCCACTTCACTACTACTGCTTGTTGCATTCAGGTGCTGTCGGAGTTTTTAAATTAAAAATTAAAAATATGAGATATCCTGTAACGTAATAGTTTATGTTTAGGTTTATAACCAAGTCCTATTTCCTAGTTATGTGCACAATAAGTAGGAAGTGTTATTGTGGGAACTGTTGGGTTTGTAAAAAAAAGTTTATTATGTTATTATTATTATTATTATCAGGGCTGAGATTGTATAGTAATCTTTTCAGACACTGATCTGTTTCCTGCCTGAGCTCTTTTCTAATAAACAATTGGTGATTCAAATCCATGACAAGTTTATTCAAATATTGTTTCGCAATTGTGACAGCTCTTTCAGCAATGTGGTTTTTTTTTTCCCGGTCAAACTCAAACGCACCTGCCTTAAGGTGTGTGTCGCACTTGTCCGAGCTGCACCCAAAGGCAGCATGTCTCGATACAGGAAGTCTGGAAACTTTTCAAAGTAGTTTTACGTGCATCACACGCACGTCTCGCCGCGCACACGCACACGCCAGCTGACAGCATGAGTGGGAGGAAGAAGATGGCCACACGGAGTTAGTATCTTCAGCCTGTTTCCCCTGGACACAGACACAGAGACGCGGAGGTAAGACGCGGAACATCCAGCTTCCTCCCCCCGGACCGCGGCTGACTCCCAGCCCGCCGTCAACACCCAGACATGTGGGAACAGGAGGAATTCGCCAAACACTGGAAGAATGAATTCCCCGACGGAGAGGTGCCTCGCATGGACCTGAAGTCGGTGGAGGACATCGAGTCGGAGCTGGAGGCGTGCAAGTCCAACCTGAAGCGGCTGCAGAAGGCTCTGGCGGAGGAGAAATTCAAGGTGATCTACCTGCAGACCACCGTGTCCCTGCAGAGGAGGACCGAGGTGCAGAGGTACCTGGGCAAAGATGAGAACTCCAACTCGGACTCGTTCGTCCTCCACAGCCCGGGGGACGGTGACGTGAAGCCCCCGGCTGGAGGTCACACCGCGGGGATCTACGGACCCTTCGGCCACGAGCGGAGCAGGTTCATCGGCAAGAAGGGCAAGCCCGTCCCCATCCCGGTGCCCCCGCAGAGAGCCAGCAAGGGCCCGGTGGCCCCCCCGCCGAACGACAACGAGGAGAGCAGCGACAAGGAGTTCGAGGACGCGGAGCTGAATGAGAATTTCGTGAGGAATAACTTGTTGGCACCTAAGAGCGGTCACAAGGACGGTCCGGGCTCCCACCGGGACCCCCGGCGGCCTGCCCGCCTCAGCAGGGACCTGGACTCCGGGGACGAATGCAAGATGTCCCCGTCCCTCCCGCGCATCCAGCGCAGAGCCTCCCTGGGCTCCGGGTGCAGCACCCCGGACCGGAGGAGCGATGGATACCTCAGCTCCGACCATGAAGACTCCTCTTCTGGAGGTAATGTCAACACCATTCATTTTTCACAGTAAAAGGTTAAATCAGGTTCTGTGATATAGGATGTCCTCTAAATCAAGGGCCATACAGGGGCCACGATTTACACAGAGGGGCCTGTTCCTGATTCAGTAGATGCATATTTACGTCATTCCTTGTTTACTGTTGGCTCTATAGCTTTCAGCCAAGCTTGAATAGCTTTAGAAAATGGTTCCTTGTTCAATCACATTGTCTTCTTCAAAAAAATGTCACAAGTTGTCATGTATTGTTTGAAAGTGACTAGTTTATTAAAATAATTGTACTGACAGGACTTCAAGGGCCAATCAGATTTGGGCGCTGCCCCCCCATTGGATCCACCCCTGCTCATTCAGTTTATGAATTTGGGAACTTGCACACTTACATTATCCATCACACGTGGACATTTATTCCAGATTCACTGAATAAGTCATGTTTTCACAGAATGTTTTTTATCAGCCAATCCAAGCATTTCGTTGGCCTCCGATTGCCCCAGTATAAACAGACCAACATGAGTGGGCTCAGCCTCATTCACTCTCCTGCAATGTAGTTTCTCCCGCTTGCAATAGACCAACTGTGGTATATTAGATTTATTTGTTTCTGTCTCCTGCTTCTACCTCCCCTGACGAACCAGTAGACGTCATCAAACAAAAAGAGACCCTGCCTAAAGTCTGGCTCAGGACTAGACCAACAAGAAAATTAGTGTTGTGTAGGAGTATAATCAGACGTGACTTAAGGGATCTAACACCTCTTACCACAAGGTTTGCAGAACCCAAGCCAGTTTCAAGGTGAGGCAAAGCAGGAAAATAAACGACCGAAGTGAAATGAGATGCAGTGGTTTCACATTGTATTTGTTTTAACATCAGATGGATAAGCCGTTTCCGTCAGACTGGATCAAAGTCATTCCGTCTATGGGATTTTGGTTTAATATGGAAAACGTAACTTATGCCATTGCATTGGAGTATATTTTCATTGCGTGAAGTGGTCCACAGTCATGTATCCGTATGCAAAGTAGTTGAGTGTTCGTGCCAATTCACCTGACCCAGCATTTTCAGAGACAGAAAACCCTTTGTTTTGATACATACAGTACCTGATTCCACCTGCATCTATTGTAGTTTGCTATAAACCAGATTCCCCCAGCCTTTCCCAGATCTGTTCCTACATACCTCCTGTTTCTGAGGTCTGCAGGCAGCTCCTCTGACCTCATGACCTGGTTTTTGCGCTGATATACATAGTCTGTTCAGTTGAGCAACCAGCTGATGTGTGTCTTTCCAGATAATTTCCACTGAGTTGAAGTTACGACATGTGGAATCCAGTCACAATGTCAAGGTGTTAAAAGCATCTCAAAGATTAGGTCAATTACACGGGTCATAGCATAAGGTCATCACTATTACATTTTTTGTCAAATCTTTTTTAATTGTTTTGCTCATTATGAAGTAATGCATGCGGTTTGATGAGGGGAAACATGCATTTTTGTTGTTATTTCAGCATATGGCTGCAACCTAACAAAATGTGAAATATTCCGATGAGTCTGAATGCTTTCCACTTTACTTACTGTAAATATGAAATGTTCCTCACAGAAAAATCTCAACAGTAGAAATAATGTTTGGGGTAATTGTTGAAGCCCAAAACCAAAGGCTAACTTACTGCTGCTTTTTTTCTTTGTGTAAGGAGTAAGGACTCCTGCATGATCAACATGAAAGCCAACATGATGGATAGAGCAACGGAGATTTTTTATTTCTTTAATAAAGTCTGACACGGGTGAAATGTTAATATAAGTTCAGTTCAACTTTACATGTAAAAAAATCACTAATATGATACAAGGTGCCGTAAAGCAATTGTCAACATTGTAGGAAATGGTTAGATGGGAACTGAACTGTATTTCTTAAGAGCTTTACTGGTTTAAGCAACCACTCAGATTCATACAGTGCATATTTAAAACTCCTCACTGGCTCAGCATCTTGCCCACAGATAGAAGATGTTTGGAGGACAACTGACTTATTGGATGACTCACTCGACCTCCTGAGCCCCAGCTGCACTCATGTGAGGAGAAGATGGTAAATGTAAAGCTAGCACCATCAGTTAGCTTTGCTTTAAGAGTAGAAGCAGAGGGAAACAGCTATTTACTCTGTGTGATTGCTACAGAATATGCCTTCTAGGAACTCTAAAGCTCACTGATGTGTTTGTTTAATCCTAAGTGTAGTTTGTTGTGTTTTTTTGTGGGTTACTGGGCCATACCATGTCTTGTTTTGTGTTTCAGTTTTGACTGAGAAGGAGTAAGACTCCAGTGACTGGTCCTGGTCAGGAAGTAGTCTGGCACACTTCCCCCAGTTTTTACACTAAGCTAAGCTAACCGTCTCCTGGCTCTAGCTTCGTATTTACAAGAACGTTGACCTATCGCTGGTCCCAGTTGTAGGCTCAGCGTGAGTAGCCTTAACAATATGGAGCCAAAGTAAAGGTCTGCTCTCCACTGATTTGTAGCAGTTTGTGGTGTGTGGTTTAGTTATCTTAATGGTGTACATGTGGAAGCAAACGCAGTAAGCACAGTCACTTCCTCAAAGAAGTGAGACAGCATTTACAGAGACTGTCCTCAGCACGTCACGAGTCAGGAATGAATGTCTTATTTGAACGTTAAAATAGTTTGAGGAAGAAAACTTTTTTTTGGTCACATCCTCGTGCCCCTGTCTGTCTCGTCCATCAACACAGTGTCTTATTACTGTGATTAGAACAGATTGTTAGCTCAAGAGTTATCACGATACCAACATTGTAGACTTCGATCTGATATTAGTATAACAAACTACACTCAATACCCTGATAAAACGAAAATACATCATGTTATGTTGAGCACTATTGTTCATGTAATACTTTTCTTAGAGGAAAACACAATTTATTTGATTGGTTAACTAATACAGGGAATAGATGTACACAAAAAAACATGGCCAAAAGGGAAATTAATGGAGATTGTATCGTTTTATTGGCTCATAGTTGTATTTTTTCATGTTTTTCATTGGACTGCACTAGTATATTTCTTAGGGCAACATCCACACTATTATTTTTTCATTTGAAAATGCATTAACTCTGCCACGGATGAGCCTAGCGTCCACACTACTGCAGATTTTTAGAGCTGTTAAGACGGAGATTACAAAAATTGCTGCAGGCCCAGTTTTAGTTAGAAAACTCTGGGGCTATGTTTTAATCTGGACGGGCAGAAACGGAGAGGTTTGGAAAATAATGACATCGACACTAACAACCACCTCTTGATTTGGTCTTTTCTGTCATGATGTAGCCATTGCTGATTCAGCAGGTTCATATTACTTGACCCCTTTCTGAAGAAAACAACTGGCACTAGCCTCGACTATCAGTGTAGAATTCAACATGGATAATGGAAAAACGCCATTTTCAAACTAAAAATTATAAGTGTTCTTTAGCCTTAAAGTCTAAAGGTTTTAATATTAAAACCAAGAAGTATTTTTGCCTCAATCTGACACCAGTGCAGTAAAACTCGATTGTTTTTCTTCATGGAAATATGAGGAAATGAAACACCTGTGTTGAAATGCTGAACTTTATCACAGAGATACAAACATGTTGGTATCTAAATGTATGTCCCTCTTCCTCTTCCTATATAACTCTGTGGGTCAGTAAGGATAAACACTTACTGTAAGTCTCTCAGTCTGTTCCCTCTTTCATGTCCAACAGGATATTGATGTTTTGCTCTGACAGCTGAGAGAATCAGTGGAAAGTCTTGTTCCTGGATCAAAACAATGGAGGGTGTGCGGAACTATGGGAAGACCTAGAGGCCTTTTTATGGGGTCCTTCTGTCTGCACACTCACACACCAGCAGTGTGCTCATGCCAGAGGTCTTGCTCATGTTGGTGGCTTTGTGTAACGTGCGTTTTCTGGGAAGGGGTCATCCATCGGGTCATGTGAGTGTGACACCATAGGTCTCAGACAGTATAGTCCCTGATTCACCTCTGATTCACTGCAAAGTGTTGGAGGCTAATCCAACATCCTGCACTCATCCACTGCTTATTGCAAAACCAATGCAGTAAGCCTTGTGTTGTTTAATTAATGAACTTGTTGTCATTGAAAACCTCATAGAGCAAGTCTGAAAAGCATCAATAACAATACCAATCATTTTCCCTGGGGGTGTTTTTGTTTTAGATTATGTGCGTCAGTCATAGGAATGATGACTGGACCAGTTTTCAGTTAGCCTAGTTATTTAAAGCATTTCAATGGATACATATCAGTTCAAATATTTTTAGCCCTCAGAATATTTATAAAAAAATCTATTTTTACTTCAGCTGTTTTATTAAACCTGATTGTCTCATGATTTAACTGCTACATAAGTTTTAGTGGGCAACATAAGTATGATCATTTACCTTAACTGTATTGGGTCAGTCAATTTAAACCTGTAAGCTCTTATGTTTTTTTTTTGCGAACAGGAAGTTTCATGTTCCTCTTACCTCTAACACACTGCTTTGTTTAACATCTTGTTTAGCAAGCACTTCTGCTTAGAAGCTTGTGTTTTCATCCCTGTTGTTTGTTTGTCTGCTAGTTAGTTGGATTATGCTAAAACTACTACACAAAACCAAATAGAAGGATGTGGTATGGATCAGAGAAGATCTCTCTTTAACATTGTGTGATAGGTTGTAACATTTTCACTGATTTCCCAAGGAATGCTTCATGGATCTTGATGCAAGGTGACTGATTTCTCTGAGTGTGTGAAATTTGTTGCAAGGGACTTTTGGGCCTTGGGTCAGGTATGCACTCTACTGAACTCCATTTGATTTGAAAGTCTGCATAACTTACACAGAAGTGGCTTTTTTGAAAACCTTGTGCGCAGCATGTTAAGATGAGTATATCCACATAAAGAGATATTTTGTGTTAACAAGCATTCTGTTGCTGGACAGTGGAGGTATCATTATGGTATTACGGAGTGAAGGTCCTGTCAAAACATACAATTAGTTGATAGCATGTTTACACTGCATGTGTATAAGTGGCATTTTAATCGCCATGTTAAAATCAAAGGGTACATGAACGGAGCTTTCTTCTGGATTTCAAGGTGAGATATTCATCATATCCCACATGACAGTTGCAACACTGAAACGAAAAGTTACTGCATTCATGATTTCCCCCTCGCTTCAAAAGTAGACCACAACTCATTTCCTGCTGTTCACAGGATTTATCTCATAAGATCAGGAAATACCCCCCCCTCAATTTTAAACTGTTTCAGCAGACAGACTTGGCTACACATGATGTGTCGTACCGCTAATGTTCTCATGCTTGTGGAGAAGGATAATGAAAAGGAACATGATTATTTGGAATGAGGATATTGAAACGTTGGTGCAGATAACTCGTCATGTGAACTAACTTGTCAACAGGTGCTCAGAAAAGAAAAAAAAATACTGACATTAGAAACCAGTTTTTGCCACTCTGCTAGAGAGTAGTTGTAAAGCATGACCCACATGTCTTCCCCTTTCGCTGGGTTGGCTCGTCTTCCTCAGACATGCAGGGCTTGTCCAGGCCTGTGCTGAAGAGCATGCGGAGCAGGGAAACTATGAGCCTGTCATGTTTAATGCTGTCATTTTAACGCTCAGCGGCTTGTTTGTGCTTTTATACTGAATGTAAATGATAGTGTTTTGGCTGTGAGGCTTCAGAACATACGCTTTGGGGATGTATTATTACTGGACAGCTCACTCACTACACTGTCTTACTGTGATGGGCAGGCTTTACTCTGTGGCAGACAGTCCTCTTGAGTGTGTTGACAAAAACAAATCAGGCAAAGTCTATTCCAGAACTCTTCTCTTTTATTTCCACATGGTTGTCTGTGCTCTGTCAGCTTGTTGGCCCCCTTATGGTCACACAGAAACATAAAGGGAAACAAAGGCCTCTATCATAATGTTCAGAGAATACTCATTTACTGCCAAAATAAATTAATTGATCAGTTTAAATGAGCAGAAGTATGGAGCCACATCATCAGTATAAACTGCCCTTTTTAAATCAGCACAACTGAACAGCTCTTTTATGATATTTTATTGTGTTATTGTTTTAGAAGTTTTTTCAGCACATGTCTGTATTATGTTTTTTGGTCTGTTTTTGCTCCTAACCATCAAGTTGTATTAAAGTTCTTAAAGAGCTAGAAAGGGTCAAAGCTGTAGTAGACAGCTGTAATATTGTTTAAAAGTCAAACCATTAATTGAATACTCAGTTAGTTGATCAACAGTGAATTTATCAGCAATTCTGAGGCAGCTAAAAAAAAAATTATATATATATATATACAGTATATGATATTATTATATTGGATATCATTATGTCTTGGAAAAGGAAAGCTTGGGGAAAAAAAAAAATTGAAGATCACCTGCTGCCCTGTGTGTCTTAGTGATGGGTATTTTTGACTTTTCATATGACTCAATAATTAAAGCCGCTACAAGGAGTTATTGATTGGTTTTAATATTGCTGCCTCTTTATCAACTACAACAGCAAATTAGACAATCACAAAGAAAGTGGCCTTTTCTATAAACTATTGTCAATGTCTGTCGCCGATTCCCCACTAAGTCAGGGCAACTATTTACGACACTGGAAACGCCTTTGTCTAGGCGGAGGGAGATGACACAAAAGGGGGGCAGGCTACACGCTAGGTTAAATGCTAACCTGTACAGACCAGCACTCCAAGTCTGTTTCTTGCCAGCTCCATGTCTCTTACAAACAAGATGGATGAGATCCTGAATTCATCACTCTGCTTCCTGCAAACAGCTGTGTGTAATGGTGTGGTTTGATATTCCAGCCAACTCTAAGACTTGCAAACAGATCCAATATTGTTAGGAGTTTGTCTTTATTGACAAATGGGTTCAAAGTATCTTCATTGTTATATGAATATGATGAGTATCTTGATCTTTGACCCTCCCTCTTGTGGCGCTCTGCTCCCTGCGCGCAGGAATCGCTCTCAGTCTGCATCTTAATCTGAGCTATACAGTTGTTCCTTGTTATGTTATATCATTACAGTAAAAACATTATAAAGAGAGCTGCACTTTTTCTTGGTATGTGTTCTGAACTCACTACATGTATCCTTTTGTCACTACTTCCAAATTGAATGCACATGCTGTCTGAACCGAGGTTTTTACGACAGGTGACATTGGAAACACGACCGCTTTTGTCCTCGGAGGTGCCAAAATTGACAATGAAAAGTTCCTTTTAGGATCTTTAATCAAAAATAAAGAAGATGAATTGATAATTAAAATATTTATTATTAACTAATACTGTATTTCTCTTGCATTTGTGATTTTGATTACCTTGGATCACACTTCTGTAGCAGCTTTACTTTAATTTATTGGCCCCTTGGAAACCTTTTTCACTGTGATTATGCATCCATCCAGTGATTCTATTTCATATTCTCCACGAATAATGTGTCATCATTCTGAGCTAGAAAATAATATAATAAATAAATATAAAAATGTTTTTAGAAATAACCTCCTTCATTCTTTAAATCTAAAATATCTTCAAAGTGAAGACAGCCAAAGGATCGGTGGCTTTAAATCCTCAAAACTAAAATAGCATTGGTGGTGTTACTTGTCCCCGCGTTACCTTGGTGATGAAAGTGTCATCACGGTTGTTCAAGGAGTCACGCAGGGTGTGATGAGGAGATGTGGGTTCTGAAGCATCACTGCTTGTTTATCATGCAGGAGCTGGTTAATTTTGTTTGTGCGGAGGCTGTGACCTTAGTTGCACATCAGAGGTGTGAAATGCAAGGCTAGGACTCGGAGACAGAAATAGAAAGATGTGCAAATATGTGAATAAGAAAAGTGCAGGATGCTAAATGCTTCTGAACATCTACATGATGCAGTATGTGCATCAAATTCTCGACTGTTAAGCTTTGTTTCTCACAGTGTCATTTATGGCTACATCTAATCATAGGAACCCAGGAAGTCACTGAATAAAACAGAGAAATAACTTAATGCATATTGTAAATAAAGCCGTTTAATTTTTGTAGTGCAGTAAAATCTGGTCCTGACAACAATATGAACTCCAGGCCATAAAAGGGCAGCTTAGTTAACTGTTCATGATTTTCCACCATCTTAGGCTATATCCACACCACTATGTTTTTGCTTGAAAACATATCAACTCTGCTACAGATACAACTCACGTCCACACTACTCTAGTTTTATAGACAGCTGGTCCCGTTGTAATTTGAAAACTCCAGGTCTTTGTTTTGGTCTGGACGAGCAGCTGATGAAGGCACACACAACTGCTTGCAGGTTGGGTCTTTTCTGTGACGGTGTAGCCTTCGCTGATTTGTCAGGCTTCTGTCACGTGAAAAACAACAAGTATTCGCCTCGACTAAAAGTGAAGAACGCAATAATCTATCAGCATGCAATTGCCTAGTGCCATGAGTGGTCGGGGGATACGCGTTTATTTTGAACGGGGATTAAATCTGATACAGAGCCAAAATCCCTCTGTGGACGGAGATCATTTTAGTTACAAAAATGACATTTTCAAACATGGTAGTATGGATTTAGACTTACAGTTCATGGGAAACACTGTCCGTTTGTACAGGAGTGTTTATTCATCCCTACAATCAACAAAGGCGTGGACCTCCCAGGGGTTCACGATTAGGGACAGAGTTATGCTGCGAGTGTTTTCACATCAAGTGGGGCAAGGAAAGAGCACTGGGTGATTCAAGGTAATGGTCACCTCTAGAAACAAAGTATGCTCCATCCACTGACAAAACCCCCCCTGCTATTCTGTTCTTACCTCCCTGGAGACAAAGCTGAGCTGGAATGCCCCCTCGCTCACCCTCTCTTGCCCTGCGTCAAACAATTGTGTATAAGGCTAAACAAACAAACTGAGAGTGTCTCACACACTGGCTTCCTTACACATTTTGGCTTTGAGAGAGGATTATAATACCCGGGGGGGCACAGAAGCACAGGAAAAGCCTCATACTGCAGGTCAAGTTGAGATGATCAGCTACAAGATAAAGGGGCGTCGGACAGAAGTGGTTTCCTGTCAGTTAACTGATTCAAACAGCCCTGCTAAGTGAAACTTGAAAGCTACGTTGAGTTTACTCTCAGTTTCTATTTGTATTCAACAGAAATTATGGGAATCATATTAGCTACCAGGCTTGTATTGACAGTATATGGAAAATACATGTTCAGGCTAAGATATCTCCACCACATCTCTCCACTAGCCTCCAGATCAAGAGTAGTGGAGTAGACTCACTTCATCCTGTTCCCTGTGTTCCAGTTTAGATATTTCCTTTTATGGAATCCTAGGTCTGCTAAAACTGTGTTTAAAACACTTTTTGATAAGTCTCTCTGGAAGACAAGCACTTCGTTTATGCTTTGCTATCTGCCATTTTTAAATTATATAGGCATATTTGACTTTTTATTGACATTTAGATAAAATGTATTTCTGCCGGTGTGACATTGGCTGCCATGGAAACAAGTGAGTTGTGTGTGGTAAGGACATCGGGTGAGTGTTCAACCATCTGTGTGTGTTATGCATATTACAAATCCCTGTATCTAGTATGAAACCCTAAAGGACATCAAATTCAGTCAATAAAATAGTTAAGGATATAGATAATTGTGTAAAATATTTAAAGTAAAGTTAGGGTTGGTAATCCTGGAAAATCTAGTGAGACTAAGTAGTTTTTACAGACTTTATCCGCCTGGTTCCTAGTATAATCTCTGTAGATTTCCAGGAGAATTCGATGTGTGAACTCAGAGTTGACCACGGTGTTGGGGTGCTGTAAACATGATCACGTGATCTCGGCAGCGGAGGTAAATACGTCGCTAACCGTCTCTGTCTGCTGCACCTGGCTGCTCCACCTCTCGCCTGAATAATGCAGAGGATTTCTTACAGTTGTCAACTCGTCCGTGCAGAGAACCTCCCGCTGTGTTGTGCATGTCTGAAAGGCAGACTGCCGGTAAACTCCGTAGCCAATTCTTCGGATTTTACCCGTAGGTCATGTATATGATGTTGTGCTGGTAAGGTTGAAGTCAAACTTGTTTCACTCTCTGAAATGCAAATGAAGGCTAGTTTAATCAAAATATTTTACCTATGTTTCTGTCACCCTCTTATTCATTCAATTTCCGTTATTTTCCAAGTATGAGCCTAAAACTAGATTGAGCTCATTAACAAAGCGTGAGAGCTTCGTAATGAGATGATAATGAATGCAGTTGCAGCAGCCAACTGTAGACTTGTCGCAGCTTGTTGTACAACAGAAAGGAGTAGAAACAATTTACACATCGATAGTTTCATACATAATTTAAGTATTTGTCGAGTTTTTTAACAGTTATATATAGCATTTAGATCATGTGTTGCATGAGAAGGCTGAACGCTATTAGTGACGTATTCTTCTGGTCATCTGCTGATTTTTAGACATATGTTTCTATTTTCAAGAGGTTTACTGACACACTAGTTAACAACTTTAACTGTGTGAAAAACTTTATAAGGGAACCTCCAGAGAAGCAAAAGTAATGTAGATAAATACGTTTTAAAAGGCAGAACATACAGACTTACAAAATAAATGCACAATGTTAAAATAGTATATACTTCTTACAAAGACATTGACTTAATAGGAACAAATAAATATGTAATATGAATTAACATTGAAGGCAGAATACAAATATTCAATTTTTCAGTGTACATTATACAGTATAATCGTTATATAGGTTGATCAGATATGTGGATACTGAGGTTGAGCTTGTTTGTGTTGCTGTTTGTTTAGTTTTTTCCTCTTTTTTTGTATAATATATAGTTGTGGGTTTAATAATAATAATAAACTCACAAGGTCGTTTACTAGTTTAAAATGAAATATTCAAGGCAAACATTAGGAAACAATTCAAAAGAACTTGAAGATCAGACTGTATCAGAGCACCGATATAGAAATAATATATGTTACAGATGAGAAAAGAGTAACGACAAGATAACATAAAATATAATAAAAAATGTTTAATATTAGGACAAAGCACATCTAGAAAATATGTCTTTAAAGTCCTTAAAGCTTAAAATCAAATTTAAAATTAACTGGAAGCCGATGAAGAGAAGCTAAATAATAGATTGAGTGACAAGCCTGGCTGTATAGTGTATTATATGATATTTTAGCTGTTTCCTATTATTTCATGAAGGAGTCTGAAATTGACATTTGCTCAGAAAGCTCATTGTAACAAATAGAAAGGCACACTTCATGGGTCTGATGCTTATTTTTGTATGTGTCGTTGTTATATCATCAGCTGCTCAACACAGAGGTATTTCTTCTCAGCACCACAACACATCCATTCTTTGCCATGTTTTTGTCACAAGTTTCCATCTGTGTCACTCTCAAGGAAGCTATTTCTGTAGTCGGCCTCACGCTGGGGAATTGATGAGAAATAGGTCTTCACTGAAGCAGATCAAAAAAGCTTAAACACAAAGGTATTCTCAGTTGTCTGTCACGGAGTGGTGCGATTATAATCTTGAGGAAATCCTCTGCTACGTTCATCACTTTCACATCCTCTTATTGCAAGGTGGATGTAAAACAGATTGAAATGCACTATAGAAAACATTTTGTGCTTTCTAGTTATGCTGCTCTAATAATAATTTTGTACCAAATAACTTTGTCCTAAGACAGTCTGGACGGGAGCTCTTGCTAGCTGGTTATCTGTCAGTGTCGGTGTCGGAGAAAGGAAAGAAGCGTTAGGGTTTCAGGTCACAGGAGCTCCTGAGGTGGGTGTCAACTGTCGTTCTGTGTGATGAAAGAAGCGGCTACACCGAGTGCGCAGGTTCTACAAGTATAAACAGCATAACATTTAAAGTAAGATCACTCGTGTAGAAAGTATTTTTACATTGAGTTCAATCCGTTTTCTCAGGGTGGAAGGATTTCCTCATAAGACCAGACGCGGGTGGTTGCTGTTGCCCTTTATATTTGCTTTCTAGCCGAGAGTTATTGGCAAATGAACTGAGAGCAATGCAACACAATGCTGTTGGCTCACTCACACACCCTTTGTTCTTCAGCCACACTAATTGTGCAACTCTCTCTGCCTACGCTTAATTGAATGCCTCATATTTGATTTTGTTTTGTTTTACTTATGGTTTCAGTATGAAGAGGAGAGTGTCGCATGGTTCTGGTGACTTTTACGCTTTTATAGTTTTGTTGTCTGTGGCAGCTCTTTATAGCAGTCACCTGTTGGTTTATACTGCCTCTCAGTTGAGATGAGGAGGGCGTTGTCATGTGAAAAAAAGAAAACCAAAGCAGGAAAGATTCTCATGACACTTTGGGACATTAATGCCAAAAACGATAATGTCAAGGTATTTAAGCCTGGACGTGTCACGTGTGAAGATGTAAAAATGACTAATGCATAAATGTCTCTTAAGGGAGACTATCTATTATAATTGATGAGATGTAAGAGAAAAATATTTAGATTTACTATGTTGTAGGGTAATAAATGGTAATTAACTACAGGAAATAGAAATGTACTATGTCAACAAAATATAAATGGTAACAGTATCGCACATGTATGATATGGAAGTTGCACAGATGGAAAATGATTATTGCACAGTTAAATTAGTTGAATTAGTTGAGTATTATTCCAAAGACCTACAGAGAATGCTTCAGGTTCCTTTTTTTTTCTTTTACCACTGCATCATTCCGGAAATAAAGCTAAACAGGTGAATGGTTCTTCATGTGACGTAATGCTATTGAGAGCTCACTACAGCTGGAGGGGCTCCAGAGGGATTGTGTTTACGGCACCCTCATGTGGACATGGATAATAATATTAAGTAGTATGACAGTTTTGCTGTTTTTGCTGCTTGAGCAATAATCCACTGATGTGTCTTAGAGTGGACTTGTTTCCCCATAACCTGTTTAATTACATTTGTGTGCAGTGTTAAAGGAGCATGCTGACAATTTTGAACATTCAGTTCATTTACTTGGGCCAGAGTACTTCTCATTCTGTGATTAAAGTGGAATAACTCATTCATATATTCCTTCAACCTTTATTTTAACTCAGAAATACATTGAGACCTCATTTAAAGTATAGCCGCATACAGAAAACGTACAAAATGTTCCAAGACACCAAGAAAACACAAATAAGAAACGGAAAGATTAGCAAATTAGCATAAGCATAAGTAGTGGCTACTGCAGTGTAATCCAGTTATTTAAGTAGGTACGATGAGAGCTCACATTAAAATAAACAGTGAGGTGATGTAAGGGGGTAAAAGACCAATAAGGGTCTCATAGAGGCCAGCGTGTCTCTCACCTCAGAGAGAGAAAGAGACCTCATTTAATTCATAATCTAAAACAGAAATCATGATGTTGTCATGATGTTGTAATGAGAGTTTGACTCATAAAAGAGACTGAAAGTCAGAATATCTCTGCTTCTGTTACTTTGAATATGACCTTACTTCTCTCAGTCTGCTTCTTGTCAGAATTATGTACATTTATGGGGCTCTTATTAATGCATTTTTTGCAGCTTATGACGATTATAATTTTGTTGCATGTCAATAAAAAGGTCTGTTGCCAGGTGTAGAGTATCTTTTCATGAGCTCCTTCACTTGTGCTTGCAGATATTAAACACTAGAGTGCAGTAGTTCTTTATTTAGACACCTTCAGGACCTTCACTGTGCTGCCTGTTCCCTCTGTTCATGTTTTTTGTGTGTATAAGTCACTGTATAATTAAAGCTGATGGCAGCTTTAAAGGCAGTTGATGAAATCTGTCAGTTGCATGTGTACAGAAAAGGAAAACTCTTTGTGGTTTTGGGGTATTTTTCTTAATGGCAGACAAGCTCCCAGTGCATGTTTATATCTGTGAAATAGAGTAAAATTAAGCTTTTCTATGCAAGAAATGATTACGAATGATAAGCAAAAATATAGAAAGTTACACATTAAATGTTTAATGGTATATTGTGTGCGTGCGTGTGTGTGTGTGTGTGTGTGTGCATGTGGATGAGGAGGGGCATGTACAGTATCTCTATCTGGTATCTGTCTAATCCCAGCATGATTTGGATGATTTTCACATTGACCTCAAAAGATCAAAGTGAATTCAGTTGGCGTTGGATGAATACTCTCTCTGTCTCTTCTGTGTCACACACACACACACACACACACACACACACACACACACAACACACACAACACACACAACACACACAACACACACAACACACACAACACACACAACACACACAACACACAACACACACAACACACACAACACACACAACACACACAACACACACAACACGCACACGCACACACACACACACACAGTCTCACACACACGCACACAGTCTCACACACACGCACACAGTCTCACACACACACGCACGCACGCACACACGCACACACACACAAATGTCACAGTGGTTGGCTACTAAGTTGCACAGGGCCGATTCACATAAATGGATGTTGGGGTTTTGGGGGAAGATCTTGGGTTGAATGAGGTGAGAGGGGGTGTTTCCTGTCAGAGCACATGCTGTGAGGCACAGACACGGACGTTCATGAACTGTATAAAAAGCTTCATGACTTAAGGGAATGAGAGAATCACAGTTAATTAATTGCTGCATAAATGACAATCACACACATTTTCACAGATAAAGCTTGTGTATGTGCACACAGTGAATATGACAATGACTAATGTTAAGACAAAGAACAACATAACCCAAGGGGCCTTTCACCCCATCTTTTTGTTATTAGAGCAGTCAATAACAATAAAAACAAATTAACAAATAATTAAATAAATAAATAAACACGCCCAGATGTTTTCAGACATTTAACAGACAGACATTCTGCACCAGTGCACTCTGGGCTTTTTAATAATGCATAGTCATTGCCTGTCCCTGCTGTCATCTCCCCCCAATCAACAGACACAGACACACACACATGTGTTCGGGAAAGAAAAAGACAGCAAGAGTTTGTCATCCCTCTCCAAGAGAGAGTACCCCGCACAGGTGGAAGTGACGATTTACCTGGTTTTGACTGTTATGGACATCAGTATTGGTTATATAAGTAAATATTTCGCTATTTATATATACAATTTAAATGTATGTATAGATAACTAAAAAAAAATCGTGACAAAAAATGGTGAAGGAAAACAAATTTTCAGGAACAATCTTAACATTATGAGAATAAAGTCACAAAGTCATTGTTTACATCTTGTGATGTGCTATTTGTGATGGAAGTATAACTAATTAACGTTCTTCATATTCCTAATTTTAAACGTAGACAAAAGACTAGTAAATGAATGAATAAACATGGCCCGAAAATACTCTGTCTTAATATATAAATTATGTATAATTCTTTGGGATATTTTTTCTATCCACATACATATAAAAACATAAAAGGTCTTTATATGTACAAATAGTGAAACTGTATCCATATTTAGAATTTCTGTATTGCACTTTGATTGTCATTCTATAGCTAACATATAACCTGGTACCAATCACAACAACAGTGGAAGTGTAGTTCTACTTTCTGGTGATGACCAGTTCGGTCCTCTCTCTTTGTCAGGAGCGATTTCAGTTAGCTTAAATAATTTGTATATTTGTGGATCCTGTTTTCGCTCTAGTGCTTCATCAGCCACTCACATGGAAACAAAGCTGTCTACTTCCTGCGTGTGCAGCCCCACTCTCTCTTTCTCTCTCTCACTCTGATGTACTAACACACTCAAACCAGTAGCATTGCATATTTTGAAGTGTGGGGGGTGGGTGCTAATGCACAGGCAGGTTGTTAGAAGGGGCAGATACAGCTTTTAACAATTCCAGTGCACTGGGTTCTCATCTACCAGTTGGTGTTCCTCTGGCAAGCCAAAGGGGGCAATGGGAGGAGGATGGGGGAGGTTGGCACCGCACGCTGAAAATTTACACAGACACACACACACACATCGCCCCTGTGGGATGGTGGGAGGAAAATGTATTCCACAAACAGACCACCCCCCCAATCATCCACTAGGCCTTTGGTTGGAGTCAAAATATAGGGGAGGTTGTTGGAATGAGGTGGGGCAGGGGTATCTGGGTAGAACAGAGAGGAGGGGTGGGAGAGGGATGGAGGTTTGATTGACTGGTGGGATGGTGTGCTGCCTAATTACACACACAGACACACACACACATACACATACACACACATACACATACACACACGCGCATATATATATATACACACACTCACACAGTGAGCAGATTATTTGGTTCAGTGCCCAGTAAACTCTACAGATATTGTTTTCTATATGTTGCAATTAGACATTTAGCAACCATTACGTCTTCCTTCATTCTTCGTTTGGACTCCCTCAAGTTGAGGCAGTTGTTTTTAAGCCTCTTTACGCCCTCAAAGGATGGCTCATTATATGGTTTTCCAATAGGAACAGTGGTGTGAATAATCCAATTTCCTGTGAGAGTAGGTGGTGCAGAAGCCCTCTAACACAAATTGGACTTTGTGGAGCCTGAACATGCCTTTGAGCATCATGCACTACAGTGACCCGGTGCTGTCCTTTTTCGCATAGCATTTGCTCACAGTGGCATGACATGCATGATCAAAGACAAGCATTGATTTTTCCAGCTTTTATATGTCAAAGTCCATATTTCTTACTGTACTGACAAATGATCCTCTGCCTTTTGTTTCAGGTTTTGAAACACATGTGCACATTTATTAGACAAACGATTCTTAGCACGTGTCCACAAGAGCAGACTGAGTAGATTCTACATCCCACCTGATCCGTGGGTGAACCCACACAATACGCCGACTTTCCTGGGGAAAAAACAATTTCGATATGGGGACATTCAAAATAATGATAGCCTGAAGTCCTGATCTTATCCAACCACTCATTCCACCTGCTCGGCCTAATGCCAACAAACACACATACTGTGGAGGACCGTTGCTGAATGTTGACCTTTATTCAGAATGAACCATTACTGATGTGTTGAGCTTTGTTGTTGTGCTACAAAGAGCCAGACAGCTTGCTTCAACATCTGCAACCAGACTGATACTACATCTGTTCTAAAAGTACCTTAACCAGCTGTGCAGAGCGTGTAATTTTGTGTGTATCTATGGGTATGTTATGGCTCCAGGAAGATTTGTTATGCAATGTATTGTGTGTTTTCTTTGTTTGGCTCTGCCCCTGATTATGAGGCGTGTAGGTAGGAGGTGGGCAGTTCTTCAGTCAAAACAATAAAGGCAGGTACATGACCACAAAGTAAGAGTGTGTGTGTGTGTGTGTGTGTGTGTGTGTGTGTGTGTGTGTGTGTGTGTGTGTGTGTGTGTGTGTGTGTGTGTGTGTGTGTGTGTGTGTGTGTGTGTGTGTGTGTGTGTGTGTGTGTGTGTGTGTGTGTGTGTGTGTGTGTGTGTGTGTGTGTGTGACGGAGAGAGACCCATTGTCCTACATTTTAAAACAAAGGATGTAGAGTAGATAATACATTTTTTATGAATTGCCTCTCATCAACTCTGCTTCTCATCACCTGGGTGGGTTTCCTTGTAAATTAACCTGTGGATGTGTGTGTGATCTGGAAAGCTTGACTTTGTATGTTTTTGTTTAACAAATTAGATTTTTCTCCCACATACATAAAACATTTCATACTTTAATAACCCTGACAAACCTCATCGGACACAGAGGCTTACATTAAATGCCTTCACTCACACACACACACAAACACACACACAGATATGACCTCTGGCTAGACGAGCTGTCGGGTTGCCCTGTCGTTGAATGTGTGTGTTTCCTCCAGCTGGCACATTAGAGCTCTGTAGCCAGACAAAGAGCGGTGCTCTGGGCCCGGTGCTCTGCCTGTGGAGGGGGGGGGGCAGCGGTGGTGGGCCTCCTCCTGTCAGCCTTTGTGTCCTAATTGAAGTTTTTTTCTGCCTCTCAACCCTCCCGTCTTTCCTCCCCCATGCTGGTTAGAGGGGGATGGCGGGGGGGAGGAGTGGACCTGACAGTGGTTTGAGGGGAGGGTTTCATATCGGGCTTTGTTACTGTTGGCATGATGCTCGTCTCTGGTTGCCCTCCGCAGCACATGCGTTCGTTAACACAGCGAGGGTCTGTGTGCTGATGCTGTCAGCTCTGTTACTGGAACCAGGATGCAACAAGAGCACTAACACACTGAATGAACTAATGTGCCCATTAAAACATGACAGAGTGATAATTTGAAAATCAATGAACCAAATAGGGGGAGTTCTTGATTGCATGAGGATAAGATGTTGGCTTGCTGACATGACAAAGTTGTACTGTAATCAAATAGTTGTATTGCTGGGTATGTTGAGGACTGAAAACATGGTATCGTGGTTCTATACAGATGTTGCACTGAAAGTAACTAGAAAAATATACTATATAGAGAATAACAAATCATATGTATGTATATGTATACAGTATATGCTGTGTCTTTACAAGATGTTCCTTAATCACTTCATTCTGCGTTTGATCGACTCAGTCCATGCTCATGTTTATTCGCCTCTTTTATGTGTCTGTGGGGCAGAGCAAGTTGCCACGGGAACAGAGGACTGATGTAGCTTAAAACACGACATCTGAACCAGTCTCTCTCTCTTTTTCTTACTCAAAGACGGACTGTCTTACACAAAGCAGCTCATTGATAAGTGGCAGCGATCATGAAGGAAAATTTTGCATCTTGCATCAAAAATCCTCCAAAACTCATCAGAGGAAGTTGACAATCTGTTTTAATAAAGCAAGAATCTCATGATGAAATCAAAACGCATATAACCTATCGGACTAAATTGGCATGATCCTCTAAAGACGTCAGTTTTAGTTCAGAGCTTCGGAACCAGGAACACTTTTAAGTACACTGCCCTCTCTAGCAGGACCAATATGCCGAGGGACTTGACATTGGTGCATTCAAGTAGTTTGAAAAAATCTTGAATATGATGCTGATAGTTGTTGGTATATATATCTCAACTAGAAGGATGCTCAGAGAGGGCATACTTTTGCCATGGCTAACATCTTATCTTGCCATTTTATTGAAAGCTGCATCCACCAGTTTTTCCAGATCCCCTTAAAAATTGTATTTGTTGTTTCTTGGGTAATGCACCACCGCTCAAAAAAATGTCATGGAAATGAGTTGAGTAGTTTTACATTATCCTGCCATCTAGCGAACAAACACAGATGATAACATAACCTCCTTGGCGGAGGACACCAGAAGTCGGTTATTGTCTTTTGTAGCATTAGGCAGTTGCCTCTACCTCGCAGGTTGAATTTATGTTTGTTATTTGTATTCATTGCTACAGCAGGATGTTTTTTCTTTCTGCGGTCTGGGTCAGTTATCACTTGAAAAAGAAACATGAGAGAATGCAAGCTTTAGAGTCTGGCTTCTTAAATGTCAAGGGACAGCAGTTGATTGTGCACACTATAAAGTGAAGCGGAGAACCTGCCAGTTAATTCACATTTGACACAAGCCCCCTTTGGTCCAGTCATTATGCATCGCTTCAGAATTCCTGCCTTAGCTCGCAGACAGAGAGACATGTCAGGAGTGAGAGAGAGAGAGCGAGAGAGGCTGATGAGCTGGTTGCGCAGAAGCAAGAAAGCGAGAGAGAGAGAGAGAGGTGGTGAGTGAGCGAGCAAGCCAAAGAGAGAGAAGGCGTGCTTCTCCCTTCCCCTAGCAACGGTCGGCGGTGGTCGTATCCAGCTTGTTGTTTTCATTCTCTCTCTGTCTCTCCCTCTCTCTGTCACACACACACACACACAACACTCACTCACACACTCCTTCGCTTGCTCTCTTGCTCGCTCGTCTGCCCGTTGGACCCCGGGGGGTGTCTTTTGACATTTTTTTTTCCAAATGCCTCTTTTTTCCTCTTCCTGAGAGAGATGAATGCTGTTTTTGAAGGATAAGGGGAAATTAAAGAAGCGACTTGACAAGCGGAGAAAGGGACTGAAGAAATAGGAAAGAAGGCGAGTGAGTGATACAGGGAGAGAAAAAGGAGGATGGAGCCCCTCAGTGCTCATGGCCTGCCCCGGCTCTCCTGGATCGACACCCTCTACAGCAGTACGTATCCCTCCATACATCTATTTACTCCTCCGCTCACATCTCTTCCCATTTATCTATACCTCTAGTCATTTTTACCCAACCACCCCCTCCCCTGCTCCATCGCATGGGCTGCCTGTTTGTGTTCCAACCAGGCGGCGTTCACACAGATAAAACTCATTTTCTCAGGACTTAACAATCAGAGTGCATCACTTTAGCTGTCAATAACAGGATAGTCACCCCCTCACCCCCCCACTCCCCCTATTCCTCGTTTGCCTCAGACCGTGCAAACAACTCATTTCTGCTGTTTGGCTTTTGGCGGGCTACAAAGCACAGGAGCCTGGGGAAAGCCTTTGAGAAAATACAGTGCCGGAGAGAGTGAGTCATACTTAGAAACTGGAGGTAGAACTATATGTTCCATCCTATCGAGGACACAAGCTGTCTGATGCTGAATTTTTAATCTGCTTCTGTAATGTGGACCTCACGCTGTGATGTAGATACAGTCTGACATGTCTACTGTAGCTAGGTTACCGGGACCATGCTCTCGGACACGGTGTTTACAGCGCTTTCAGATTTACGGTGACACACAACAACTGAGAAACAGTTCCCAATGCTTTCCCCTGTAAATAAGCCAATCCTTGATATTTTTTTAAGTTGTGCATACAATTGCAACTTTTTCTATAAAACCAATTCAAATGAGGTTGATTTGCATATACACACTGAACAACTGGTTTAATGCTGTGTTTCACATCAGCGAGTGTTTGCAGTGATTATACACATCCCATCAGGCCCAGCCGGGATTCCCTGTTTGTGTTGTTGAGATGCTGCGTGTGTGTGTGTGTGTGTGTGTGTGGAGTTTAGTGCACATGACACAGCCTCTTGGGATTTGCTCTGCTGTGTCACCATTGTTACCTTGCTTTAATCTGCAGAGAGGGACTGAATGGGAGAGGAAGAGGGAGACTGGGTGTTGGTGTGGGATTATAATGATAATAGATCGTAAAGAAACACACGGTTCCAACATGTAGTCAGAAGTGTGTTTGGAGGGCAGCTGTTCTTTGATGGGTGAGACCCCTTCTTGGCACTTAACACAGCTAGACAAGTTATTCATGCTCAGTCATCTGCCTTTTCATCCTGGTTAAATACAAATAAACCATGCAAGTGTACAAAGTTGTTACATCTAACATTGTTGTGTATCATTAATTAATCTGGCAGATATAGTGTGAGTATCAATCATTTTAAGATAAACCCATGTGTGGTTGTGGTGTGATAATAAGGCTATGTGTTCTACAATTTAACTTAACATTTCCTAAATCACATACAAACAAAATATTTAATTACATTTTTCGCAGTGGTCGCAGCACAATAAAGTCAAGGCTAGCTATTTCATCCTGCTTCCGGTTGTAACTTGTCCTCAGAAAGTGTTGGTATTTAACCTCATCAGTTGATTTAATTAATTTATCGCTAGTTTGGACAAGGCTTAACAATTTTATAATTGGTGGTTGACTGATATGGGATTTGCACATGCTGATATTCAGTAAGTTGGTTGGCTGATGGCCAATACATTTTTTTGTTGATTAATGAAATAGAGAAATACGCTGGCTTAGCAAGTATTACTTGTTTGGGAGATCAGACATTGATATGCGACAACCTATCATTGAACAGCGTTTTTCTTTGTTTTTCTAACCCTATCCCTCAGAAACAGCATCTTTTCAGTTTCTGTGTGACAGTTATATTGTTATCATGGACAGATCAGGTTGTCTTTTATCTAGAAGGTCAGCTGTTCGATCCCTGGCTCCTCCACTATGCATGTAAGTGTCCTCGGGAAAGACCCTGAACCCCAAATTAGTCTGACAGCCATTCGAGCAAAATGGAGTTTTGTTTCTTTGTGTGAAGGCAGAGCAAGGTTCTGTATGGTTGGCCTTTACATCAAAGATGATTATTTACTAGGATCTGTGAATGCATCATCGCACTGGACTATAACTTGTCAGTGCATGCATTAGTCCATGTTTAAAAAAAGGAATCAGGTCACTGTAAAGATAAAATAATGAATTTTGATCGCCAGGGACTTAATACTTAGTCAGTGTACTATTTTCATATTGCTCTTTTGGTTCTGGTTTTGCTGTGAAAAGACAGAATACATCATAGCGTGGTACCTAATTTGCTTGAACACGTTTGATATTCAGTGAGAGGCTGGATGTGTACAATAGGAGAGAGACTATTAACATTTCAACAGACTCAGTCCAGTCTTCTCTGCGAGCTCGTCTGAGGGAAAAGGGCACAGTCCTTTTATAAACCTGTCATTTCATCATCCCTTTGCCTTCCCACCACCCTTTGTGCTTCTCTTACACTTTGTGTGATTATATTGTGTCAGTAAGTTCTGTGTCTCAGCTGAACTCGGCCGGTTCTTCCTCTGGGGAAGAAAAATACACCACCACTTCTGTGACCTTTTTGGAGGCGACCGTAAAGTATGCTTCCTTTGTTCCAGCACACTGAACCTGAGACGGCCCATTCATCAGTTCACCTCCCTTCAGGCTATAAAATATCAGGACACAATACAACTAATTGTGGGAGATGACTCATACCTGGCTGTTGATGGTGGGTGACAGCCCAGTTCCACTCTCCCTCAACCATAATGCATCACTACAAAAACTTCCCTGGTTATGTGGTGGACGCCGTAATTGCATTCGGCCTCGTCAGCTTTTGAACTTGTGTTAATGGTTCAATGTAAAACACTGACCACACATCCTTAACTTGCTGAGTAAAGTGGGAGTTGATGCTCCAAGCCTTTGCCACTCTGTTCCCCCCAGAGACTTTCTGCTTATGGCTTCACTGTTTGGTCTCCAGCATTTATTTTTCAATGTAAGCACTTCAGTTTTGAGAGTCATAAAATACAATTTTAGGGTTAAAGTGCATATACCTGCTTAAGTGAAGATACTGAGATGTACACCCTCTCTTTTTCCATCTCTTTTAATCCTGTAGCTGTGTTTTTCCCACTCATACACATAAAGTTAAGTTTTGTAATTTGCCGCACGATAAAATATTTGTTTCCACTTGATCTGATTTTAGAAGCATCTTTGTGGTGACACAATGTTTGTCTCTTATCTGTCCATCCGTGTTGCAGCCCACTGATTGTTTTAGGTCTTTGTTGCTTCGGTGCCTTGTGTACTTTTGAAATTGTCTCATACATTATACATTTTTTCCTTCTCTGATGGAAGTAGTGTTTTACCTCAGATTTAGACTGAGTGGGTAAGCATTGTTAATATATAGACCACATTCCTTTCTTAAAGCTAAATTGCAGTGTGTTTGAGTTGCTAATGCACATATTAGCAACCTTAAATAATATTTATTAGGTCTCTGTCAAAAATGGCAACACATCTGTTCTATAGTACACCAAAGAGCGATCTATTTAAATTGTATTATGCTGCTTTCTCATTTTCATTATTCAAACAATTATATTGACTATACATCAATAACAAATTTTGTATTGACAATATCCGATCGCATTGGGCTTTGAAATACAAATTAATTTCAGTACAACTTCACCCCTGTTTCTTTAAGTCTCTGAATCATGTACAGGAGCAGCCAGGTCATCATTTCTGCACTGCACTGCTGTTGCCACCTCTGCAGCTGAGTGGCAGATTGACACTCACTTCTGTTCCTGGCAGCTTGTGCTGTAACCTTAAGATAATTAGCCAGACTCCTCTATGGCTTGTTACAGCGCCACCTGATGCTGAAGAAAAATCAAAGGAAAGCTAGACTATATAAGAGCCAGAATATGGGAGTTTTGGTATTGTAGAGCAGAGGTGTCACGTGCACATACAGACAGTCGTGCATTCAGGTGTGTCAGAACAAATTTCCCTAATCCCAGTCACTGCGACGACAATTCAAATTTATGTGCATCTCAGAGGGAACATAAAAAATGTCCAATACTCGTTTCTGTACATCCTGTCAGTGTGGTACAGACAATGTTGAGTACTTTCATTTAGCTCGGGAAGTTGTGAGTCAGAGTGGATCATTTATAAATTCATGAAGGTTAACATGTGCTTTATAATCCCTGCCTTCTGCTGCTGGTGTTTGCAGATAGTAATATGGAATGAAATGTTTCTGGTGAGAAGTAATCCGCTGTCCATCCTGTCGCCATCCAACAGGCATAACGCACTTTAAACTTTGGAAAAACAGGATTGCCTTGTTGATGACATCACTCATAGGTTCTTAACAGGCTATTTTGAAACCAGTTCCCCAAAAGAACATATACACAAGAGATATATAAGATAACGGTACCTGTCAATCAGGGCAAACATATGCTTACCAAACTAACACATCTATATCTTCTAAATCACCATCAAGAAAAAGCAGTGGAAATAAGTTTGAGGCACTTGGTCATTGGCTTCATGACTGATGGGACTTCAGATGCCAAAACACAGTAATAGGATTATGTGGAATTTGTATTTAGAGCAGAATGCCCCTAGTGGTGGGTTGTGGTGCAGTCTCTTCTGATGGTTGACTTCCATTTGGAGTTTTCTCTGGACTGCCCGGATTCCCCTCGTTTAAGACATGCAACATTAGATTCATTTGAGACCCCATTATGCCTGTAGTGTCTGAAGTTCCTTTGATGGACTGGCAGCCCAATGACAGGACAGATTGGCTCTGGCCCCCTGCGACTCTCAAAGGGGAAGCAGTACAGCAAATGGATGGATGCAATTAGTTAGTAAGCAAGCTTTGGTGCAACCTTGGTTTGATGGACACATTGGTTAATTTGTTTTTGAACCTGTGGCATTCCTGTGACCCCCTTTTAATGCCTCACTGCAAAGCTATGGAAATATAACAGATGCCCTCAGTTTTTTGGGTCATGTTTCTACTGTTCCCCACAGAACAGTGGGTTTCCCAGGCTGTCAAACCTTCGGTCTGGTTTCCCTCTGCAGCAAATAGACTGAAATGGATGCTGCACACTTGGATGTAGCTGCTCCTGGCCGACTTTGACCCCAGGCCCAGTTCTGTCTTGGAGTGTTTAATGGTAGTAGTGAGTTGGCTGTCAAATGGCCTGCTTCAGCAAACAGGGGCACAGCAAAGTGATTTTGGAGTGCTTCCCAGCCCAGTGTCAACAGGGAGTTTAATACAATCAGGGAAGTCTCATTTATCACACCTTACTAAATCTGCTTGGGCCAACAACCTCTTTCTTGCTCTCTCTCTCCCTCTGTTAGTAACCAATGGCTCTACCTCTCGGTGCACACAGAAACAAGTCCAGTTCAATGTGTTCTGGTATAGTGTATCCAAACATGTCAATTTTGGTTAGACCACAGAGAAGAAGACAACACGACACGGCTGCTTCAAAGTGTGCCTCACTGTAAAGGTGTAATTTCCCCCCCAGCTAGTATCAGAGTGCTTGTCCATCTGCTTTACTTTAAGATTTCACTAGAAGCAAGTATTATTGGAATAAAGTAAGTGGTTGGAGTCAGCAGTGAAAGGCTCCTTGCCTGCATACAGTCATTTGTGTGTCTTACTGGCAATCAAAGGCTGGATCTCAATGGCTGGAAGACTATAAATGACGGATAAATAATTACACCATCAATAATCATTTTATTGCCCTTAGCACTAATGCTAATACCAACTAATGACATTTTAAGTATAAAATAGCCACAATGTTTTCGCACTGTAGGGATAAAATGTTGTAACTAAATCTGTGCTGCATTTTAACTCTTGAATCGTTGTCTTACTGTACAAACTCCTCCATTATGGTGATCAATAGATAAAGCTGATTCCTGCCTCCTCTGTGCTGTCGCTATAGAAACAGACACTTGAATCTGTCCACACTCACAGACCGAGAGGGAGAAGGAATCTGAGTCAGCCCAAAGCATGTGTCGTTATGTAACGTCGTCATCTCCACTGCCTCCTCTGTGCCATGCTTCTCATGCGTCTGTGTTCAAGCATCCTCCTCCCATTGGGCCTGTTAAGGGGTCCGTGCTCATGTAATATCCAGTAAACCTAATAAGCCTCATCTTCATTAACAGATAGTTGCTCATCAAAGATACATTTTTAATTCTGTGCCATGGATTCAGGATCCACTTCAGAAAAGTAAACATTAGGGAAAAAAACATACCTGTTACATGTTGTGTCCATGATGTAAGAGTCTTGAGTGATCAAGTGAGACTGCGTAGTTGCACACCGCAATTAAATAATTATGTCTGTTCAAGTAATTTGCCCCCTGAATGCAAGTGACTAATGAAAAATTAGAAGTAAAAAACTGCTTCCTCCCAATGGGCACATTACAGAAAGGAAGGGGGTTACACCTGAACTGAAAATTTCCCATATTTCCAGTAAATCATTTATTGCACAGGTACTAACTTTCCAAACTCCCATATACTTTCATTTACAGCTACAGTAAATGTAGTAAGGCGGCTGCCACATTAAAATGTGGATGTGGTTAATTTCCCAAGTGAGTGACTCCATCTGAAAGGAGTGAGAGAGAGATTTGGCTGGAAGTCATAACACTAACCTAGCTGCTCGCTCACCCACATCCCTGCCGGGGTTCCTCCTGAACCACGTGCACTCGAGTTCATTCAGTGACGACCTTGTGAATAATAGATGAAGCTTTGGGCTCAGCTGAGTGTGTTGTTGTGGCTCTTTCACACAGGGCAAACAAACAAGACCTTGTGTATCAAACAAATATCCAATTTCTAAATATTATCAGACAAAAACTTACCTGAGTAATATTTGAATGAACCTGCGGACGCGACTGCCCCTTTGGCCACTTGCATTACTGTAAGCTGATCACCATAGCCTTGAGCTGCAATTATATTATTAATTTAAAATCTCATTAATTCATTTGCCGTAACCTAGTTCATACATGTATAATATCTAGGGTGATGCTATGTGTACAAAGGCTGAAGTTCTATTATATATAAAAAAAATTGAAAATCCTGGATCTGCATTCTTTATCCAACCTTCTCGAGGGTTTGATGGCTTCTTCTTTGGCCCATACCCCCAACCCTTCCACCAAGTTTCAAGATATTGTTTGGTACTACGTAATACTGTAACAGACAAACAACCCAACTAATAGACAAGCAGCAATAAAACATGACCTCCTTGCTGAAGGAAAAAAAAATTGTTCAATCCCAAAACCATTCACCGAGGAACTGGGTTTAACTTTTGTATCTTGTAGGGTTCGCTGTGTGTGTGTTCACTTCTGTTTAATATTTTTTGTCATCTGTTCAACCCCGAATCAACTGTGCAGTCAGTGTTTTTCATATAAATTTGGAAAATGTGGACCCTTAGCCTTGTTTTCTTTTTGTTAATCACGAGAATAAGTGGTTTAATTGTATAATAAGGTATCACGTAGCTATAATACCTCAGATGGCAGCATTCACAAGATTCGGGGACAAATCTGTTGCCATCTTCACGTGGATGAAGCTCCGAAAATCCTTTGTTGTGCTTGATGTTAGAGGGTGTGTCATGTGTCTGAGTGTGTTTGTGTTCTGTGAGTCTGTTGGGAGCTTCACCATGTCCTGAAGGGTTGGCGCTGTGTGCGTTTGTGTGCGTGCGTTTGTGTGTGTGTTACTATGGACAGCAGTCATCCTGTAGGGCTTTGGTAACCACCAACCCTATCTTCTTCTGCCACCCATGCCCTCGTCCGCTCAGCCAATCGGCACAGAGTAACACAACTGTCCCGACCAATGCTGCGGCTGCCATGTTTACCCGCTCCCGGAAGGCAGGGTCCATGATTAAGCATTCAGGTTAGTCGAGCGGAAGAAAGGAGGGGAGGAGAGGGGGAGACAGGAAAGGAGATGAAGCCATAATGAGTTGAGAGGGCTGATGGATGCACTCGAGCGACCACCAGTCACCCAGACATACTCAGGTGAACAAATACATATAGGTCACATATCACCTCAGGTTTCCTAAATGGGCTCATAACCCGATATTCAGTCAAGGATATAAATCAGATTCTGTAAATGTGTGGTTTACTTTCAAATCAACCATATATATATTAACCTTCAGATTGTCGTCTCTCACGTCAATGTGTGTGTTTTATGTTAACATGCGTTTGTGTGCATCATTAATCTTTAAGGGCCCTGGTAAAGGTTAACCTGCTGTTCTCAGTGGGTCGTCTTTCTGCTGGGGTCAAAATGGGATGCTCACTTTCAGCCTGGTTGTCTCCATCATCATAGAGAGAAGGAGACCCTCAGTGGGAGAAATGAGAGAAGACACAGCGATAAACAGATACATGTTTTTTTTTTCTCTGTAAACGCAAGATATACTTGATTCTATATTTTGGAAGGTTATGGGTTAATCTTTGCCTATTATCTCACAGCTATTTATTGTTTTTATAGTGTCCCTCTCTAAAATATAAATATGATGTTGGCACCATTGGAATCTATGATCTACTTTTTATTTACTACTTACTGTGACAGACCGAGCCAACTCAAAATCAATGGAGTGCTATCCACTCTCTCCACTCTTTTTGTACGTGTGTGGCCTTGTGGCTCTTGGTGCTCTCTGTTTATCAGGCTTCATACTGCATCTCCTCATTTCCCCTGTCAGTTATTTTCTTATATTTCTTCAATATAATCAAATGGTGTGACCAGTGTCATTGCCTTTCAAATCAGCACATAATTATAAGGTGTGTTGTGACATGTCAGAAACCGGAGACGAGAGCTGCAAAGCATCACTGCACCACCTTGAGAGAGTCGGAGAAATCTACAGAAATGACCAAATTCTAAATGTATCTTGAGAAGGAACACCAAGGGGAAGTTTACCAATGTTCCCTTTATGCAGGTGTTTCTCCTGCCATCAGTTCTCTAGGGACAGAAGAGCAGCCACAGTGTGGGAGTGTTCTTTGCTTCTTTTTTCTCAGTGTATGATTTTACCCAAACTGTCAGAACTCAGCATTGATTAATAGTCTGTAGCCGTTATTGTTAATCCAGAGTTAAAAAGATAACTGGTAACAGGAGGAGAGATAGCATCTCACCTATACTTGCACCCTTGCATTGGGTTCCAGTCCAGTATGAGGTTGAGGTTCTTTTATTCTTTTTTTTCTTTTTTTTTTTTTTTTTTAAACAAATGACCTAGCCCCTTAATGCATCTCTGAGCACCTCGGAAAGGGGGTTTAAGTGGGCAGGTGCTCCTGTCTGTTCTCTGGTTGGGGCAAAGGGGTAAGAGTGATCACATGTACGCTGCAGCTGCACCAAAGTTTTTGGAACAGTTTCCCTGTCTGGCGATTTATTTAAGAGGAGACTGAACACTCATGTTTTCCCGGACTTTCTGTTGTAATAAAAGTTTTTATCTACACCATTTTTTTTATTTTAATTTATTATTGTTATTCTTGTGTTTTGCATTGTGTCTTCTTTTACTGCACAGCACTTTAGTCCACTGGGGTTGTTTTTCAATGTGCTGTATTAATCAACTTGAAATGACTTTCATTGGACTCGGGCTCTAGTCAATCAGAGTCTAAAGTTTTGGATCGAATTCTCAACCAATTGATTGTTCCCAGAGAAAAAATATTTCTTCATGTTATCTCCTGTTGAACTGTACTCTGCCACCTATGTGCTTTTATATTTTAATGCTTGTATTTATAGCATATAAGCATATTTTATTATTTCTTAAGTATTAATAGATTATTATTAACATTACTTAATTATTGGACAACCAATGTGTGTACAGTGTGTACATGCCTACATGTTCTGTTTAAACAAGCTCTCTCTGGCTTTCAAAGTGGTAACTGGCCCCAAACTAGTATATAAATAACTGGCCTAGTGTGGTGCAACCATCTGCAAACGTTTTCACATGAGTAAGGTTGATGTGATGTTATGATAAGAACATTTCTAGAATTTGTACTTTAGTCAAAGTCATCACAAAGATCAAAGTCATGACTATGATGAATTGTCGAAGTACATTTCTTAGCAGCTTATTCACTAAGGCCACAATAAACACTTTGCCACTAACAGTTTTGGACATATGTCTCCATAAGTGCACACATATCTGTGAAAACTACAACCTATATTATCCACCATGTCTGCTTAAAGACATTATATTCTGGGCAGGAAGTTGGTGCACGCGCACATACTGCCAGTTCGTTTCTATCTCCATCTGTTTTTGACGTATTTAGTTTTTGTCTTTGTTGCAAACTCTTGTTTCATATAAAAACTAGTGCATTCTTTTACAGTTGCTTTAATGGTGTTACTGTGCTGCGAGACAGTTATATGACCTGACTGAGCTGAACACCACTGCTCAGGGCGTCCACCTCTATTTGACACACTTAAAGGTTTTCAAACTCCATTCCTCTAATATGCATCATATCCCTCTAATTGGGCTGTGGAGTGCAGTAAATAGACAACACAATCACTGCCACGGTTGGCCCGAGGGCCATCGGCAGTCGCTAGGATTTTAATAACGCCACTCATCGTAGCTCTTTTGTTTCGCTGCATGGTTTGATACACTCTTCATTAGCGTGTATCCCAGGAACAAACGTGGAGGGTACTGCTGCAAACGGAGGCAAAGAATCCCACACAGTAGAGCCGCTGTGCTGTGAGCTGTTGTGCTCACAAACACAGGGAGCAAGGGCAAGGTGGGAAGTGGGAGTGGTACGTAGAATATAGAGGATAAATAAGGGTTGTGTGGAAGTGTGTGTCTCTTTGTGTTTGAGCACTGGGGTGTCTGCAATTCAATCTAACCTATCGTGTGTCTTCGGGTCCCCTTGTACGACAGTGGTCGTCCTAATCTATGGAAGCAGCGGGTTGCATCCAACCAGTGCAAGCCTCTGGGATTTAAGTCAGCTAATTACAATGTATAGTGGCTGGCTGCCATGGTAACCCTGGTTGGTTGGTTTTGGGGGCGACAGGGATGCGGGGGGTAACAGCAATTCATGCACATGGTTCTGCGGCAGAGGTTGTTCTTTTTAATCTATCTCTGCCTCCAGGCATATGGCACGTGAAGATATGCAGCTGCAGTAGAATCGTCATTCATTTGAGGGATAAAGGGACGACATTGCCTTTTATTGGACTCTTCTCCAGCTGGGAAGTCCTCTGGATGTGTGCGCACAGGTTGTGTAGTGGATAATGGATACACACTAGCATCCTCTCAGTACGTTTGTAGTGGAAAGAACAGGCAGCGGTAAAACATTACAAGTCTCGTCTGTATTAGATACTTCATGCTGGTTTGATTTTTTTGTTGATTTGCATTTCTCCTGCCATCTACCAGCCTTGGTGCCATCTCTCCCTCTTTCCCTCTCTCTCTTTTCTCTCTCTCTCTGCACTTCCCTTTAGTCTCTCTCCAGTAACTAATGTGTGGGAGTCCTGCAGCTTTCTGACCTTTTTAAAGTGTGCTCAGCCTGTTTCCTGAGCACAGTGGTTAACATTATCTCAGGACCCAACCCATTATCATCTTGAACAGGCTGGATGATGGGGAGAGGGGAACAAAGAGCCTGGTTTAACTGGGTGACTCACAGGCTCTCAGACCGCAGCTATACTCAGCATGTGACACTGGCTTAGTTTGCATCGTTGAGCATCACTGTGACACCAAGCTGGCAGAAAACTTGTTTTTTAAAACAGAAGGTGCATACACTGTAATTTCAAGAGTGTTTTCATCACAGCGGCATTACTTGGCTGTCCCTTTTCAAAAGGCTCCTTCAATCAAGGCCGCCGAGAGTGTTCTTCGATCCCCAAGGAACGAAGGCTCCAAAGGCGTGGATCCTCCCAGGGCCAACCAATCAGTGAAAATACATTTGTTCAAAGTGGTTAAGTCCCCAGCAAGCGACAAAAGGTTTCTCATTATGTCCCACTGCAGCTACAGTATGTTGCCAGGCAGAACAAGCTGGTGATGCTGCTCCCTATAGACCAGATTGTCTCATTTCGGTTCAGCCTTCGCAATCTACATGGCTCACGAAGATTACCTCCCTTGTGAGCTTCGTAGATCATGAAAGCCGAAGGAGGAGGCCCCTGAAATGAGACAGCTCAAATCTAAAGAAGGACAACACTTCCCTGGAGGAAGATATTTTTACTTCTGAAATAATTGAAATAGAACTTGTATTGTTTACCCACACGGGACATTACGATCAACCTGATGTTGTGTTAGTTATCAGACTGTGTAGAATTTGACCATATCTCATTCACAACTCTCCACTCTACAGCGTCCTCACATAGACCCACTAACCTCCTGTATTTACTGCTGTTGCTACCTGCAACATCCTGCTCTCATGTGAAATTCATGTTGTTATTTTTAGAGCATTAAGCTCTAAAAGCTCTCAGCCTCTGTACAACAGTGGTTACAACTTCAGTATGTGTTTGTAACGTGTAGATCTTTTGACCAAGCAGTTGGCAGTTGCTGGCTTGCTGCAGATGGAGAGGGTTTTCAAGTGAGGTCTTTCAGAGCACAGGTCCTCATTACAGGCAACAACAAATCTAGGGCTGGTGATGGCTTTAAAGGACTGTGTGTTTCCTGGCAAACGTGTCCAGTGTGTGTTGCTATCATTCCCTTTTCTCCTTTCATGTTGGAGAACCTCATTATGTGTCATTTCATTGCTTTTTCATTTCCCACTCGGCTTGTTTGTGATTGTTTGCAAGGTTTGATAGCAGTGTTTTGTGAGTTAAGGTCCAGTGAAGGTAGTTTTAGTTTAGATATATTTATTTTTGTTTTTTGTAAATGCATTTAACATCCTTAACAAGTTGCTTATCAATTAATTAGTAGTAAGTATACATGCTTTTAATGTTGATACACTTTGCCATTTGTCTTAGACACTGTATTTTGTTATTAAGGTTGATTAATAAATTGTTATTTTAAATTGATGTACTTCTGTCCTTCATGGGAGTGGAATGCCTCACTTGTAACTCTCGCTGAGGTTTCTACGTTGTATTTTGTTCCTGCTAAAAGGGATTTTTCCAGGTAGTTTTTCCTCACCCTTGGGGTTCGAGGGACACAGAATTTCCCACCTTATACAGATCAAGTCATATGAGGCGGACAGTTATTTTGATTTGATTAGTATTAGTCAATTCGCTTAATACTTTTCTTAGTCATGCACGATAACAGCTTGTTGTGTTAACAGTGAAGCATATAAGCTCTTCAGTGAGTAAAGCCATCTGACTTTAACAGCTGATATATTATTAAAATACACTCTGCATCTCTTATGAGTAAACTGAGGCGGGCTGGAGACGAGTCTTCTTGAAAACAACCCTCAACTATTCTTTGTTTAAGGCTGTATGACACATCCATTGTGGAGTAAACATATGCTAACGAAATGCTTCACCGATACCTCCGTCATCACTGAAGTGTTGCTGAGCTTCCTCAAACAAAATTCCAATTTAATGCTCGAATGACAGGCTGGATTGGAATCTGTCATTGTGCAGGTGAGACTTCGCTCTCCGAACATCTGCCCGATCTGTCTCGGCGTGCACATGTGGCGGCATATTCCAAGTGTCTTGTATCGCCTATTGTTTGAGGAAGTGTGTGTGAAAGATAGTAGATGCATTACTTGTGGTCAGTGTTGGGGAGTAACGGAATACATGTAACGGCGTTACGTATTTAGAATACAAATTATGAGTAACTGTATTCCGTTACAGTTACAAATTAAATAGATACATTTATCTCTTATCTTTATGACTGCTTGTGTGTCTGTAGTGGATGGGCAGAGGGGGGCATTTAATAATGTGATCGGTAAAATTGGTAAAATTAAAACTCCAGGACAACAGAAGGGGAATACAAACGATGGGATGCATACTTTATCATTTATATCATATAAAATGTCATCAATATCGTTTAAAATCATTTTTCAGTGTGTTTCCTGGAGCGATACGCTCGCATCAAGCGCAAAAAAAAATAGACTCGACGCCGAAACGATCGCTGCACGGCGCGAGGCTGGATGGGAGCCGGACATCCAGCTGGCCCGCCGCATCGGCGGAGAGAGAGTTTAAACTGCTGCTGCTCCACTGACTATAACAACGCCGCAATCATACACTTGCATTACAAACCGGAAGTATTCCAAGTATTCAAAATACGTTACTTAGATTAGTTAATGTAATGGAATACGTTACAGGTTACATTTTTGGGCATGTATTCTGTATTCTGTAACGGAATACGTTTTGAAAGTATCCTTCCCAACACTGCTTGTGGTTGGTGGGGCAGCGACAGATGTGCTAACAGAACTAAATAAAGTGACACCCAGCGGGTCAAAATGCTGATGTTTTCGTTTCTTAGCGCAGCGGGTTCCCCGGTCTTGTTTCCGAACTTTGTTGCTAATTCCACAGCTTAAAGCTCCGTGTAGCTTGAAGCTAGACGGAGCTAGCTAGCTCCCATCCCAGCTAGCTCCCCTCCCAGCTTCCACACACAGTCAGCAGGGACTCCCGGCACTAACTACTGCCCAGTGTTTGCTTCTAGCCTGGCGGTATTATAGAAACAGTGTCATGATAGTAGTGGAATTAAAGTCGTGACGGCGGGTTTTTGCACTGTTACCACCGCAGTTAGCATGGTGGCTAGCCCGCTAGCCTAGCCCGCTAGCGCTGTTTTGAAAGCTCGTTATAACCGTATGTGACCGTGCACACATGCCGTCAGTGCTCTAACGAGCCACCGTCAGCCGGACAACTCCGCTGGCTTAACACACACGTCACATTCATCGTAGAATCGTAGTTGTGTTTGGGTTTATTGTCAAGCAGGAAGTTTGAGGTCCGGAAATGACGTCGTAGGGAAATGATGTTGTTCGCGGACCAATCACAGCCAAGGTCTGTCCGTTGGGTCTCCGAAATAAAGATGGACAGTTAGAAAAAATCAGAGGTGTACGAAAAGCTCTCCGAGGCGCTCTCCGAGGGCGTTCCATGACGGATAGGGCGGTCTTATCTGTCCGTTTTAGAAAAGACGTACAAGCATAAATTGGCCTTTAGTTACTGCAGTGCACTTATTTACTTATAGACTTATAAAGACAGACATTTGGCCAAAACCTGGTCAATTTAAAAAAGAGAGAAATACCTGGGCAGGCCACCAAGTAGATCCTACATATGGGAAAAGCTGCGTCTGTATGTCGATCACTTTCCTAGCTGGGCTGATCGCAGCTCAGATTGCTCCCGGGGGAGAAGCGGCGTGATGTCGAGAACACAGTCTGTCACTCTACATCTGCCTCTGTGGCCAGTGGCTGTTTGTTTGTCAGCCAACAGGTTTGTTTTCTGGGTGGTTTTAGTAGTTCTATGAATAGAAAGACCTCTATGTGAGCACCTGATGATTCTGGTTCCTAGAAGAAGATGAAGAATCCATTAAAAGCTAATGAAGCAACAAATCGGGTGCAACAACCTCCTTCACAGGTTTATTTTCTGTCCTCAGAGATTAAAATTCATATTCTCACCAAAACTCCCGTCTTAATTTTACAGCTTTATTTGCAGAATCTGCATAATGTGGAATGCAATTGGTTTTCAGTGATGCTATTCTGCTGGTTGTGTATTCAGAGTCTTGTGTCGTGCTGCTGAAGAACTTTATGTTGATGATGGGAACTGTAAAACCTTATAAAGGGTTTTAATTTCCCCAGTGTCACCACCTGATTGATGAGGACAGGACAGGGGAGTGTAAGAGCTTTCATATATATATGCACACCATCAATATACACACACACACATACACACACACACACAACAATGACCACACATCTGTCAAGTCACTGACGTACTGTCACAGAGTCATTGCTCCACAGGGCCAGGAGGTGTAGTAGCAGAGGAACTACAAGAGGGAGAACTCTCTTCTTGTTTTGCTTTTTTCTCTCTCTGTCTTTTATTTGCTCCTGAGAGAATTCGATCTGTAATGGTTGAGCTGCTTTACCTCTTCTGAGAGCAGCACCAAGGAGGCAGAGCAATATGTTTTCAACCAGCCGGAACACACACACACACACACACACACACACACACACCTACACACACACAACCCTGGCTCATAAACACAGTAATGTAAATGTGTGTGTTAGTGTGTGTGTGTGTGTGTGTGTGTACCTTTTTGTGAGCTTTAATCTAGGGCCTTATGGGGTGAGGATATTTTTCCAATCCTCACTTTCTGCACTTTCAAGGGGCTGTTTGAGGATTAAGACTTGCATTTAGGGTTTGAATTAGGTTTAGGTTAGGGTAAGGATTAGGCATTTAGCTGTGATGGTTAAGGTCAGGGTAAGGGGCTAATGGAAATGTATTGTGCCAAGTGTCCTTGCTAAAATAAAATCAAAAGGGTGTGTGTTGTGTGTGTATTGTGTGTGTGTGCTGCTCAGTCACTGCAGCCATGTCCTTTATACAGAGTCAGTGTTCTCTGGCTGCAGGCCATGATGTAATCCCTCTCCTTCCTACAAAAATTGCTGAGCAAGGCAGCACTAACTCACTGATTGGATTTTTACACTGCAGCAGCCACTTTGCCTCCCCCGACTATATTTTGCTCAACCAGTCCAACCTCCTGTGGACCCGGTAGAGAGTTGGGAAGATGGCAGTATGAGTATCTGAGGCTGTTTTTGTTTTTTTGTCCACAGATGCCTATTCATCGTCTTTTGTTTCTGCGTTTTGCTCACATGCAGACTATTGTACTATATGAACTGGTTATAATAAAAGATTAAGTGTAGCCTGTGTTATGGTCATTTCAGAGTGAGGAAGCAGCGAAACAGTTTAACAATCTGCGTTCAAGTCAGAGTCTCAAATCACTGGATCTCTGCTTTGTGATTCCAGTGTGGATTTTCTTGATTTTTTTTCCACGGCTCACTGCTGAACTATTTACCAAAAATAAGAAATCAATAACATGATGAATGAAAATTGAAAAAATAAGTTCATTGACAGATGATGCACACGTTTGCATCAGTTCTAATTCATCATTTAAGAAGTCAAGATGTTACACCACAGACAGACACACACCCACACACATTTACAGTACAGTCTCACACTCACTAACACATTCTGCTCTTGCTGCACTGCTTTGTACACATCCACAAGGAATACTCATTTACTGCTGTCTCTGCCACTACATTATATATTATTGTTGATTCAGGCAATGAGAAAATGAGTTATCTCATATGCAGTACAGTACAGAAGCTGTGTAACAGACTGCTTCATGTAGATACCCACATATTCTTCATGTTCCCATATAGCAGAATGGTAAGCAGTCAACATAAACTGCTGTTTCTTTCAACACAGTTGGTTTTGTATGTGTGTATGCTTTTATTTAACACAGTTGTGTGTCCATTCTGCAGTTTTTGTGTGTAAGTGTGATGGCAGTTTGTGTCTTTCCCAAGCAGTGCAATAGACATGTTGGCTTTTTGATATAAGCCGTGGCAGGTTTCTATCATCCCACTCACCCAAAACCTCACTGCCCATACAGCGCTTATCTCCGCTCAGTCACACAGCTGCGCCCCGCTCGTAAAATGGAAGATTAAAATAAATAAATAAATAAAAGTATTATTTCTGCGCATACAGATGAGGTTACAGAACCGCCCATTTTTGACTCTGGCCTTGTTTCAACTGAAGCTGCAGACCGAGCCGCAATAAGCAGGAGTCTGTGCGTGTGATGATGTCGCTGGGGAGTGGAACTGACAATCAGTTCCTCGGTGTGGGTGTGAGTTTATATAGTTATAGGTTTTCTTTTTCCCTTTTGCCTTCTCAGGAGCATAGAAGGAAGCATGTTAAAAACTGTCACTCATTCTTTAAATGTCAACATTCCTCAGTCATATCATAGAGATTCAAAAAATGTTACCATTTAACTCCACAAGAGGTAAAAACTGTTACAGACTTTACTAGGATTGTTATTGCTTCATGGAAGTATCTGCCAATTCTTGAATTTGTTCGAAATATGCCCATCATTTCCCCGTCTGTCTTTGATTCATGGCTTTGAAAAATGGACAGTCAAGTGTTTTTGCTGAACATTATGATGTCACATATTGTAATCTTTGTACTTCTTTGTGTCATTATTAGCTTGTGAATTCTTGAGTCATGGCCAAAAATGTGCTTTGTGAGGCCACGATATCCCAGTTCAACTCCTGAGTCTAAATGGACAGGCAGTCTTGCTTATATTATGGGATGGACATGATGTCATAGTAACCTTGAGATTAAGTAAATGTTAGTGCCAAATTTAAAGAAATTCCCTCCAGACTTACCTGATATGTCACATTCAAGAGAGAGGAACCTTCATATAGACACACAGATGCAAAGACAGATGGACAATTTGAATTTTTGATATCTAGTTGGACCTGTATTCATTGAAGGTGTTTTCCTCTATGAAAAGTTGTGCAGCAGCAATTTGGATGAAAGATGTGGTAGAATGGTGGAGAAACAACACAAAGAGCTGAAATGTCGCTCATAATACACATTCTGTATTTTGCTTCTATTTTCAGAATGATGGGTTTAATCTTTTGTGCCAGGTTCATACTGAGTGTGAGCCAGACAGTCTCCCTGCAGAGGTTTATTGTTTAGTGTGGGGGGGTGGGTAGCAGGGGGGATCATCTCCCTGTGCGGCCCTCAACTTGTTTATGACTCCTCTCTTTTAAAAGTTTCTCTTGTCGTCTGGTATAAACCATACAGGAACACCATTGACTGACACAACTATAAAAGCTTATTGGCAAACAGGAAGCATTTGCATCAACCTGGCAGGTTGTCATGGCAGCCTTCGTCCTCGCTATGGGAACACGAGGGCTGGTTATTGAGAGCGACAGGTGGATTGCGAGCTGTCTGTCAGGGGATGTTAACCGTGAAGGTGATGTGATTTGACACTGGGCTGAGCTCGCTGGTCGGGTGATGGTATGGCGTGGTTGCAGGGCTGCTGGGACAGGACTGCAAATGTAACTGGTTGCTTGTGCAACAATATTTAGTATTTATTTGCAAAGCAGTGATTCTCTGGAGACCTTCTGGACTCACTGGGATGAATTCATTGCTGTCAGTGATTTCCACTCTCAGAATAACCCTTTTAGCTATTCTTAAACCAGAAAGAGTCTTTTTCACAGCATCATGTAACTGGTGTTACCAAAAATATTAAGTGTCCCAGTAAAGCGTGACAACATGGGTCAATTGTACCATTCATCTTTTTATTTAAAAATGCAGACCTTCAGTAATGTCATCACTGGCATTAAAATATTTGCTGAATTTTGCGTCTTTATTCTTTCCCCTGATTTAGTCCATTACAGTTTCTGTCCAATTGTAATAAATCTTCTTCCACCACATGTCAAAGTAGCTGCTCTGAAACTGCTGAGTTAGCTTTCTTCACTCAAACTGAGTTTTTTCAAACTGTCAAGCAGAATCATGCGGCCGCTGGAAGGAGCAATTCCACTACTGCAGATTAGAGTGCTCTCTCTGTGTGTGTTTGTGTGTTTGTGTGTGTGGATGTGTGTGTGTGTGGGTAGATTTCCGGTGCAAGCCATTCCTCATTAACTCGAGTCTCACTGAGCTAACCCCATCAACACACACCAGAGCATTTGAGTAATTGTGTAAAGCATGCATCTGTGGTGTAAGTGACACAGTTAGAGGGTTTGTGTTCCCTCATGGGCTGCACTGATTTACCTAAGCATTATGTATAGCACATTAAAGTCTAGAGAGAAAGAGAGGAACATTAAATACCTCAAATACACAGACTGCTGTGTGTTGTATCTTGAGTTAGAGGAAAATTCAAACCGTTAGATTAGATTTGATTTTGACTTGATTGATTAATTGTGTTAGAACTGCTTTGACTTATAAAAGATGATTTCAGATTGATCAAGAGTGGCGACTAAGATGACTCCACACTGTTGTACAGGGAGGTTCAAGATTGAACTAACTAAAAGCCGAATGGAATAATTTGAGTTGGGTGACATCTCTGTTCATTTACCAGACACAAGTAAGAATCACTACACACTTGAAGTTTGCAGACACTACTGGAAGGATGTCTCTTCTGGTCCGCTGGTTGAATTGTTAAGGGAGAACATGGAGCACTGAGCGTGGTGTAATAAGGGAAATTTATCACAACATGAAAGCATCATACAACAGTAAAGGACGAATGGTCTCTACATCGTACAGTTTGAATGTGCAGCTACGCAGAGGTTTGACCCAGTTCACCCTCTTTTTTAAAAAGCACTGAATTTGCAATTGTATGCGTGTTATCAGCTCAAGTACGTTGTGTTTTTTGTGACTTGAATGAGAATCAGTTCATGTTTAATGGACAATTATTAAAGAAAACTAATATCTCTACAAAAAATGACTTTAGTTAGTAGCTGTTAGAATCACTGTCCTAACAACACAAAGGAAAACAAGTGATATGGCTTGTGTTATGAGCCATAACCCTTTTAAAGCTGTTTGTGGACCAGCACATGCAAGATATGAACATTGTGGATGTGGTTTTATCTTCCTCCCAGTTCATCTATGGTACAGGAATGACCATCCATGCTTACCCACGTTTTTACCCTTTAGTGGTCCGAGAAGAAAATGTTTGCATATTTATATTTCGCTAATTGCTATTTGTGAGTCCCAACAGTGACTGACAAGGCAGCCATTTATTTCATAATGGTTAACTTTGTATTTGGTTACAGCTGTATGTCTTCCTGCTCCTGTCCTAGTTCCCCTCTTGTTTGATTTAGTTCCTTGTTGTACATTACATAACAATCCCATACTATTGATTTTATGACTTCATGACCCATAAACCATAGCCTTTATTGGCCAGCTGGGAAGAGGTGATTCAATGCACAGAGAAACAAATGGCTGCCTCACAAAAATCTATAGCTTCCATACAGTTCAGCTTTTGTTGCGTGTATGTGGTTGTCAATGCTTATCTGAAAGATTTATTTGAATGTAATCAAAGTGGACTGGCCCAAAACGGTCTCCCTCATTTTCATATCACAAGCTTTGCATTTGTTCCAATGTTGAATCTGGCTCAATGAGAATTGAACTCGTTGGACTTTAGTTGTGACACGGTGCCCGGCAGGCTCGGAGACATGGGAAAGCTGCCATTGTAGGTGTTGCTGTCACACAACACACGTCATGGCTTTCTTCTTTGAGGCTACGTGTGTCATTCGCTCGCTCCTCACCAGAAAAGGTGAGTTGTCTCGTCCTGTGTTTCTCTGGGCTGCCGGTGTGAGTGTGTGTCTGTGTGTGTGCGGCTCACACAGATTGTACAGGTTCACTACAGTGCGGTGATGTGCCTGACCGATGTTGTATTGATTTCTTAATATGATCTTCCTCTGCAGCATGTCAGTCCTTTAACTTGACATTGTCTGCTGCCTAATTGTCATGTTGAGACTGTCCTTGATTTAACCCAGAAATTACAGCATGTGGGTCATTTTGTCTCTTCATCGTTTGCAGGGTACATGTAAATGAGTGTTGAAGTTAGAATTGTCAGGCTTCTTGCTTTTTGCACTCACAGAATCTATCGTGTGCGTGTGTGTGTGTTGCTGTCAGTGTGCTGCTGTCAGTAATAACAGGTCCGGGCTAATGAATCCTCTCCACTAAAAAAAAACAAAATCCCCCTCCGTCAGTGCAGCATTGATTTTCCTGCTTGTCACACATGGGGATTGTCAGGGTGCATTAGCTGACTGAGGCAGCCTACATTTGAGCCTGTCAGCGTGCAGAGAAACATGTGCACGTGCAGACTCCTGTGTCATTGGCTCATGAACATGTGAGCACTGAGAAGGGGTTTCAAACGGGAACAACAACAACAACAACAACAACAGCAGGAGCAGCTCAGCAGCAATACAACTGAGGGAGATTTGATATTTGGGATATCAGAGGTGCTGCTTCATAATTTTGTATGTACCATTGTCTGTGAAAGCCTCTACAGAAACAATTTTTTTGAAAATAAAAAACCTATTCATTTTAGTTCATTGACCCATTGACTTAATTGTAAAAGGAGAGTAGAATAACAGTGCTGGGACATATGAAGATAGCAAGTACCTCTTAATGTGATTAGATATTTTCTACACCAGTAATTTCATTAGGGCTCATGGATCAAATCTCTTTTCAGGTCTTTGGGTGGAGCGATCTGATTGTGGTAGAACTGTTCACAAGCCCTAGACGTATATGCAAAGTGTGACGCCATTTGATTTGAATCCAGAGTCTGCACAATAGTAATGTCATGTTAGCGAAGGTCTGTCTATACACTTGCATGATCAATCGCAGTCTCAGTTTTTACAACATCAAATAAGGAATTAAAACTTACTGCAAAAATAAACTCATATCCGGGTAAATAGGAATTCCTTAAATGACAGAAACCATCTTTTAGAACATTTTTTATTTTGACCAATGTCCCGTCCACGCACAGGTGGAGTCCGGGTTTACGGCCTATTCTACAGGCAGTCACTAGGTGGCGATCAAGACGCTTTGGCTTCACTTGTTTGACTTTCATAGCCTAAATGTTTGATAGCCACCTTTTGATTTCACACTCTGCACATCCATCTCGTTTGGCATCGACAGAAAAAGCAAGTGGACCTGCATTATTTAGTTTCCTCCTTCTAATTGTACTTCTCTTATATGTGATGGTTGCTGCCATGCAACTGTTTTCATAACTACAGTAGTGCACTGCTGTGTGTCTCCATACAGCTGTAAACACACTGAGTGTTTTCTAGCACTGTACAGAGGAGTAGGATGGGTTGTATTACTGGTGTTTGACCCGTGATGACTAAAATGCTGCAGAGGCATGTTGTTGTTGAAACCAAGAAGTGAGCAGAGTATTTAAATATGGCCTTTACGTCATCCTAGTCTGAGAATCTGCATGGTGCATTTTATGACTCACTGCCAAGGTTGGTGTAATCCAGTCAGGGTAGTGCATGTAGTAAATGTAATTTTGATTCAGGAGGGTGTTTAAACATCACTTTAATAAGCTATGAGCATTTGCTTGACAGGGTGTGTAATCCTGGTGGGTTCTTTTTGAAATAGTTGACAAATCAGACCTTAAACATCTTAAACGATTGGTTGTGTATTAATAGCTTGTGCTTTGACAGCTGATGAATCCTGAGACTAAAGACGAGTGAAAGTACGAAGCTTCTACAGGAACACTTTGTGTATTTAATGTCACTACTAGAAATTAAGCCAAAATATCCCAAATACGACTGCCGCCATATTACACTCAGAATCAGACTGTGACCTTTGTTTGGAGCTGCGATGTGAGCGTCCTGCCGATGCACAATTCTACCGTGAACAAATCTTCTCTGGCGTGATCTCGGCACAATTGAATTTGGACAGTTGACTGTACCTCGCCCCCTCTTCACCTTCATGTTCTCCTCGTGTCATCTCACACAGCTTGATCACACTGTCAGGGTTTTTCATGAACGCTTTCCTAAGTCAGCTATGACCCAAATGCACCATTTGTCAGCTATTTGCCCAACAGCTACAAATAGACCATATGGCAGCCGTGACTCCCCTCGGTCCACATGCAAACTCACATGCAACTAACAGATGGAGGGTTTGTTGTTGTTTTTTTTGATTGACAGATGGGTGTTCCAATGACTGTGGGTTATGGTGCGTGTCAGTAGGTGGCAGACGGTGGTGTGTCGACAACTTTCGGCACCCATCAACATTAGCTTAATGGTGTGTGACGTCCCAGTGGGGATTGACCCCTGTTTCGATTTTTCAATTAGTTTCCCCTTTGATTTGTACATTGTTCTCACACACGTGCACGCTCTCCAGCACATGTACCGTGAGATGGTGAATTGACCGACAGGTGTGGTTCGAGCTCGGGTCGGGTTAAATGCCGACACAGTCAAACCTGTGAACCTTCCACGTGATTCTGTCAGACACCCGCTTCTGCTTTCACACCAGCCCACTGCTCTATGGCTTTTTGTAATAGTTACCCATAGTTAAACAAGCGTTTTCCATTCACTTCCCTTATTCCCAGTTCACAATGGGATTTATGGTATTGTATCTGATGGATGAACCACAGATCTATCAGTTTAGGTTAAAGAAAACTTTAGTGTACTGTTAGGGAACATCTTTGTTTTCTGTGTTTGCACATTTTACTTGCTTAAATAAATTAGTGTCCTCTGCACATTACTTGAATTTCTTTCTATATAAAGCATATCAGTTATATTATATACCTCTTATTGTGAAATTCACCTATATTTAATATATATTTCAAATTTCATGCATCTCTCTCTGAGGGCATCGCTGTAAAAGAGCTAAATGCTCATACAATTATATTTTAGATCATAGGGCAAGATATGGATTATCCCTTATATAGACATACCATTTTTATATGTCATATTGTATTGTACACCATACCTGCTAATAGTCTATATATGCATATGTATCAATTTCACCTTATACTTATGCAGAAATCCAGTATACATCCTTTTGTAATCATCCTGTGCCACTGCACTCATTAAATTGTTATGCTTCTCTTCTCATGCTATTTCTGTCTCTACTGAAAGGTGCATATTATCTACATATTCCCTGTATTTGTAATTAATATTTCAATTGTATTGCCTATTTTATTACATTTTATATTTTCACATGTTCTTATGTCTTCCTCATTCTGATTATTTCCTGGTTTAACAAGGGATTTCCCTTGGATGAATTTTAAATATATCGCATGGTTTTTGTTTATGTCGCTATGCATTCGAGTTATTCTGCTGATGTGGTCAGCGGCCTGCTTTCATAGTCAGTGCAAAGTGTTGTTCCCCTCCACTGCAGCTGTCACTGTTATTCAGTTTCAAACAGCCAGAGTTGTCACAGGACATGAATTTTAACCTCGACACTCACACCAAGCCTAATGTTAAAAATTGTTCAAGATTGTGATGGCACACAAACAAAATTAAAGTTAAATTAAGCAAGTGACATGAAGAGTTCACTGCTTTGTAGCATCCTCAGGGTCTTTGAGTGGCAGCAGAGCCCTGAGGTCAGTTCAGGCAGGTTATTGACATATTTTCAGCTTGTTGCTGCCATTGAGCTTCACAGCAGCATCTACCAGGGTTAGTCATTAAACTATGAACCAACTCTGTCCCTCTTAGTTAAATCTAATCTCTATACAGTTAACAAAATAAGCTGTGGGTAACGAGTTGAATGTTTGAGAAGGGGAATTGAGTGAATACTGGATTGATGGTCTTTTTCTCTGTGGTGAAATGCTAATCTTTTGCTCTCTTTATTTCTCTCCCCCTCTTTCTCTATCCTCCAGATTTTAACTACAACACAGATGGCTACGAGGGGGACGGGGCCGAGGACGGAAAGTCTCAGGATGGCTCGGAGACGCTGCCCTATATAGACGAGTCGCCCACCATGTCGCCCCAGCTGTGTGTGCCCCAAGGTCCCGATGGAGAAGCGGTCTCCCCCACACCGCCAGAGGGCCTGTTGCCTGGGGTAAGAACAAATGCACATCACACACGCACACACACACAGATGAAGGTTCAAATCGGTGGCATCGCGCCATGTTTCAACCTCAACCCTTCACACGACCATGGAATAATGAGACAGATGGGGGCGAGAGGGGACATGAGACATAAATCATTGGCTGTATAGATGTTCCAGTTTGTGATTACACACTGCTCACATGTGCAGCACCACTCCAGGCTCGTTTCGTCAGCAGAGGCTGTGAAGATGCTGAACGCTCTGAAGGAATATACTTGTGGTTTTGTGCATGAATCCTAAAATATTCCCTGAGGTGTTACATGTATTCCCCTAATTAGAGAGAAAATACGGATTTGAATTGACTTTATTGTCGTATGAAATAATATATATGTACAATTGTGTCACCTAATTACCTCTAACAAGAAGGTTATGTTTTCGTCTGCATTCATTTTCTTTTGACATTTTAAAAATATTCAGGGATTTGTCAGAGAATGATATTTAGGGGATTGAAATTTACGAGTGTGTGTAATTTGGTGCAGATTCAACTAATCGCCTACATCTAGTGAATTTAAATGTGGTTTGACAAGGAGATTTTTTGGATAATGATACATTATTTTTCCGTGGCAATGCAAATGTCAACTGCAACTCTACTTGATGATTGCTTTCAAGAGTCGTCAGAAAGTAAAGCACAGAATATCTTGAACACAATTAAAATGTTAAAATTCAAACTAACATTGTGCTAGAAATGTAATAGTTCCATTTATCGTATCATCAGCCATGTTTGTCATTGTTAAAAGCAGCAGGAGCTTCACCAGGGATGACTTTGACTCCAGTCTGATGATGGCTATGACGTCTCTGTGATGACAGTCTTCTGCTCTGTGTTTTCTCCCTGAAGTTAGTTACTAGATCTTGACTGTGTTAATTGTTAACAATTAGCCACAATAGCCGGACTGCCTGCAGCACACTGCAGGTGTCGCATTCACTGCAGCAGGAAATGACGTCTGACCCTGATGGGGTTTGACGCCACCAGCAGCATTCTGGCCGTCTGGGTGTGAATGGAGAACATGTTAGAGGATGGGGTTTATCCACAAAGCTGTTATCTTTAAATATGTGTTGCTAAAAGGTCAGTGTGAGCACTCATTCTCTTCCGGTCCTCCACATCTCGCTGTTGTACATTTGAAGCAGTACACTTGACACGTCACCAGCAAATACACATATCCTTTGAGTGTGTACTTTGACAATGAAATGCATTTCTTGATGTTGTTCAGTCAAGAGTCAGGGACACTACAAGAATCTGGTTTCATATCGCAAACCATAAAAATCGAATTGCTCTTAGTTCATCTGGCAGGTTATTTCAATAAGGACGGAATGGAATTTATTTGAAAAAGTCTGAAGATGTGGACATCATATGGTTTGTGGTGCTTAGAATAAATGTTGTATCTTCACATGCGAGTTAATCAGAGTTTAGTGCTGTGGTGCATTTTGTATCTTTGTTTTCAGTTTACTGTAAATCTAGAGGACATAGTTTCGAACTGAAACATGTTCAAGAGGGAAGTGCAAAATATTTTGTTCTTCTGTTTATTTAAATTAACCTGCTGTTGCTGGAACTATAAAACACTTAATGGTTTCTGTGGAAATTTCTAGGAAACTTCCCTGTCATTTACATCTGCTGATGTAAACGTTTTCATGAACTAGATAGTTGTTGGGTCATTGTCATCAATTAGTTTGTATACCAACAGTAAACTGGTTGCCCGGAGTCCTTAAAAAGCCAACATTAAATTTGACTATGGAAATTCTCTTGACTTCGGATTGGATGATTCTCAGTTTTTCAGCGAAGTCACATCGACAATTTCACGACTTTGCCAGCGGAAGAAAAATAATTTTTTGCTCCTGTATGTATGTGCTGCCTTGTTAGTCTGTTTCTGGTTAAGTTAAGTTCTGGTTAAAGCCAGTGCCTGGAAGCCTAGACTTAAACCAGAGATAAAAGCATTGGAGTCTATTTGAAGCTTTTGCTCTTAAATTTCTTTTCAAGTGGTATTGAAAAGGTCTTAAAAAGTCTTTAATTAGACTTGTATATAAAGCTGTACACATCCTGATACTGTGTACTACGCATAAGAATGCTGAATATGCATGGTTCAGTGTCTGTGATTCTGTCATTTAGTCACCCCCTTCTTCATATCGCTAGGTCAAAGGTCAGCAGTGCCTCATGCCTTGCTGCTGTGTGCGTGTAGGTGTTTGTGTGACTCGATTTGAATGTGTGACCACTTGTGTGTCTGTCACTGTGAATGGCTGCTTTTGTACCCTGGGGACGCTCAGCGGGAGTCATGTTGACCCTGACCTGATCCGACCTACGCACATGGATTGGAGGGGGGGTAGAGGAGGCCGGAACATCATGGCAACTTTAGCATGCAGCATAAAAAAGTCTGAACGAAAACTACAGTCGTCATGAGTGGCTGGTTTAGGCGTCAGTGATGTTATTTACATTTTCACAGATGGAGAGGAATGTACCTCCATCCATCAATCCTTTTTATCTTTTAAGGGTTGCGGGGGGGACTAGATCCAGCTGACATTTGGTGAGAGGCATTCATACACACTGAACACAAATAGAGACAATTTCTGGGAATGTGCTCAATTTACAAAAAACCTTTTGTAGAAATACCTTGCATCACCTTTTCTTTTTTGAATACAAGTCACTGACGTCATTGAAACTTTTTTTGGTGAAAAAGGCTCTAACAAAGTCCCACAGGATAATAAGTAATAACAAACCAAAAAATTTGGAAAGAAAAAGATGACACTTAAAACATCACTAGGATTATTTTATATTAAATGTCTGCCAATAGATCCCTTTCACCTAAAGCGTATGCACTGGAACTTTTAAAATCACCCCTTTCTCCTCTGAATCCCTTCCCAATAATACATGAGCTTTGAACAGCCTCCAAAAATGTGCTTATTATCTCCAATTCATTTGCAATCTCTCCAGCACATGTTTGTTCTATTTTAATCACATTTTGATATGGTTTGAAAATTGCTTGTCGCTGATTAGTTATTTCATGTCCCTCCTCTCATACGTATTCCCACATTTTGTCCTCAATAATAACATCACACATATCACCTTTTCAAACCTGAAACCTCTTTATGACTTCACCCTCCGCTTGCTCTGTTTAAATCGGCCTGTTGCCTCTCTCCTTGCCTCCTATTTTAATCTCTTTCCAAAACTGTCCTATTGTCACTGATTGATCTCAGTACTGTAAATACACCATGGCCTCGATCATTGATCTTCTTATAATAGAGGTAATTTATGAATTATTCAGCCTATTGTTCTGTTGCATTGACTGAGTCACTCTATGCAAGGTCAGCTCATGTAAATGGGAATTGGTCGCCATCTAGTGGCGAGTTTAGGCAACGACACACCAGACATTTTCGCATCGGGAACATAATGAACAACTATGTGACAACATTTGAAAGGAAAAGTTGAAGGTTTGTTGATAGAGACTCTGCCTCAGGAACAGAGTGACCTTCAAGAGAACTACTGATATTTTCATTATCACAAACCACTGCAAAGAAATGTGGTGGAAGTGCTTCATCTTTTCAATCTATGGAACTCAAGGCTACTCTTAACAATATAATGAATTGGTATCACAGTTTCCCAGGCAACTTTATGTATATGGGGAAAAACTAATCATATTAATGACATTGAATGCCATCTTGTTTTGACCTCACAGGGTTTTCAACAAAGTACTAAACATTTTAATCATTCCACTTTCAATAAGCCAATTTTGAACAAAATGTACAACAGGAGAATTTAGATGTTTAGTTTGATTGTGCATTATGTTTTAAACCACCCAAGTGTCTGCTAGTTTGATGCTGCAAGACATAGTTTGTGATGAATTAATGTCAGACGCTGCGGCCTCATAGACCTTAAAGGTTGTCCTCTCCTCGCCGCCTTCTTAAGTCGGTCTTTCTTTTCGGCTGGGCTTGCACACCTCCCGTGACAGTAGAGGGTCCATGCATATGTATCACCACATATGTATATGTACAAGTGTAAGAGTTGGTGTGTAGAATTTAGTGACACCTAGTGATGACGTTGCATGTTGCAGCTGAATACCCCTCACTTCACCATCCTCCACCAAACATGAGAGAGAAACTGTGGTAGACTTTAGATGTCATAAAAACTCAAAAGGTGTTAAGTTTGTCCAGTCAAAAAAATAAAACATGAAAATATATATGTATGATATAAATTAGACTACTAAAACTCATTTTATACTTTAAAAAAAGACATTCTGTCTGTCAGTAAATCTAAATGTATTTTCCCTCCTTTTTGCGTCCTCTACTAATTTGATCCTTTCCGTGCACATATTAATTACTAATAACGGTTGGGACCTATGTCTCCAAGCCACAAGCATAAATTTATTCATTTTATTTTCCCACCACACTTCCAAGTCTGTGACCTTCAAAATAGGTCTGACCTACTTTAACTAAAGAAATCTGCAACATGATATACCAGTCTTCATTTTGTGGACCGTCAATAAAGTTTGTGACGTTTCTATTCTCGTGTCACAAAACTCATTTTTGCATCACATTTTTAAGCTAAAATCTGAAGCTAAAGAGTTAAAGAAAGAAATGGATGGTTTGCCGAGCAGTTGTGGGTGACTTCCTGTGAAGTAGCATTCAGGGGTCAGGGGCTGGGTGAGAGGTTGTGGTGAGTGAATTGGTTCCATTCATAAACACACTGCCAACACGCACACACACACATGCGCATCTCTCTATAGTTGTGAGGACACTCATTGACATAATGCATTCCCTAGCCCCTTACTCTAACCTTAAACATCACAACGTTATGCCTATGCCTTACCTTAACCTAAACCAAATTCTAACTCTTACCCTAAAACCAGGTCTTATCCATCAAAAAGCCAATTTGGATAGTGCGTACCGGCCAAAATGTCCTCACAATGATGGTATAAAACCAAAATTGGCTCATAACTATAGATAGACATGCGCGCACACACGCACGCACGCACGCACACACACACACACACACACACGTCATTGTATTGCTTCATCTCAAACATCCCGAGGTATCGACTTTATCCAACAACTTGTCTAGGTGCACACTATTTAATTTCATTTACTTGAATCCCACGTTCTGCCCACGTGAAGCCGCTGTAGCCCAGTGAACTAAGTGACCTGTAATCAGAATCAGCCGCACCAGCAGCACATTAGCTGGTCTCAGCTCAACATCCAACGCTCTCAGCAGATCAATAAAGACACAATGGCCCGAGAGGAGGAGACATAAAGGAGCCCTGCAACAGTCGGTGGTGTGAGGAAGAGAGGAGGAAGTGGATTTCATGTGAAGACAGTGGAGGAAAGAAACAAAGAGAGAATGAAGCAGACCAGGGGAAAAAAAGTAAGAAAGGCACAGAAAAGAAACGGCCCATGCAGCCATCAGGAAGTGGCTGGAGAGCATTTGTTGTGAGGGGAGGGGCGGCAGTCGAGGGAGGGCAGACCTCATCGACCGGAGTGGAACAGTGACACACACACACACATGCACACACACACACACACTTATGGAGTACACGCGCACTTGCACACACCAGGAAGCCCGGTAGAGGAAGGGGGTGGGGTTGTGTAGGCGGGGTCATCTCTCTTTCTCTCACTCGGTGTCCAGACGACTTGCTCTGAAGGGAAAACACTGATGTGTCCGGGCAGGCCCTGAAGAGAGGGGGATTCACGGGCTGAAAGAGGAGAGGAGGAGGAGGAGGTGGAGAAGGAGAGAAAGAGAAAGGGGGAAATCATGGAGGAGGAGGAGGTGCTGTGCTACTTGGACAGTGTGCTGGAGGGGGAGGAGGAGGTGTTTGAATATGGAGATGGGGAGCTGGATCCCATCACTCCGATACATAGACAGTTCAAGGTGAGACATCTGGATGCAGGGACAACACACACACACACACACACTCGTATGGATACACACTTTCACAAGTCTAACAGTGAGATCTGGCTTTGAAAACTAAATGTAGCAAAGTGGAAAGAGTTATTGGTGTGCTGGCATCATGTGCTGCTACGTGTTCCTATGAGCCATCTGTGCTGCAAGAGTGTGTGTGTGTGAGTGTGTGTGTGTGTGTGTGTGTGTGACAGCCATTGGGTGTCTGAGCATGGCCTGACGAATCGGCTGCTGTGTAGCACATGTCCCCTCACGCTGCTTCTTTCTCTTTCTCACGGTAACTTCTGCATATCAGGATGCTTATTGTGCATTTGTGTTTGTGTGTGTGCAAAAGTGCAGAAGGCTGCAGAGTGCACTCGCACTCTCTGCGCTTTTATCACACTGAATAAGAACAGAGGGCACAATAGAAAGATGTGTTTGTGTAGTAAAAGAGTTGCTTCACAGTGAACACACAGGAGCAGGTTTCTGTGGAAAACTCCTTTCACTGCTCATGTATTTCTGCCCTCTCGCCACACAGTAGCTCTTTGTAAAGTAGAGGGAAAATACTCCCGCTGTTGGAAAAAAATACTGATTTTCCCTTCCCTCCTATCCTGTCCCTTTTTTTCATCTTGTTGTTACATATTTGTCAGTAAGTAAACGTAACACGTCACCTACAAGTACACAGATCCTAGGAGCCCTGCAGGTTTATTAACATCGACAAGGAGGTTCTGCTTTGGTCTGGGTTTGTCTGTCAGATGGAAAAAACTACTGGACAGATTTCTAGAGTAGAAGGATGTGGTGTGGGTCAGGGAAGAACACATTGGATTTTGGTGTGGATCAGGGAGGGGATCCAGGAACTTTTTTCAACACTGCAATATTTTTTCAACATTTTCCTAAACTTCTCAGAGAAGAGTAAATGGATCTTGATGTTAAAAGCAAACCGGCATGATTAGGGGACTGATGTCTGTGAGCGAGTCAAATTTGGTTCAGTTTCAAACACAAATCCAGTTCTCGTGAATTTGTTGTTTCATAAGGGAACCGTTGGGGGAGGTATACGCCAAAGACAATAAAATGTTGTTTAGTCAAAGGTCAGAGCTTCATATCTCAAGCCATAAACACTTAGTAAATCTTGCACAGAGTTTATCTGGCACACCATGTCACTTAAACATAATGACAGTTATTTTTAACAAGTCTAAAGATGTTGGCATGCATCTGGTTTGTTGTGCTTAAAAATAATGTAGCAGTACTTAATCAGAGTTTAAAGAATGTGAATCTAGTTTTTATAGCACGAGAAAATGATTTTCATGAAACACCAGCATTTATATAGGATGAGAAGCTTTTTCTTAAAGGCTCAAATCCAGCTGCTGAAATTCTCGATTACACTGAATCACACCCTTTACTGAAAACCTTCCACATATTATTTAAAAGAGAAATTAGCCATAGAGATGAATGTTTTTTCCTTTAATTTGTATATAACTGTCACTGTTAGTTGACAGGCTGGACGGAACTTTTATATGGAGCATCATTTGAATGCATGTGAAGAGTGGCATACATTGATATATTTCTCATTCGCTTTATTTTCCAGGTATCCTAAAGTCACTATATACATACTGTATATAGTGTATACTTGGAAGTACAGTATACTTCCAGTCTTGAGAGCTATAACATGTCAGAAGGTGGTGTCTCCTCATGATTAGGTTAAAACGATGAGATCATGGCTCCCTCCTCGTCTTAACGGATGTAGCTGGTGTTCTGATATCAATGGAGGATCTCTCTGTGTTAATAATTAATCTTCCCTTCTGCTCCCATGATTGTTCTTTGGCCTCTTTTAAAGTACACATATGACACTTAGATGTTGCTCTGACTATAACTCTGCAGTTTTATTGCCATTCTGCTTCAGATGTGAAGTGAGTCACCTCACCAGGCAGACGAAGAGTGAAAGTCTACCTGGACAGATGTTCAGGTGTTTTTCTGAGGAAAGGTTATTTATTTATAATTAAGTAACATGCAGTTCTATAAAGGAGGAGTGTATGAATGAATGGGAGTTCACATGACTCAAGGTTGTTAATCATTTTTCAAATTTGCTTTATAAATAAATGGACCTGAGCCGACTAGTTTAGATCACAGCATATTAACACCACTATTGATTCCTGTTTTTTCCCGGATAGTGTGTGAATCCTTTTCAGCCTCTGGAGATTGTGCATACGATTGGGTCTAGACTTTCATTTGTGGAGAACGCAGCGGTACATTCTTAGTCAGACGTGTTCACAACAACTTAGAAATCTCTGGAGCATTGACCTGTGGAGAGCAAATTGTATTTTGTTTACAGCACCGAAAGCTCTCGTGACATTGACAGTGTTTTCTACGTGTGTGGCTTTTTCATCCAGAGATGTTTGTTGTCATTTAGTTGTTGTTTTGTTTTCTTCTAGTTTTTAGTCCGTTGCTTGTTAGAAACTCAGGATAGGATTCAAACGTTTGTGCTCTCACATACAGCCCCTCCAGATAATGTCAGGAGAACACCTGCAGTTCAGTGCATGTCTGAAAGCAGCTATGGTCTTTATATGTAATTATTGTATATCACCAAGCAGGTTATTAGGAACATCATAACACCCACATTTATATTTAGTCATTCGGCAGCAACTTGCGATCTCCTGTTCTACCACATTCCCTAAAGTCCTCTAACAAATGCTCATCTGGTGATTAGTGAAGTTCACTGAACTCATTTTCATGTCCATGCTTGAGAGCTCAATTCACTGTACTGCAATGTAGTTTTGGTGAGAAATTGATTATTAAATTTAAATATTGCAGAAAGAGACATTTAATCGTGTGTATGGGTCCCGACTTCTTTTTTAGGGTTCAGGTCAGAATTGGAATTGGAGTGTTTCAAGGGACTTTGGGTCGATCAGGCAAATGGGAGCTAGGAGGTTGTTCATATGTAAAGTAGATGTAGGGCCCCCCTTTTGCCTGAAGTCCCTTTGAACACTCCTGTATCCCAGGTGTGTCATACACAAATATTAAGACAATCTAGTCTTCATCCTAACCTTTAAAATTACGAAGCTTTTGGTAGAAAGCTGGTGACCTTTTTTAGACGACTTTTGCTTTGTGACATGTTGCATTATCTTGCTGGGAGTAGCCATTAAATCTGTGAGGTCAGAATAAAACCCAGATAAGCTGTGGCATTCATGGTTGCTTGGTATCAAGGAGCTTGAAGTGTGCCAGGAAAACTTTCTTCAAACTATCAAAGCACCACCAGCGGCCTGGACTGTTGACACAAGGCGGGTTAAGTGGATTCATGGCGTTGACACTAAAAGCTGACCATTTCAGACTCAGCAGAACATCTGATTCATCAGATCAGGCTACGTGTCATAAGTGTCCAGGGTTTGAGAGCCTGTGTCAACTGTAGCTTCTGCTTTTGGCTGACAGGTATGGAACCTGCCTTGGTTATTCTGCTGTTGTAGACCATCCACCTCAAAGTTGGATGTGTTGTTCACTCTGAGAAGCTCTTTTGTGCAACACAGTTGTAAAAATGATGAAACTGAGTTACCGCAACCTTTCAAACAAGTCTGGCCTTTCTTCTCTGACCTCACTTATCAACAAGGCGTTTGTCTGGATGTTTTTCACAACATTCTGAGTCAATTATACACTGTTAGCCGTGAAAACCTCAGGAGATCAGCAGTTTGAGAAGTAAACTCTTTCTTATGTTGGAATTGAACATTAGCTCCTGATCTGTAGATGCAAGGTTTAATGCATCGCACTGCTGCCACACGATAGGCTGATTGGAGAACTGCATGAAGAAACAGGTATTCCCTAATAAAGTGCTCACTGGTTGTATACAATTAGCCTTACCCTTGTCATACTTTTACGAAATATGCTTTGCACAAGGCTTTCTGACTGGGTGATGTAGGAGAAGTGATGACATCCAAACATATGGAAATACAGGGAGTCAAAGTTCTGTAGTGTAGCTTTGATCATGAATTAATTCTGGATACAAATATTCAGGTTTTGGTTATGCTGGATTGTTTCAAGGGACTTTGAGGGCCCCAGGCAAAAGGGAGCTAAGGGGGCCCGACATCAAACCAACCTTATTGTCCCCAAGCCCCCCCCCTTTAGTCCCTTTAAACACGCCTCCCAGGACTATCATACACACAATCTTTTGGTGGTAACCTCGCGTCATGAGGCCTCATTAGAAGTTTCAGACTGTGGTGTCATTGCAGTCTCCGGTTTGTAGCTCATCATAAAATGTAAGGGCGTCCTCACAAAATTGTCATTGCTGGCGACAAATGTAATCGGCAGTTCTCAGGGGGCTCCTCAGCTCGGGGTCCCAGGCAATTCTTTGCTTTTCCTCCCCTGCTGCGACGCCCCTGGGTATGTAGGAATGCGGCTGGGATCCGGCATTTACACTAGATGTGATAGTTAAGGTTAGGGTACGGTGCAAGGGGAATGTATAATGTCTACTATAGCACTCTATAATGTCAGTTCATGTGTTGTCTCCATGGGGATAGTAGAACAAACATGTTTGTATTATGTGTATAACAGCTTGAATAACAATCAGGTTTGTTTTATGTTGCAGGGAGGCATAGAGAAAGGATTGGAAATGAAGAAACTGGTGCTGTCTGGTTTCCTGGCCAGTGAGGAGATCTACATTAACCAGCTGGAGGCCCTGCTACTGGTGAGACACACACGCACTAGCACGCACGCACGCACACACACACTCACTCACTCACTCACACACACACACACACACACACACACACACACACACACACACACACACACACACACACACACACACACACACACACACACACACACACACACACACACACACACACACACACACACACACACACACACACACACACACACACACACACACACACACACACACACACACACACACACACACACACACACACGCACGTAACAGCATGTGTAGTTGCTGCTCCTGCTGTGTGACTGGGCGCAGGACGATTTAAACTGCCAAAAGAGCATTTCAGGTAAATGTCCATCACACTGAGAGCAGGACCAGAGACGCAGCAGTTTCCTGAAACACAAGCTGAAGATGCTTCCCCATACTGAGCCACTATGTCACATCCTGCGTCTGTCAGCCACACGCTGCACTTTGACCGACATTGAGGCAGTTTGACATCAAGTAGCCTGCAACCTTAAGAAACACTTTCAAATAGTTTAGTCTTACACCAGTTAAAGTTGAGAAACCTGCACTGCTGCAACACAAAAAGCACTTCTTAGTAGGCAGTTAATTAATTATACAAGAACTGCAATGATCTGTCTGTCTTTCAGTTCCCTCTGTTTCAGCCCTAACAACACCATAGGTCATTTTACAATCAACCAATAGTTTGTTCCTGTCCTTCTCCACTTCCCCCAGACACTGAGAGAATGTCTACAACTCACGCTGTGTGCTGCATTTTGATATACTGTCTATATAGTTGATTTGGCAAGTTTAAGGTTACAGGTTGACAACTGTGTGAACACAAATGCATCCTGGGCCTCATTGAAGGACCTCCTACTCAGCTGACGATCTCTGACCTGCTGGAGTTTCACTATAAACCCGAGGAATTCTCTCTCTCTTTCTCGCGCACACACACACACACCGACAAATAGAAAACAGACCCATCTGTAAAATCTGACTGGCTAAAAATAACCCCATTTGTTCTATGAAAACATAAATGACGTAGATGTTTATTTTGATGTAGTGAAGTGAGATCTGATCACAGGTCGTCAGTTGAAATGGTGTCTACTGTCAGGTGGGAACAGGCCAGTGAACCACTGGGGCTAAATACCCCAAAGGACTAAGTTTACAACTGGTTCAACACATCCTGTCCTCCTCTTTATGAGCTGAGAATGAGCCATATATTACACTTGTATAACATGGAAAAACACATTTGTCTCTATGGGGGCTTTTTCTCTTCCATCATATATAGAACATGCTGGAGGCGTCGACTGTGTCTCAGCAGCCATTATCGGGGCTTTTAATTGAGCCGGCCTGTCTGATTAGCCATCTCACAACCCCTGCAATCAGTGGGAGACTGACTCATCATCAGCTCCAGAGACTCCATGACATGAAAGCTTTTCTATTTTTACTGTAATTCATGGTCCCCCTGTACCATGCCCACCTCACACATCTATGATTAACTGAGTTGACTTCCAATCGTACTGGTCAGAAACAGCCCAGGGGAGAGGAGGTTTGCAGATTCACTAAGATTACACACTTATCACTGTGTGACACATAGCAATTTATAAAAACTTTCTTTTCCAGGCACTGGTCCAATGAAGCCACAGATTGTGCTTGCAGCCTACTTAGAAAGTAGATTTGTGTTTTAAATAAACTTTATGACATATTAAAGTTAATGTGTGTACATGTAGGGAAAACAGTAATTGCCACAGTAACTTTGATAAAGACATTTCTCAGCTGAGTTGTTTTCATGAATCTTTCCATTCCTTCTATTTGGGATTTTCCAGCCAATGCGTCCTCTGAAAGCCACAGCCACCACCTCGCAGCCTGTGCTGACCATCCAGCAGATAAAGACCATCTTCTACAAAATCCAGGACATCTCCGAGATCCACAAGGAGTTCTACGACGCCCTCTTACCCAACATCCAGCAGTGGGATGAGAAGGTCACTGTGGGACATCTGTTCCAGAAGCTGGTGAGTCTGACGCGAGCCCAGAAATTACAGCGTGTGGGTCATTTCGTCTTTTCATCGTTTGCAGGGTACATGCAAATGAGTGTTAAAGTTAGAGTTTTCAGGCTTCTTGCTATTTGCGGTCAATGAATCACTCCTGTGTGTTTCTGTGTGTGTGTGCAGCATCATTGCTATTTGTGGACCGGACGTGTGTATGAGGAAGGTTCCATTATATCATTACAGTGTCCGATTTGCAGAGACGATGATGAAAACTACATTCTTTAAAAGCATGTGCATTCACTGCAGTGAGCATGTTTGTTTGACACTCTGTGCTAATGCCATGTTAGAGACTTTCATTCGAGATGAAAGAAATTAGTAAAAAAAAAAACGTCTTTTACACACGTGCACGCTCAGGTTCACAAAATAAAGAGTTTAAACACATGTGAGAGACTGACAAAACTGCAGCTGAAAACTATGAGTGTGACTGCGTGGAAGATAGCAACTTTAAGGATGACCTTGCAAAAAGTTAGAGATCTCTGATGTTATCATGAAAACTGTTGTCTTTTTTAAAAAAATGGATTGATTATGAAACTGTGGCGGAACAAATGAGAATATAGCAGACTGCTAGACACATTATCAATGGAAAACACTGCAGTCATGAGTAAACATTTTAAAATGTATTTGGTTTTGCGAGCAGTAGTGTAGCCGCTATGATTGAAGTAAATAATTGATGTAGTATTTTTCACTATGGGAAGGCACTAATAGAATACAATGGTCTGGTTTATTTTCATGGATTTGAAATTTGACAGAAAAACAAGCATCTCTTTTTTTGGGGTAGTGAACTTCTTCAACTCCAGGACTTGTTTCAACTCTGGAGTTGAAACAAGATGACCTGGAAGTGGAGAACGATACAATTGAGTTTTGTTTATTATGCACATACAATTCAAATTCTCTCTTCTCTCAAGTGTCTCGATTACTGATGCTTTTAGTGATGTGATTCTATGAATACCATGTTATTCGAAGATCATTCTACAGCGCTGCTTATACTGCAGCTGAAAGACACTGTACAGTGGTAATGTCAAATAATAATAGTTTCATAACAATGAAGCTTTGAAAGAAGCAACTTAAAAAAAATTAAAATGCATGAAAACAATTTAAAGTTTTTCAAAAATCATTTTCTCAAGCCACGAGCACACTGTGTTTTTGACCAGAGAATAGAAGAGCCACTGACATGCCAGCACAAAACTTTAGTTAATAGTTTCTTTATGAAGTTGTAAAACATTTATTTGAGTCTGTGTCGAGTCATCAAATTGTAAATTAAATGGAAAATCTGTGTAAGCAAAGCATGTGGTTGGGGGGTGTTTCTTTAGAAGGTCTGTGTCCTTATTTCCAACTTGCAAGGAAAGTACAGTCAATGCTCGAGTCCCAGTTTGAGTCATCAGTGCTCAAGTAAGAGTCAATAGTCCACTCTGGTTTTACAGATGCATGGACTTCATAAGAGTATCGGGCTTATTCTGACATGAAACTGTGCCAGTTCACTCAAGTCTTTCACTATTGCTTTAAACATCTTACTAGGGGTTACAGGTATCCTATATTACATAATGCATCAGACGTGATTATTAATAGCAGTTACCCACTATGACTCAAAGCTGGCTTACTTCCCTTTATAAAGTGGATATTAACAGGGACAATATAACTCAAAATATCTATTTTGGGTATGTGTTTTAAGAATAAGTTTTGGTATAATAAACCCTACATATATAGGGCTCTGTGCAAAAAGACAAATATACTGAGGAAAAACCCTCAGGTGAGCCCTCCTATGGAAGCCCTGTATTCATATTAAGTGGTGTTTTGTCCCATCACTAGTCTCCAAAGTGGGAAGTTTATGGGTAAAACACATTTAATAAATAGACTCTGCTACACATTCAAAGCGAAAATGTGTCAGCAACTCAGGAACATTTATTAGTACGGCCTCCTGAGCGTATGTTCAGTTGTCTATGAACAGAGATCTCATGTAGGAGAACTGTGTGATCTTTTAATAGTTTAATAACATCCTCTCACCCCCTCATCCTCTCTGTGGACCCCAGGAGTCACACCACCAAGTGACACCAATCAGTGAAGTCATCAGCTCCCATCTGTGCCGCCTACATGTGCGTACATGGGCATGTCGTGCGGCAGCTAAACATTTAGTCAGAGCGGCAGTGTGAGAGTACAGATGGCGGCGTAATTAGCTGGTCTGCTCCCCACTGCTCCTCGTCAGCAGCACGGAGGCCAGCGGAGCAGCACGGAGAGACGGAAGCGGGCAGACGCAGCACAAGAGCCAGCCAAACTTTTCCCACCTTTTCCAGTCAAGAGAAGGGTTCAGCTGCATCCTGTGACTGCCAGGTTTACAGTTCGTTCAACCAGATTACCCAAGTAAGGCAAACGAGGCAAACAGTGGAGAGGCTCAAATTTTGGAATGGTCATGGTTGTAAGGAACCATGACAAATAGAAATCTGTACTGCAATAAATGTATAATTTTATTGTGCTTCAATGGATTACTGCCTCCCGATGGATACTGTTTTATCCACCTCAGTGTTGAGGCTCTGTCAGTCCAACGATTTACGACTAAATAACTGTTTGTTGAATTGCCACCTTTTTTCAAGCAACATGAGGTTCACTCGTTTGGATTTTAGTGGATGAAATGCCATGGAATTTGATCAAACTTTTGATATATAGCTTTTGATTAACACAGAATAGTTTAGTGCATATTCACATTGTCATTGTCACGTCAGTATGTTGACATTAAGGAGCTGTCTGAATCTTGTTTCTTCCACCTAAGAAGTATCAGTAAATTGAGGCCTGTAGTTTCTCAGGCCCAATTAGAGATGCTGATTAACACTTTCGTTTCTTCTCACATTGAGTCCTGCAATGTTCTTTTGTCCTCTCTCAGTAAATCGGCTCCGATCGTCTGAAGCAATCCAAAATACTGCTGCCAGACACACTAGGTCAGACAGATGGTCCCATATTACACACATAGGGCCAAAAAGTTAACCCATACAAATGAAAAAATAATATACATATAAACACTAGAAAACCAGTAATGTCATCTAAATGCCTGTTCAGTTATACATTTTTCTGATTGAACTGGTTATTAAGTTAATCCACAGAATTAGCAAACTGTAAAGATGTAGGTAGCCCCCAGCTTTGGTGTTTTTGTCGCAAAAGCTTGGTCTTTTGTTCCACTCTGTCTTTTAACAGGGGACAATAGTATGTAATACATTTAAATTCTCCGATCTGACAAATAAAGCTAATTAATCAGGGCTGAGTTGATCTCACAGATGTGTAGGGGCTGAATGGTGCAGTGCTCTATATGTAAGAGTGAGAATTTTGAACAAAATTCTGTAGGAGACAGTGAATAGAAGTAAGTACATCCCTTTAGGGCTCTTGTCTGTATAAAGTGCTATATAAATAAACTTTACTTACTTACTGACATTAGCATGTCGAAGAGACGTTGGCAATTTAATTCGGCTCATTTGGGCTCAGGGTTTTTCTCACTGTGAGATTTGGATGTAGGTCTAAATTTGACTGTGGCCTCTCAGTGATGCTAGTTACAGTATCTTTGGATTCTACCTTTGCAGTCACACGCTACATTCATGGTTTGCTAAGTTTGAGAGTTAAACCTTTTGTTTCAACTATGCCCCATGGGAAACAATGTAGGATGGTGCATGTGGTGCATGTATTGTGCAATTGATGCTGATACATGCTGGGATATTTCTCAACAACACAGCAGTTAAATGTGCTGTATAGATATACTGCTAATTGCTTAATATCCATTATACTACTGTCAATGCTGCATGAGTCTTTGTTTTTCTCAAACTGATCTTAAACATGTGAACTGTGCTATAGCAAAGTAGGCCATCCTCTAAAATAACCAATTCACCTTAAAAGTGTTGATTTCTAGTATAGTCCCTCTTTCTCTTTCCAGCACTAACCTTTTCTACCTCCTCCTTCACTCACAAACACTATGTTGACTGTGTTTGCAGCATTACTCAAAGTGATGGACAGAGCTGAGGAGGTTTCATACCGGTCACAGTGTGTCCAAGTAACTGAGGAAATACCATCATCCTGTCATCCTGTTTGGTTTGAACCAAATCTATGGAAATTCAGTGATCACACACTCTTCCTTCCATGCAAGTTTTTGTAACGCATGTTTGGCAGATTTTTTTTCTTAATGGGCCTAAACATTAGTGTCAGGATTGTGCTAAGATCACACAATTAATGTTTTAATTTCTCCATCTGTTCTTACTGAGAACTTATTGATCTCTAACATCTTACTCGTTTCATATGAGGCCGGATGACTCCCTCACAGCTCCTCTCTTGAGGCCAAGTCTGCTCTTCACACTCCGCGAGGAAGTGGAAGGAGAGGAAATTAAAACACTGTAGAGGAAGAAGGGATTTAAGGACAAAAGTAACAAGTCTTACTCCTTCAATCTTTTCAGCTAAATCCAATCTCATTGCTTTAATAGTGTGCAGTCAGCTCTTCAACCCGGCTATTCAAGCTTAGCTGTAGCAGGATGCATATTCATGCACTGCTGGTCTGCAGCTTGTGTCACAATACACATACAGTGCTGCAGAGAGGGGCTGGAAAACGAATGGGAAGAGAGAAGAGAAAGGACCACTGCATGGAGCCAAGAGTGGAGTGGCATCATGGGAATGTGATTAGATTAAGTTCACTGACTATAGTGTGTGTGTGTGCGTGGAGTGTTCGGGCAAACGTGATGGAAATTCTGATGGGAATAGAAAATGAATTAACCAGCGCTGTATATGAATTTGAAAACATCTGCGTGATCTGCAGAAAATATGTGCCTGCTACATGTAAATGAATGTTTGTTTTTAATTACTGCCATGACAGACCTGTGCTGAGCTGTAATAGGAAAATGTGTTAGACAGGAAAACCTTTCTTTCTCAATGTGTCTCCAGTATCCACTAAATCCAATCCAGATCAGAAAGGAAAGGGAGAAATGGCACAGTCATCGTGCATATTAACATAGCGGCTATTTTCCTCTGATGTCAGCTGAGTAACTGCTGTGTTGTTGTGGTTATATACGTCATTCAACACGTCACGGCATGATGTCAGAGGAAAATGGCCGCCTTGAGGTCTATAGTCCCTCATCTTCTATTTGCACCTGTTTTTTTTCTCTTCGACCTCAATATCTCCTCTCTTAATTCTCTCTCTTTCCATGTGACCCAGGCCAGCCAGCTTGGTGTGTACAAGGCCTTTGTGGACAACTACAAGGTGGCGCTAGAGACGGCAGAGAAATGCAGCCAAGCCAACATCCAATTCCAGAAGATATCTGAGGTGAGTTCATCATCCAGAGATAAAATATGACTCCGGGAGCAGATGGAAGGACTTGAGCAGAACCTGAATAGCGGCTGTCATTTTAAAATCAATTAAAATCATAACTTTTCACAATTGAATAACTACTATACAGACATCAGTTGCTGAGGAGATTGGTGTGGAGTGCCATTTCTACATATATTACATAGTCTGCAGTAAGATTATATTTCACAGTGAATCTGACACATTCTTGCTTAGGAATGGCCCTGTCTCCCCTAGACAGCAATCCCTTGATTGGTCTTAATTGTCACGTTAATCCTGTTCATCGAAGTGAAGACGAAAAACAAATGCACATGGACAGTAAAAAGGGGAAGAATGGCGAGTCCAAGCATCCTCTTTCTGACAGGAAGCAACAACGTTTTATGGAAACTTCTTCTTTTAGGAACAGCACTGTAAAACACTTTAAAAATATTTATTGATGTCATTTAAATATATCAGTATATGGATGAAAGAACTGTGCTTTTCACATAGTGCTCTGTACATAAAGACAAAGCCGGAGCAAGCTGGATATATGTAATTGTTTAATTGGTTGTGTATGTTTGTGCAAACGGGGACTTTCTGGGATGCTAAAACTCATCCTGATTGCTCTGAGGGTGTTATAGATATTAATTTACAAAACATCTGTGAGTTGACTAATGCTAACTTTAATAATGCCAAATCCACACCCAGGGGATAGTTAGATACATCTTAGAACCATTAAAACTATAGAATTACCCAACTTCAGTCAACATTAAACATTATATCATATTCACCTTTAGTCTCTTAATATATAATCTTTCAATTTCCTGTCACATTTTTAACCTTTCACCGCCACTTAATCACAGCATACCAGTGTCTCTTCTGTCATTTGTTCATTTTTCATTTCAAGGTCTTGAATTTAATCAAAATCTAAATAACCTTAATAATTCATGTTATTTTACTGTCATAATGCAAAGCCGTGTTGGTGGTTGAAAACATGGAAAATATTTAAGTTGTGCACCCACCTTCAGCTGTCCCCGGCTGCTGCAGTTACTCCATACATTTTCATTAGTTCAGCCAGCCTCAGCCAGGCAAGTAGAAGGTGCGTGCGTGTGTGCGTATGTGTATGGGTGTTTGTGTGAGAGCATAGTTATGTATATTAATTAACCAAAGCTATTATTCCACTTTCAGAACCTCAAAGTAAAAGGACCGAAAGACTCTAAAGATTGTACCACAACCATCTCAATGGAGGGTAAGTTTGTGTGTGTGTGTCTGTGTGTGTGTTTGTGTGTGTGTTTGTGTGTGTGTGTGTGTGTGTGTGTGTGTGTGTGTGTGTGTGTGTGTGTGTGTGTGTGTGTGTGTGTGTGTGAGAATGTATAAGTGTCAGTCTGAGCTGCCTTGGTGCTTTAAGACTCCGGTCCTACCCCTTCTACTTGTGTATGCAGCGGTGGGTTTTGGGAGACAAACTGCCGTATGGGTGAGCATACACACTTTCTTTCTCTCTCTCCCTCCCTCTCTCTCTCTTTGCCTCTCGCTCTCTTTCGCTCTGCCTCTCTCTCTGTGTCTCTGTCCGTCTCTGCCTGAGAAAGAAGGCAGGCAGAGAGCAGGAGAAGAGAAGGGGGGATATGGAGGTGCTCCTGGTCCTCAGACTGTGTTGTAACTGCACATACGGTAACGACTCTATGCACGTTTGATTGAGGAATCGTTATTGTTGTGAGATTGTAATGCAGGTTGTTTGTATGATGTGTTGCTGGAATGTTTGGACTGTTATCAATAAGCTGACAGATGTTGATGTGGGGACGCTGGATGTCCTGGATGGAGCTTTATGCACAGATTTTGTAGTGGGGCTGTCTGCTTGCTGACGATTTCTGACCTGAAATGGAATTTGCCTTTTCATATACATTTACGTGTTGTGATAAAATTAGTTTCTCTTGACGCTTTAGAGCTTTTGTGTGGTTGCTGAGCGATGATCCTCTGTAGTACACTGGACTGACAAGGGCTCAAGTCTTTTATCATATGGAGGAGGACAGCATCTCCCATCTGTGTTTAAAAGCTAGCCACGTTCAGTCTGTAGAAGGACCGGCAGCCCCAGACTGCTGCTCACAGAGAATGCTTATCACCAGAGGAGCGGATCAAGTCTGGTCCGTGTGAGTGACTGTGTGATTGTTATTATTATCTTGAGCACTGTAGCTGTTTGGAAGATTTTGCTTATCTGCACCAGGTGGTAGATCTAAGGCTGCAAGGGAACAGGGGAATTGTGAAGTGTCCAGATTATTACATTGCATCGTAAATGAGGCTCAGAAGGTCTTGGTGGTTTTAAGCCCATTCTTTACACTGTATTATCCTAGACAACTATATGATATGTTTGCTTTATAGTAGGTTACCATGGAAGTTAAGCAGCGTGAAACCAATTTCATATTCCCTCAACAATCAGGGTTCGTCAGCACCCGGAGCAATTGCTTAATAATCTCACTTCCTTAATAACCTGGCTGAGCAGCCGAGGGATTCCTCTACCTCAGAATCTTCCTCCTACCATTCCCTCCATATTTCTTTGTATCACGCTCTCTGCCTTTCTTTTAACCTGCCTTTCTTCCCTCTACTCATCCTTCTAACATTCCTCCCTTCACTGGGATTTTACTGGACCCCAGCCAAATGAAGTGATATGTCCTTTTGTGTAGTTTCTTCAGTGCAATAACAGCATTGTTTACTTATTATGAAGCTTGCTGTTTTGTCTTCCTGAAACCTCCTAATGGATGGATGCAAATAGCAACGCCAGTACTAAATCGAACAAGCCTCTTACATCCTGTTTTACATGTAAATTGGGCTTCTTGCTCTCCTCCCCTCAATCCTTATATGCCCTCTCCCTATCTGTCTTTCTCTCTCCTTTGTCTCACGTCTACTATTGCTCCCGTCTGCCCTCCTCAACCACCCTCACAGCTCCTGCCTGGCAGTGGGACCTGAAAGTCTTGCCAAATACTTAGGGCTGAAAGGCTGGCAGCCCCTGTCCTAGCTGTAGACCCCGAAATCTGCGTGTGTTGTGTTGTTCTTGTTCACAGACTTCATTACCATGGTCTTTCTCCCTTGTTTGCAAAGATGAACTATCTGTACATTAGCCAAGTCGTCAGGGCGACCTTGAGAACAGGACCAATCAGAGGCATCTTGCTGTGACAGGTCATCGACTTCCAATAATCCTCCTCTCTGATTCTCCCTCTCTCTCGCTGTCTTCTCATCCTCCCTTTTTCTAATCACTTTGACTGAACTTTGCGCCTATTAGCTTCAGTCTTTGTATAGCAACTCATGATTTACTTTTTGATAAACATTAAAGGGATAGTTGACTAGTTGACAGAAAGAAGCAAAATTAGCTCATTATCTATTCATCGCTATGCTGATAGAGGGCAGGGTGTTTAAGTGTTTGAGTCCACAAAACACTTTCAGGGTTAAACAGTGTTTCAGCCAAGGTGACCTCTTCTTCAGATGTAATAAAACAACAAAAAAAAACACAAAATAATTCCGTACTGCTCGTGTGCTGTCATTCAAGTGTCCGCAAGCCCCGACATTCATATTCGCCTTGTAACCAGGTAATTTACACCAAGTTTAAGCGCAAAAGTCCTCTACCGGACGTGGATAAGCTAGCAGACGTAGACACCCACATGTTCCCTTTGTCGAGAGTGTGTGGGTTTCCAGTGTGCCTTTCCAGTGAGTCAGCTCCGAGGAGGGGCGTGTAAACACGGTGTTAATTACACAGTTTCGAGTCGAATATAGATGTCGGGGCCTCTGGACACTTGGATGACACCACACGTGCAGTATGGAGGCATGTTATGTTTTTTTCTGTTTAATTAAGCTGAAGAAGAAGTCACTAGTTACTTCAATTGTATTCGGATACAATTGTATTGGATTCGGCTGCAACACTGTTTACCCCTGAGACTCCAAAAGTGTTTTGTGGACTCAAACACTTCACCCACCTCTTCATCGGCATAGTGGCGGGTGAATTTTAATTTTTATGTGAACTATCCCTTTTACATCTGACAATATTCCTTATCTGGTCTAGTCATTAAGTATATCATTTTAATCTTACAAGTGCCTGGGACTTCTCTGTAAGTCTAAAATATAAGAATGAACTGAGTTAGCATGTAAGTGTCACAGTAAACAGTGTTACGCAAACCAATAGAACAAGAATTATTAGTTTTATTTGATGGATTTCCATAACATTTTGTACAGGTGAAATGTCTCTTCACGGAAAATCAAAAAATGCCCTTGTAAAAACACACACACACACACACACACACACACACACACACACACACACACACACACACACACACACACAGGACATAGTAATTATCTTGCTAAAGCAAAGTTATGTAGATATGCTATATGAAGTTGTTGTATGAAGTAGAGCTTCTCGCCTCCAGAGTTTTCTGACGGCCAAGACCATGGTCGTCCCGAGCCTTCTGTACCTCCAGCACAGACGGCCAGTGACGAGACAGCCGAGAATAAACCATGTCTGAGGAACGCAACCGTCCCTAGCTGTTCTATCAGCTGGCACAGACGGCTGTATCAGCCAGTGGTTCAAGTGCTGTGTATGTGACAGAGTCAGCAGAGGGACAGGGGACGTCTCTGAATTTTAGTTTTAAGGTTTAGTTTCAGCATAGATTTGAAAAATTAGTGCAGCTTTCTAGATTCCTACTGGTGGCGGGGGGCCGCCAACCTTTGATTCAAACATATATATGTATGAACATATGTATTAAAAATATGTAAATATAGATAACAAATATGTTAATGTCATGACGGAGAGAAATAGTTAACTCTAAATAGATAGTTAGATGAATGGACAGATATATAGACAGTTATATAATTTAGTTAATTTAAGTATGCACTATCTCTTTAATGAATGTTAGCTGCTAATGTGGCTAAAACCCCATTTACAAATTGAACTAGGTGCTACAATTCTAAATAGTACGTGAATAATCAATACAGCTCATGTACTGACTTCTACTAACAGCTGACGTCCAAAGTCCCCTAAACTTAACTAAAGAACCTTCACTTGAGGGGAAGACAAAGCTACACCAAGATGATTAGATGGTGTTCACTGCCCTTGCAGTCAGTGCAGGTCCTGCAGTAAATCCTCCAAGAGGCAGAATTAGTTCACTGAGCGAGGATCATTGATGGAGGCCGCATTATTAATGACCAGTGGGTGGAGAAGCTTCAAAGTGCATCAGCAAGGTCCTCTAGTAGATTCTCTTTGGTCTCATAGTCGTTGAGCGGGTTTGCACAGTATGGATCTATATATCTATATATATATATATCTATATCTATATCTATATCTATCTATATCTATATATATATATATATATATATATATATATATATATATATATATATATATATATATATATATAGATAGATGTGACTAGTATCTATAAATAGATATATATATGAGTGTATATGGTGTGTGAGTTTGACTATGAAATGTTCCACGTCTTTCACTTTGATGGAGAAGAAAGGAGAATTAACACATAAAAGTGAGGGTACAGGAAGAGGAGAGAGACACTGGCACGTAACATTAATGGTGTGCAAGTGAAGTGAGCAGTGTTCAGTGGTCTTAACGGATAAGTGTAACATTCAAGGTGAAGTTTAGCTGTTTCTACCTCTCTGTGGGAGCAGAGCCCTGATGAGCCTGGGACGACCTGCGGTGCATACTGAAGGCGCATCCCTTTTATCTGTTCCAATGTGCAAGCTTTTGTTCGCCTTGAATTGAAAATCAGCTGCTTTAAGTCTGCTATATAATAAATGGAGATGAGCTTGATCACTGAGTAGAACGTCATCAGCTTCGTTCTGAAATCATACACCCACATAGATCAGGTTGGGTTTTATGGAGACCCTTACTTTCTTTACATTATTAGGTTACCTAGCTGTTATTATTCTTTTTCTATTTATTTCTTGCAATGCCTTGCGTCACGGTGGCATTATTATCTTGCCGTTATTATTTTGAGACCTTGGGATATTTTTGGCATTTCATTACATAACTGCTGAAAACCCGCTCTGACAGGAAATCCAGAATAACCACCAATCAACTTCCACCTCCGACCGCCACTCACATCTTCTACATCTATATGAGTTTGCCTCTTATCTCCTCAGGGGGCTCTTGCGTCATGCATCTTTCCCTCTTGTCATTTCTTTTCACTCCATTTCTCACCTAGAGCTGTCATGTATGGCAGACCTGCTGCTGTTCACACTAACTCTGCAGCAAATCCGTCCCAAGGGGAAACCAGCCAAGTGTGGTGGTGGGCTGCAGACTGTGATTAGAGACAGCAATGGTGGCGTGTGGGCCTGGTCTGTTTTATTGCATTTTTTAAAAATAGATTATGAAATAAATCAATTACATTTCTGCTGTTTATGTTGGTTTTCGTGTCTGCCTAGTGTCCAGCCGGGCTGGAGTTTACCTAGTAGCAGCCTAAATACGCAGTGGAATAGAAGTGTTAGGGAACCAATGGGAGGCTGCTGCACCAACCCTGGAGATGGACTGAATGTTAAGCAGTCTGCCTACAGACTTGTGTGTATGTGTCTCTTTCCCTTCATTGTGCAGTAGCAAACTGCTGCATTGCCCCTATCGCCGGTCTACAGAGCATTACACAAACAGTTTTTTTTTGTTAACAATCCCTGTTGATCCCCACGTGGAAACTGTAATTTCACAGGGAGGTCAGAGGTTGCTGCCGGCTAGAAGTCTTGCTAAAGGACAACTCAGCAGTATTGATGCTTTCCATCATTTAGTTGAATGTCAAACTAAGAATCATCATCATCAGTCAGAGTGTAGGTGCCGTGTTAAACTCGGTGAGAGCTGAGTGGGAGTTTTTGTTCTCATTCATGTTGTTGAACTGTGACCCCCTGTGTGTGAATGTCTGTGTGTATCGACGTGTGTGTGTCTGTGTCTATCCAAGTTTTTGTGTGTGTTTGTGGCACTGACTCAGAGCCGTGCTCTTCTCTCTCCACAGCTCTCCTTTACAAGCCCATTGACCGCGTCACCAGAAGCACCCTGGTCCTTCATGTGAGTACAACACTTGTACTAAATGATTTTTAAGGATCAGTTCACTCAAATGACCGAAGACAACATCCATAGAGGTAAATAAGTAAATATGGGCCCTTTTCGTATTTGGGTGAACTGACCCTTTATCTGCTTCAACTAACACACACTCAAATAAACAGATGGTGTCATATCAGATACTTCAGTTAGTCCAATCACTATTACACTGTGCACAATATACTCACCACCGCAGTGCGAAATTTAGAAAGGATAGTGTTGTTCCAAGTCAAATACTATGGTCACCAGTAATGAGAGTGTGTGTGACCAGGGTTAAAGGGGAATTTGATATTTCTCTACCTGGCCCCTCATAAGCTATTTGGATTTGGTCCAGTAGATCGCCTCCAGCGACAGTCTTAAGGGGCATTTTTTTCCACCAATAAAAGGCTGAAACAGTCTGAGCACAAGTCTCACTTATTACTCAACAACTTGTGACTTTATTAGGTGAAAAAAAAACTTCAGGTGCCCATTTCATGAACTGTCGCCTGTAAACATTGTAGCCATTGCTGCCAGTGGAGATGATCTGTTGTGCTGATTCCAATGTTTTTTAGTGCGATTCATTTATAAACCAACATTTCTATCAATAAGGCCCAGGTTGAAACATTTTCTTTTAAGTGCACCATCCGGGTGCTCATAGTGCACTGAGTGTGTACTTGACTTCAATAAAGAATGCACTAAAATGGCAAGTTTCAGTATGGAAGTATGCAAATTGAGAGCAAGACAGAACTTAAAAGGTACTGTAAAGCCACTCTGACACTCTTCATTCTTCAAAGCAAGTCCACCCTTGAGAGTAAAATGTTATCTCATGCTTCTGCAATCAGTCAAGTGCTGAGAAGTCAAAATCTGCATCTTGTTGTTTATCTCAGTGTCTTCTCAGTTTAAATACAGCTACCTCTATGCAAGAGAAATAGTAAAGCGGAAACAGTCACTCAAGCAAACAGCCTGAATAGGTCAGTTACAGGAGTTTATACCGTGAATAAGTCTGCATAAAGACGTCAGAAAAAAAACACGTACAGTGCATCCGAGGCTTGTGTGTGTGTGGTTCTACAAAGGTCATTTTCCTGTCATTCATGCAAAATAAGAGGCGGTGAAAAAACATTGGCGGAGTTAATTTTGCAAGGGAGACAGAAGCTCGAGCCTCTCAAGTCGACAATCCCTTCCTCACCCTGCTACACTGATGAAAGCAGCTCCAACAGAAGCTGGGAAGTTAGGCTCTTAGATGTCACTGAGTTATGTTCTCTTTAAAACATTCTCTCTGTATCTCACTATGCGATACTATGAGTGTGCCTCTCTGCTCAGTCCTCATAAGTCTAATAACACCACTCCAGCCCCAATGCACAGGTGTAGTAGCTGTTGATAAAAGTCTGTTTACAGTAGTGCAGCATTAACCATTTCTGTGCTGTCACAGTACTTTGAGTTTTACGTATCATAGCACAGACTGTAACTGAGTGTGTCCACGTTACCTGTGTTTCAGGACTTGCTCAAACATACTCCAAAGGACCACCCAGACTTCCCCCTCCTGCAGGACGCCCTGCGGATATCTCAGAACTTCCTCTCCTCCATCAACGAGGAGATTGACCCTCGCAGGACTGCCGTCACCACACCCAAGGGAGAGGTGTGTGTGTGTGTGTGTGTGTGTGTGTGTGTGTGTGTGTGTGTGTGTGTGTGTGTGTGTGTGTGTGTGTGTGTGTGTGTGTGTGTGTGTGTGTGTGTGTGTGTGTGTGTGTGTGTGTGTGTGTGTGTGTGTGTGTGTGTGTGTGTGTGTGTGTGTCTGAATAGAGTGATAACAGTGCACAATGCTGAATCCGTCATCAAGTTTGAATGAGGGAATGGTTCGTAAATGGCATTTTAATTGCCTGCTAATAACGAGAGAGGTTCCACATACTGTAATGAATGTAATTGCAGATGTTGCCAATTCTGTCCTTTCCCATTACTCCACGGGTTTTCCCTTTTTAGCCGACATAGCAACAACTAAGTCTAATGAAGGGATAATTGATAAGAGACAAAAAGCAGCCACTGTTTCCACAGTTTTTGCTCACTTTGCCTGAGGACTATTTTTATATTAGTTCATATTTTTATGTCCGTCCTTCTGTCAGCATTGTGTTTGTGGCACAACAAGACCTGACATCCGTTGTTCTCTCAGGCTCGTCAGCTGGTGAAGGATGGCTTCCTGGTGGAGGTGTCGGAAAGCTCGAGGAAGCTGCGGCACGTCTTCCTCTTCACCGACCTGCTGCTCTGTGCCAAGATGAAGAAGACGGCTGTGGGGTGAGTCCACTTTACCTTTTTTTTCACCTCTCCATCCAAAATATAAAAAAACGTGTTAACCAAAGAGGCAACAAATGTATACTATTAGGCTTATTCCCCCAATGTTCACATCTGTATGTATCATTCACTTCCTACATTATCATTACAACCCCTGACAGTGAACCAGAAAGAGTGACATGGGCACTTTAGAAAAGATCCTGTAATTTTTTTTGACAGAAGATCTTTAAGACAGAAAGATAAGAAAGACAAGTGTTTAAGTTTATGATGCCACGTGTAAAGATTAACACGCGTCTATAGTTTAACTATCACATTGAACAGGGTGGTGTGTCCCTTTGCCTCTCAGCAGGGCAGCTTCTGTGAGCATAATTGGATTTTATTCTGGCTGACAATCAACAGTTGTCCGTGTCGTTCACGGCCCGCCATCACTTGGAGGAACATTACATTGCCATAACTACCAGACCCATAAATCAGACTGTGGTGGTCTGTAGTGTTATCTCAGTGAGCTGTCTAAAGGCTACACACACAAACACACACACACTTAGAGTTAAAGCAGATAACTCAATCACCTCGGGTTACGTCACTGATGTTCAGATTATCTCTGTTCTGTCATTTTAAATTTAGTCATAGTTATTTTATCTTTGGAGCCACATGTTCCACATTCTGAGTATATTCTCATTTTCTTCACATGTTTTCAACCCTCTATTTTAGTACTAAAGGGCTTGTAGATGTGGTCTGATGATGTGTTTGTTATCAAAGTTATTTTCAGCCTTTTGCATGTTACTCTGTGTGCAATAACTATGAGAGTGCCTGGAGCAGAATTCCAATTTTGTTTCCAAACCAAGGTCTGTGTTATATTTTGATCCTGTTTGTCTCTTAAACCTAAAAATGTATTATATAATTCTTGACTGGTTTCATATCTTCCTCACTATTTATTTCTTCACCCTTTCACCATTACCCCCCCATCTGCAGTAAACACCAGCAGTATGAGTGCAAGTGGTACATCCCTCTGGCGGACTTGACTTTCCAGACCTTGGACGACTCAGACTCTTGCCCGACCCTCCAGGTCCTGCCCGAGCATGAACTGGAGGAGATGAAGATCAAAATCTCGATCTTAAAAAATGAGATCCAGAAAGAGAAGGTAATCCTCTTGGATTTCATTGGCATGTGGAGCAAAATCCAATGTATTCAAACGGCTTTGAATGGCTTAGTCAGAAAGAGTGGATTCAACACTGGAACAGGGACTGAAACCACTTTAATCTGTATTAATACCAAAAGGTGGAAAGTGGGAGATTGGAACATTTATGGTTAGAAAAATGTTCTTTGTCTGACATAGTTGGACTGTCGATTTAATAATCTATTCCAGAAAAACATAATGACAGGAACCATTGAACAAAAAGAAAGTGGCACATTGTGCTCATACTACCCAAGGAATGGCTTTTCTACTGGACTAGCAAATCACTAAACCAAGTTTGTGTATATTATGATTAAACCGGTGTGATGGCCTCTAAGGATGAGGTAGATAAGAATCAGTTTAAAATTAGTGCAGGAAACACTTATTGTTATAAGAAACACAAACACACACATGTGACTCAGCACCGGAAGTTTTGCTCCTTGTGTCCAGTAAAACTTTGACAGAGATCTATTATTTCTCATATGTATGTACAGAGTTCCATGGAAGACTTCCCATGTGAGTGATTCCTGACTGGAACCTCTGCACCTTCCTCTTAACTCTGCCACCCACACCTTTGTTTGTCTTAGACAGCGTCACGGTTAAGGTCCAATGTGCCCTGAAGGGAAGTACACAGCCAAAAATGGAAGTGAAATCCAGACATTTATGATTCTTTAACTGGGGTTAAGTATGAAACTCGAAAACCTTTAACTTACTGGTTACATAGGTACAATAAATCCTTCCTCATCTGCAATAGTGAATTTGCATCACTAGTCAAAGTGCTGAATCACACTTCCTCCTGAAAGGGTTTGGCCTTCATGTCAGACTTTCTAGGGTATTCCCATCAGTGCTGAAACATTCAGTTGTCGACATACAGTGGGTTGAATAAAATAAGACGTTATGAGCGTATTGCAGTCACTAATATGTGTAACACTTCACCCCCGCGCCCCCTGAGACACAGCTGACCCCTCAGAGGAAGACAGTTCCTGTTTTTCTCCTCTCGCCGCGTTACACTCGCCCACTCAGGGCACAGTGAGTGACCACGGCTGGTATTTAGAGTCAGAGGAGGATGGATCAGTGGGGAATCCAGCTGATTGTGTCCAGACTCTGACTCATGTCTTCCTGGTCAGGGTTTGAAGGATGTGTGTTTTTGTTTTCCCTCAGTACTCACACGGAACTAAGGTCCTTGAATAAAAGACGGTTGCAGCATCACCCCACTATTTCAGGAGTTTATCAACGGTCTTTCCTGGAAAATAGGAAGGATTTTGATGAGCTGATCTCATGCTGATAAGAGCTTGGCAATAACAGGAATGACTGATAATTTTTTTTGATGGTTAAGTTATAATCAATCATTGAAATAATACCAACAACATATTTCTCTATCAGAATGTAGTGATGTCCTCTTAGTGCAGGTTTTGTTAACCAGAAAGCGCAAGTATGGATGCACAAATGTTAAATCCACATTGCAATCACACAGATAGATATAAAAAACAAGTGATTCAAAAGAGCAATCTTCTCAAGTAAAGTCTAAACATCAGATTTCATATATTAGATTGGAAATATACAGCATTTTGCTGTATGATGCTTCACTATTTGACAACGTATAACACTTAAAACTCAAATGTTTGCTTCATTCTGTATTTTAATCGAAAAATGTAAACAAGGCTGAAACTACCTGTACATATTATTTGCCACTATTTCAGGAGTCAAACAATGTTAATGTGACATAATGAGCCTTTGGAATCAAAATATATTGAATACTGAACAATCTTTTAATATATATCTTGTAATTTTGTGACATTTTATTATTTGTGCCTTAACTCTGTACTGGAGGACAACCATGTTTTAACTTTTTGCTTCCTATAATTTGGGCAAACTTTTTTGGGATGTATAATGTTGCCCTGGGGAGTAATGTCTGTGATTGTACTTAAACCTTTTCTTTTAAGCTACATTAAATTAAATTAAATTAAATAAAATACAATTTCCCAGTTGGCATCATTAAAATAAAACAATCTTAGTTTGTAAACTACTCATGAATGTTCAGAAAAGTATGAATGAAACTCTGGTGTTTAGGAATTGTTTTTCTTTCCCTTTATGGTCCCTTAGCGCATTTATGAATGTTTATTTACAATAGACATCAGGGTTTATCCTCGTATATGTATGAGTTCACACTAAATTTAATATAATAATCGGCTCTAAATAACTTTCTATATGTTGCTCTGCTTGTCTCTGTTCCTATACAGAAAGCACCAAAGGGTCAGAGCCGAGTGGAGCGTCTGAGGAAGAAGATGAACGAGCAGGAGTCGTGGCTGCTCACGCACTCCCCCTCCATTCCATTCCGCATCCACAACAAACATGGAAAGGTAAATCCATCCACTCCATCCCACCACGCTCTGGATGCATGCATCTGAAGCACTCAAGTCCGCCCACTAGAGGGAGACGTCAAACTTTGTGACGGAGGAGCTATAGATTAGATTCAGGTTCCCAAAATAAAAGTCTTACGACAGTGAGACAAGACCAGAGCTTTTCAGTCATTTTTAGATTAGAGGGACATTTCCACTTTGAATATTCTGTTAAAATCTGTACTATTTTCTTAGAAATGTTTTACTGTAATAACTTCAGTGCAGAGATGACCATGCTGTGTTTAATAGTGTTTTCTGTGTATGTAGAGCTACCTCTTCCTCATCTCCTCCGACTACGAGAGGTCAGAGTGGAGGGAAAGCATCCAGAAACTCCAGAAGAAAGGTAACATTGGCTTTGAGTGGAGTTGGTCTATTGACTGTTTCTGGATGAAGTGGGTTAAAACCATGGATGTTATGTACTGCACTAGGGAAAAATGAAAGTTTGACCATCACTTTGCGTGTTTTCCAGATCTCCAAGCGTGCGTATTAAGTTCTGTTGAGCTTCAGGTCCTGACCAGTTCCTGTTTCAAACTCCGCACCGTCCACAACATTCCTGTCACCAGCAACAAAGATGGTGAGAAACCCTCGCACACAGTATCTGTTTTATTCCCTCATGTTTGGATGCTTTGTGCATTTCTGACATCTCAAACACACACAGTCTCCCTCTGATCCTTCCTCTACTTTCTGCTTTGAGTTTAAATTCACACAAAAGCATCTCTTGCATTTTCGGCACAAAACAAAAGCCACATAAAGAGCGAGGGGGGGGGCTGCAGGAGAGGAATCTAGGTTACAATATGGTTCTCATCTAGCTTTTGGTCAGTGCCATGCGGTGTGTCAGTGGTGGCCCTGCTCTCCCAAATCATGTGAGTTTGCGTTCGCTCCAGATCTGTACAGTGGCTTTTAGAGGCTACTGGTGACATTAAGGCCATCTGGTCGACCCACTCCAATCTCATCCAATGGCACAATGGGTCCCCTGCATTTATTTATTTATTTATATATGTATGTACACACACACACACACACACACACACACACACACACACACACACACACACACACACACAGAGAGAGAGAGGTGACACAGAGGTGACAGTGAGTTGAGTTTTCAAGACAGTGAAAGGCACAGTGTCACATTTTGAGCCTTGGTGGAGGTGTGTGCTCTACTCAGTGGTATTGTGTTTTCAATTGATTTGCATGTCTCTTGTATCCTCTCTTTAAAATGTCGCCCACTGCCCCGGTTTGGTTAAGAGCGTTAACTGCTTTGACCCAATCCAGGAGGTTGTTACTCCCGTTAACTCTCTCTGCTAACTTGTTTAAACTCTCCCCTCTCTGCTGTGTCAGAGGTCCATCACTTTGTTGATACTTTTTCTTTTTTTGTCAGGGATTTGATATCCTTGTGTGTTAAAAGAAAGCTCAGGCCCCAAGTCTTGTCTTCGACTTTTGACCCCCCCCAAAATTATAAATCAAACAAAAACACACACACACAGAGAAACAGTAGGGGTTGAAATGGAGACCAGCTGGCAAAGGAATTTCTCCATCGAGGACGGATGATTTGCACGTTCATTCGCCTCCTTTGATTGAATCATGAGGAATTATCACATTATCTCGTTAATTGTTTTCCCTGAGTTTCCTCAGTTTATTGTTCCAGTGAAGTTATGACTGAAAAAGACGATTTCACATTCGCTCTTAAAGCACCGCATACAGGCCACCTCGAAGCTGAACCTTTGAACCGTTTCCCTGTGAAGCCCCCCTGCCACTTATGTGTACACACACACACACACAGATTCAACCCCAGGGACTGAGCGTTCTCCTCTCAGCAGCCTACAGTGGACCCCCAAACAGTCCAGCGGCCCTCACTTGTAGTTTATTTACCTGGAAACAGTCGGGCTACACAGGCCTCAAGCAAAGCATGAGTGTATCCCTCTGCATGTGTGTGTCGGCGGGACAGAGGGGTACGTGGGGCCACCCAAAAAACATCCAGCCACCACTAAGCGTCCAGCTCGGTTGTTATGGCAGAGGACCGTGCTTGTTGATGTGAGGTCTGACACTGATGTGGCCAAAGGTTGTAACAACAGTTCATTCTCTCTCAAAATCCTCAAATGCCTTGTTTTTTTTTACCCGTTTAATTTTTCAGATGCTTAACATTCGTTTCTTTTTGATTTTTTTTAATGTGGGACGCTTTTTTAGAAATAAATCAGTAACTGGGTGTTGAAATGGTGAGAACAGTTGTTTCAGTGGAAGTTCATAATGATAAGTTTATCCACAGCTTGGACCACCCAACCAGAGAGAAATGAAAAGTCCACCTGCTTCCCACTGAGCAATTTGACTTGATTCTTCATTTTAAGACGTCCAACAGTTGTAAAAACTAAACTAAAACACAGAGTCTGAAAGGGAAAGTTAAAGAAGTTTGTCATATATGCACATTGTCTCTATTCTAAACCTAAACACTTCATACAATTGTTCCAGGTGGGATTCACCAAAGCAGATGAAAACTTAACAAATATCACACCGGTGTCAATAGCTGCATTTTCAAATATTTATCCAGCTGCCAATGAAATGTCATCAGAGCAGCATCAAACTGCCACAGAGAACTTAGAAAATTTTCTTTCTAATACAAAATGGTCCATGACCAATATGCACGGTGCACAACGGGATGTGGGGATGTTAGAAGTTAAAGAGTGAAGTGATGTGACACTGTTCGATTCAAATTACAGAGTTCAATGGCCATCGACCTGCACACACGTCCCTGAGGCAGTCCCATGATTGCACTGTCTAAGATGCTGTGTTATGAGTATGTCAATAAAATTCATAAAGTCGTTAAATTGACAAGCCATGAAGAGGAACTGGGGAACAGAGCATTTTAGTCAATTTCAGTATCACACATTTGAATTAAACCTGAAGTGAAAAGTGCTTTTTGCTTTACATGACAGACTGTACACGACTTTTAAAGCATGAGAAAATCCCTGGAACAGTTTACAGAGGCCAGTATCTTGAAGGAATACTAAAGATATATGTTTGTTCCTGTCAATGAATCTCATCTCTTATATGCACAACATTGATGGAGAGATACAGTCCAGATACAGCAAGACCAGTGTGTCATACGTTTCCATGCTTTATCCTTGTGCTGTAAACAAACTCCATTTCTGAATGTTAAACTCACTACGTCACTGAACCGCACCAACTGCTCTGTGTGCTTGTTTTCCAGATGAGGAGTCTCCAGGCCTGTACGGCTTTCTGCACGTGATCATCCACTCTGCCAAAGGATTCAAGGAGTCAGCCAGTAAGTTGGCTGGGGACCCGCATTGTTTTCTGCTTTACCCCACTTGTCTGCACACTCTGGTTCAGCAGCCCCTCCACACATGACTGCTGTGCATGGCTGTGTCTGCCAGGAAAGATCCAGTCAATCACTGCCGGGTCCATCGTGCTGCAAGCCAGTACACAGATGGTCCTAAGGAGTGAGAGAAATTACAGAATGGAATTTATTTGGGGATTACTTTAACAAGGACTTCCCACATTAAGAAACATCGCTGTAAATGTGCCTGAGTCGGGCAAGAGGCTATGTTTCATCCGAACTCCTTGGACAGATGTTCCAAAGCCATCCTGCCACCATCTTGACTTCAAGCAGTCCTCGTAACTCTTTCAAAAGTCCTCGACAGACTTCGAGCATGAAAAACGGGGGAATATAAATAGAAAAGAGAGAGAATGTTATCGGCAGCAGCTCTCAAAATTAAACTGCTGCCTATAAAGTCTCTAATATTATTGATTAATTGATTTATTCGTTACACACATCTGCAATTTGTCTTGCATCACAGCAGCAACCCCACTTGCTACATAAAATACTATTTTAAAAAGTCATAAACAAAGGATGCATTCATGTAAATCACATACATCCACAAAAGATCCTTTGTAGAACAATGTGTTCTGTGATTCGACAATGTGCTTTAACAGCTCTGTGTGTGTGTGTGTGTGTGTGTGTGTGTGTGTGTGTGTGTGTGTGTGTGTGTGTGTGTGTGTGTGTGTGTGTGTGTGTGTGTGTGTGTGTGTGTGTGTGTGTGTGTGTGTGTGTGTGTGTGTGTGTGTGTGTGTGTGTGTGTGTGTGTTATCTACCGAGTGGAATGTTGGCAGGACTAACATCGCACTCAGTCGACAACATACACTCACACACACATTATTTCAGACGTGTCAGTGGTGGACAGCTGGCGCACCGGTACACTTTGTGCCACGATGTTCCACAAGCACCAGTTCAAATATCAAATATCTGGAAAAGCGACAGCGAGGGAGAAATATGATTTCCTCAGTTACCATGACAGCCCTCGGTATATGAAAGCAGGCACGCTGAAATTTCTTGGGTAATGGATTGGAAAGCTCTCTCCTCTGAAAGCCTGTTTGATCCCCGATGGAGCGCAGAGAGCTGAGGGGTTTAAACATGAAGAGATGTGCGTGTGTGTGTGTGTGTGTGGGGGGAGTTGGGTAGTTTCCTCAGCACAGTTTGATGTCTTTGTGCCCAGTGGAGCGTACAGAGCCAAGGTGGGGCATTCAAGCCATGGAGGCAGTGTGGAGTAAATGGCATGCTGCTGTTGTTAGTGATCCTTGATGATGACGGGAATTAAAGACATGATGTCGCTCTTAATGGAGGTCAGAAAAATGATCAAACTTGAACTGTCATGGTTGTCTAGCATGGGGGAGAAAAAGATTCCTCTCTTTTGTACTGAAGGTTAAAGGTCAGGTTGATCATCCTGGAAAAGGAAGCGAGGACAAGGCTACACTACAAAAAATACATCCCACCCTCTCCCACTGACCCTCCCGTCAAAATTACGCTCTCAAAACACAAGAACACTCACTGCCTGACAACTGCTAGGAGCCGACTTTTCCATGACTCGCCCACTAACTTCTGGCTATGGTCTGTGCTTTAGAGGTGTAGGTGTCTCCTGCTGATGACTCCGGTCCAGAGAACTTAGATCACAGACAGTTCACAGGCAAGCAGGTCGGTCAGGTGGTTAGTGACAGACAAGTGAATGAAATGATTGTCCATGTTTATTAAAGTTCTGCACAGGCACCAGCTTTTTTTCTCTTTTTTTCTGGACGAATAATTTATGATAGCTATCGGAACGTGAATAGGATTTCAACAATAATATAAAATAACATATTATTATGTCTGTAGACCCTATGGAACCTGGCAGACCTTGCACTTTTTTTCCACATGCTACATGTGTTTAGAAAACAGCCCGGTGATCTTGGAGATGATGAACTGAATACTCTGTGTTCTGTCTTTATAATTCCCTCCTCCACCACCACAATTTCTCACAGATGTAGCTTAATGATTAGATTGGCCCTTAAAGTAGTTTTCATGTAGTGATGCTGTGTAATTCAGCCCGTGTGTTTTTGAGGTTTGATGTGATTTTAGTTACATCGTTGAGGTCTCCTTCACTGTCTCTGTACATTCTGTACATTTTTAATTATGAGCCCATCAAAATCAAGTCTGTATCGACTGGAAAATATTCTTCATCCAGTGTTTCAGATTGTTAAACAGATGTGGGATCATCTACAATGGTGTCTTTGTTCACTGCTTTCATTGAAAAATCACATAAGCTTGTACTAGAAGATCTTATTGGAGTTATTGTGTTATTTCCCTCAGTGGGAAAAGACTTAGTATTCAGTCCGGGGCAAAGTTGTCAAACTGGGTCATAGCAGAAGGAGCATGGAGTTGAGCTTCTCCCAAGAAAAAAGAAGGAAATCAGTGGAAAACATGACCTAGTAGAGAAACATGTTGCTTTGTTCTTGTTTTATTTTGACGTATGAGTGATTGTCAGCCAGTGATCCTGTGTGTTGGACTCAACTGCTGCTGCTACTCCATGCAGTCAAAGTGTAGGGCCGTGCTACTTAGGAACAGCAAGCACAGATCCAAACTGAACTGCCACACTTTTAACACTTTTTTAATCTGAAGAGGTTGAATTTATATTTGATCTATATTAAACTAATATCTGCAAAACAGTTCAGATGCTACAGGACAACAAAAAAGTATATAATAGCGATTATGATGCTTTATTCAGAATAAAAAAAATTTCCCCTCACTACTGGTCCCTTTCAAATTAAAGGTGAAACACTGCTGGAAGTGCACATTCCCCTTGATTTCTGCGTTTAATCAATCCAGCCACGGCTGCATGCATTGTCATGCGTTGTTTGCCATATTTGTTTTTAGTCTTCTCTCTCTGGTTTTCATGAAAACAATTCAGTTACATCCTGATTTAATTCTCATAGAAGAATGTTCTTATTTTCTCCTGAGTCCTTTAAGCCTCAGGTTGGTGGTTGTTGGGACGACTGATTCATTTTAACTGATTATCACTTCCCTCATACTTCTGTGAACCTGCAGTTTGACCCAGCATTCACCGCAGCCCCGAGCAAAGATTAGCTTCTCCGTATAAGATCACAGACACATTACAGGGGCTGCAGTCCTCAGCTAATTTAGGTGGAAAAGGATGGTATCCATTAACCCGTAAATCTCTGGGTCACAGGCCCCAAGCTGACCAAGTAATCCCCCCTCATACTCTGAGCCTGATAGTAAGTGGGGAGAATAACAGAAAAAAAATTGAGTTTGGCCTCTTTCGCTCTGTCCTACTTACCAAAACCCTCCTGGATCCACTGCGAGGACACAAAAAGACCTCTCCCATGTCTGGCCTTTTTTGAGTTTTCAGTCTGGACACATAAACCCCTTTCAGATGGAGAGGAAATCAACTTCCAAAGAGAAATGTCAGAGCTGACCAGGACTTATGAATGCCTCTATTCATAGCTAGATGAGAAAGAGAGGTCCAGTGTCTAAAACTAAAGATCTATCTAACTTTAACATAACCAAACTTCTGTTTGTAGTCATGAAAAGTGACTGAAACGCAAGTTTGTCCCTCACAACATACCGACTGCTTTAGTCTTGATACACCATCTCCTCACTAAAGCAAACTCTTGACAAGTAGTCTGTGTGTTTTTGAGGTGTCGGATGTCGAGCCAGAGGTGGCTGTAACAAGCTGTTATGCTTCTGTACGAAGCGGCAGAGTACGATAACTGCTACGTTTAATAAATATCCCCCAGATGCTCACAGTGAATTCCCCTCAGCTGAACTTCCTTCATACCACCGCTGCTAATCTCTTCCTCATTGGGGGTAATTATGCCCCGAACTTCTCAGGATGCAGAGAAAACAAACAAAGAGGGAATGAAACCAGATGGAATGAGGTTCCACTATACATTGTAACCCTGTTAGTCATAAATGTACAGCTGCATATGTCCATGTTGTCAGCTGAAGGTCACTGCTCACACTGGGTGGATGGTATATCCTTCCACAACGGTAACCAGGCTCAGGTCAGGCTCTTATTTTTGATATTCCAGCCTAAACAGGACATCTGTCACTCTTTACATAAGGGTGCTTTATATATTTGTATATGAGATTCAGCCGACTCCCCTGATTCTCTTGCCCAATCTCGGTGACTCTTCTGGTGAAAGGTCAAGCCGAACGCCCATCCATCACTCTGTCAGGCGGAGGTGCACTCGAGGGACCGGGGCCAGGCTGCAGGACGAACTACAGACACATAACAGACAGCCGGTAGCTCGCTCTGTAGGAACAGCTACAACATTTAGAGAAACACATTAACAGACTTAATTGCTCCGTGTAACAGCCGAGCACGAGCGGATCCCAGGGGAGTGTCGACGGTGGTATGAGGATGTAAAGAGTGGAGGGGGGGGGCAGCGGTGCAGAATGTGTACACAGACAAACTACAACATATTGACATTTTGAGGGGCTGTTTGTTTTTTGATGGAACATGAGTCTTTTTCATCCTGTAACTGGACATTTGTTACAAATCTGAATTAGATATTTAATCACTTTCAGTCGTCGTGAAAACTTTGTTTAAAACCTCTTTGAAAAAACGCGTTTAAGTACGAATTTTACTTTAATTTGTGGGATTTAGGTTTTACTTACATGATGTTGACTGCTGCTAAAGTTTGATGGAGATATACATTTGTATGAGTAGAAGGGCAGTGACAGTGGAAGCATTTGGATATATATAAATGCCAGATTTTTTTCCTAAAGACACCTTATCTTGCAAAGTATATTCCTGCATCCGCCCAAGTTATAATAAAATCATTTCAGTCGGTCAGTAGTTTTTGCCTAATCCAGATAAACAGATGAACAGCAATGAAAGCATGTGACTTCAGTGAAATACAGTATTACATTTAACACTGAAGCTTTCATTAAACTTTTGCAAACGTTGCAACAATAATGTACCTTTGTTCATGTTCTGCACAGTGACTTTACATTAACACAGAGCTGAAGTTGATTGGTTGACTAATCTATAAGGTGATTAACGGAAAAATAATTGGAAATGATTGGGAATTATTTTTCCATCATTCCCATCAAATGTTTTGATGATTGTAAAGTAAACAAAAAGTAATTTTTTTAAAGAAGATAACAGCAAAAAGAAGCACAAAGATTTCCTGGTTGTCTTCTGTGAAACTGAATATCTGTTTGCTAATGTTGTCTCTAATTATTCTGACCTTTTAATGCAAGGATTGTATTTCCATTTTGTGATGTTATTGTCCCCTAAACATCTGTTTTATCAAACATAATTGCTGCATTTTTACCCGATGACAAAAAAAAAGATGCGTCATGTAACAATCAAGAAATCCTTTTATTTATTCAGCCTAGAGGTTTGAAACTGCATTTTGTTACTGTTTTTTTATTTCAGTTTCTAATGGACGTGTCCACTTTCTTTGTTTCCGTTAGATCTGTACTGCACCCTTGAAGTGGACGCGTACGGATACTTTGTCAGCAAGGCCAAGACCCGAGTCTTCAGAGACACCACAGATCCTCATTGGAATGAAGTCAGTCACTCAAATATCTCCTTCTACTGCACATTGCTCACAATGAAAGTTAAATATCTAATTCTCCCCTCCTGTGACATCCGACAGGAGTTTGAAATTGAGGTGGAGGGCTCCCAATACCTGCGGATCCTGTGTTACGAGAAGTGTTACGACAAAAGCATGCTCAACGCGGACGACAACGAGATTGTGGACAAGATGATGGGAAAAGGAAAGGTCCAGGTAAGAAGAGGACAGATGAGTGATGATGCTTCACAAAGAGAGAGACGTCTGTGTCGTCTCGAGGGAGATTTCCCGACATGTGACTCATGAATGAGTTGTCTAGCCTCTGTGCACAATGTGTTGGTTTTGTTATTGTGGCCTCTAATGACGCTGGTGGTTTAATAGTCTGAAAGAGAGTTTATTTAAGGGGGGGGTTCCCCTGTGTTGTTGTGAGAAATGTCATAAAAGTCCCTTTCAGTGACTTGTTAACTACAAGCTGCCTTCACAGTGGAATCTGTGGTCTCTTGAAACTGAAGCAGAATGCTACATCCTTGTTTAGGTTATAGAGAGCAGCCTGAAGAGGAGTCACGTTCCCATTTTTCCAGAACTTCTTAGGAAAAATGTTTTAGTCAAGTGAAGCTTGCCTCCTGTCATTTTCCTGCACTTCAGTCAAATTGCTGCTGCACTAAACACTTCCTCTTCTGCAGCTCGGTGATCAATAGAGCTTCACTTTATGCATTAGATTCAACTCTGAGGGTTTTAGTTCAACTAACGTCCTCATGTTTAACTCAGGAGATGCACGTGTCAGATCCAGAGAGGAGTTTGTCGCAGGTTATTTTTAAACAGCTCCTGACACTTTTTAGCTCTCTGAATTTTACAGATGAAATTAACCAGTTACAATATTTCACAGTGTGTTTGTAGCTGCTGCTCATAGCTGGCAGTTTGAATACAAATTTCATGGCTAACCTAAAAAGTTGAGCAAACATGAATCACACATTTGCAGCGTTGCATTTTAAAGGATAAATTTGCATCTCAAAAATATCTGATGAATTCTCAATGGCTTTGTTGTTAAACTGAAAGGAAACAAACTTCCTGTTTGTCACCAGCCCTTTTCATGCGCTTCTCATTCAGTTTGGTGATTTATGTCCTTGAATGTTACTGTGGATTCTGTCTGGGGAGCAAATGGGAATGTATCTTTAGCCGTTTCCAGACACAGACTCCGGAGAATCTCCACACAATTGTGTCCGGACATTTTCTGGATCCTGAGATATTTGTATTCTGTTTTGTTTTTCACTTTTCTGGTCAGTCGCATGTAAGAAAGGTCATCAACACGTCCACTCACTCGACTATTCACATGTGCTCACTCGGACATGATCTGGAGTTTTTATTAGGGGTCTGGCAGAAAAACCTCCAGGGATTGTCCAGAGCAACTGACTCAGAACTTTGTGTTCTCTCCTCTGGAGAATGTCAGGAGATTATAGACTTCAGTGCATGTCTGAAAGCAGCTTTCAAGTGACATTGGTTTGTGTCTTGTCACAAGCGTTTTCCACATGTACATGTACATGTAGAACATGTAGTTCTCAGTTGTCGCAGAAAAAAGCTTTTATGAGCACACTATTTAAATCGTCTTTTTTTAGTTACAAAAGGTTCAGTTGTTTGTCAATGTTTCAGCATTCAATCTTTTTCCGACAGTGAAAACCACCCTCTGGTATGGCTGCCAGTCAAAGAGACAAATGCTGCTGCTGCCGCTGCTGGGAACATCCACTTTCAGCCAACAACAGCCAAAAGACCAAATATATACAGTACATATTGGGCTGACACTCTGCAAGAGGGGAAAATAAAGAGGGGGGGGGGGGGGGGGGGACAGGAGCAGAGACAGAGAATGGCATGTTCTGTCCCAGACTCTGAGAGAGAGAGAGAGAGAGGGTGGGAATGCTATGCGAGTGTGTACTACATTGGGTTATTGGGAATAAGGATGTGTAGTTGATAGAGAAAGAAGTGGATGATTTTGAGAGAGTCCTCTCTGCCACCTTCACCACAGAAGGTAAAGACTCCTGTGCTTGCATAGTTGGTTTATTGTCACTAATACGTGGTGAAATCCTGAGCAGGACTTTTGTTTCGTCATATTAAGCAGTAATCTCTAACACATGGCTGTCACTGCCCAACTGACTCATTCACTGAAACACTTTGACAGTGAATTAGCTGCAGGGACACGAGTCTGCTCCACAGTCCAGAGTGCGTATCTAAAGAGACTTCCACTTGGAGCCAAGCTGTTTGCTTTGCTGGTGAAGCTGCGTTTAGAAGGAGCCCTCAGTGTTTTGTTTTCCTCTCTGGAGACCCTCTGATTTATTTAACAAGCTTGTGGAATACTGACTGACCGTAAATGGGCATATTGGGCCTGGATTTTTCCTTTCTTTTTAACCCTCTGCTGTTACTGATGGGAAACATGATCGCCTCTGCCATCGGAAGATGATATGATTTTATTTTGGCAGTGACTGAGTTTTATATATACATATAGGGTTATTATGCAGTCTCTTCTGTAAATGGTATGCTAGTATAGTCAGCAGGTATAGTGATAGTGAAGTCCACCAGTGGGCATATGCACACACACACACACACACACACACACACACACACACACACACACACACACACACACACACACACACACACACACACACACACACACACACACACACACACAAGATGACAGTAAGGCTCATTTTATTTTGATCGAGTGGTTGGTCCACAAGGGAAATACCTACCATTTATTTCCAGCAGTTCCTCCTGCTGAAGTCCCCCACAGCAGATAACCTCTGATCTCTGAGGTCACGTGGCTAATCCTCCATTAAACGGCAACAATGTCGGGGTTATACTCCCCCCTGTCCTTCAAACTGGCAGTACAAATGAACTCTTTAACGTTTCCAAGCAGACATTAACAGTAAGTTATCAGTATTGGCTCTGAAGAAGGAAAAGAGCTGCCTTGTAATTGCTTGACTTGTTGTCAGAGATATTTTTGTTCTTCAACCACCTGATTGTCCTCTGGCTAAACAAACCTTTATTCAGCGACTCCGATTATTTTTGCTTTCAGACCTCAGACCCTCAAGTGGATGTGTTTTAAATTAAACCCTCCTCAGGACCAGACCCTAATACAATAGAGCTATTTTCTCAGAGACTGTGCTCCATCTTGGTATAAAGAGACACAGAGTCCTGAGCTGGTTACTGCTGGAAAGTGCAAACAGTCTCCTGGTTTGCCTCATGCGTTGTGCAAGTTCTCCCAAGTGACTCTGATGTGCCAGCTTTAGCTGCAGATACTTGTCTTCAGAGGAGCGATTATGTAACTGTGGGTTAATCGCTGCAGTGCTTTGTGTCGCATAAACTCTCATCATATCACCCAGTATCAGTGATGCTTTCATCTGGTAACGCAGCCTTCATACATCCCAGCACATAGCTTCCCCACCTCTTAGCACTTGTATTACTTCTCTTATCAGGGAAGAAGTTTGTTGTCTCTCACACGCCCACCAGCACCTTCTGCAGCTCAGTCTGTCGGCTGTGTGACGGCCGTTTTAAACCAAGAAATGGGATGTCTTTGCTCTAGACTGACATTTTTGTCCATTTTCAAAGTGTGAGGGGAAAGAGAGAGGTGGATGCCAGAGAGCTGGAAGTTAATATGTGTATTTCGGCCAGCTTAACAATACAGTCGGCAGCTGGAGCAGCAGCAGCAGCTGTGGTCCAGGGCTCATGGAGGTAATTAAGTTACTTTAAAACACTTCATGTCTGATTGCTGCAGTTGGCCTCAAAAATCTCTATCTGCTCATACAGGCATGATGCACTTACAGCATTTCAGGTTCAGTGTAACTTAAACTTACTGGGAATATCATAATCTCCATTCCTTTTATATGGGCACGGTCACACATACACGAAAGTCAAGCGGGTCAAAGTTTACCAAAGTTTAACTTTAGTCGAAGCAACGCTGTGATTCTTCTCCTCACTCGCATAGATTGGAAGTGAATGTACGTGTGACCGTGCCCTAACTCCAGACAGTCTTAATATTAAAGTAACACAGTGATAGCTGTCTGTTCACCCATAGGTGCATGGCAAACGGGAACAGCTAATAGCTAAGTTAGCATATTTTATGGTTCCAATTTGTCAAAATAATAAATAAAAGGGCTTGATTTTTATCCCACGGTTAACTAACTTTACTTCACGGCAGCAGCATGAGTCTGTCACTGATGAGGTGCTGGCCAATCCCCACATGGTGCTGTACTGATAGTCGTGCTGATACTGTGTATCTATAGTGGAGCTGCTCTATGTACTGTAGCTCACTGTGGCAGCCATGTTCTGGTCTTCCCTTCAGTCATGAAACATGTGCAGTAATGTCCCCCAGCAAAGAAACAACACCTCAACTTTTCCCTTCCTCTTCCCATCATCCCTCACCCTCTCTGACCTCCCTCTGCATGATGCTGGGGGGGGGTTGTTTTTATTGGTTTGCAATCTCCGCTGAGCGTAAGTCAGCCCCCGATGTCAACAGTGTTACAAGGCCTCAATAAGCAGTAACATGATCGTTTTGAACCGTTTCCTGGAGATAATGGGAGCCAGGAGAAGTTGGGCATTAGGAATGAAAATGGAACCTGGGTGATGAGACATGTTTGTTCCTGGCAGCTCTTAGCTCCAAAGCTGAGGAGGAGCTGAACAGGGGTGCACGCATTAGCCATGTTACTGTAAAAGTCCGGGTGCAGAGGGGTTGTAAACTTTGAGGCGAGCACATATGTGCACTCTCATCCCCACTTAAGAGCCAAAAGCTTTTTCCTACATGAAGCATTAGATGCAAAGTTTGACGTTTTATTAGCGAAAGCGGCATAGTTTGGCCTTACAGCAAACTGGCCATCTGGATAATCGTCCATGAAGTTTTTGCAGCCCAGTGGCTTTCAGCCAGCACAGGATGTGAAGTGCAGGCTCTGATCTAATCTTTCAGTGTTTGCCATGCCAACTTCAGGCTGTCATGAGATTGAAATACAGCCGGGTAAGTGTATCAAGAAATATGTTCGCTATGTGGAAGCACTGAGGGAAATTTTAGCAGGAAAACACTGAAAGTATTTGTCAGCAGACGGGTAAATAAATCTGCAAAGATAATCCCCACAAATTTAAAAAGTGATCATAGGTTTCTGGAATTCTTAATTTCCAAACTTCATCAAAAGAAAAGTTTTTTGTCGCAGTCTAGCATATCATTTACACTGATGGGAACAAAATTGGATTTTTCTCTATTTTGCTCTGCATGGGGAAAGCCTGCGCTCCCAATGTTGTGTTCGGGGATGTAATATCTGTTAGAAATGTCTTGCCTCTGGGGCTTGCACCGTGGTGGTATGTCATGTATTAATTGTTATACGAGCAAGGAGCGGAGTCGTTTTAATGAGGGTGTGTGTGTTTGTGTGTGTTCACGCTCCAGTGTGTAGGTATTAATATAAACTAGTGTCTAATAGATGGTGTCATTTATTTTGTTCCTGTCCCCTGTCATTTAGGGCTGTGATCTGTCATGTCTGCATCATATACACCCCCTACGGCGCCATACACACACACAGACACACACACACACCCAGCTGTCAACAACCCTAACAGATGGGATTCTGCTGCATGTGGTCAGACCCCCTGGAGACTCACACACACACAAATGGGTGATGGGCTGATGCATTGTAAATGATATCAATAACTGCAGCCTGCTACATTACCTAGTGTTTATTAGGCCTGTTCTTCCTTTGTCTTCTGTGTGTGTGCGTGTGTGTGTGTGTGTGTGTGTGTGTGTGCGTGTGTGTGTGTCTGTGTGTGTGTGTCTGTGTGTCTGTGTGTCTGTGTGTCTGTGTGTCTGTGTGTGTGTGTGTACACATTCATTCAGAAACATACATTGCCCAAGTACTCGTTGCCATTTTATTCCCTTTGTTCCCTCCACAGTCTTTTTTCTCTCAGTGATGGTTTTTAATGAGTCTCATCCCTCATAGTCTGTGTTTAATCATACGGCGCTTTTTTTACGGACGAGTCCCCATTAAGCTGAACTTCCTCATCAGACGATCCTTGATCAGTGGAGCTGATAAAAGCGTTCCGATGGCTTTTTACACTTTCCCTGTCATCTCGCCTCAAAGGAAAGTTCCTCACTTTGACAGCTTTCATTTAAAACATCCTAGCCCTGCCACTTGGGATACACATGCCCTAAATAGCTACATGCAAATCTGAAAGCGGTCTTCTTAGATCATGCAAACATGCAGATACCCACTTCTCGTCTGTTTGTGAGGAGAATGGGAAAAACCCTCTGACACATTTGATCAATATTTGTTATGCAGCTTAATGTTTTTATTGTTATTTTCTGGCGTTTATGTCATCTTGGTTCAAGCATTGGAAGTTATAATGTGATTAGAAAAACATCTTCTTACAGAATATGCTTTGGACTGCAGATTCAGACATGCACTGAACGCAAGATGATTATGAGGGGGGTTGTATATGAGTACACAAATGTCTGAGTCAGTTGTGGCGGACGTTCTCCAGAGTTCTCAGCCCCGAGTAAAAAAACTCAGAGTTTGGCCATGTGAGAACATAGCAGAACATTATTAGGAGGATTCACCATGAGCGAGTGGGTGAGGACATTTCTAACACGCGATGGACCCCAAAACTGCAGTGATAGCTCCAGTCATTCCAGTCTAATCCAGTCTTAGAAAATATTTTGTCAGTTAAACTGGAAAGTGCATATTTATAAGAATCTTTAAAATCAAAATCCAAAGTCATACTCACTCATATAACATCAAGGGAAAGGATATTCTATTCACTGAGTCTGACTAGCAAGCCACCTCTATAACTCCATGCTGCAAGTGTGGCTAAAAGATAAATAAATGCAACTTTGGAAAATGATGGGCAAACTCTTACTTAATTCAGAATCTAATCAGATCCAATGTAAGTGAAGGGGTGCCAGAGTAGGTCCAATTCTCAGCTGCTGGACTCTGTACAAGTCGGAGGCGTTTGACGGTCTTTATGATTCAGCCAAGATTAAAGAGTGAACTGTGAACCGCGTAGGAAGAGCAAATCAGAAAAGCTGTTCTGTAGCTGTTGGATGACTGAGGACTCTGTGAAAGAATTAAGTGAGACCATAAAAAGGCCGTTTGAAGGCCGAGCTATCTGTGGGACCTCTTTCTTTCTTAGCCCGCTGTCCCCTTTTCCCCTAATTTCCACCGCAAAAAAAATTGTGCTCTCCAGCAAACTTCCAAAAAGTCAGGGGAAAGCCGCTTGATAATTGGTCCTCATTATGACATTGCATAATCTTCCAAGGAAGTGTAAAGGATTGACAACAGATGTATGATTTCCTGCTATGAACGTGCGTATGTAGCACATGTGGAGAGGGCAGAGACGGCAGAAGAGACAGAGATGGAGAGAGAGAATAGGAATGAGAGGTCCCAGATGGTGGCCAATTATGTGATGCTGGGAGTTAAAGTGAGAACAAAGGAGCTCATCACAGCGTGACGAACCAAACACTCTCCAGAGAGACACTCCACGCATTTACCACCGTCCCTTTGTCTCGTGGCAGAGTCAGGATTCAGAGATAATTGGAAACAGTCCAAAGGAGGGGGGGGGCTCAGCTAATACACAGAGTGTCATATTTGAACACAGAGCTCGTCAAGTGCATGCTCAGATAATACTGTGAGAGGGATGAAACCTCTTTGTCCAATTATAAGAGCTTTAGTTTTCCGTTTAGACCAATGAGGATCAGCTCACATGGGTTGTTTTTAAAATGTCCCACTTCCTCTCTTAGGATTCAGCTGCTTAGTGGAGCTGGAGGCTGAGAGTTGATAACACAGAGGCTCTGCAGTTGGAGAAGGTAGAAGAGGCCATTACTAAGACAAGTAGACTGCAGAGCTCACCGAAGGATTGTGTAGGTCACACTCGGCTGAAAAATCCCTGTGTGGTCGATGGAGGAATGTTCTGCCTGGCGATGCACACTCGGTTTCTGAGCTCTCCTCTTTGGTCTATTATAGGTGTGTCTATTGTTGGCTATTTTTGTCTGCATTGGATTATGTATTGTTTTAAATTAACCATCTAGAATGACACTCCAGAGGTCCAACAGTCTCCTCATGGAAGCACATTTTGATTCACTAGATCCACTACAAAGAATTCATAGATATCAGTGGCCTTGACATGACAAATTTTCTTTTCATCAAGATCCAGGAATTATTCTCTGAGAAATCAACAAAAATTTCAAATGAAGCCCTATGTCACTATGTTGAAGATCCGGATCCACATCAAAATCTGTTATTTGTTCAGAAATTAGCAAACTATTTAAAGGAGTAGAGTTTGACGTCTTGGAAAATGCCCTTGTTTTTCTTATTTGTGAGATTTAATTGAGAAGATCATAAAGACTGGAAATGGTGGTAAGATGCTAGTCTGGCTCTGTCCGACATATCTCTTTAGCAGCACCTTTAAAACTCACACAATTACAATCTGTACAAAATTTTTTAAAACATCAGCTATTTTGGTTTTATTGCCAACCAGCTGCAGGCTGTAGCCTTTAATTTACCAGACAAACATGAGTGCGGTATATAATATATGTCATAAAACTCTCTACCCGACTATTAAGTGTTTAAGTGCAGTATATTTACCCAAATATGCTGCTTTAAAGAAGCGCCACCTCTATCCTTCTCACTTTCCTCCTTCGCTCTTGGATGACTGGGGGTGGAACATCTCCTCAGAGACAGGCCTGCCTCTCTGTCTTCTTTTCTTTCTTAATCAGATTTCACATCACTGCCAGAACTGAGGCTGTGACCACCAGATGCAACTCTGTCTTTTTTTTATCCCCTAGAACCCAGCGAGACCAGGACACTTTCTCCCTCATCCTTTCCCTCTTGCTGTTGTTGGCAGCCTCCTGGCCATTATTAAAATAAATGGGCCTGGGCAACACGCTGTGTCCCAGCGTGGAGAGCTCTGGCTTTCAAGTGTCCAGTCAGGGGACCAGAGTGGTTTGTACATCGGCGAGATGTGATGGATATCCATCTGTTGCTGACGTTCACTCCGAGCTGCGTTTGTTTTGATCCCCTCATTACCCCGGGGAAGCTGGTGCTCAAGGTTGTACAGTCATGAAGCCGTAGCATTTACTCAAATGCCACTTTGTTAAAATGCTCCTCTGAGCTGTTTGTTTAGACGTGATGATTGTGCAGGAACGTCGATGCTTTCCACATGGCCCGAGCTGGGGTCTGAGATTGAGCAAGTATTCTCCCGCTGTGGTTCTGCACCTCATTATGCAGGATGGTTGATGAGCAGTGCAGCCTGTATGAGCTTTCCTCTCAAAGGACTTGGGGATATTGTGTAGATGACAGTGGGGCAGCGGTCTGCAACAGGAATACTTGGAATTCTAATTTTTGGCAGAATGCTTTCTTGTTTAATGTTGTATTGCCGAGGCATGAATCAAAAGCACATGCAGGAATTTCTCAACTTTCTGATTTTTAGCGTTTGTCCGTATATATTTACTGACCTCCTCAGGGACGTTCTGGTTCTTTAACCCTTCTAGGTTCAATACCTCAGCCTCTGCAAGCCCTGATGTGTTGCAGGGTGACCTCTCGGTTCTGCACTGTTTCCAACTACATCCTATCTACTGTTTAGCGTTTCACTCTAAATGTTTCTCCAGAACAGTTTTTTTTTCTCTAAACGTTTCTCCATGAGACTGGGATTACTGACATCCTGGTTTTCTGCTCTGCAACCGCTGGAGGAGCTTTGTGAAACACGCACAATCCAACGACAACATTTAGTGTCAGCAGCAATGGTTCAGATCTAATGATGTTCGGACAAAGTTCGGTGGCTGCACTTTGGTTCTTATTATCAGCCATAATATTATTACCATCCAAGGTAGATTCACCACATACAGAGATTGTTAAACAACATTACAGGCTCCTGTATAAGCCATGAATCCATATGATGTCCACTGCGTTTTAAGAAAATTGTGTTTTATTTGCAACGTCATGGAGAAATATTTCACTACCCACAATCCTCAAGTGTAATAGATTAAAGCTGATTGGAGCTTGCTTTTACCATGGAAATGTTTACCACAACTGTGAAAATCCTGTTGGATGGATCAGTGTAACATGACTTCTACGCCAGAGCACCACAGAAAATAACTACGAGGTTACATTTCAAAAAGGATACACATCATTTAAAGGGGTAATTCACGGTGGATTGCAGGATAGTTTCTTCACTCTTTAAATAATTATGTACACAGTGTAAATCTGCCCTTTTGGACTTCCCCATACTGTTTTGCTCCAAATCAAATGTGTATGGGTCATGATTCATCTCGCAGCTGGTCGGCCTGATCCCAGGCTTTAAACTCTGTTTATAAGGATTTTGCAAAACGTCAACGGAGAAAATGTATGAGAAATTTACTTCTGGAATCGAGCCATTGTTAAAGTGGGCGCACACTGTTACACTCCCTTTAATTGTGTTTTGACATCCCTCTTGAACATTCAAATAATTTTTGAAAGATGAGCCTCAACACTGGTGTGTGTTTGTGTGTGTGCGTGTAGTCCTTCCTAGGGAGCTCCTCATCCTTGAACCCCCAGTTTTTGTTGAAGTATCTATATCCTGTGTCTGTGTGAAAGCCTCAATAAGCTGTCAGAGCATACTTTATATGCTCCGCTTTGCCCTGAGAGCCCCAATAGCTCTCCCCACTGCCCCTGTCAGTGACTAACAGCCCTCTGCTTAAAAAGGTATACAATGATCCTGCTATACGAGCTTGTTTTTAAGGGAAGTGTTTGAAATTTACAGTTTCTGAGCTCGTCAGTTTCCCTAAATCTCCAGATAATACAGTTCCTCCACACCACATGAGAGTGAAACAGTAGCTGACTCTTAATCAGTAGCTTGAGGTACTGCAGCTGTTATTTTTGGGGTTGCTGCGTGCAGTGTTTGTGCTGCAGAGGCATCTGCTCGGCTCCTTTAGAGATCCACAGGCGAGTCGAGAGAGAAAAGCTCCCAACCACAAACATGCATACTGGATTTGCCTTCGAGACAGTGAGAATGAGTGGACTGCAGGTTGAGGAGAATGTGCTTATTAATAGTGCTCCTCTTCTTCTCAGGCTTGTAGGGAGATATTGCAAGGTCCCTAAAAAAGAGGCTTTTTAGCCAGTAGCCTTTAACCCAAACTGTAAGCAAGAGCCTGACGTACATGGGCAGAGATGAGGTCCAGATTTCTACCAAACCAAAACAGAACAGTAGGTCAGAAGCAAATAAACAAACATCAAGTGAGTGCATGTATTTAGATTTATGTTGTAGAATCGAGATGAGACTTTTAGGGTTTTAAAGCTCTGTGTTTTTCTGGTAAAAAGATATATATTTGTAATTGTACTGTTAAAGAAAGCCTAGTATAAGTCATTATTACTCATAAGGTATTTGACTCAGCAGATTCAGGTCATGGCTCAACCCTCTGTGCTTTTGTGTTTGTTTTCCCTTCAGCAAGTCCTGGTGACCTTTCCATTTTTCTTCCTCTCCTCTTACTCGGTATGAATTCTCAGTGTTTAATGTGAATGTAGAAGAAACTGACTGATCACGAGTAACATTTCAGCCTCATGTACAGGATCTACATTCAGCTTCTTTTAAAGGATGGGGCTTTTGAAACTTCATGGTGATTGTGAAGTTGTTGTTGTTGAGTCTATTACATCCCGTGACAATTGGCTTTTCCTACGGCGGGACCGTGAGCAGTGCCCTTTGTTTGATCCTGCTTTATGACTTCCTGTCCCAGGGCGAGGGAGGGAGCCTGCCCGTTTCCTGTTTGGACTGTACCGACTTTATGAACCCTAGCTGGTGTACTTATCACTCAAGCTGTCATCTAATTATGTATTTTTAGGGATGCACGATATGGATTTTGTTCAACCAATTATGATAACTGATAATTACCTGCTTCTCATGGCAGTTATCCATACCAATAACCAGCAATCTCACTTTTTTATATTTGTAAACGATTTTCATAAAACCTACTCGCTGTTGATTGTGAACCAGAGCATTTATGTGTATGCAGTAATGCCTTTCAGAGCCTCATCCAGCCACTGAGCCGTCAAACTAAGAGTATTCACTGGATTCACAGTCAGAAGCTTATAAGTCCTCTGTAAAAAATAAAAACTTTTGTCACGTACGTTGGTACACTGGCCTTTTCGCTGGCAAAACCCAGATTGATTGCTTTAGCCTCTTCTTCGTCACTAGCACACTTCTTGCACTTTTCAAATAACTAAAGCATTTTTCTCCTTGTTGACCATTTTTGGAAATTTGCAATCATGGTGTCGTCCTCTGACACAGTGAAAAACAACCACACTGGTGAGGACATGTGGTTCATGCTCGTATTAGACGGATCCCGGACATGCAGCTTTAACTAGACGTCATGAGCATGATAACTTTTCCCCTGCAGACTGCATCTCTGCTACCCACTGGTGTAGAAACATCATTGCAATTCTCTGCTCTATTTATCAACTTAAAAAAATACATATTATATATCCCTTTACTGGCCTATAATTTATCAATCCCCATTATTATGGTGCATCCCTATATATATTTTATTTTCATCATGCAATATCAAAAAATGCCTAACAGCTCTTTCTTCCAGTCCTAAATTCAAGCTTCATTAAATCAGGTTGTGTGTTATTAATGTTTTTATAGTGAGAATCCTCACTGATCATTCTTCAGTCCAGCTTTATAGATGTGTAGCTGATAGTTGGCCACCATGACAGGTGTTAATCTTCATTAATGAAGCATTCCTCACTTGGCATATACACCTATGATGTAATGAGTTAAAATTATGTTAACGCATAACACTTCTACATTCTGTGAAACACTGAATAACAAAGCTCTTGTTATTGGCTTCTTGAATTTCTGACCCGAGACCCTCGGCCTCCGGCCCCCTTTTCTTTTTGCCTCTGATGATGTAATTGTTTTGATGTGGAGGAAATGTTTCTCAAGTCCCTCCAGACATCTCACATGGATGTTTTGAACTTGTCAGCTGTGTAAAAGATGAGATCACTGCCAGTGCGGTTGTCTGGTGTCTACAGCCTCATCAAACCCAGTGTGGGTGCTGCAGAGCACGGCTGACACTGTGTCTAACATGTCAGGGATCAAAGAAGCATTTCAACCTGATCTACTGCACCTCTTCACACATCACAAAAGATTGTTAGGGAATGTAAAACCTGTGCTTATGGCCCATTCAAGTGGTGGCGGAAGAATTGGAAAAATGAGTTCCTGACTGGGAAAATTCACACGAACGCCACGTCAAGTCGGAGCAACATGACGGAAAGTTGTTGCACGAGTTACGGTCAGCTCCACCAGCTCTAAAATGTAACTTCTAATGTGAATTTGTCAAATGTTATATAGTTGTCACGTGCAAACTGCATGTCCATCACTTGTTGGCAAAATCAGATGATTGTGTGATTGACATGCATAAGTTTTAAATATTCTATATGCATTTCACACCTGAATCTCTTTCCTTCGCTCTTTGTTATTATACTAATATTGAAAAGAGGTGTCAGGGTGTTGTCTCCTAAACACACAAATACAACTCCATTCCGACTTCAAAGCAAATGAACACACTAAAGTAGGAACAACGATGTCGCAATTGGAAGATCCAAGGAACACGTAAATGCACAAGATATTCAATCCTTGAATTTTAAACTTGCTTTGTAGTTACAAAAACACAGCAACAGTGTTTCTGTCAAAGGCAGCAACTCACACTTTCTTGAAAGTTCTCTGATGTTATAATGCAAAACTTTATTAAGGCACAATTTAAAAGTTTGCCATCATAAAATATGACACCATAAAGTGCAGCAGTTTGAACAACCTTGGAGAACAACACGGTTCTCTCCGACTCTTGGTGCTTCTCAGAAGACGACTCCCCTCTATGTTGCCTCGCTTGAAGCAGCATGTTGCATAACTGGCATTTTGTTTCTGAATTCATCTGAGAAGTATTTTTTGAAAAGCGTCCTCGGCAGAGGCATTGAATGTGGTGATCCGGCGGGGGCGCACCGGCTCGGAGTGTGTGTACCTGTTCCCTGTTCTGCTCCTGCTTTCAAAGAGCTGCGTGGGAGTTTATGAGGGAGGGCACCTGTAATGTCTGTCTCACAGTCACAAATTCGAATTTTATAATGTGCAATAGCCAGGAGAGGGATGTGTGCTCCTTGTGTGAGGCAGTGTGAGATCGAGGAGGAGTGTAGGAGTTGTTTGGGTTGTTGGCATCTCTGGCTGCTGTCTTGTTCCCACCCTCCCTCCACTGTGACCTGATAATGCCTCACTCAGCACACATGAGGAAGTGTTGTTCAGCTACAGTCAGCGAGACGCCACCGTGATCCAGCCACACTAATCACTCCAACGCCTGCTCGGTATCGATCTGTAGTGGGAAACACAAAGTATCACACCATAAGAAAACAAATGGTTTGGATACAAAGTGCTACACAACAGAAAAAATTGTTAAAAATACAGAAGGAATTACATACATGATAATTTTAATAATATAATAGAGATAAAGAAAGATAATACCCTGACACCCCAAATGAAAAAGCTGTTTTCTTTAGACGAAAAATAAAAGAAGACACCGTTTCAGACAACCTTGTTTCCTCAGGCAATTCATTCCAGAGCCTTAGGGCCCTGATGACAAACGCTCCCTCTAGTTTTCAGTCTAGATTCAGGAAGTGACAGCAGACCCTCGCCAGGAGATCGCAAACTGCGCAGAGGTTTGAAGAGCGTTAAAAGATCACAAATATAACCACGGCTCCGGCCATGAAGAGCCTTAACAATACAATTTAAAAATCAATCCTAAAACAAACTGGGAGCCAATGTAAAAAAAATATTTCTGCTGAATTTGTTACATGCTGCAATGGTGTCAAGGTTTTCTGATTAAGACCAGAGGAAAGGCTTTGAGGTAAAAAGCATGTGGAATGGTTTCGGCATCTTTAAAATTGATCTTATTTTGGCAGTAGTCCTGACATGGTTAAACTCTTGTTTAGTTTCTTATCCCTCTTCTTCACCTGTGAATCGGAAAGGGAAAGAGAAGCCAAGTTCAGAGCAGAGTGAAGGTGAAAGGGAAGAGGAGAGTAGAGTGGTACATCAGAGGCGTTTAGCTGCAGATCTTCCTCTGGAGCCTGAGGTGCTTTGTCTGCCCTGCTAACACAGACTGGTCAACATAACAACCCAGTGACCAGGGTTCATGTTTGGAGCCGAGGCCGCCGCAGTCTCCATTGACTGAGGAATTGATTTTCCACTTGCACATTGACTCATCTTGTTCACCTGCTAATGAGGTTTTGACCTGACACCGATTTTTTTTTACTCATTATCGGTGACGGAGGGGAGGATCTTGGAGGGTGTGGAGGCTGCTGTGAATTAGTTAAAGAAATAGCTGACCAGGTCGTCCTGGAAAAAAGAAAAAAATGTCGAGCTCTTTTCTCCATCAAGGAGGATGTGTTTTCATCACTGTTCCCGCTGAACAGAATATCACAAAACGTTATTCACCAATGTTCAATATAACTTTTGATGGACGAAAAAATGGGAACATTGAGAGATCTGATATCTTTTAGTTTTTTCAATATGATGCGGCTTGATTGAATTTAAGGGGACCGTGGGCCTTGGCGGAGGTATGCGCTCCACTGATGCTGTTATTCTAACTGATAGGGAGCCAAAAAGCTTGTGTGGATGGAGATGTTGGAGTTTCAAACTAAAACATTGTGGTATCGATGTAGCCTTAGCTTAGCGTAAAGACTGAAAAAACGGGAAAACATATCAGCTCTATCGATATCTACTTTAATCCAAGTCTTGGTTTGATGGGATGTTTAAGCAGTGACCTCCTGAAGTTGCCGCTGGTTGCCTGGTAACTTTGTAGACGTCAGCCTCCTCTTCATAACACTTGGAAATTTTGTATAAGTAGCAATTTTTCACCTTAGAAGCACTGAGTTGGTTTTGACTCTCCCTCTGTTTGAATCTTGAGGTGTACCTGTGTTAAACTTGGTCTTATCCAAGCCTCTCCTCCTAACTTCTAAATACTCTAATTTGATTCCCCCCTGCACATTTTCCTTCAAACTCCAGTTGTGTAATACGTTCTTATCTCATTTCATGTCATTGACAACCGTCCTGTCACACCTCCTCCTCCTCCTCTCTGTTATAGTCCCGTCTCCCTCCTCTCTATCCGTTTAATTTTCCAGGTGGCTGCGTCCAGTCAGCCACGGGTTTACACTTCAGAGTGAATTATTCAAGCAGGTCAGCGGTGTTGTCGTCCTGTGAGGCTGCACTCTCTTCATCACTGGAACTGGGTCACACCGTTCGCTTCAGATGCAACGCAGCCGTGTCCCAGTCAGGCAGAGACCTCGACTTCAGTGTGCTGGGTTCACAGCCACATCACTGGAGGACAGGGTGGGGTTTATTTGCAGAAATCACAGCCAACTCTAGTTTACAGCAAAGAACATGTCACCTCTAAGACTCACTTTTTGAGTTTGTCCTATTTAAATAAATTAAACTACTGGCAGGTATGACAGCAACCTGTCTGCGCCTTTTCCAGAAATACCTGATGACAGTGATGCTTAAACATCAAATAGACCCACTATGTATTTCGATGATAATAGTGTGTAGTTTTATAATATTAAGATGTTTGAGTAGCTTAAGTGATTACAATTCATTTTACAGCAGTATTTAGGGTTTTGAACATGTAAATTGTGCAGGTTTTATTTAATTTTTCATACAGTTTTTTTTTCTTTTTCTATTTAAAGCTAAACCCAAGTTGAATGTTGGCTGAGAATGTAGCTGCAGTGTTTGCTGGGGACGGGTGGATCAGATGTAATTAAAGAAAGTTCACAGTGTTGTTGAGCTGTAATTATCCCCACAGAGAAGCTTCTGGTGTGTATTGAACAAATACACTTGGAGCCTAGGGAAGACTCATTTGAATTTTGGTGTCGACTCCGCATCTAATGTTTTGCCTTTTAGGCTTTTTTTTTTTTTTAGCTGCAACTGTGTCACAGACAGACATTAACTCTGCTACTTTTCAGATATCAGGCTGACTTGGTTCACTTTTATATCATTAGTGCTAACTTTGCTTTATACAGATACAGAGAAATCAAGTGTGTCGTTAATCTTTGTGGGTAGACATCCGAGTGATTTGAATATTAATCAAATCATAATGAGGAATTAAATTAGACAGGATAAATCACAAGTGAGCGTCAGCAGTTAAAGCAAATTAAGTGGAAGTATAAAGATGTAATAAACATCTTGTATGCACACAATGACCTGGATATCTGGATGGATGCTGCATGGTGAGGTGCAGCACCTGCAGTGTTGCTGCTTCACCATTTGCTCTTGCATCACCCTGCTTGTCAACTGCTTTGTGAGCTTTGCTTGCTCATGTTCAGTTTACCTCTCTTACCTCTCTCCTCTGTCCCTATCTGCCTCCAGCTTGTGCCATTTAGACTCACAAATACTCCTCAGTTAAAAAAGCCTCTTTAAAAAACTTTTCTAGTGAGTTGTTACCAGATTTACATGTAAGTGAAGTGTTAAGGCTTTAAATATCAGACTATTCGTAGCTTTTCGAATGCTTTGTTTTTCCACCCACTCTCCATCATAGAGAAGATGCAAAAACACGGATCCCCATTTCATCTTAACCACACCCGACAACAGACTGGAGCTATAAATGATAATGTAACCTCCTCCCAGCTCTTTCTCTTTTCTTACCCCCTCACTCTCCATCACCACCTTTTGTTCTGAAGTGCTTAATAAGTGATGGAGCGCTTAATCGAAGGAAGCTCCCCCCCCTCGCCACAATCGGCACAGATGAAAGAGAAGCAGGAATAATCTGCGGAGCACCCCGAGGCTGTGATATCCCAGCCTGCCAAACCCCCCCCTCCCACCTCTGCACTCCCATTTTAGCACTCACACTGTACCCTGAAGGACCCTCTCTCAAACGCCCCCCCCCCCAACTCACACACACACACACACACACCTCCTTCTTTACACTGTTTCCCCTTCCTATGTCCTGCTTTCGAGAAGGCGGCTGCAAAGATCAAAGTGGGAGAGTAGGTCATCCCTTAAACATACTTATAGAGACCCTTCAAATTGTAATCTGATTGAATTACACGTCCACAACATGGCTTGCGGCCATCAGTGTCACTGAGTCGATCCTGTCAGTCACTCACAGGCCCCAGAGAGCGCACATGATGAAAACGCAGCACTTTGGGGTTTTTGATGTGTAAGTTAGATAAGCTTGACGCCGCTTCCCTTTTAGGCATTTCCTTTTTTGATACGCAAGTCACATATGATCACATCTTTGCTCACAAAGGGATTACAGTTGGAACAGTACAGAGGTGAGGACAGGAATGTAAACGTGCTGGGATTGTGCAGGATGAGTCGGAGCTGCAGTTCAAAGCTGGGGAATCAAACTGCTTTCAACATAAGAGTCAATATATATAGAGCAACATTAAGCAGCGCATTGTGGACATTATACTTGTTCTTTCAATTTCTGCTAGCTGTGTAAGTTTATAGTATAATGCCACACATATTCAGTTTTAAAAGAACAGCTTGAAGTTTTTGTGAAATATGTTTATTATCTTATATGTCAGTATTTTACAGTACCATATTTAGCAATGTTTATTCATTTGCTGAAAGTTTCATTAGATGAGATGATCAATACCAATGTCCATAGCTTAATTTAGCATAGACTGGAAACAGGAGAGCATATACCTCTGCCAAGGCCCAACAGTCCCCTTACGAAACCACATTTAAATTCACTAGATCCAGATTTTTATTTTGGATCTGCACCAAAGTCCACAAACTCATAAATATCAGTCCCGAAACAGATTTTTTTTTTCCATCAAGCTCCATGAATATTAACATCGTAAAAAACTGTGTAAACATTGATGCCCTATATCACAGTTTTAAAGAAAGTGGATACAAAATCAGCACCAGGTCTCCTCCTTGACAAGTGCATAGTGCATCCTTTCACCAAGTTTCGTGGTAATCCATCCCAACTTTTTTGCATAATCCAAACCAACCCACAAACAGAGGGGAAAACATAACCTCCTTGGAAAAAATACATAAATACCAACCTCATCTCTAAAGCGCTTTAATTAACAGGTTATATATAGATAGAAAATTATTGTACACCAAAATGTTAATATGGAAAGTTTTATATTTTTTACAACATTTTCTCTCAGGATACCTCGAGCCTCCACTTTTGAGGTTTAGAGGTGCAGGTTAACCTCAAAAAGGAAGCAAGTAAGTTTATTCTCAAAATATGAAAACACTCCTTAAACAGTGGAATAAACCACCATCCATACATATTGTACAGGTCAGGCAGGACAGAACCTACAGACTCCACAGTGAGAGGCCCCAGTTGGATTTGAGCCTGGAACAATCTCCCTGTGAGGAGAGACATGGCTCAGCTTCCTATTCCAAAATCTGGAGTTGCAGTTACAGGATCTCGTTCATGTCAGATATTCCAGCTATGTCATTTATGACTAAGTTACATCACTCACTTGGTTTGTTTCATGCAAAGAGGGAACAAAGTGAAGGTCGGCTACAAATATTTACAGGCAGATGTTTTCAGCAGCTGTATAAGGCTCACATGATGTGAACTGGAAAGTAAAACAGGGGCTTGTTGCACGGCAAGCACTTGACTGTCGACTGACTTCATTACACGAGCGCCAGGACCATCCCTCGTTCAATAACCAGGCATGGATTCCGAGCTGCTCCGTATTCATGTCAGAGCGCCGTAGTCGTTAAATTGATCATTAATTTATCTCTGGCCTCACAAAGGTGTCTGTGATTGGCAGGGTAGTGCTGAAGCCTGCAGGAGCCGAGGCCAGAGAATCGCAGAATCAACAGAATCACGCTGCTTCTCAGGGAGCAGCCGTGCTCTCTCTCTCCCCCCTCACAGAGTTTGGAGTAGAAACCAGGACCTGGTTCAGCGCTCCCTTCCCCCTTCAGTCTGGTCGTATGGAGCAGCTTTACGAGGGGCTGTGCCACCCAGCCCATCTATAATTAAGAGCCAGGACTGGTCCTGATGTCAGAGCATAGGCACTCAGACCTGAGCCATCTGTTCCCTCACCTTTTTGAGATTTATCTGCATATTAACATTAAATAATACCCTGTTTTAAGATGTAATGTCTGTAAATTGACCTTCAATAACTTGGTGGTAAATAAGATGTTCTGTGGACCTCCTGTTGTCTTTGTAATGATGGCAGAAAAACAGAAGAATTAAAGTACTATAACCCAGCCTCTTTAACGCAGCAGAATGGAGTGCTTAGCCCCAAACCTAGTAGGAAAACATCGCAAGGATTTCCACTTTTACTAATTACTCTCCGCTCTTTCATGTAGTTTTCCATTCCCACAAGAACTTAATCTTATCTCCCTGTTGAATGCCCTCCTCCTCCTCCTCCTCCTCCCCGTCTTGCATCCTCCTCTTTCTTTTTTTATCTTTCCCATGTCTCCCAGGCTCAAGGCCCCACACAGTTCATCTTCTCATACAGTTAAATTATCTCTATGGTATACTTTTATCTATGCCAGGGCCATTATTCCACACCTCTTACACACAGTGAAACCAGGGAGCTGAAATATTTTGCTACCGACAATATTTAGACAAACATTATTGTGATGCATCACTCTCCTGTTCTTATTTTCCATTTCGATGTCACATATGGAGTAAATTTTGGTTCTGGTGAGCTTGGGCGGTCTCGCTAACTGCGAGCGCTATTTTAATATGCGGAGCTGTGTGAAGTGAACCCACAGTATTCTGGGTTAACATGTCTGCATGCACAGTCAATGTATGGGCATGGTGGTTTTTACGCCATAAAAAAGTTATGAGCCAACACCAGAGAGAGCGAAGCGCAAGATGTATGAATGTACAGTATGTGTTTGTGTCCCGCCGGGGGAGTGCATACGTGCGTGTGTGTTCGCTCCATGATTTTGTCGATGTAATTCGTGGTGAAGTCTCGGAGTCTGGTTGACCCGGTCATAGAGACGCCTGGGAGCTGCTGCTACTCTAAGGAATAACTGTGATCTGTGAAACTTGAGTTTTTTATGAATTGAGTCTACCTGGATGACCACAGGTGATCAACTTCATCATTGTGATTTTAGTATATATGAAGAAAAACAGTCATAGGAAATGTCACGGGGAAATAAAGAGGTTAGAGAAGACAATAACATGACACACTGCTGGAATGTGAGGGAAACATAAACCGTCTGTTATCCGTTTCTGTTTTGGGAGCTGCTCCTCTGCCACTATCCTTAGACTTTGAGGCTTTTCTGGACGGTTAAAGATAAAACCAGCAGCCGAAAACATTTGAATGCAGCTACAGAGCAATGTTAAAATTAGGGCCCTGCATGACTGAACAGAGGGGAGAGGCATCGGCCACAATGTGAGACGATGTAATGTGTGATGTGCAACCACTGTGGTCACAAGTGAACGTTATGATTTATTGGCTAACTCTAAGACATGGAGTAAGTGTAGGATTCAAACAGAAGATTCATACATCCACTGTCAGTTACACAGCAACACTGACCTGGATTTTAGAAAATAATTATGGATCTCGATTGATCCAAATAAACATTCAGATCTACTAAATTTAAATGTGTGGAGAGTTGTCGGAGGTATCCGCTCTAGTGAGTGCCATTCTAGTTACTTATCATTTATCATTTTTTAGTTCTAACAAAAAGAATGTTTTTTTTCTTCTCAACAGTTACATAGCTTCACTTTAAAGTCTTGAGAGTTGGCTCTACCAATTCTCAAGACTATAAGCCAAATTACAATCAGCCGACACTCAAAAAGTAGCAATTTACATCTTCAGTTTGTGAATTAAATACTCTGTTCTTTGAGAGTCGATTAGACAAAATAAAGAAATTAGTCACGTCACCTCAGGGTTTTAAATCTTACTAGAACTATGTCATTACTATGAAGTCAAAGAAACAATCAGGGATGCACCAATCTGCTGTGCAGGATCATTACCGGTGCTGATCCTCAACCTCATTAATCGTTGTGACTGATCCACATCGAATTCAGATCTTCATCTTTGTAAAGTTCAGTGTTTCTGCTCTCGGTTATTGGGACTTCAGATTTGGTGACACATAAATCCACACAGCGAGTTATAGAGTTTCTGAATTTGGGGGAAAATAGAGTAAAAGTCTGACATATGCACTGAGTTTGGGTTATGGGGGAGAGAAATTTGGAGTAGTGCATCTCCATCAAACATATATTGACTGATTCAGGTCAATTCCAGGCAATGATGATGACTATGATTTACTTTTTCATTTTCCTGCCTTTGTTCGTCTCTTTGATGGATGCTGTGGTAACAGACCTGTCTTACATCAAGCCTGACTGAAGCACGTATATAACTCTGAACATACACACACAGTTAAGACACTCGTCTATTTCTGTGTGCCCCTTCTCTATCATCTTACCCAAAAATATCTCCCATCTCCCTGTGGGTTTTTCTTTTTCTTTTTCTTCCCCCGATTTTCAATACATGGTTTTCCCAGACATTCTTTCCGAGATGTGACGCATGCAGTGCGCATATCTCATAGTTACGAAGCCTGGAGGTTAAAAATACTCTGTGGCGAGGGTTGGCTGAGGTCTCCTCCATATCAGCCCACCCCACCCACCCCTGGTCTCCTCCGCTGTCGCCCACTAAACGTCAGACATACAGACTGTCCTGTTTGATGCTTGATCGTCGCCACACAACACACACTAACCCACATGTTTTTAGACTGTGGTATCAACTGTCTGCTGCTATCTGAGACGTCTCATGATGACATGGTCAGTTTGATTTGTTAATCTCAGAGCTGACACAAAACTAACAACGGTGCAGTGCCAGTTTTAAACCTGCCTGTTTCTCTTGGCTTGTGTTAATGGTCAGAAGCTACCTCAGAATTACTCCTTGGCCTTAGTGAGTCCTCCTCAAACAGTTTGTGTCCAAAGCTTTTTATAAACTGTCTTTGGTGCAGAGTGAAGTGGAAAAAAAAAAGGTTTGTGTTCATCCTACCTGGTTTATCTGCAGATCTATTAAGCAATAGACATAGTGTTCAGACACAAGTTTCCCAAAATATAAGCTCTGTAATTCAGCTCAGTAAATAAGAATCGTGTTGCACTTTAACTTGCTAAATAGGAAGTGATTCTATAAATGTTGCTGCCATGACGAATTTCAGTACCCGTGAATGTCTGTATCAGTCTGATATGGTGAAATTAAAAACAATCACATTATCAAAAATAATCTGGCTGTGATTTTTACGTGCGGTTTGACCCAGTTACCAAACATTGCTGTAATTTATCCGAGTAAAAAACAAATTGTGTGCCTATATCGTACCAAACTCAACACTGCACTTCCTTGCGCTCTTAACAATGCACATGCCAAGCTGGAAGTCGATAAAATGAATCTTAATATATATCTACATCAATCATTTAAGGCTCTTGATGTTGAAAATTTTTTCCTCCAGTGATTAAATCTGATTGTTTTACATTTCTGGGGAACTTGCTCCTCTCCTTATCTGAACCCTTCATGAATCCCTGTACCAGGCATCGGTTTACCTGCCTGCACACAGCAGCTCTGAATCATAACAACCATTCAGCCCGGCAGACAGTCCAATGTCTCACTGCTCTTTAAAATGCAGCCTCTTGTCTGTAACCTTTCCCCAGCAGATTGTTTCCCCCCTCTCCTCTAATTCAAATGAGATGGGACAAGGTGGATGGAGATGGAGTTTGACAGGCACACACCAGCTCCCCCTTCTTCAGATCGATCCAATTTTTTTACAGAGGAATACGCCGTTTTAAGAGCAGCCGGCTCTGGCTGTCCTCTATAATAAAGATGGTGATTGGCTCTGCTCGTGTCCCAGGAGGTGTGGGTGTCTGTGAGTGACTTTCCAATGTCAACAGACGGGGGTGAGGCATTGTAGTGGAAGAATGCACGCACAGTCGCACACACAGTTACACTGAGTGGAAAATTGAAATGGTTAGAACTGAAGAAGAGGATTGTGGTGAGAGAGAAAAACAACACAGACAGGAGGAAGCAGAGGGTGGAAAGAAAAGGAAAAATGTAGCCAGTGTCACATGAACGTTGGACATGACACCGTGGAAGCTTTTTAAAGCTTATTAGATTTTTTTATCCATTACAACATTTATCTGCTGTTCATATTTCTCAATCAATACCTCCCCACTTTATAGTTTCACACCTTCACGGCCTCTTTCCTCTTTATCACATCTCTCCCTCCACTCTCTGGGAAAGGTTGACGAGGGGTCAAAGCACTGAAGAAGAGGCAGTTGTCCTTCTTTCCTCCCTCCTTCACTCTCCATCTCTCTGCCCCACTCGCCTTTCTCATTGACTGTTTATTACTCCCACCATCCCTCCCTCCTCTCTTTTGGAGGTGTGTCCATCAACATCTGGAGGAGTGGGGGCTGCTCTGTGACAACGGGACCTCATTCACTCCCCTGAGCTTCCTCCCTCCTCTCTCTCTTTCTCTCTCTCTCTCTCCCTCTCTCTCTCTCTCTCTCTCGCTACAGCGCTCTGTGTCTGTGTTTGCCGTTGTGGAACTCAGATTTGCCCAGTGAGGAGATGTTGGCTGCTGACTGTGGAGTGAGCTCACAGATAGAAAGGCACCAATGTGGAATTATTATCAGGCTTATCAAAGAAACCATGGCAGCATCTTGTCCTCCTTCCTTTCATCACTCTCTCCTCTTTTGAAGTGAGTGATCATCTCTTGGAGCCTTTTTTTTTGCTGTTGTCGGTGAATTCCCGGAGTGTCTCTCCACCAGCATCACCTGGTCCGCTGATCTGTGAGAGGTTAGCGTGGGGATCCAGCCAACTTCCTCCACCTGTGTTTTGGTGGGAGGGGAGAAACCAAGAGGCGTTAGGATGACGGAGATCCTGGTGCCGGATGTAAATTTGAACTCGGTGTGCGAGCGTCTGGAGCAGCACTGCTGCGTGGACCAGAACCAGCACAATCTGTCCAGCCAGCCGCAGACCCCCGTGCTCAAGAGGCACACCAACACCGGGGCCAAGCTATGGGGCCGCGTCCGCAGCAAGCTCCTCAGACAAAAGGTCTCTGGCTGACATATGCACACACACACACACACACATGTCACACACACACATGTCACACACATACACAAGCTGTGTTTCCTCTTCTCTTTTATCTCCCTGTTCACTCGCATTTGTTCCTTCCTATTCATCACTGTGTCACTTCCATCTGTTTGCTATGTGTCTCTTTCATGTTCAGTCTGTTCCTCTCCATGTGTGCACTCTCTCTCTCCGTGGGTCTTTCTTTCAGTTGACTATTGTTCTTATCGCAGCGGTCTATTGACTGCATCCACACGGCAAGTGAGAGGGCTAAACTCTGACCTGCAGTGAAATCCACTACAATACATGCTAAATACTATTTATATACATTTTTATTAAATTTACTATAAAATCTTTAATTTATGCCATTTGACTTAATTATCCAGGAGAAACTTATAAGGCTAATTATTCTTTGGATACTAGACTATAATTGCGAGAGACGTAAAGAATTGTCATCACTGTATAAACCACCGTCCGTGTTTGTGGAATAATAACTTCCTCCTCCCTATTGCCATTCCTGTCACTCTCTCCAGCCACTCGTCTGTGTTTTTCTTCATATTAAGCTACTAGTGAGGACTGCATGCTATTTCCAAATAAATGGTAAAGCTTGTAGTTCAGTTTCAGCCCGGCTCCCTCTGCTGCTAAGTGGAGGTACTGTCTCCGTCTGGTAGAACTGATCTAATACCCCTTTGGCATTTTAAGCTTAGATATTTTTATCTGCCTCCAATAATTAACTGTCACAATATCCTCAGAGTTTTTTCCCAGTATTTACCAAATAGGTTTCCCGACAGCGTTTTGTTATTCAAAAACTCTTGTCAGTTCATTCTGTTTGCATGATTTCAAAATTTGCAAAAGATTAGATGGAAAAAATCGCCACATGTGCAGTTACAGGTCATTTGGTGAATATATTCAGGTTGGACTGTGTTGACGGATCTGTTACCCAAAGACGAGTACACACACAGACACCAGACACACACATACACACACATACACACACATACACACACACACACACACACACACACTTGCACTCATTTACATACAAACAAAAGTCTGGTGGTGCATAGTTTAAATGCAGGTCTGGGATTGTGACTCATGCATGGGTGGAGGAAAAAGGAACATTTTCTTTTTCTCCAGATGCTTTCTGTATGTGGAAAATGGAGAGGAAGCACGTGTCCCTGTTCTAGTTCTATGCATAGCTCTGCACACGCAGCTAAAACTATGACTAATGTGCCCAGATATGAGCCCTGGATGAATTTCTCTTTTTTAGTTTTACTGCATGTTTGCACATTTATTTAGCAGTCTTCCTCATCTTCTTCACAAGTGCATCAGCAGCAGTTTTGGCTCTAGTATGAACTGTTTGAGAACAATAATTCAAGTCTAGGGTTGACTTGACCTTTCCTTCAGCGCTTTCCATTATTCAACAGGCCAGAGAAAGGCTGATCCCTGGTTGTACTGGCAGGGATAAAACTTGGAATTACTTTCTAAGCCCAGACTTAAATGCATTGACCTGCAGGTCCTGTATTGATCATTCTTCCCCCTTTACACAAATCCCCTTCTTAATGTCAAAGAATGTGACTTAAAGACCATTTCTCTATTTCATTTTCATCTCAATTTGGCAGCTTTATATTTAGCTTGACAGCATGTGATCCTGCCTTCCAGCCCATCACCCTGAGCAGAAATCCCCTCTCACCCAAATGCTCTGTTCATTCATTCATTTTGAATGAAGCATTGGATGCCAGGTTTTATGAGTAAACTTGTGTTGCAGTCTTTTCCTTTTGATCCTATCTGCTTTCCTACCGTGCACCCGCCCCCTTCCCTGGATTTCTGCCTCGACACGGTGGCTGTGAACGCAATGTTAAGTCATCTGAAACAGGAACATGTCAGGGGGGGGGAAGTGTGAAATAAATTCATTAGAAATGTTTTTACATAACATTTTTCTCCAATATCCAATTTCTTTTTTATAGCTTCAATCACTTATTTTCAACAGGAATAACAAAAATTCTTTCCTGTTTTATTTTGACTATAAAACTGTCACTTTCTAAAACATGCAGCTATCTACTCTGAGGAGGAACTTTAAAGAATTATTCATGAAGAATTCCCAAAGACCACGGGGGCTGTTTTTCTGTTTGCAAGCATCTGTGTTATGCATCATATTATTTGGAGGAACATTGATCTTAGCGGATGCATGGCGGTATGGAAGCACAGCGTCGAAATTGTCCTCAGCCTAAAGCGGCACCTTAATTAAGACACAGTCTAATGAGATGCTGGGCTGGCACTGAACACTAATTGGCCTCTAACCAGACATTGTGTGTGCGTCCCAGCAGAAGAAGAAATGATGATCAAGCGGTTAGCGGGTAGTTGTGTGTCTAACTTCATGTTTGGCTGTTTCTGTGGCTGGTGACCTGCTTGCCGGGCACGTTTTTGTTTATATTTTCTTTGTAGACTTTCCAGCCAGCTTAGCGGGAAGAAAAATGGAGCCGTCGTGCCGGCTTAGCAGTGGAAGAGAATCAGATCCAACTATTATCATCCGCACTCACTCTACCTCTCGCCCCCGCTGCATTTTAACCCAAATACGAAATTATGTCTCCCATTTGAGCATGTTGATTAGTGCAGAGGAGATATTAAGGTTTCATCCTTCCCGTGTGCCTAAAATGCCAGGCAGTCCCATAATAGCCCTTTTTATATAGGCCACATAAATCTCCGTCTGTCCCCACCGGAGGGCATGGCCTTTTATTGGCCCCAATCCATCCCCAGTGTGTGAGATCTGCCATTGGTTAATGAGCTCCAGGAGAGAGAGCAGGTCACTAAAGCATTCTGAGGTTGGTGCCCACAATGACCCGCTCGGCTCTGGTCCCACAGCCGGCCGTGTGCAGGTGGGCTTTAATCTCAGTGGGGTGACAAGGCATTCATCATGTAATTAGGCTGTGAGAGTTGGGAGATGGGAATTTTCGGTATGTTGTTAATGTGCTATAACAACCGTCTGGGCCCAGTTAATAATGGGAAGGTTGTCATAGTTGTACATGAAGATGATGAGTCAGTTACAGCTGTGGTGATGCTGGTTGCAGCTGCTGATGCTAATAGAGCTGTTCACCTGTTTATTCATAGTTCAGTGAAGCTCGGCTCAGTATTCGAAACCCTGAACTGGAGAATCGATTGTTGTCGCTGTTGAACTCACCGATCGTCAACATCACTTACGTTGATGAGTCCTAAATGCTCCTGCTATTTTATTCATATTATCATGTGTCCACCTTGCATCAAGCTTGACATTGTACTTCTTTGGCTCTTAACGACACACGTGCCAAGTGTGTAACCACCAAGAGGAATGATTCTCGAGATAAGTGTTTCATATACATACAGATGTGTGGCTATAATTAGTAGATGGATGGATAGTAGAGGGCCTTTAATAGAATTGCAAATAAAATGTTTCATACTTTTTGCGGAAAAATGTTAACCATCCATTTTTACTGAAGCATATAGGAATACAGTGTATTAGACAGGGACATTTTTTGCTTTAGAGCATCATTGAATACAGTAAGTGCATGTATTCAACTCAAATCCAGCGCATTAAAGGGCTTTTTTCCCCCTTTTCTATTCTTAAGTGTAGGATAACTCACAATTCCTTCCGCATCAGTGCTCTTACTCACCCAGGCTGCAGGCATGGCTGTGTTGCATAAGTGTACTATGAATCCTGTGTGTTGCGGTTTACACACCCTGCCAAACACACCGCCTGAGAGTCGAAAGGCTTATCCGCGAATCGCTGCCCTCCGCCGGCCCAGAACCCGAGCCGATTGGCCCGCGTGCGGAAGTCGGCGGACGAGGAAACATGGCAACTGAGTCACATAGGCCTCAAATGGCCACAGTGACATCAGCAGCTGCTGAGTAAAGACGCTCTCACTGATGCAAACATAAACATTGTGCTTAAGTGGATCATGAGTCTAAAAATAGTGATGCGCTTGTATTTGAGGCAAATTACAACGCATTGTAATGTGTTAGCAAGGAATGAAAAAACAACAACACAAGACTCAATCACTGCACAAACAATTCCTGTAATCCTGCTGGAGTTGAGGAGCCCTGCAGTTTGAGCAGCGTTCTAATTAAAGCACTAATAAAACGCTTTCTGCAGCTGAATGAATATTTAATCAGCCAGAGAGCAGCAGAGGAAAACTGCCATGAAACACCAAGGACAAATTAAACAGAAATTCATTAATTTAGCATATCAGAGGATCAAGTCGTGTTTTGAATATTGTCACCAGCATGTGGTAACTCTGCACAGCAGCAGTGGGCTAATTACGTGTGTGGGGATTTAATTATTAAAGGCTCTACACATCACTTCAGTTATTGTTGGACATAATGTCTCCTGCTGCTTTACTAATTGTTTTACATCTTCATAAACCAGCACTCATTTCTACAGACTCTTCACATACTCACTCTTATCATTTACATTGACTTTGTTCTTTTTTGACATATGTATTTTACCAAACTGTGTCAATCATTTCATGAACAACTTTTAAACTCCTTTTACAAGTTTTTCGTTTTCCAGTAAAGAAAGCTTTCATGTATAGTTTTCCAATGGATGATCATGCCACAGACCCTGTTTCAGTGTTTCAGACCTTATGCATGGTTTTGTGCAATGGCTGCAGGAGTCTGCCTTTTTTGTTCTCCTGCTGTAGCGTTGCATGTGAGGAAGCACGTCTCCAGTGTGACGTGGGGGGAATGTAAACAGCCCCAGTGGGGGTGCAGCCCTCTGACTGGCCCGTCTGTGTCAGTCTGTTGTTGCCGTCAGTCTCATGATGACCGCAGCCGTGTGGCTCACATCCCACTGGAGAAGGAGGAAGTCAGTATCAGCCGGTTCCCGTAGTGTAGTGGTTATCACGTGAAAGGTCCTCAGTTCGAAACTGGGTCGGAAAAGTATTTATTGATCTATGATATATTCCCTTAAAGATCCAGTGTTAGATGTAGGTGAAAGGAATCTAAAGGCAGAAATTCAATATAAAAAAAATCCTAGTTATGTTCTCACGAGTGAAATCACCTTAATTGTATCAATTGTTGTTTTCTTTACCCTAGAATGGGCCCTTTATACTTTTATATTTACATCGGGAGCGGGTCCCTTCATGGAGGCCGCCACGGTTTTGTACAGTAGCTCAGACTGGACAAACTTAACAATTTTTAGTTTTTTTTTTTTTAAACTGAAGACTACCACTGGTTCTCTTTCATGCTAGCAAGCGGAGGGTGAGGTGTTGGGTATTCAGCTGCAACATGAAATTTCACCTCTACATGTCGCTATATCCTACACATTGAACCTTTAAATTCAATCAAGCTGCAACACATTTCACACACTCACCTATATATGACAAATTCATCAAGATCCGCCCCATCTCACAATATTAAAGAAAGGAATTTTATTTAATTTTTTTTTAAAACAAACAATCAACTAACAGTCAACTAACTTGAAGTGATTGTACCTCTGTACCAAGTTCCTCTTGCTGTATTTGCTATTTCCCTGCATTGGCTGTATGAAAGAAAGAGCATGAGGTAATAAAGCAGCCTGACTTATCTTATACTTGTTCTGTGTGTGTGGAGCAGTCACGGCAGAGTACAGGCTCACAGCTGTCTGTCTGCCTCTGCTTTTGAAGTTGAGATTCTCTGTGAGATATTTGTGCCTGTGCTCCACTCGACTGACAGACAGTCCAATCAGTGGCTGGAAAAGATACTGAAGGCAGCCATCCGTTACAAGTTGCTGCCACGTGCCGCCTGTCGCACTTATTTCAAATGCTTAAACACAGAGAGGAAGGATGGCATGAGTATGTACAGAGTGTGTGTCTGTCTGTCATAGATACACAAATGTATTTATTGTATTCTATAAAAGGAAAAGGCTGCAGCTTTCTGCCACCACTGGAATGCGTACAAATCCTTTTAATAAGCGGTCCATGGCACAAATGAGTGAATGCAACAGTTGGCTACAGTCAAAGTACGTTGGTATTAGCTCCAGGCTGCGGTCTGCTGGGTTCTCCCCTCAGTCGTGCCCCCCCGCGATACTTTTCACTACTGTCCTACAAAGAGAGCTTTGACACCACAGTGATGCCATCCTCATCTGAACCATATAAGCCTGAGGATGTCTCTAAAAAAAGTTAAAACTCAAAACAGTTTCTGACTGGTATCTTTTTGTAGACACTTCTGCATGAATGCGCTTAGATGTTGAAGCGTGCTGGAAATCTCCTTTAAGCATTCAGGAACAGTTTTAATTTTACTTGAAAGGATACTGAAGTGAGGTTAATCAGTCATTGTGGACCCTCTGTTTGGAATTACCTACCTCAGGTCCGCTACAACCCTTTCCTCTATCAAAACCAGCCATATTCTTGGCAATGTTTCTTATTTACCTCAAAAACAACATGAATTCAATGTCCACCACCTTCAGATTGAGATGAACATAACCAGCTTTATCTCTTTATTTTGGTTTCTAGGCTGCATTAAGATTGACTCTCCTTTAGAGCCACACCTTTGTCTCTCCAGTCCTTCAGTTAGCTGCTGTTTCTTGTCATTCAACATAATATATTAAGTAAAATATGTGGCTCTGAGTTTGCTTCCTGCAGGCCTCCTCAGCCAAGCTGTCTGCAGTCATCCCTTTAAACCGGCTCATTTCCCAGGGAAGACAGAGGATGGGAAATGGGCCAAGTTCCTCAGAATTTTTTAATAAAAGAAAAATATTTAGCCCAGTCGAGGAAACAGTTTTGAGATGGGTCAGTGAGTGTAACCACTGCCTGTAAATGATGCTTTTTGTTTTTACAACCATATTGGAGTATATTAATTTTTAATGAGTTTTTGGGTTTCTAGCTTAACGGAGGGTAGCAAAGAGGAAATAAGGGGAAGGAACAGTTTTTTCAGTGAGTCCTCTTTGAGGGGGCTGCGGGAGGCGTCAGCAGCGAGTCCTGGATCTTCGCCTGCCTCTCTTCTTGGCAGTTCTTGTATAAAGACCAGATTGGGTTGATTACCTGTCCCTTGTGTTAAACCCAAACCCTGCTGGGAAAACAAGCTCTAACGATAATAGAAATGTGTGAAACCGATGCCAAATGGCCTTTTTAAGAGGTAATGAAATATGCTCAGTGAGAAGTTTTAATGGTAGCAGCCTAATGCTGACAATAAGAGAAGTGTGCTGCCCCTGTGCTCATCCAACAATCATTATTTTCTCGAGTTCAACGCCATGGGGGGTTGTAATGATATAACTGGAGTGCGGCTGCTCAAACAGCCCATAAAAAAGACATTAGCTGTTGTGGCCTCAGCTCAGCGGGCACAGACTCCACGAGATCCATCTATTATGTCTCAGAGGGAATCATGGGACTCGCGTTCTAGACTTTGAGAATGTGTGTGGTGAAGGCCAAGTGTCTGAGCCAATATTGAGCCCCTGTTGCACCCCCAAGAGACTGCAGAGGGCAAATTTGGGGAACATAAGTGGCATCATTCTTTCCCAAAGTACACTTAGAGGCCGTGTTGTTGTAGAACCGCAGTTTCCCGGAGACACACGCCCCCACAACGGCTCGACTGTGATCTGGGTCAAAGGTGATAGATATAGAGTCTCTGTTGTGAACTCTGAATCTCCGAACTCGAAACTGGGCAGGAACAGTAACTTTTGGTCTCTAGTGTGATTGGATCCATTTTTGCAGAAATACTAGATAAACTGTTACTGTTCATCCACTTCTGAAGGAGAAAATGAGGAAAGAAAGTACATTTCCATCATTTCCAAAAAAATAATCCTCTATAAAAGTTGTGTAATTTAAAACCAAATACGTTTTTCGGCAGACAGCACTTTTAGGTAACGTTAGCCTAATAAAGTAAATTTTTTTTTTCCTCAGTGGGATTTTCCTTTGTGTTGAGTATATTTCACATGATCCATGTCGAGAAAAAGCATATTTTTTGTACTGGTGGCTCGACCCCTCTCTGCTACAGCAAACTGCTGCTTCTCTCTCTTCACTTTTAGTTGCTGTCATGCAGAAGTGATCTGATGCATGAGTTTTCATATGTGACAAACATTATCTAATGATCTGTTTAAGCTGCGTCCTCCTGTGGGAAAATCTCTGTTTGAATTCAATCATGTCTTTATTTGATAAAAGCCCAAAACTGACCGTCCAACGTGTGTTGTGTCTTTCAGCTGGATCCTCAGACGGTGCAGTCCAAGAACTGGCACCTGGACGTCATAGAGATGAACGGGGTAAGAGGAGTCTAGTGATTTAAACTGTGAAAGGGATTTAAATCATAACATACACAAGGTATTGAAATCATATTTGTTTGGAATAGGTGATGTAAGGTAAACCAGCTTTTCTCACAACAAAATCTGTTTCCTCACATTTCTGCTATAAGTCAATAAGCGAGTTTAGTCCTTGAAAGATGAGTGCAGATATTTTTGAAAAGAAGAACATAGTTTATAATATAAACTAAAAAGGGGGTTGGTGATTGTCTCAAAATCAAATTCTGGCTACTCAGAGAAATGCAGTTTACTTAAGCTCTGTTGTTTGTTCATCATCAGATCAAAGTGGAATTCTCCATGAAGTTTACAAGTCGGGACCTCAGCTTAAAGAGAACGCCGTCCAAAAAACAGAGTGGGGTGTTTGGAGTCAAAATCAACGTGGTGACAAAGTAAGTGTGTTCCTGTTATTGAAATCAGGATTCTCAAATCTAAATATATGAATAAAATATAACCTTAAAACCCAGAATAGTCACCCACCTCAGAAATGTTCACACGGGTGTAACTGCTGCTGTTTCTGTCCACAGGCGTGAACGCTCCAAGGTGCCTTACATAGTCCGTCAGTGCATTGAGGAAGTGGAGAAGAGGGGGATCGACGAAGTGGGAATCTACAGGATCTCAGGGGTGGCCACTGATATCCAGGCCCTCAAAGCAGCTTTTGACACCAGTAAGATTCCACTCTGTGAGACACTGCCCTCCATCTAACTGGGGATAAAACAACCATTCTGATATTTTCTGTCACCACAATGCAGCAGGGTTGGGAATAAGAGAATAGGCGAAACTGTAACAAAATCTACAGTATATCACAATATATCAGTTAAAGCAGGTGGGAAATTATTCAAAATGAAAAGTGCAATTTAAGCCTTTTCAACAAATACATTCATTCATATATGCAATGTTGCATATTTACCCGAAGGAAAAGGAGTTCTTGAGGGAATTGTTTGCTGTGTCAGAAGACCACATCTTTGACCTAATAACTTATTACAAGTTATATGTGCTGTGTACAAAGTCATTTTACAGAAAAAAGAAAATTTGAATTAAATATGCATATTTTGATGGTAAAACTAAAATGAGGTTTGTAAACACAACATTTACTTCAGTACTTATAAGTATTTTGTGCAAACCTAAACTGGTAAACTCAAACCTAAAGAACAAACCAACTTATATTATGGAAACATGGGAACATACTGTATCTGTGCTTTAACCAGACTTACTTTTAATATAACCAAGCAAAGTTTCTTGTGTTGTGAAAATCTTGAATAAACACAACAGGCCAACATGCTCAATACACTCCTCTGACCAATGAATGTTTTCCTGGTGCTGTGCCAATAAATTATAGAGTTAACCTGAAAACATACATGAAAGCTTAAACATAATAATATAAGTGACATCAAATGTCCCATCAGTGTAGCATTAAAGAATTCATCCTGTTATGATCTGAAGCATAAACCTACTTTGTCCATTGTACTTTCTTGGATATGTAGTTTGTGCATAAAGACTGTGCATGTGGACGTTTAAGATGAATATACTTGTAGAGACGTGGTTGCAGCCGAGCGACGCAGTAAAGAAGGTGTTATGACTTTAACACTCTGTAGAGATTAGATCTGTGGGAACTGTCAGCGAGTCCTGCTGAGGAGCAGCAGCTGTCAAGTCTTCAAGTTTCCTGATGCGTAAGAGTCGTTCACAGCTGCTGTTCCGTCACCAGGGTCCGACCGAGCAGAGGCCGTTAACACCTCTTCTTTCTGGGGCTGATATTCAACACATCTGCATCTGACTCCGACTGAGTTATGAGAGATTCCATCATTCCTGGAGACGGAGAGAGCAGCTGTGTTATTGTGGGTCTGTGATAATGCAGTCTGTTCAGTTTCTAATCCCTCTGTGTCTGACCTGTAGATACCAAAGATATCCTGATGATGCTGAGCGACATGGACATTAACGCCATCGCCGGGACTTTGAAGCTGTACTTCAGGGAGCTGCCGGAGCCTCTGCTCACCGACCGCCTCTACCCCGCCTTCATGGAGGGCATAGGTGAGAGCTTCAGTAGAGGAAGTGTTTGTCAGCAGCAGGGGGCAGTTTGAGGATTTTACATAGGAGTTATCTTTGCCCAGCTGGAAGGGATAAGGGTTAAAGTTAAAAAGCTTAATTGGACCTGACGTCTTTTTCCTCTCCCTCACAGCGCTCTCAGACCCAGCAGCAAAGGAGAACTGCATGATGCACCTCCTACGCTCGCTGCCGGACCCCAACCTCATGACCTTCCTTTCTCTGCTGGAGCACCTCAAACAGTAAGCGCACAAACACGCACACACACACACACACACACACACACACACACACACACAAATACCCTCCTCTCATAAAGAAACACACCATGGCCAGAGCTTTGCCTCAAAGGAGGAGATTTACTTCTTTCCAGCAGAGTTTCTCTGTGGGTGTTTTTCCCTCCAGTGAGTCATGTTCGATGTCAAAAACACACCGACAACTGAGAAGCTCTCTCATCTCACCGTCTTGCCAAATTAGTGTGTTCTCCCGGAAAAAGGGCTTCATTGAAAACTTGTGCCATAAGTCCCCTTATGAAACCACATTTAAATTCACTAGATCTTTCAGAGATATTTATCTGTATCTACACCAAACCACACACACTCATAAATATCAGTCCCCTAAACATGCCAGATTTCTTTTTTATCAATATCTATGAATTATTCTCTAAGAGATCAACAAAAATCCGTAAAAAACCAACCTATCTCTTCATGATAAAGTTAGTAATATCAACCTTCCTGGTTCCGCCCCCTGATCTGTATCTGCACCGAAATTGAATTGGTTCATTCCTGACTCATTCCACATCCTTCCACTAAGTTTCATGGTAATCTGACCAGTAGTTTACAAACAGTTCTGCTGACTAACAGACAAACAAATTCATTCAGACGAAAAACATAACCTCTTTGGTGGAGGTAACTAGAAAAGTAAGATCATTCATAATCATACAACATATGCACACACTTCTTTCATCCCTCCTCCTACATCCAACTCTTTCCTGGTTAAAAAACGTTTAACCTACTCTCAGGTGGTTGCACTATGGTTGCACCTTGTCAACATATTACTGTTTTACCAAATATGTACTGAAATATTCAAATCAAAAATCATAGAGGGAAACCTGACTCAAATGGGCTGTCAGATCAAATCATCTTATCATCCAATGGCCATTGGTCACCCAGATAATGGCATCCTGAAATTAATTCATTTAAAATGGCATATTCCCTGAAGTCCTACGTAGCAGGACTCTTTTTTTTAAATTATTATTACATTTTCTACTGAACTTTGCATTAAAAGTCAGCTTCACGCTCTCACCCACAGATTCCCAGTTCAACCACAGTGTTCTGCTTGTCTTCTGTGTTGTATGTGACTGCGTTTGTAATGACTCCACACCCGACTGTACCTTCCTGACCATTAAGCCCGGTCTGTCCTGACTTGATGTCCTGTCTGTCTTTGCTACAGTAGTGTGGCTGAGAAGGAGCCCATCAACAAGATGTCCCTCCACAACCTGGCCACCGTGTTCGGCCCCACCCTGCTGAGGCCCTCAGAGGCCGAAATCGCAAAGTCACAGCACATCACCACCGCCTCAGACATCTGGTCACATGACGTCATGGCACAGGTACCTACACACAAACCCACTTCAGACCGGGTATTAACATCCATCCTCAGTGATCCTAACAAATGGCCGGTGCTAAGCAAAGGTCTGAATGCATTCAAAAGAGTCCTGAGATCTGAGATCTGATCACTCAAGCCACATTCAGATGTGGTCATATTCTTTTTGCTGAGTGAACGTGAATTTGAGCTGGACCACATCTGAAGGATCAACTGCTCACTACAGTTTCACAATAAATCATCTTTTTTTTTTACGCTCCTCTTCATAGAAGGAAATTATGTACCTGATTATTTGCATACATAGCGGGGAAGGAAGATCCACATTCAGGACGAGCTTTAATTCAAGTGTGAACACATGTGCTTAACGTTGACCTCCTGTGAGAGGATCTCTCAGGACAGATGTTGAGGCCAAAACTGAACACGACCACAGTCATATTTGAGTTTAAGTTTTGGGTGTAAAAGTTGTATTTTCTGTATTTCTTCGCATTTTAACCTCCTCTCAATGTGAATCTACACATTGAAAAACTCTATCTGTTGCTCTCTTTAGTTTAATTTCACTATAAGTCTACATGATACTCACTAGGAGGGTTCGCAGTCGACTGGTGCGTATTTTTCCTCTTTTGCGTCCTATGTTTTCCAGATTCATTTTTACTCCCACGTCGCTGAGTGACCCCTGTCACTGGGCTCTGTTCTCCCAGCTGTATTTAGACTGAGTATCATCCATTCATCTCTACTGAGAAATGAGCTTCCTGTGCACAAATGTCTTTTCTTAACAGAATAAACAATATCCAGAGTAAATCATCATAAATGGGGCAGCGAGCACATGTAGGAGGCCCTGCAGCCAATAACAGGGAAGCTGAGTGTTTGTAATGCAGCTTTTTTCAATTGTAAATGTTTATTGTGTCAGTATACAGAATGTCAAACACCAAAGAAAGATGCTTCCGCTCACAGATCCTGCATAAAATCTCAGTGATGTATTTACCCTCATTCCAAAAAAACACACCTTGCAATTAAATTAAGCTCCACTGACTAAAAGAAGACACTTCCTGAGAAGCAAAAGCTTTTTGTAAATTCAATTATTCACTTGAAAACTTATTTTCCAGGTAAGCTGTGCACAGAATTAAACAAACAGTAAATTAAATTAAACTTTCCCGACATATGTCAGTCTGAAGAGACTGATTAATGGGGAGATTAAAGGACTAAAGTGCAGCGCAGCAAGGGAGTAGCACTAGACTGATTCATACATTTTCGTAAAGAGGATTGTCTAGACATACAACAACATTAGGAAATGTTCTAAAGTGATTTCTCTGCCTGGAGTTCACTGACTGTCAGAACTTTACTAGATTAGTGGCACTGATGTGAGGGGCAAGCATTTTCCATTGGAGCTGTAAGAACATGAACCACGTGAACAAAGGCAACACACAGTCTGACAACAGAGCAAAGTAAAAACTCAACATATATCCTGAAGTAAATGGTATATAATAATAATAAAAATTGACAAAAGTGACAAGTTGCTTCACAAAATAAAAGTGCAAAGATATCAAATCATAGAAAAGCCAGATCATACATAAAAGTGATCAATAGAATCTTAATCTGAATTCTGTTCAGTGGTCCAACCTCAAAGCAGCCTGCTCACTACTTGGATATAAACTTTAAAAAATTGTTTGCCACAAATCCAGATTTATTATTATACAGTTATAAATAATGATAGTTAATAATATTGTTATTATTTTAACTTCACAAAAAGAGAAAGTATACATTTTTTAAGAGAATAAAGTTATGAGGAAACCGATTAAATTATTTACTAATAATCACTTAAACCATTCATAACTAATGTTAAAGTTAAAACCTCTGTGCTTGATTCAATTCCACACACACTTCCCAAGGACAACATGATATACAGTGGACGTCCATTTCAGATGAACGTCAATAAGTTTTCTTCAGTATCAGTCATCTATTGAAAGTTCAACCATGGGTTCGTTGCAAACAGGATCTGCTAATGGCTAAATAGGGGGAGATGCAGTTTCCTCAATGTAATGTGACTTCCTGTGAGGAGGCTGCGCTGTCAGACTGTGAAACTCTCTGTATAACATGAAGAAGAATAGATTTCAACAACCAGGAAGATACGTGTTATAAAACGACCTTCCTCTCCTCTCCTCTCAGGTCCAGGTGTTGCTCTACTACCTGCAGCATCCTCCCATCTCCTTTGCCGAACTGAAGCGCAACACGCTCTACTTCTCCACTGACGTTTAAACCCACCCCCCCACCCACCTTCCTCAGGGTGCCACCTGCAGGTGAAAGAGTGGAAGACTCCATCCTGCCACTCGGTCCTCTCCTCCCAGAAGGCAGCTCATCTCAACTGTACAGCCCCCTTCCCTTCCATGCACACACACACACAAACACACATAAACATCTCCTTTTCACGCATCCAAACCAACCGTACCCCCCCCCCCCCCCCCCCCCCCCCCTGCCCTGAAGAGATGGAGCCGAACCTGAACGGAGGTGGTGAAGGAGATTTCCTCGTTGTCTAGTAGTCGTGCGTCATGTCCTGTTTGTGATGTGAGGAGAGCAGAGCCAGCCCACGCCTCCCACCGAGGAACAGCAAGGCATTCTGGGAGCACAGCCGGGAAAGGATGAGGGGGGGTCCAGATGCCGTGCCATGGTGGCGTGTGCTGTGGTGTCACCTAATGAGCCCTTTCCAGACTATCAGTAGTTTTTATGTTCTCAGAAACCAGTCGACTCAGCCTCCAGCTGTTTTTTCTTTTCTTCCTGATCAGAGGCATTCCAGAAAAAACCTGTTTTATATTTTACCGTTCAACAGCTGTTTTGGTTCACTTTTCCTGTCTTTGTGCATGTGGTGGAGGACACTCGGGGATGTGTGAGTGACAATGTGGAGGTGTTTGAGTGACTGAGTGTGTTTAAGGGACTACAGAAGAACTTGTGAGGTTTCAAAGAGGCTGGGAAGTCGTCCTAAGAAATGGCTGGCGACGTGTCTCTCTCTGTACTGACAGACAGGAGAGAACGCCCCCCCCCCCAGTGAGTCTTGGCTGGAATTAGCCCTATTTATTTTAAATATATATAATATGTGTGCCTGTACAGTTCTGTGCAACTAGAGAAATGCTCTAAGGAGTCTGTTTTTTGAAGTTTATTCAGGTAGTGATGTTATTTTTAGTCCCATTTCCTCACTCACCATGTCCATGGCTGGTAAGCTGTGCAGAAAAGATCACCAGGACGTCTGCCGATTAATTTCAGATCACTCAGTAGAGAGACAAGCCCCTCCTTCGAATGAGGGCTGTTGGGGAAAGAGAAAAAAAACACAAAGAACGGACTTTTTTTTCTTGTTGTTGCATTGCAAGCCTGTTCCAAGTTTCTTACTGCACTGGTATAATCTATAGGATGATTTGAGTAGTTGCCCTCATTGCATGTTCAGCTTGTCAATCAAACCAGGCCGGGTAACACCGAGGTCAGGTGGTCTCTGCAGGACCCCTGCTACGACTGGCCCAGTCCATCACTGCTCTGTAAAAAGCAAATCTTTCTGCTAAGCCTGCGACATATCTTCAAATACTGTAAGCACTGCTAGATGAGTACTATTTGATATTTTTAATATAAGATTAAAATGAAATAAAAAATGTTGTATTTTACTTCTTTTGAGAAGAATTTCAATATACTGTACTATTGAGGCTAAATGTCAATGTGAACTTTACCCCCCTTTTTTAGTAAAATAAAAGCTCCCAAAACACTCTCACTTTGTCTGTTTGTGCCTGAAGAGTCGAAATACTATACCACATTACATAAACATGTTTCAGCTGACTATATGGTACATGTAATAATTATCACCCTGACTGTCCATTACCCCGATATAAGAAAAAAGTCTACATTTACAAATTTAGATTCATATACATTTACAGTATATAATTTTAAGTCTTTGAGAATCCCATTTATAATATATTTGAGAATTGTCACTTCCACGATTATTTCTATATTTTTTTTTATTCATTGTAAATTAAAAAATGTCTTTATCTTAGACTTCTTCAGTGGGTAAATTTTTTTACCAGTCCTGAAAGATTAAACATGTTTAAGATTTTAAATCTTTACATACTCTTATAAATCAGCGCCACCTAATGGTCAGTTTTAAAAATTGTTCAACACACATTTCTCCACCGAGGTCCAAGTGTCCATAAACTTGATCCGTCTACACCAAATTTCACACACTCATAGATATCAGTTCCCTAAATGTGCCTGACTTTCATCAAGAACCAATAATTGTTCCCTAAGAAATTATAGAAAATATTTTTTTTATTGAAGTATTAAACAAGCACAAACACAAATAATTTCCAGGATCCGCTCCCTGATGCAGATTCATGACAAGATTAGATGAGTTATTTCTTGGCTCATGTTCCATAATCCTAGTTTCTTTAGCAGTTCAATACTTTTTACATAATCCTGCTGACAAACACACAAACCAACAAACAGGGCGAAAACATAAACTTGTTGGTTTGAGGGTTTTTATTATTGAATAAGATTTGGACTGGGACAAATTCCATCTATTCCCGTAAGCTGAGCACTGAGACGATGGAACAGTTGGCCCTGAACGACAGGACGTGCAGGTGTAATCACAGCAGGACCTGTTCTGTGTGGACGGGGACTCAAGTCTCGTGCTTTAGTGTCCACATTAAATTAACTAACGTTGAAATATTCTTTATATAGAGGTGTAAGGTTTATTTATGTTAAGTCTTCACAGATTTTGTAGGTAGAATGTTGGTACTTTTATGACAATGAATGAAAAGCTTTTAGCTCATTAGTACATAGATTTTATATAGTTTTTCTTTTCTTTTTTTTTAGAGGAAAATAATTTGTGTTGACTGCACTGCATGTGTGTGTCCTGTGTGTATTAAGCCAATTTCTCCTACACGCAACCATGGTTTACACACTTGAAGATGAAGTTGGATCTGTGCCTATAATACATTTTTGTGTGATTACTTTGAGAAGTTCTGTTGTTGGCTGCGCTTCAATATTTCCCCTGTACCCATGATGCACTGAGAGTCAACACATTAACGTGATGGATGCCAGAGTTAACAAAAAAAACATATTTAATATAAATATCCTGATATGGATTAGTTACTGAAAAATCATATCAATGTCCTACAACAAGAACAGTTTATCTGAGTCTGACTTGAGGTGATGGTGACTCAGAGTAACAGTGATTTTCATTTAACATTTATACATTTTAACTCTAAACCATTCAGCAGAGTTTCTTGATTTTCCATAACAAGTTGCTTTGTTTTGCTCAAACTTCCCACCAGACAACAGTAGATGAAACACAGGAGGAAAAACAGAAGTCAGGTCTGTTTCAGTTCACGGTGGCGTCACTGTACAAACAGGAACCTGTGACTTCCTCCAAATAAATCAGTTGTGCCTCTGCAGAAATCCTCCATGATGGATATTCACAGTGAGTCCCCACAGGCTCGTCCACATGTACAGATTCAGTTCTCACTGAGCCGCTCTTTAACGGCTCACCGCCAGTAATATTCAATGGCAGCGGAGAACGCAGCAAAACCTCCACATCCCAGGGCCCCAGCTTTCAAACCAGCTGCAAAACAGAAGAAAAAACCCATTAGACATAAAATACATTTAATGTACAACATGAGAGTAAATGTATCAGGCTACTTACCACGGAATCCAATCGCTCCTCCTGTTACGCAGCCGCTGTACACTGCGTTCTTCCAGTCAGATTTACCCCGGTGCTGCAAATCAAGAGCAGACACAAAAAATAAATGGAAAAAGTGAGGAAAGACTGAAGGTTTGTTTGTTTTGGAAATCTACACAGCATTGTGCACCAGTTTAACACCAGGGGGAGCTGTCACTCCATTTTGAGAAACCAATAACATCTGTCAGGAAATATGGAAGATGAGGTATTTCCTTAAATAGTTAGTACTTATAGTACTTGTATAGCTTCAGTCCAAATACTGTCAGAGATCTGTTGAAGCAACGCTGTGAAACCAAACTATGATTATTCCTGTGCACTTACACAGATAAAACTTGTCCAGAGTCAATCAAACAACAATTATTAAATACAATTACACCTCCACACAGACTCTCAATGAGTTTCATTCACTGTTGGTTCAACTTGGAAATACTCTTCCATTTCTGCATGTGTTTGCCATTTATCGTGATTGCTCACATTTCTCCAATCGACATAATTAATGTTTCAGCTGTTTTGTATTATTTTACACATTGGATACTTTTGGAGCGGTGTTAGAAACCCTCCATCACACTGAACTCATGTAGCTATGTAACTGTAACAGATAAACTTCAGAGATAAACAAACAGTTTTGCTACAGAGAACATGGGACATTATGAAGTTTCCTTTATCTAATTTATGTCTTTACTTTAACATATTTAGTTATCAACCGCATTTATTTATTCTTTAATATCTAAATCAGATTGCACAGATAACTGATGTGTAGTATCATACATAAATTATGTTTTAAACCACATTCTAATGAAAGTCTTTCATTTCAGTCCTGTTTATATCCACCACATGATGAGGACCCAATGAGGAGTGGTGACTTACTGATTCTATGACGCACTCTGTGCAGGAGAACATGGCGCCCACGATGGCAAAGTTCTTGGCGTAGGACATGCCCCTCGAGCCCATGTCTTTGAGCACTTCTCGAGCTGTCGGGGTTCTCAGGGGGTCTTTAGGATCGAAGCCCACGTTGGTGTCGATGCCGGCCGTGAAAACACCAAAAGCTCCTCCGAGAACGAACCCTGTGGAGAGAACACACACCGATCATGAGTGAGGGAATAAATACAGCACGAGCGAATCTGCAGACTTCAGGAAGACAATACGTGTGTAGTTCAGTCAGACAACTCAGGTTAGAATGTTTACTGCATCAGTAAAACATGTTAGTGTTTGGCGTCTAGGCTCCTACTTAATGACTCCCCCCCGATATGATTACATAGATATGATGGGAGTGATGAGCAAATACTTATAACCCAAGTCGGAGCCAACAGGTGGATGCTGGGCTGGTGGGGGGGCTGAAGGAACTGGCAGCAATAGGGAGTGATGGGAAATGTTCTCTGCTTATAAAGACGGCCTAATAGGGTGGGTGTGTATAATAGATTGTGGAGAGGGAGAGATGTCACATGATAGATGTCACATGATGTATGTCACATGATGCATGTCACATGATGTATGTGATGTCACATGATGTATGTACGCTACTCCACTATGACTATCAGACCATTGTTGCCTTTGAAGTGACTGGTCATGTTACTGTGATGTGCAGGAGACATGATGGATCGTGTTGGCAGCTGATCGTGGATTATGATGATAAATTAGATTGTTTAGATATACAATATGTTCATTCATATAAATAAACTACTACCTACCAAACCTTTATCATAACTGCTCCCTTCAGCTCTGTCAGACTTAGTAGATTTGTGTAAAAACTTCCACATTTATATTAGACACACAGTCTTTCCTCATGAATGTTGTAAATATTGTTTTCTTGATGTGCTCTGTTACTGATGCAATCTATTGAAACTCAGTGCTCTGTGAGGGATCCCTAACTAGTAACTCACACTGAGGTTTTTAAGATGTTTCCCTTATTAAAAGTTGTTTTGGGGGATGTTTTTACTCACTGTAGTAAAGGGTTAAGGGTAGATGAAGTCTTGCCTTGTACAGATCGCTACTGTGGAGCTTTGAGCCCAGAGCCCAGAATCTATATAACAAATCTTGCATGATGTATACACACACCTGTATATAATCCACCTGTATATAAAGGGTCTAAGCAGCGGAGGGGTATTACCTCCCACACAGGCCAGCACGGACTTGAAGGCGCAGCTCTCCATTCCTCTCTCGATCATCTTCTGCTCGTCGCTCTTCACAGGCACCGGCAGCCCCCCCATCACCCCGGGGCTCAGCTCCTTCAGCGGCCGCTTGTCCCCGATCAGGTGCTCCAGCATCAGGCTGTACTGGATGGTGTCCAGCCCCGGAGCGACCGGGCCCGGACCCGGCGGGTCGGAGGCAGCAGCGTCCGCAGCTCCCGTGGAGGCGGCCATGTTTCTCAATGACAGAACGTCACGTAAATGTAGCCGACGTGACGACATGCGTCTGCAGATTCGTCATATTTCTAACGCCTGAGAAAAGAAAATAACAAAAATAGTAATAAATATTATTAAACGAATGAACAGTAAAACCGGTAAATACATGTTTGAATTTTAATATTAATATCCCTCTGTTCCAATGAAGAGTTTTATTTAGATTACTGTCAGCACATTCGACACAAAGTGAACACGTGATTAAAACAGCCAGTGATCCGGACCCTCCACTTATGCTTGTGATTCAAACTTTAACTTAAACAAAATATTTTTTTTGTTCCACTCCAGTTGTTGGTGATACTAATAATAGCAATGATGGGGATGATGTAATAATAATAATAACGATGATAACAACATTAAAAATATAATACAAATAATAACTGTAATAACATTGACGATAATATGTATAATAATGATAATAATAACAACAGTGATAAGAATCATAACGATAATAATAATAATAATAAGGAGAAAAATAACAGAAATACTTTGCAATAATAATATATTGATGAGAAGAAGAAGAAGAAGAAGAAGAAGAAGAAGAAGAAGAAGAAGAAGAAGAAGAAGAAGAAGAAGAAGAAGAAGAAGAAGAAGAAGAAGAAGAAATGGGGGTGTACATTAATGAGTATTTAAGTAAATCTAACATATAACAAACCACTCTCAGTCCTGTAATGAATACTACATTCGTGCAACTTCACTCTGTGTATATTTGTGGCAGATGTGTTACAGATGTGTTTCCATAAGCGCGTTACTCTAATCTGACCCCTTTTTTCAGTAACGAGTAATCTAACGCGTTACTATTTCCAAACCAGTAATCAGATTAAAGTTACTCCTCCAAGTCACTGCGCGTTACTATTTTGTCTACTATTTGTTACTTGTATTATCATCTTAGGTCACCCGCACCGTCACTCGCACTCCGTCACTCGCACACATCAACAACCCTTCACTTCCTCATTGCCCCCCGATCCCCAACACAACCAGCCAATGAGGGCCTGACATTCCCAACAACCCCATCCTATTGGTCCAAACAGTCACATGTCCCACCCCGACCCCTTCACTGACCCTCAGGATATCGGAACGCTCCTTCAACACAGTGTTTTACTGAACATACGTCAAATCAAAACATAAACATAAACCCAGTCCGTTACAATATATTTGATTTTCTTCTTGCGTCTCTGGGACTAAAGTCATGTAGCCAATGCGACAATTAATTTGAATCGCCCTCGTTTCGTGCCATAATAAACAAGATCCCTACTACTGTCAATGCCGGGCTGCCTCACAGAACAGCTTTTTGTAAAACCACCCCTTGCTTCTCTAATGCTGTTAACAACAGGTATAATGTTGAAAATAATTTAATAGTTACATTTATAAACAATGTAGATCATAAATAATTACATTGTTCCATTACAGTGTTAACAGTTAAATATGTCAGGTCAAGAAAGACTGTCTTTTTTTTTATTTTATAAAAACAAGTATTTATGTTAAGTGAAGTCAAGAAAGACTGTCTTTATTTTATTTTTATAAAAACATGTATTTTTTCAGGGAATAGTTTTTAAGTTCAACTTAAAATGTCAGGAGATACATAATACGTTGTTGTTGTGTACATTACTGTTAAAAATGCACTTCTAATAAAGTGAGTGTTGGCAAAACTGGTTGTCATTTTTATGTTGAGGCGGCGGGGGTGTTGTCGGCAGCTGCTGAATGTAACTAATAAGTAACTTGTAATCTAAATTAGTTACTTTTTAAATCAAGTAATCTGTAAAGTAACTAAGTTACTTTTAAAATAGATAGATAGATAGATAGAGTACTTTATTATAGTAATCATTATAGTAATAATGGCAGCAACAGTATATATAATAATAATAGTAATAGTGATATAATAATAATAATTATAACATGTACACATGTATAAATATGTGTATATAGACTTATGTATACAAAGAATATACAGAGAGTATGATATAATATATGATATATAGTAGAGGTATGAATATAAGTATTTGACTATACAATAGGTAATATAATATACTATGAGTGTAAGAATATGTAGACAGAGTGTGCAAAAGACAATATTATTGTATAAAATGATATATAATATCAATATGGTTTATATGAACACATATCACATATGATGTGAAGTAAGTGTATATGGAGCGGAGTGTTGTACAGGTACACAGTGCCAGGAGACAGGTATGTTTAGTGCAGTTCTGTGATGGTGGCTCTGACAGAGGTAAAGGAGTTGTACAGTCTTATTGCGGTTGGGAGGAACGATTTCCTGTATCGTTCCTTATAACAGCGGGGTTGAATGAGTCTGTGGCTGAAGCTGCTCCTTAGCTTGTCCAGTGTTTCGTGGAGGGGGTGAGAGGCATTGTCCATGATTGCCAGCAGTTTTGCCAGCATCCTGTCCTCCACCACCTCCTCCAGGGTGACAAGCTTAGAGCCAACCACAGACTTTTTCAAAGTAACTGTGGCATAAAGATAGTACTAAACTCCATGAACACTCGTATGACATTTTTTGGGGGTTTTAATAAAAAAAGACTACGTTTCCCAGGATTCACCTCGAGCACTGCGTCAAAGCAGCTCGCTGCAGCGCGGGCTCCACCTACCGGCTGCAGAGCCGTTGGTGGCAGCAGTCGCTCGGCGTGTCAGCAGCAGCAGCAGCAGCATCCTGATGAGAGGAGACACCGGGACACACAGGACAGGTGAGAGCAGCGAATGTCCTCTTTACACCGACACCTCACACGACTCGTCCACTGCGTCCGGTTGTGTCCACTTCCCCAGCGTGTCTCTGCTGGGGGTTTTAAACGAGGTAACGCGTGTTTGTGTTGTTGTGTTGTCGCAAAAAAACGATGACAGCTCGTTAGCCGACAGTAACAAGTCCCCGCACAGCGCCGTCCCTTTAATGTAATGACTAGTGACTCATCACTGAGGAGCGGACGTGTGTGTCCTCATTGTGTCTTGAACCTGAGGACGTGTTAACCTCGTGTGTCACCGTGCGACCGACATGTCAGGCGACATACTTCACATTTCACGTGGCTCCATCCTTGTTTTGTTTCTGTCTCATTGTGCTGACGTTGCACCATTCGCATAGTGGTGAGTTCACGTGGATCCGTGCTCTCCACCTGCCTCGGACACATCCCTGTCGCTGGCGCACTTCTCACTGCACCAGGTCACAAGTCCGATCCCACAGAGGTGGTTCTTACCGAAGCCTGGTAGAACCTGTGATCGTTCTACAGTGTGGAGGGAAATACTGCAACTCAATCAAAGCTCTGCTCAGGATGTTAAAAATACCGAGTCTCCTCAGTGCAGCCATCCATAAAAAAAAAAGAGAAGTATATTAAATACACATTTTCTCGCCTTATATGGATGAGGAAGAGTTTATTATTTAAAGGTTTCCATTTATCTTAATCCTAATCATTAATCTTTCATTAAACTCCATTTATATTCTCATTGGACTTTGCAGCCCAGCTATACACTTCAGTCTTAAATGTTTTTTGTATCTTTAAAGCATGTCGATCAATAGAATGTTTAATCACCAGTCTTTATGTGCAGTAGCTAAACTCTGTGTAACCTGCTGCTGACACGAGCCTGTGCTGACAGATGGACTTCTAACTGTATTTACCACATTAGACCCACAGCTTGGGCTCCCTGTGTTTTTATGTGCATTTCACACTTTGCTGCTGTCAGCTTTGGCAGCAAAAAAATGTGAAAGTTGGAACCTTTTCAGTGCACGGCAAGCGTTTCTTCCCCCCCCCACAAACCCACCTCAGTGCGCTGCAAGTGGTTTCTCTTCACATGATCTGCTCGCCATTTGTTCCTCATTAGATCAGTGCCCATGTGAAGCAGGGTAACAAAGTGTTGCTGTGTTAGTTATCAGTAGAGGTTTGTTCTCTGTGTCTTAAATGGGTTAGTTAATGCTTCAATATGGCAAACTAGCATCCTGACTGAGCTACTGTGTGTCGTTCTTTTCTTACCATCAAATCTTTACTTGTATACTGAAAAAAGTGAAGTCAGGGGTAGAGAAATGACTTAATTTTGGAACACATGCAATCAGTGTTTCAGAAACCATTGCTCTTTTGGCCATGTATCGCTGTGGCTCATAATTGGATGTGACAAAAGGGAAAGCTTTAAAAATAATCTAATTGCAGAGCTAATGTTGTGTTTCCAGGAGAAACCAGACTTTCAGCGGTACCCGGTTCCTTCCTGACAAACCCAATGTGCAACAAATGACAGCTTTCACTTTCTTCTGATCCCTTTGATCATGCCAGTGTAGTTCAAATACGAGCAGTGCACCAGTCATTTATGATGCAGTCAATGTGCATGTCGTTTGTAGGTAATTACAGCCTTTGTTTTTTTCCTCATGGTTAAACTCAGGCCTCTGTGCTCTGTGCGGGACATGCTGTGCTGCACATTTGCTGCTGGATCTCCGGAACCAATCAGATTGCCAAATTTACAATTAGTCTGTTAAGCCATTTCCAGATGTGATCTCCAGAGAATGTCCACACAACTGCTGTTCACACATGAACAACGCAGCAGGGTTAGGCAGGAGATTCCCGTTCCGATTTATTCACGACAACACAGACCTCTCCTGAGTGTTCCGGTGAGGGGGGGTGCAGCTTGCAGGAAGCAGGACATGATGTATTAATTCCGCTGGAGAGATCAGTTGTTTTGGTTGACAGCACATCAGTACCTGCGTCAGCCCATAACGCTTAAAGTTCCCTTGACAGCTCCGTCGGTGTCTTCTACATGAATGGCACTGCTTTTTTATCCTGAGATATTTGTTTTTTCCTCTTGTTTTTTTTAATATTGCTTATTAAAGGGGTCTCTAGTATGTTAGAACTGCATTAACACGCCCACTCGCTCATTGTGATTGACTGGGTTTTGAGTTCTGGGTGGAGAAACTCTCAATTGGACATTTGCATTCTTACATACAGCCCCTCTGCATAATTTCGGGAGATTATCCAGAGTTCAGTGCTTGTCTTAGAGCAGCTTTAGAGTTTATTATTGATTACTTGGCTTGTTTGTTAAGCTCTGATGGAGGAACACACGCAAACAAACACTCTTACCTGGAGTCACACTGTATGTCCTTGTGTGGCCCGGAGCACTGAATCTCCCTCGTTTTGTTTTTTTCCTATAGCTGCGTTCATCCTCTGTTCAACTCATTATCCAGGCAGTTAGTCATTGGCCTTCATAGCCAAGTGTTATGTGGGGAGAACCCCTGGCTTGTTATACAGTGGTGGTATGGTGTTTTTTCCTGACAGGAAGTGATTACTGGTGATCATCCTGACAGCTGAAGAATTTAAATGTATGTGAACGTGACATTCAAAGGAGAATTCTCCTCTCAGTCCCACACGCTCAGGTATATGCCCTCTAAGTGTCTGTGTACTAGATTTACTTCTGGTAACTACATCACTTAGGGACACTTAGGGATGTCCTTCATCTGCTGCTATAGCAGACATATGAAATGACTCGGGGTGGGGGGTGGGGTAACATTAGGAATGACCTTATCCAGCTGTGGTAGGAGCGGTGAAAGACTGTACTGCAGGGATATGGTGTTGTGCTGTATGACTTCACATTCTCTGATGCTGAATTCACTGCCTAGTAATTCCACTACTCTATGGAAGGAGATTCCATTATAATAAGGCCCTGTGAGACGTGAGTCTGGGTTTGATTATGTAACCCTCGGCGGTTCTCCTGAACCTGATGCTGATCCTGTCGGTGCTGAATTCATCAAGACCATTAGTTGCTGTGTAGTGTCAGCTGTTAATGACCTGTCAGTCAATGTAGATGGATCCAAGGTGACGCCTCTTGTCCAATGTCAGCTGGGATTGGCTCCACATCCCTGAATGACCCACAAAGGCTACATGCTATAGATAATGGATGGATTTACAAATAGTCTCATTTATAAAGAAGTTGAATTATCCAACTTAATCCTGAGTAATGATAAGCAGTATCTTTGTTGATTAAAAAAATGAGATTGAAAAATGAATCTCTAAACAAATTCAAGACTAGATAGATGATTTCCTGCTAGCTGGGTCACAGTAGTGCAGTTTTGGAAGCTGGTGCAACAACCAGGTTTCCCAATAGATCAATCTAGCAACAGTTTTCAAGGAAAACATCAGGTTAAGCCATTGGGTCACTCCCTGTCTAATCATCACACTTTTTAAGCCACACAGTCACAGAAAACAATGCCAAAATTTCAAACTTCTATCTATCGCCCTTAATAAGGATCTTAGACACATGTTATTTCAGTTCAATAGGTTTCTAATATGACCAAATCATAATGAAAAGTTCATATGAGCCCCATTAGGAACTAACTGTAAATCCAAGATGCTGCTTAATGTTCAAGTTCAGCGTTTTCCTTACCGTTACCTGACACATCAACAAGACCCTCATCCTCTAAGAAAACAAATATTAAAGAGTTTATAAAACAAAATATTGAATTCATGTTATTTACCTTATTTTTTAATTTTTTTTTCAGCTCTGTTTGAGAGTCTCTGATGCATTTGGCGTTCATTTACAGTACAGTGGGAACTTAGAAGACAGACTTGTTATCTTTCCCCAGGAGGCGAGGCCTGGTCTGCATACAGATGGAGTGGCATGTCATTTACTGCAGAGGAGGAGGCTTTAATTGAGGAGATAAGGGGAAATGAGCTGATTACCGCTGGAATGAGAACTGGTGTGAGCTTTAGTCAGTAAATAGGCCACCGCAGGCCAGACTCCTCTGGTTTGTGGTTCCTCGATAGTGGGAGAAGCTACCAAATGCTTTCGGATCAGGGGCATCTTGAGGACTCATCTCCTCTGAGAGCACCTCCTCTCCTGACACCCCCTAACACCTTTATCTCCTCTCCTACACGTTGTCTTAGTGAACAGATTTAGCACTTACTACTTACTTCAAGGTCTCCACAGTACTGAAGCTTCAGTGGTGTACCTCAGATGCAAGTCACTTTAGATAATAGCATGTCCCAAATGATATATTTATGTTATAAATATAAATAGAAGTGTCCTTATTTCTGACAGAATGTGAAGCTGCTCAGCTAACTGGTTGCAGCTAAATTCTGTGTGATATTTAAACTAAATATAAACTCAGTGCTGCCAGAGGCCAGGGTGGCTCCCTGTCTCCACTTCTACCAGAGACCTGTGGAGAAAAGTGCAGTGCTTTCTGTCTGCGAGGTGTATAAGTTTCGCTGTGAAGGAAGGCAGCTCCAAGCATCTTTTTCCTGTTGCTCTGCTTTTAATTCAAACACCGTCCAGGAAATGGACCACATACTTGACAAGCATCACAATCTAACCCACTTGCTTCAAGGAATGCTGCTGCTTCTCTAAATGGGTCATCTGGGCCCACTTCTGAAGCAAAGCTGAGATGTGATCACACTTCTCTTTTGCCTCCTCCGCAGCCTGTGAGCAACAGCGACAACCTGCAGAGAAGTGAGATGTGTGTGAGACGAGAATAAGTAGATGATGTGATATTATTGTTGTCATCCCTTCCAGGTGAACAAGACAAGCGGGTTTACAGCTGTGACGTCTGGCGTGTTTGGGGAGTTGTGGTTTAAGTATTTGCTCGGTAGCTGAAAGCTGTTTGACCCATTGTAATCTCCTCTGGTCTCTCTCTTCACACAAGTCGAACACACCCACAGTGCACATCAGGTGGTTATTATGCCACAAGTCTGTTGCAAACGCAAAGGACGTAGGGAGGGGAAAGCTCCTCCTGGGTTGGACAGTAATTCTACTCAATGGCTCTTATACTAAAATGTTCCGTTGTGGAAAAACACTGAGCTCTGTTGTCTTTTTTTATCCCCTCACGGTTCTCATGGATGCTATGCTAGTGTTTCTATGGAATCCGCCCACTCATAGCAGACAGGAAAGCAGTTGAGGACTCTGCAACGTGGCTCTGACTGCCTGTTTATTAGACAAGAACTTTGACACCATCCGAGCAGGAAGTTGGTCTCTCGAGGGAGCGCAGCTCTGAGAAAGATGAAACGCAGGATGAAGTAGATGAAATATGCATGAAGACTGTATCCATATACTACTTTAGGCCTGGTGAAAACGGAATACAGATTTTTTTTTAAGGGGGTAAGGAATGTCTCTGACTGCAATAAGTACATCATACATTATTTTTTGGATGGGGACAAATAGATTTGGATGGTAATTCTTGATTACAATTTTTTTTTAATCTTATTTATATGCATTAAGTTGATCAATTCCACACATAGCATATATCACCAACAGCAGAAAAGATAACGGGGGCATTTATCTTGAGAAGACTGATACTTTATTTTGAATCACTGTGTAAAGTTTGTGCATTGGTCTGTAATCCGAGAATGTGGACTTTTAATAGTTAAATTCAAGTACACAATATAATGAAAATAGCTGTGAATATTGTGTCAATAATCAGATGTTAATTGGGAACTTTTTATTCCTTCTCCTGCCTCTTGGTCATGATACATCACATTTAATGAGCCTAGCAAACACTTTTTGAAAGTATGGTAAGGAGGACTTTTTCTGTGTTTTTATTTATAAATTATAAAATCATTCTTGAAGGCTTGTTAGGGCTCTTGATTGACTCTTTCCAGCAATATGTAAAATCAGTGGCACTGTGTACAAAGGCAGTTAGCATGAAAGCTTATAGCCTCAAACAAGATGTATGTGCAAGTACAGTACATTACAATACTTTTGAGGTATTGAATCTTGGCTGGATATCAGGTTCTTTATTCCCAGGAGTCTGAACACTTGAAATAGTGTTTGCACAGCTGTTCTAGTTTGTTTAGCATATTGGTTGTGATCATAACTCTTGTTTGCTGCTGTGACTGCAGAAAATGTCACACATTTACAGCTGTAAATGTTTTGTTAGTCATTCTGTGTGTCTGTGTGTTTGTGTGTAGGAGGTGGGGGGGGATGTGTTGATAATCAGTTTGACTGTTAGACCTTTTTAGGAGTAAGGGTATTTTGGAAAAGTGAGGACATTCTGGCCCTCACAACCTCAAAGGGATTTTAGAGGGTTAAGACTTGGTTTTAGGGTTCAGGTTAGGGTCGGTCTTAGGTTAAGATTAGATTCAGGGCCCATGGAATACTCTTTTCTACATTTAGGCCAGTATTTTGTTTAACTCATGTTTCGTTGCATCCAAGTTCAATCAATCCTGTCCACTGTAAGACAATAGGCAAAACTACTGACCTATCTTATGATTCGATTAACGTAGTATAGACAACTGAGAACTCATTGTTCATGGAACAAGTTCATGGACATTGTGTCTGGTGCGATCCTACGCTCTATGGCTTTATGTGAAACAAGCCTGTAACTTCCTTGATGCAGCTTTTAGGGAAAAAGGTTAGTGTCTTGTTGTGGACGAGTTTCAGGTCCCTCCAGACTAAAGGGGGAACCCAGAAGGAGAACAGAGACCGTCTCACAGCACGAGATGCAGACTAATCCCACCCTCTTCCTGTTTCACTTCAGCTGAGATAATGAGTTTTCACACTGCACTTTCTTAGACCCAGGTGTTGTACAGATGCGTCAGAGCTGCCAACGTGGTGAAGCACAACTACATGCCCATTTTGTTTCACCCATTTAAGCACACATGCTTCTCTCACTTTCTACTGCCAAACTACTGATTTAGTAATAGAAATCTATTCCGGCTCTATTGAAGGGGATGGTCACATGTTCAGCTGTTATTATGGCCATGAGATCAGTAACAGTAGCAAAACATCAAAGCAAGAAAAACACACATATAATCTCTGCTTTCATTTGTGGGAAGCTTATTTCCTATGTGCTAACACTGTCATCAGTATCATGTTAACCCTGTCATATAAGGTTCTAGTTAAATTAGAGTCTGACCAATATGAACTTTAGTGAGTAAAATTCTTGTGTAGTTTATTTTATTCTAGATTAAATTACACTAGTAATAGCTAATGAAATTATTGTTTCATACTATAAACAGTTTCAGCAGCTGCTATAATATTATTTCATGAACATCGTTTTTCTTTAAAAAAAACTTTTTTAAAGTTTTGTTTGACCTTTACCTCAACTGTTGAGGTATTTTGATTTATGAAAATGGGAAATGCCAATTTTGTCTTACTTCCTTTTTAAAGTTACCATCACCATCTCATCCTTAACACCATAGCACTGAGAGCTCAGTGAAATCACAGCTTGGTCCAATTACAGATTGTTTTCAAAGGAATGGAAACTCACAGTTAAAATCTGTTATTCTGTTATTGTTAGACAATAAGAAACAACACTGCTTTAAGTTTGAATCTTTTTGTATTTTGTCAAATAGTTTTGGAGTCTCGAAAAATACATCCCAGAGTAGTGCTACATATCACACCAACAGTAAAAACTATACATTGGAGCAAAGACCTTCATGTTCTAAAATGTCCTTATCTCTAATATGTAATATTAAAATGTTGTAGATGTATAATGGAACTATAGGCTCAATTTAAAGTGATCATGGCAGATTTTAGTCTTATTTTAGCCACACACTCTTCTGAATAACCGTCATTTCCTATTTTGCATTTGTTCTCATATCCTGTGTAATTGTGTTGTGTCTGTGTGGAGAGTCTGAGTCAGTCAGTGCTGCTTCCTGTGACCAGAGGAAGGGAAAACACAGAGATCAAGATGCAGGAGCTGCTCAAGAGCCTGCTGAGGGGTTTTCCCTCCTGAGATCTATCTCACCTCATCCAGCCACATACAGGCTTCATGTTACATCATTATTTATTAATGATTGGCCTGTTTCACTATTGATGCCTGGTGTTCCCCAATTCACCATTTCTGTGTTTGTTTTTAATTTATGTATAAGGTCTTGGCAGTTTGGAAGCGTATTCCTGTTGGAAACTTCTTAAGAAATGTCCTCATAAGTTGTCTATTTTTATGGCTTAGAAATTGTTCAGTATGCTGGTAATTACTGGTCTGTCATTGTGGTGCTTGTGAGTAAGTGAGGTGGACATGAAGTCAAGTGGCTCTTTACTTTTCCTCCAAGTACATGTTCTATATTGGGATACCTTGGACCGTTATTGTTCTTATAACATTATCCATTTACCAGTAGAAAAGTTTTTTTTGCTGCACTGATGACTCCTCTGGGCACCTGTATGGAGCTGGACGTGTTCAGATCCGCTGGTGACAGACACCGAGCTGTATGAAATTGAGCAAAAGGCTCTATTGCCTGACAGCAACAGTTATTTTACATATCATATATACTCATTTCTAGTAATTCTACAGTAGTATGGCTTTTTCTTCTCGAGAGATGAGTTGACCTTTATTTTTGTTGGGAAGTATGTTTACAGATCAAAAGATGACACAGAAGTTTGTAGATTGAACCTTTGTGGTCCCAAGATAGTTAAGTTTCATCTAGCATCAACCTCACAGTGGTGAAAAGTCATTTAATGTGCCATTGAAAAAATGTTGTGTGTTTTGTTGAAATTTAAACATTAAACAAACATTTTGGAACATTAGCCATCTTTCGGGCTCACCACATCTTGACTTTAGTTTTTTTTTTTTTTTTTATATAATATGAAGGATTGAGTTGCTGTCCAGACAAATTATGTTATGGGTGTGAATCTTTAAATTCTTACTCCTGTCAGGTGTGTCTGCCCAGCAGCTGACAGTAATCGATAATAAATAAAATACCTTTTTGTTTACTATATCTCTTCAGATGGTTCCATAGTCATCTCAGTGAAGAGTTATACTGGATGTGACCACAGGCAGTGAATAAATACAGGAGTGGTGCAGTGTTTAGACAGCATTTACCGAGGCTGCGATCAACAGAGGTAGTGTTCCTCTGGGGGAAACATCACAGAATCTATACAGTCGGAAACATGTTGCACTCAAAATCTTTATCTCTATATGCAGCAGTGTGAAACAGAGTGCAGCCTAAAAAGTGTTTCTAAACCCTTCGAAGCGCCCTTTTAAAAAGAAGCATTTGTGGTGGTGCATGGGTGTGGTCGGACCAAGTTCCTCAGTTTACCACTTGCCACAAACTGAAGCTTGTTTCATCGCAGTCCAGAGCGCGGTATGATCTCTACCCACACGCTTTATAGCCCTGACATGCTGTACGTTGTTGGAATTAGATTGAAATTAGACCAGCATGGGAGAGCACACAATGGAGACCCCTACACAAATGATCCACCCTCGCGTTGAGAAGTGTGTCTGACGGACAAAGACGGGCTTTGTCAGTAGCGGTAGCAGCCAAAACAGCCTACAGGTCATTTTGAAATAAACAACTTATTTTAAATGTCATAAATCATTTTTCAGAATGATTCATATGATGTAGTTTCACTGAACAGCACAAGAATTTGCTTCATGTGGTTTTAAAATTTAAGACGACAATGGAACCATTATGTGTTGAACCAGACACACACACACACACACACACACACACACACGGTCCCAGGTTAAATCAAAGTGCACACCACTGTGCTTTGAACAAAGTGCAGGAACCTGCCTTTCAGTGAACAATGGTTTAGGCTGTGTTATCACTCATAATAAATACCACTACCCTTATTCAGTTTATGGCACAGAAGTCTCAATGCAATATTTTTTAGCTCTGTTTATCCCCCTCCTCCTCCTCCTCCTCCTCCTCCTCTTCGTCCTGTTCTGTTCTCCCTTTATTGCCGTTTTTCCGTCACAAGTAAGGAAGAGTGTGGAAAATATGTGAGAGGAGAAAAACATACCCATGGCTGAGATTCTCTTGCTCCCTTCCTCTTTGCATGAGAGAGAGTGAAAGAGGCAGCAGCACACACAGCACGGCGGTTGGCAGCCTGCAGTACTTCCTCATCCTGACTGCTGTACAGAGGCAGGCAGTTGTGCTCCTGACCCTTCGTTTCGCCCTCAGTTTCTCCACGGAGCTCGGCAAAGGGCAAATCATTTTAGTGAGCTGTGCTTCAGGGCACTCAGGCAGAGGGCCGGCTCTAGGACAGCGTCCAGCACCTAACACGTGAGTGAACTTCCCCACTGTTGGTTTGTTTGTGTGTTTAGTTGTTTCTGTCCTTCACGCTCTCTCTCATTTCTCACTATGGTGATATTGGGATATGTGGTAGTGGATGATTTTCGGGCTGTAATAGGAAAACCTGAATTCATTTTTATTAAAAGTTTGGAAGAAAGTGAGAGCAACATCTGCTGCTGATGTTTCTGCCAGGTTTCTCACACAACTGTCAGTGAAATGTGGCAGTTGCTCAGCTCAAGGATTAGTATATACAAAATGTTTTACAGCATTGGCTAACCAAAGATGACAGTATTTATGCTTGTGATGTTACAAATTGCAGTATGTAATGTCAAGGCTCATTGAAGCTGTTTTTAAAGTTAAGGTGCCAACCAACCACTGAGCAAAACCACAAAGCATTTTTGAGAGGATGTGATGACACACAGTGACTTTAGCCGAGTATCTTATAGGTAATTTGTTTCTCTCTACCAGTGCATTTAAAAAAACAACCTATGCAACTAACGTATGTACCTTTTTGCTACTAATCTTATATGACGTGATAATTGCTGTCATTGTTGTATGACCTGGCTCAGGTCTAACCCTTTGAAAAACAAATACATACAGAGCATGAATGTCAATGAACTTCTTTTAGATTGACAGTCATATCTGAAAAACAGCACAAATAATTTATTGTAGGAATAACACCCATAAATTTGTGTTAAAGTGAAGCCATAGTTTAGGACAAAGTCTAAAACAGCGCAGTAACAGCATGAAACTGTGGATCAGCACATTCAAAACCGAATAAATAACAGGTCTTTAAAAAAAAACTGTAAATGTGAAACCACAGAATACCTCTCCCTCTATCTTTCATGAAATACTGTTGACATTTTAGCAAAAGCTAGCTACCGGAAATCACTTCCTCTTTGCTGCTATAGAAACAGTTCATGCCAGGGGCAGTACAGCGCAAGTGCTGTTTTGAAGCAGCTAAGAAGAAGTGATTTCTTGAATAAGAAAATTTCAATTTTATCAGTTTGAAAATGATATTCTTTAATAATATTTTCAACATTAAGCTTTGTATATGTTAATGTAATTGAATATCTAGAATATCTAGAATAATGATAATTGATTGTTGCCAAGCAAGGCTCTTAGCCTAATAAAGTGCCCTCACAGCTAGGCAGCAGGTTTTGCAGCCTGTTGTAGAACTGCAGTTTCCTTTTCAATGTCTGTATCAACGGCAGTGACTGTGCGTTTTCTCTTATGCACAGAATGTTCCTGGCGCTGGGAGATTTTATGTCACTCCCATGTGCTCCATATTCTACACAAAAACATCAAGTGAACATTTAAGGGGTGGTTCACATGGCTCGTCCTGCAGTGTACCAGAACAGCCCACATTTAAGGTCAGAGAATGGTCAGGGCTGGTTAGCTCGGATTTCCTTCCATAATCTGAGGCAATTTGTGGTTGTGGCGAGCTGAGCTGGACAAGTTACATATTGGCTCAATGAATGTGTACATGCAAGGTATTTTACCCTGTTACAGTATATACTGTAGTAGGGGGTTGTACAGAGTAATTATTGGTTTTGTCTCAACATCTGTGCTATTTTTGCTGAGCAGTATAGTTCTATTGCAAGTAGTAAAAATATAAATACCACTTTTTTCGTACAACTAAATTATAGTAATTTTTGTCATGAATAATGGGTAAAATATAGGACTGTCGTCACAATAACTTATTTGACATGTCAAATTTGACCTATTATATATCTTGCCTTTAGCAATTTGCACGAGTTTCGATCTGGGTTGTGTGAAGAAAGCACATCATCCTCTCCCACAGGGTTGATTCAGATCAGGTGATATTCAAGAGACTGTTTCAACCAGACCAAAACAGATAAGTATCAGCTGCTATTGACTCCTCGTGCTTTCTCCTTATCTCATCGCAGCAGTGAAGTCGAGCAGCAACCGTCAGAAAAAGTCAAAGAACCTCCTATGTCACATATTTAGCCTTTTACAGTCATCAGCCCGTTTTTGGAAGCAATATAATTAGAGTCAATGACAGCCCATTACTTATGGCTGTGGAGACCACAAATTACATTTGGTTTTCTAATTTAGTATTTTCAGAGAAAATTCAAGATTTAGCTTCTTTTTTGGGGGGGTTTAAGCCACAATGTCATAATCTTATATGTTGGTATGTGGTTAAGTTCAGTAAATGTTTGTCATTTTTGTAAGCTGAGTTGCTTTTAAATAGAGATACCAAAGTCACTGTCTTAATTCCGGGTTTGTTCAAGTTTACAATACAACTTTGCTGTGTGTCTCTCAAAGACATGTTAGCTTGGTAACTGGGTCGTTTTAAAGTAAGTGGGACACAGCTCTGGCTTCTGAGAATCAAGTCACTGCAGAGTAATATGGAGATGCATAATTGAGTGGTCCAAAGAAGGTGGATGAGTCTGTAACTAACATGCTCTAGTGCTTAAGCTGGTAAAACCTTTACATTTACGTTTTCAATCATTACACTTCACAACTCTCTGATTTAATCTGTTATTTGTAGTTCAGTTTCCCCTTTTATTTCCAGAAGTAAAATAATACAGCCTCAAGAGGAACATACTCAATTTCCCCTCGCTTCCTTCTTTGTGTCAACATCAAGATGACAGCAGGTTAAGAAGCAAGTCAACCGGTGCCTGACAAGGAGTGGTGCTCTAACCATGAAAAGTGATCTGGGGGGGGGGGGGGGGGGGGGGGGCGGGGAGCTATCACACAGCTGAGGTCTGATTCCGCCTGGACAGGGGGGTTAGTCAGAGGATCTTGCCTTGAGAGGTCTTCGTATCATATGATGGACCAGCAGGCTCTCATACAGGCAAATACACAAAGTGCATACATTGTGTTCTTAATCAAAGTCCTTAATTCTCAAAGCAGCAGTGTAAAATGTCCCGACCTTAGATGGCAACAGTTGCTAACGGGTATCTCTTTAATGTACTTGTAGTTAGCTCAGGCCCTCACTGCTCCTTTTAAGCATAATATCATTATTTTTAGGTCTGCCGCAGAATATTGGCTACTGCAGATTTTTTATTGCGGCATCACTTGCCCTGCCTTTAGCTGTCATGATGCCAAAACGCGACATTTTAGGCACTGCAGCAAAACAACCAAATATAAATGGATACAATCAGAGATAAGATGTTGTCCTTTTGACGGCCATGTCCTGAGATGGCTTGTTCACGTGCATGCAGAGAGGAGAGGGTTTCCCCATGTCTGTCAGAGGCAGAGGATCAGGTTACCTCAGCTCTGATCAATGAGTCAGCCTGTCCTCTGGGAGTTGCAGGGCTTTTTACCAGTGCACTCTCCAGTTGCTAACAGTCTGTGTGACCACATCCTGCTGGAGTGGGGAAAACGAAACCACCAGCTGCCCTCTGTAGCAACTCTTGGCTTGTGTATTTTGGAATGGTCACAAATGCCATTGTTAGACAGTTCTTATTCACAAAATGCAAAGATATACTGCCTGTTGTTCTGTGCTCCCCCCTCTAGTTTTAAAGCACACAGGGAAAATTTCTAATTATTACTCATTCAGAGTAGTTGTATTGCCAAAATGTTTTTTATAATATGATTATTGTAAAACATTTGAGCAAATTACCTCCACTGTCCTGTGTCACCCCCTATATATCTGTTTGTTTGTTGGTTGGTTGGTTTGTATGTTTGTTTGTTTCACCACATTTTTTCAAAAACTACTGAATGGATTTCCATAAAACTTGGTTGAGGTATGTGGTATGAGTCAGTGAACTTTTGTCACTTTCCTTAAATTTATGACATAGGGTGTTTATTTTCTGACGTTTTGACTGATTTCCCAGGGGAAAATTAATCGATTTTGTTAAAAAAATATCTCGGGAAGTGATTTCTCTAAGTGTTTGCAAATTGTTGCAATTTGATTGAACGTAAAAAAGAAGGTTTGGCCTTGGTGAAGGTAAGCCCTCAATAAGTGCTATTCTAGTTTTAGGCGTTTTAATGTTCTTTTTGTCAGTGCCTCTTTAGTTGATGGGAAATCATATGTTCATATTTGCGCCATGCTTCCTTGAGGCAAAGACAGTGGCGTGCTGTGTTAGAATAGGGCAACCTTCAGTTAGACGATACTGACGGTCTGTGTTGGAGGAATCTGCCCACCAGGTCTGATCTGCTGCACTGCAGTGAATACACAGGCATCACACTCCAGTTTTTTCCCTCTAGATAACAATTTAGAAGATTTTCTGGCACTTCATGTTTTCTGTTTTCTCTGGACTTTTCTCAGGTGTACTTTAGCTGACAAACAGCCATGCTCAAAGCGGGCGCCACCAAGGTGGGGCTGCCCAAGCCCGGACCCCAGGAACGGGCGAAGCAAGCCTCCTTGGTCCCCTCCTCTTCCTCAACCACCTCTACAGCCATGAAGACCTCCAGATCCTCCAGCATGCTTGCCTCAGAACAGCGCCTCAGCAGGGTGAGTCATCACATTGCAATTTACAACTAATATGCTGACACATTTACATGAGGGATGTCAGTTTGAATGAAATAACTTCAGGACATTATTGTAACATCATTAGACCCGTAATGATGGTATTAACAGCAGATGTGTTTCTATGTGTGTCTAGATGAAGAGAGCGAGCAGTGACGATGCGCTGACAAAGCCTGCGCTGGGAGCTGCTGCCTTTGGCTCACGGATGAAGAAAACTGTGACCACCGGCGCCATCTCAGATCTGGCCGAGGCCCGTCCCCGCAGCCTGTCCGGTAAGGGACCACAATAAATACAGAGGAATGAAAAATTTAATGAAAAACATGAAAACATTACTGAATATCTTTGGGATGTTTCGGACCAACATGTTCACAGAGCTCCCCACCACCATTGTCAAAACACCTAATGATACCTGTAGAGTTTAAAACTGACTCAACACTATAGTTGTTCTGGTGGCTCAAGGTTGCCCAACAGTATACTAATGATCTCTTACAGTTTGGGTTCGATGTCTTTAAAAAGCAATGTAACGCTGAAAACATGGAAAAGAGCTGTAATCTTCACAAAATGTTGACGTGATCCTTAAATTGCACCAGGGTTTAGAGATAATCACAGTAAACACTATGGTAAGAATGTAACTAACCACAATAGGCCACTAGAGGGCCACATTACACCACTCAAATCACAGTACACATAGTCGGTGCTGGTGGTAACTGCTTTTATTTACACTTTTCTCTTCGTGCTTGGTTGGCACTGGTGGGGTGCAGGTGGCTGAGGACTAGGGTTGTCTGGGTTTTGATCCAAAACTGAGAGACTGGGTGCATTCATAGTCGCCTTGGACAATATCTGCTCATTTTTTTCTATCCAAGTGCAAGGGAGGAAAAATTGATGTTGCTGTGGTTATTAGCTGGTGTTTTTGTGTTACCTTGCTTCAGTGTGTGTACTTGTGTGAATCGTTTATTTATTGTGGTTTATATTATGGTCTTTTCATGTGCCTTATCACAATCACTCCTGTCAAGTGGCTTGTTTACTGTAAAAGTGCATTCACATGCTCTTCAGAGGCTCCCATTTCACCAGTTGCAAAGTTGTTCCGACTTTGGTAATTGTATTTATGTGTTTGTCCCAATTAAACAATGCATTGACACATCTTTCCAATATTGACATGATAATGAAGAGCAAAGCAATAGGATCAGGTGTGACAGGCAAAGAGATATACAGATAGATAAACATCGGCACGTCAATGATAACTAATATTTGTATTGGCTAAAAGGAATTGTGTTAGGCGCTTGTGAGAGATCAACACACAAGTGACAAAAGTGCGACATTGAAGAAGTTTGCATTAGAACCTACTATTTAGAGCTGATTGTAAAACGTAGTTAATTGGTTTATAAGTGATAGCCTCAGAAACTCGACTTTGCGAGTAGTGAATTTTCCCAGTTTTTTTATTTATGAATATTCCGTCACCACATGAACCCACAATATTCACCTATCACAAATGTATTGATTAATAATATTTACTTATTATTTAACCTAATCCCAGTCAGCTGTCTTTGTACTGTACAAATTTAACCTTATATAGTTTTTCACAACTGTGCTGTGCCATGGAGCAAAGTGTTGCTTGCTATGGCGAACCAAACAGTCATCACTGTGATGTCGGTGAGATGCTTTTGTATTGCTGCTCTCTTTCTCTACCAGAATGTTCACCTGTGTGCAGCTATCTGTAAAGGTGTGGCAAAAATTAAGGGAATGAATTAAACCAAGAATTGCCCCTGCATTAATTCAAGTGACATTGTGGTTCTGGTGTTAACATGTGAAGGCCAGAAGAAGGGTGGAGATACCTGACAGACCACATCTTTGAGTTGATAATATGCCTCAGATGAAATGCAACACATTGCTGTTGTTGGGACGCTGTCCATCCATGTTCCCTTTCTGTGGTTGAATCACATTTCTGTGTGTGTATATGGATGTAGATAATGACAAGGATTTGGTTGCAGTAATTATTGTTGTTCAGAGAACACTCCTCAGTGAGGGATATCACTGTGTTTGTTTATGGGGGCTCATCTCCGCAGCGTGTTGATCCTGTGCTCTCGTGAGATTTGTCTTCAAAGGTTTTTGCTGCTGGAGCAAAAATAATTGAATTCTACTTGACAAAAGACTCTGGAGGAGCCGAGAACCCAGGGCCAAGTGAGGCCCTCAGCTCTTTCAAACACAATTAGACCATGATCAGCTATCACTGGACTGAGTGTTAATTAACCAAGTTTAGATTTTTTTCTTTTCACACCCCTGGACAGGAACAGGATCCCACTTTGTGCTGTTCATGATAAATTCATGATTTAAAACGTACTGCATTTGACCTAGTTTTACTCTGTAATTACTGGTAACCAACCAAAGCTGAGGAGAGGATTTATTTTAAATACAACGTTTATTGGTAAAAATATAACCATCTTTAATAGAAGGCAGAGTGGTTTGCTTTATATGAAATAAGCTAGTCTTTTTATTTAGCTTGCTTTGTATTGTGGTCGATGATTAGGATGTTTATATCATGTCAGATTGGATGTTTGTTTTTATACACAATAACCAGCTTTATTTACTTTTATGTTCCTAATTAAATATTATTGATGGTTTGATCTCATCAAATCTATAAGAAAAGATTAGATTGACTTTTAGATAGAGCGTATTTTAAGCGAAAATAAAAATCTAAAGTGTATATGGAGTAAATGCAGAACCAGATCTTACTAGAAATACCAATTGAAATAAAAACTTACCTGATCTATTAAACTAAACTAAAGCTTTATGAAATACTCTCAAACTGGTATTAATTCCCAGTAAGTCTAATATCCTATACTTGTGTATAACTGTAGACACATGGCAAGAGTGGTGGTTTTGCTCAACGTGATGTTCCCATCAGGTCGTCCACCTGGGCTGGGAGTAGGATTCTAAGAAGCCACTTGTCAAGACGTATGAAGGCAGACAGTGAGAGGATCTGTCAAACAGGTTACAGAAAGCGAGCTAATCAGCAAGTGGAAAATCAAATCGGACACCTGAAAGAGCAGTGATGGTAAACTATTCATGCAAGCAAGCGGTGACAGTCATCATTTAGTCTGCTGCCTGCTTCTAAGTGACTGCACCTGACCTGAGAGGTCTGCTGAAATATCCACACAAGGGAAATGCCATGATTTGAATATAGATTGAGGTGATGACATGTGGTATTTTCAACTCTTTGAGATAAGCGCATTTATTCATGTGGAAGGGAGTAAAAACATCTCTCTGAAGATGATTTAGTTTGTGGATGAAAAATTGCAAACATTGCATCATGACATTTTGGAATAAACATGTTCTGGATTTATTGGGGCTCTAAGACACAGAGCAAAGATTGTTCATCGTGATGGAAAGTGATCAAGGCTTTTCTCAGACGCTGTCATGTACATGTTGTGATAAGACTGTGGTTGCGTGACAGACTCTTTACTGAGCAGCGAAAACAAATATGTTGTACGGAGAAAGAAAAAATGCACCTTATTTTTTTCCTTCACAAATGATGCACTCCATCTTTGTGCAAAAAACAAATCTAGTGTCATTTTTTTATGGACGGTAATTTGCACCCACATCACATCACATTGAGCAAATCATTAATTAAACGTTAGGAATGAGGGCGGCAGTGGTGAGATGCAGAATTTATTTTCACAAGCTCCATCAGAACTAGGTCGTTCCTGGGATACTGTGCATACATAGAAAATCAAAGAAACAACACGGATGATAATTATGCTAATCCCTATCATTTTGAAACTACTGCAGTGCTTTGAGAGCGCACATTTTCTCACATCTTTTTATAATCATGGAGCTGATATGTGATGCCCTCTTTCCCTGGATGAAATCAATCCAACCAGCCTACGCTAGGCACAAACTGCTATTTTTAATCTTTTCAAATATTTTGTGGTACCTTCTCATCTCCAATTCCTACTAGATATCAGCCAGCATGTACCCGCAAATGGCAGATCTCATTGTAGTCACTATATTTGTGTGTATACATCTACAAAAGAACATTATCCAAACAGACTGAATATGATTTCATAATGAAAAGAACAAAAAGAACTTGAGGTTATAAATCAGAACACACACACGCTGAGTGACAGTCTTGACCAACAGTCTGACCCCACCCTTTCCTGCCCTCGCAGCATGCTGCACTATTAATCAAAACTGTTATTTTTGCTAATGCGGTCTTGTCCCAATCCCAGTTGGCACTTTAACAATTCTACCATGCTGTCAGACAACGGGTTAAAACCCAGCCACGTCCTGATAACTTATTTAACGTGTCATCAATAATTCAGCAAAGCTTTCACTCGGAGAGGAGTCCCTGTGGAGCGTGCATGGAGAAGAGACAAAAGATAAGACTACCTGCTCTATAAATAACAAGCCCAGCAGGGGTGGCAGCAGGGCATATCTTTGTGAACTGGCACTTCATTGACAGGCATTTTCTACACCTCTTTTCCCTCGATGCGTGCACACTGATCGTTAATAGCAGTGATAAGCGGCATATAAAAGTCCCTCAACAAATCTTTACTGCTTTAGATTGTCTTAAACAACAAGTGTCAGCTTGTAAACACTACTTCAGCATCTATCTACTTCTACTGATACTTCACCTCTGTGTCATTCTACTGCTGCTTTTCTAAGTTATATTACAGTTTTGTTTCAGTGGTGATATCTCAGGCAATAGATTTGAAGTCAGCAGCACTAGCATCACATTGGCATCACAAAGACTATCGTAGGAGATTATATGTTTATTATACAAATAAATGATTGCAAAAATAAACTTTTGTGTAATCATTTTGAGTTCTCGTACAGGGATTGTTGTAATTGTATGATTTTTCAATGTTTGTAGTGCTATGTTTAAGTGTTGTTTTCATAGTGTGTTCACTGTTACATTTGTGAATATTTGCAGAATCTAATATCACATTTTGCCTTCAGGTAAAATTTAGAGCAAACATTTTGAGTCTTTGACTGCACATTTGAAAACACGTGCGCCTGTCGGTGTCAGGTTTCTTCGTTCTGAGTGGGTGGCACATGTCGGGGTTATACAGACCAAAGTGAATGATCGGGATCAGCTTAGCTTTTCCCTCATGCCATAGTGTTCAAGTTTCTGTCCTTCTCATCCCAGCACGTTCTGCTGATTGTAAACACACAATAGTAACATGTTGTCTCACATTTAAAACTAATGATGATTATAATCATTATTTTCATACGTGCTGATTCAAAGGCAACGTACAAGGGACCAAATGTATTACTTTCGCCAAGGAGGTTATGTTTTCACCCCTGTCGATTTGTTGGTTTTTTTGTTGTAAGCAAGATTACGTAAAAAACTACTGGATGTCTTACCATGAATCTTGGTTGTAGGATGCACTATGAGTCAGAGAAGTCATTACATTTTGGTTTGCATCCGGGCGGATCCATTTTTTTTTTTTTTGGTAGTTTCTTTGACATTATGAGATTTCACTGATTTCCCAGGGAATAATTAATCTTAATGAAAAAAGGCATATTGATTTTGTATTCATATTTAGGGGAAAGATATATATTTGGTGCAGCTTGAATTGAATTTAAGGGGACTGTTGGGTCTTGGTCGGGGGTATGCACCTAGCTACTATCATAGGTTTTTGCTTTGTCATTCTTTATTAATCCATCAACCTAACCTAACACAGGTGACGATTTGTGTTATCTTCCAGTATCTGCCGTAGGAGAGGTCTGTTGTCAGAGAGTGATGGACACAAGGTTCCTCTTAGTTTGAGTCTTGTTGGCAACATCAGATCACTTTGTGTTCCTGATTCATCCGCTCGTAGCCTGAATCTTTTCCTAATAGCGCCAATTGACTGTTGGGAGAGACAGGAGAGGATGAATTTATGAAGAAGATGACCTCAACCGTCTCAGTCAAGGAGAAGAAGAGCGTGTGTGTGTGTGTGAGTGTCACAGCCCCAGCCCAACTCAGACTCCAGACACCAGTAATGTATTCCCAGCAGGGTTCTGTCAGTGTGTGTCCGGGTTTGTGAGGCATCAGAGGGGAGAAGTATGGTGCTCGAGCTCCTCATATCTGTCAGATCAATTAATCAAACATGGCTCAGTTCACTGGGACGCCTCAACCTGCATAAGCACTCAGCCATAACAGACGCACACTGGCACAAACAGCAAGAAGACGTATACGGGTCAGCATGCAGATGGACACTTAAAGATATGCATGCAAAGTTACCCACACCTTCTGCATTCTCCATACTGTCCTCTCTTAGAAGCAAGATATACAGTATGATCACTTACTCCTCTGTTTATTATGCATGCAGTATAGAAAGGATTATGGTAAGCTCAATAGCTTTACACCTACTCAATACTGTGGGTTTGTTTTAAAGGCCAGAATTAACACTGTGTTGACAGATCAACTCAGACAAAAAGACACCTAGCCCTGTTTTAGGTTTGTTGACCAGAGTTTTGGCATCAAATCTGAAATTCCTCTCTTTGTGACCCCACTAAGTCCACATAAAGATGCACGACAGAGTGAAATGGTATTGCCAGATCTTGAAAGAGGCCTGAAGGACCCACAGAGATGGACGTCCTGCGGTGAGGAGAACATTCTTAGCTGGATTACTGGCATGTTTGTTTACTGAGGTGAATGTGCTGCTCCAAGATTAGGAGAGAGGAGAATATTAAGAAAGGGAGAACAAACGACCAGCGGTGTTTGCATCATTTATAAGATATGAAAGGTTTGGAACCAGCCGTGTACAGTAATGTAGCGAGCAGTTAAGTATTCATCCTGACATGAGCAGAATCACGATGCAAACTAGCCCTTCTTTTCAGCCTGTGGATGATTTTTAAAAGGCTTTTCTGGAGCTGAGAGTATTTTATGCATCGAATAAATTTTTCACTTTCATTTTCATGGTTCTTCTCAGCGGTGAGCAGGAATGAAAAAGGCTGGTAGCTCTGAGCTTATGCAACACACTGTAGGTGCCCAAACACCTAAAAATATCAGTGCTTATCTGTTTCAAGTATGGCTTTAAAAAAATATAGTAAAGTAAGGATGAAATGTGAATTTTGGTTTCTGATGGATAATACTTCACACTGACATGTGCTGTTTGCTAAGAGGGTTTCAATGATTGATAATCACAATAAAATACTGTATCACAGTAATCACGGATTAAATTAAGTAATTACTAACTGTTAACTGAGGTTGGATGAAACACTGGCTGTCACAAGTAGAGCCAAACAGCTTGTTCTCTCACCTTCACTGTTTTCTTATTTATATTAATTTATAATAATGTTTATGCTTAAACTGCTCTGTAAAAAGAAAATAGATGGACCAATTTAACAACAATACTTCAATTGTTAACACACAAATTAATTATGTCCGTTCAATTGTTATATTAACACAATTGCTAACTTTAATTTTCATCTTTTTTAGTAGTTGGTAAACAATGTAACATATATCCCTATGTCAAATATCAAGCCTCAATTAAAGTTCTTTGTCATAAGCATATAGAAATTTTAAGAATCATTACATTAAAATATATATATATCAACTATTATATATGTATCAGACATTGTTCCTTCCTAATATCGCATCAGCAACTGTTTTTAATCTATAAAGAGTTTCTTTATACTTCCTGTGATTTTTTGGTACTGATGATTATTATAGTATTTCTTGATCTTGAACAAATTGTAATAACTTTAATAAATTAAAGACAAGAGTTAGGCCAAATATTCTGAAAGCTGATTACACACATTAACTTACTATGACACAACATTGAACACTGGAAATGACTAAAAAAGTCATTCTTCCTTCTAACTTGGTTTCTCCCTGTAGCTCTTGTCATCATAAAAATGTAACCAGTGCGTGCATTGTGAATGAGAAAGGGCAGAAAATAACAAGCCATATTAATACCAACTTCACCCAACCTCACCAAAGCTAGAACATGACCCCCCCCCCCCCCCCCCCCGTGCTTATACACATGTACAGGCACACTCACATAGACACACACACATGCATACTATTGTCTCCTGCTGGGCGTCCTGCAGGGGGGAAAGAACAGAGTCTGGGGTGGCCTCTGATCCCCGGCACAGCATCTCCTCTCCCCATTTATGAAGACATCTGTTGGGTAATGGCAGTTGTGATTCTATGTGGGGGGAGGGAAAGGATGGGAGATTTTGTTAGAGGTCCCAAGTTGCAAGTTCACGTGGAAAAAAAAAGACAAGAGCTGTACTGTCCCCCTCTGCCAAAAACACAAATAGTGCCTTTCCTTTACTTGAGCTCTTCTTTCCTTCCTTTCTCCCTCCACCCTCCTTTCACTCTCTCTCATACTTGTCCTTTCAGTACCAGAGAGGGACGGTTCATCTCACCATTGTTTAACTCATAGTGGTGTGAGCAAATTGGCTGACAGCAGTGGGAGGAGGCGTGTTGATGTGCATGTGTGTGTGTGTGTGTGTGAATGTGTATGTGTGGCCCGGGAAGCCACTCCTCCTCTGAGCTGATTCTAGTCATCACAGCAATAATGAAGTGAACACGACGCTGCCTACCCGCCTCCCTGCCAGTGTGACATACTGTCACCGTTCTGGAGGACACACACACACACACACACACACACACACACACACACATACACACACACACACATTAAGAGACGCGCTCATAGTCACTCACTGACAGGACACGCAGCCTGCCTCCTCACAAATGCATACACACACTCGCACAGTCCTGGGAAGGATTGGAGACAAGAAAAGAAGAACAGAAGGAAGGAAGAATACATCTCATGGTTTCCTCTCTATTTCACTGAGCGCTTTTGGATGTGGGTGCTGAGCAGAGACAAAAACCTACACACGCTCACACACCTACCCTGCAGCCACGGATTCTTGGATTAGTCCGCCCCGGCGTGGAGTGTGGGAGTCGCGGAGTGGACCACTATGGGGAACCAGGCGGGGAGACAGGAGGAAACAGAGTCAGGTCTGCTTCTCTTGTAGCGTGATGTTCCTCAGCATCACTCGTCCCTCTTTGTGTCTGTCTATCTCTGTTGATGTAAAAGGAAAAGACGTTCGTTTGTTAAATACAACAGAAAGGAGCTTAATCTCTTGTCATGTCATATTTTAGTACATCCCTAACAGACAGGTCCTGAGTAATGAGTGTTGACTACAAAAGAGTACTGACTGTTGAGTTCTGATTGATATAGCCTGGGGTTATAGCAGCTGTTTCTACGAGTTTGAGTTTTTTTGCACTGTCATGGATCAGGTGTGTCATGTTTCTGTGTTCAGTCAGTACAGGTCTGTTTGTGTTTATATGGGTGCACCTGTGTGTGGATATTCCGAGTCAGGCGGGGGAAAAGGAGTGAGTGCTAAGCGTGAGACAACCTGCCCCCCACTGCTCCGAGCTCGCTGCTCCTCTGTAAGATTTCCATTTCAAAGTCCCTCTGAACTGCACTCGGCAACAACTTCACAATCGAAACACAACCAACCTTCTCCTCATTTCTAGCCTCTGAATTTCACAAACAAAACAAGAATTTGCATCTCATGTGTTGTGTGTGAGCACATATCCCCCTCATATGTTTACAGTTACACAAAATGCATTTGTACAAATAGAGCTTTATTGTATCTGTGTGCTGGTATGTGATTTTATTTGCATGCAGCTAAACAAAGTGGATACTGAACTGAGCAGACTCGCACACAAACACACAGTGGAGTGTTATATCAGCCGTGGGTGTTAAAGCTGCATCCTTTCATTGCAGTTGCATGTGTTGCTTGAAGATAGAGCACAGTAGGCTCAGATTGGTGGTAGCAAGCTGCTGCATGCTTGAAAAGATTAGCTCCCAGTTTCTTCTCCAGATGCACATACATTATAGTGCAGAGTGCGCAGTTAATGCATGATACACAGAGCCAATGATTGTAGAATAAAGACATAGGAGGAAAGAAGGCTATTAATACTGTCTTTGATCGAACAAGTTATTATGTATTTGTTGTTCATAAATCCACTATTGTTCTTGTTTTCCGGGCTATGAAATGTATTTAAACTCTGCTACGTATAGGACTTTTTTTTCAAACCTACCTCATGAACCAACGTTATAGCTGTCTCAGCTATATGTTGTGAATTGATTGACTCCCCACTTCGAGCCTCTACAGTAAATGAGAATTGATTATTAAATAGCTTGATTTTTCATTATGTCCACTTGTGAGATGAAGCTGTAGATGAGTACTGAGGGAGGGGATCTGAGAAGCCCTTGAATCAATTCTCACAAGTATAACAATAGTAAGCATGCAGAATTTTAAACCTCTAATTGAAGCACTAGTTAATTATCTGCTTTGTTTGAACAGCAGGATAATAATGGATAAGAGCAGTGAGGTTTCCACTCTCCATGTTAGCCTCCGTTCTACACAGATGCTGAAACAGAGCCAGCTGAGGATTGTCAGACAGAAAGACAGCATGGTGCTAGACGCAGGGAAAGGAACGTGGGAATATGAGGAACCGTTCAAATTTGATTGATGGCGTTATCTGTGAAGTGGCAGGGTAAGGAGTAAGCTGTCTGCTGCAGCGATAAGGAGGTTGGTATCAGCAGCAAACTACACCAAAGGCTACTACATTGAGCCTTCCTGTCTCCCCACTGGCTCACCAGGAGAGCAGCCAGGACCAGAGCCTGTGGTCAGCATGTTGTCAGCCGTTGATGAATTGTCAGTAATATATAGTCCAAAAACAGTGGGTCTATTTTCAGGACTCGGTCGCTCATACCCGTTTTGGCTCAGGATCAAACCAAAGCGAAAACATGTTTGTGTAGTGAGGTAAAATAGATTGTTGTGACTTACATGTGGGCAAAAATGGGAAAGTTTTCACTCTTGTGGTTCTCTGCCGAAGTTTGATTGGATGCCTGAAGGGAGCTGTAATGTTGAGGACACTGCCAAAAACATGCAAAAGCAAAGAGTTGGGGATACTATCAATATAGCAGTTGGCATATTGTCACTGGAATAACATTGTTCTTTCTGTTCACAGCAGCACAGCAGCATTAAGGTAATATTTTTGAATGGAGATTGGTAAAAGGGTGTAGAAACCAAGCTCAGCTAGCTACATGATAAGAAGATTTGTCTGAAAAATCTGAATATAATTTCACTGAAATTTTATAGTTTTTAGAACTCTTTAATATATGATAGCCAGATTATTCAGCTGAAAAGTATACTTCCACTTTTAAATACATTTGTGCTGTACTACTTTTAATAGCCCCTCCACAACCATGGCCAACAGGTGTTTTCCCTACATCTACTTCTTTAGAATGCTTCACAGCAGTGTGTGGGTGTTTGCACATGATTTGATGTCTCCGAGCATCTCCCGTTAGCTTTGTTGTATCTGTCGGGGTTGGGACATCTCACACATTTGTCATTTTAATTTGTTCGTGCCAGTTTAGTGACCTCACAAGGTTCCCATCATAGAGTATTCCAACGGAGGTCTCATCATGTAAAGCACCTGTGTGTGGGGGGGGTTGGCCTCGTTGAGATTTAGCCGCCATCTTTATCATAGCACAAGAACTAGATTGCATTCCTTCACCTTAATTGATCAAGCTACACCAAATTCCCATACATGCAAAGATATCAGTTCTCTAAATATGCTTCTATTTTTCATTAAGACCCATGAATTATTAGAAGGAAGAGATGTGTTTTTAGCCTGTGGCGGAAGATGTGTAGACTTTGTGCTCTTGTGATGTCAATGGGGAGCTCGTTCAGCCATTTCGGAGAGAGGACAGCAGCAAACAGTTGTGATTTTGTTGAGTATCTAGGTGTCCCTCGCAGTGAGGGAGCCGCAAGCCGATTGGCCGATACAGAGCGGAGTGGCGGGCTGGGTTGTAAGATTTAACCATGTCCCCGATGTAAGATGGTTCTGTTTCACTCTCAGCATGGTACGCAAAGACTAGTGTCTTGAAGCAGATCAAGGAAGCCACTGGTAACCAGCAGTGAAGCAGGTACAGTCTTGGTGGGGGCTACCACAGAGTTGTCAATGGTGATAGTAAGGTCATGGGTGGGAGAGCTCTCCCCTGAATGGAAAAGTAGGTCAGTCTTCTAAAGTTTGATTTTCAAGTTGTGTGCGGTCATCCAATGAGGGTTTAGTGTCAGACAAGCAGAGATTGGTGCTGCTACCTGTGTTTCAGACGGGGGAAAAGAGAGAATTAGTTGGGGATCATCTGCGTAGTTATGGTAGGAAAAGCCATGGGAGTGAATAACAGAGCCAAGAGAGTTACTGTAAAGATAAAAGAGGAAAGGACCCAGGATGGGACCTTGAGGGACCCCAATAGTAAGAGGAAAAGGTTCTGACACAGATCTTCTCTAAGTTACCCGGTAGGTACAGTCTTTGAGGTAGGATGAGAGCAGGGAGAGAGCAGAGCCTGAGACACCCAGATCCTGAAGGGAGGAAATAAGGATCTGGGGCCTCATTTATAACCGTTGCGTACGCACAAAACGGGCCTGAAACGTGCGTACGCCACTTCTCACGCCAACGTTGGGATTTATAAAAACAAACTTGACGGGAAAATGTGCGTATTTCTGCGCAAACTTAGACCCTCCCGTACGAGCGTTTTGGGGAGACGGGAAAACGGCGACACAGACGTGAGATGGTGAACTGCAGCAGATTATTGATCCAATTCATCATTTACATTAAAACCAACAGTTTTTCTCGCGCGACGTATCTGCTCCACATGAGCCTTTTAATTAAAAAAATATAAAACAACTTTAAGCAAATAAGGTTCAGATTCGATTTAACGGCAGAGTTACGGAGCCGAGTCATTAATAGGTTTTAATAATATCTTCTAACACTGTGCGTGTATCATCAGATCGCTGCAGTGAACGGGACTGAGCCACAGAGCGCACAGAGCACTCAGAGCACACAGAGCACAGAGCGCACTGGAGATTACTTATAAAGGCCAATTTATGCCTCTCCGTTTCTTCTATTACGGACAGATAAGACCGCCCTATCCGTCGTGAAACGCCCTCTCCGAATGCTTCGTACAGCTTTTCGTACACGTCTGATTTTTCTAACTATCCGTCTTCATGTTGGAGACCCGACGGACCGCTCTTGGCTGTGATTGGTCCGCGAACAACATAATTTCCGTATGACGTCATTTCCGTATTTCCGGACCTCAAACTTCCTGTTTACTTCCTGTTTACTTCCATGTAGCATCAAACCCAAACACAACTATGATTCTACGATTAATGTGACGTGTGTGTTAAGCCAGCGGAGTTGTCCGGCTGACGGTGGCTCGTTCGAGCACTGAGGGCATGTGTGCACGGTCACAGACGGTTATAACGAGCTTTCAAAACGGCGCTAGCAGGCTAGGCTAGCGGGCTAGGCTAGCCACCATGCTAACTGCGGTGGTAGCAGTGCAAGAACCCGCCGTCACGACTTTAATTCCACTTCTATCATGACACTGTTTCTATAATACCGTCAGGTTAGAAGCAAACACTGGATAGTAGTAGTTAGTGTCGGGAGTCCTGCTGACTGTGTGTGGAAGCTGGGGGGAGCTAGGTCCGGGTAGCTTCTAGCTACATGTAGCCTCAAGCAGATTCAAGCTGTGGAATCAGCAACACAGTTCGGAAACAAGACCGGGGAACCGCTGCGCTAAGAAACTATAACATCAGCATCTTGACCCGCTGGGTGTCACTTTATTTAGTTCTGTTAGTTGCCATGGTTCAGTGTGTGGGACGCAAGCTAACATGTCAACAGAGACACGTGGACTTCTTCTTCCCAAATGGGGTAGGCTTCTCTGAGCTCGTCTTCCGTTGCGCCACCTATGGGTTTGGCGGTGAATTTTTTCCGGACGTAGACTGACGGAGAAGTAAAAATCAAAAAGAGTCTTTGTCTCCTGCTGAGAACTCTCCGAGAAACGGACACGTAGTAGTATATAAGAGCCTTAAGAAATGAGGAAACTTTCCAAATAATATCCCAGAAGAGGTGAGGATCCACTGATGTGAGGGAATCGGCCCGATGCTCTAAATAAATAAATACTGCCGTGACACCGGAGCGGGGAACTGCTCGATGTTTGCATGTGAATGGGAGGACGAGGAGGAAGCGAGGCTTCAGCGATCTCTGATCTCACACAGTGTGTTATCCACAGCAGCAGCAGCAGAGTGTCAGTGTATTTTCTTTATTAGTGACATCGCTGCTGTCCCATAAAGTCGCTCTTCACCTCCACCTCACTAACAAACACCTCGCTGTCAGTGTCAGAAAGTTTCACTTCCTCTTCACATCGCTTGATGCCGTGACTCCGTCAGGACTCACGGTGGAAACCCATTGGTCAGCAGCATCATTTAATATTCACGCTGTGCTTTGCGTTGACCATTTATGGTTGAAAGTGGGCGTGTGGAGGGCGGATTTGGAGGCAGATCCACGTACGAACGTTTCCAAGTGGACTGTGATTTTTAAAGCGAACATTGCGTTCAGTTGTACGTGCGCACGGTTTTATAAATCGGAATTATCTTTTGCGTACGCCATTTCCGGATTTTGTACGTACGTACACTTTTAGTATGAATCCTACGCACTCTTTTATAAATGAGGCCCCTGGTGGTTCACCGTGTCAAACGCAGCAGAAAGGTCCAGAAGGATGACTTCAGAGGATAGAAACCCTAGTCTAGAAGTGTGAAGTTGCTCAGTGACAGCAAGGAGGGCAGTCTCAGTTGAGTGGCCTGACTTGAAACCAGACTGCTGAGGATCAAGAAAGTTGTTCTAGTGCTGATGTGAAGAGTTGATTAAAGATAGCACACTCAAGTGCTTTGGAGAGAAAAGAAAGAAGAGAGACAGGTCTGTAGTTATTTACTTCAGATGGGTTGAGGGTGGGTTTCTTCAGGAGAGGGTTCACTCTTGCTTCCTTCAGAGAGTTAGGGAAGCAACCATTTGACATGGAAGTGTTTATAAGATGGGTGAGAAAAGGAAGAAGGGTGTGAGCAATAGACTGTAGAATGTGAGAAGGGATGGGGTCAAGGGGATAGGTTGATGTCGACAACATACAAACCAAACAAAAAGCAAATGCACAGTGACAGGGGTAAAACATAACCTCCTTGGCTTACGTACTTAGGTCCCAAGAAAAGACCCATTTCAGTTCAGTGGTTGCCTCACTTTGAGATTGTTGAGTTCTGCTGCCTGCTTTTTAGAGGTTTTTCCTATCTTTATTCAAGAACTCATGTAATGTTCAAGTTAACATTTGTCATTCAAGACACTTCTAGCACTGATAGTAAATACATTCCTGTCTTTATTAATGTCTTTTGAAGCACTGATTCATTGTGCCTGGTGAGTACTGCTCCTAGCCGTAGCAGACACTGACACCGCTGTGAGCAACAAGCCAAAGAATGTGGAAGTGCGTAGATTACTGTGCCATCTCAACACCATATCAGAGGAAATTGACACAGGGCAGGGATTCAACATGAGGAAACAAGTTTGTCCGACTTCTGATAGCAGGGACACCATGAGGAAGTTACATCAGTCATACTTTCCATGGCAGGGAGCAGCTGGTACAGTAAACACACCCGCCGTTCCACACTGCTTTGTGTTTGCAGAGGGAGGCGTGTGCTGGTTATATATCCTGTTTGTTTAACCAGAGACACCGGACTGACCATCAGAGTTCACTGTAGCCTTTAGGCCTGAGGTCACATCAGAAATCATCAATTTACGGAACTAAAATGTGTGTATGAAACTGACACCCTACGTTACTGGAGCTGAATCTGACATGTAAAGCCACTCACGCCTGTGAGTGTGTGTTCAAAAGACAGCAAAGCAAAGTTGTACTCATGAGGTTGCCGTATCTGTCAGGTGCGTGCGGCAGTGGTTGATCCTCACTTTGAGATTGTTGAGCCCTGCCCTGTTTTTTAGTTTTTTTTTCCTATGTTTATTCAAGAACCTGCTCTATCAGTTTAAGAGCAGGATTTATTGATTTCACATTATTGGTTTCAAGGCAGGTGGGCAGGACAAGTTAATTCATCATTACTACACCTGGCCTTCTGTGGGTTGGGGAATGTGATAGACTTGTTGCACAAAAAAAGAAAAATTCCTAGAGCAAAGGAGAAATCCAAGAGCAGATGTTTCACATACACAAAAACAGCATGAGTGCGAAGAGAAGAGTTGAAGCTTGAGCGCAGGAAAGCTGTCCAAGCAACAAAATATCTGAGTGCAAGCAAGCAGTTTGATCACAAGTAGAGCAAATCTAAGCACAAGTGGGGCTATCAAAGTGTCTGCGCAGAGACTTAATTAAGAGCATTTCAAAATCTGAACATGAAATCAATCAGTCCTGCTGTCAAACTGAAACACTCTGGACTCAGGTCATGAGTGTCAGGAATGAATGAGATGTTGTTCATTGTAGTCGAATGCACTGCAGAACGTTTTCCGCTTTATGCTGAATTTGTTGACTGTTGGTTAAGTCTTAGACGGTGCATCACTGGAAGAACAATAGCACCTTAAATGGTGGTTGATACATTGCATCTTGATCTTTCTACAGAATTAGTTTGTATATCCTTGTTGTGGTAAATCCAGGAAATTAAATCCTGCATCTACTTTCCTGGATTCCCCAAGAGGAAACATTTGTTATAATACATTGTTTATTATAAAGGTTTAAGGCTCAGATAGAAATTAGTTCAGCAGTACTTATTCCAACCTGTTACCCATCACATACACTGCTGCCATAAACATGCTGTCATTTAAAAAGACTTATCATTATTTCTTCATCGAGGGCTGAATTGAACTGTTTTCCATCTGAAGCATTGAGACATTGTCTCTCTCAGTGGGCCGGCTCATGGGCCATGCTATTGGATATATCTCTAGGCTATTGGATCCATAGGCATTTTGAAGCAGAAGGTATCAGCATACGGAAACTGTGTTAAAAGTCTAGGCATGCAGGCCAGTTGAATGATTCAATTAGAATGATTAAAGGAGCACAAGAACCCAGGCCAAGTGGCACTTTGTGGCTCGCCAGCTCTCATGCTGTGCTGCAGAGGAAGCACAGAGCTGTTTGCGTTTCAGTCAGAGGCAAGCAGCTCAGCTGAAAGACACAATCGAGTCTTGCAAACTGTACTTTTTTTTTCAAGGCAGGATGGAAGGTTTGCCCAGTCAGCTGTTGGCATGTTTGATTAACGTGCTGCCTGCTGACACACAGTCACCGCAGTGACTTCAGACTAACACTGCACACGGCTGTTTGGCTGCACTGCGGTTTACAGAGGAGGTTAGAAATACTTGAAGTGTTCAACGTGTTAAAACCACAATGTTCAATTCCCCTTTTAATGCTTCATTATTTCCTTGGTTATTGAGTAATCTCAAGAGAATAAATATTACTTCGCCTTACATCAATATAGAACAAACTGTGTGTGATACTGCCATTTAACTAGCCTCCAAATTGGAAGGGTTTTGATGTCAATATGAGAAGAGATAACTGTGTTAGTGAAAATGATTTTGAAGAAAATCCCTTTATGATGTATAGCAAGTCAAGAACAATCTCCAGGATGTAGGCGGCCATGTTTCTTTGTCAACAATAAAGAGGAGAGATCATGACCAGAACCTTGCACACAAACAAAACTGTTTGAGTTATGGAACAAAAAGAAACAAATCAACTTCTACCATAATTTTGGAAAGACGAAAGTGTGGATAAAAAAGACCAGCTCATGAGCATGGTGCTGATACTGTTGTGGCTTTGTGATCTATGGCACATGAAATGGTTTAATTGCTGAAAGAAGCATCGAGGTGAATGTCATACAGAAGCATTCTGTTCTCAGATCAATTCAAATACATCCAACCCATTGGATGACATTTCATCATTCATCCGGAGAGAGATCCTAAACCTATACAACCAAGCAACCAAAGAGCTTTTCAGGTTGAACAGGTGGAACATCTTTGTCTGGCTGAGTCACTCACCAGACCAGACTAAATGACAGGCAGTCATTGACATAGTGATTATCAACTCAATATAAAAAAAAAAAACATAATTTGTGATTGTTCACTGAATCAAGCACACTGTGTCTTATATGTAGCACGATTCAGCTGATGCCAGAGAGAAAGATCTCTTGCGGTGCCTTAAATCAATTCAAATCAGTTCAGTGCTTTTTGAGTAAACAAATAAAAACACCAACAAATAAACACTGGTGAAAACGTCCTTGGCCAAGTAACAAGGTAACAAGTGATGCTCTAACGGTTTGCAGTGGCACATTGGACTGTTGTGATACAGTTTACAGAAGCATGCAGCTAATCTCTGCTCAGCCACTGTGGCAGTCATGGAGCCTCGGCTCTGACTATCTTCCACTTCACTAAGAGGAAAGGAATGCCTGTGAGTCCCAGCAACTGGCAGACGGGCGCCTGTTGACCTATTCCATACCCTGTCATTCGGACAACAGGAAGGCCAGCGACGCAGACTGGGATTTCTGTCCCTCGTCTCCACTTCCACCTGACTGAAAACGAACTGCACACAACATTTCCTGGAACCCAGAAGGGTTGACAGAAAAGTGACAGCCAGAGATTCCCATCCAGCGCTTGTTTTGAGGTGATGAGGCCAGTGCGTCATTTCAGCTGCCAGCGCTCTGACACTTGACCACCTGCAGTCAGTAATTCAGTGTGACTCCTCAGCCGTAACCTTCCTGCTCTGTAAATTGACGACTCTGTGCACTGGCTGGCTCCAGTTAACGGGCTGGTGCTGGACTGTTTCCAGACACGTAGCTCATGCTGTGGATTTGAAAGCTTATCTTCATTAGAAAGAAAGAAGCCGGCATTGTGCATTACTGTGATCACAGCGCTGACTTCCCACAAAATAACTCAATGTCTTTGGATTACTGGAAGTCAGTATGAGCAATACAATTAGATAATTAGTTGTAAACCACACAACCATTTCATATACTTCTTATTTATGTTTATTTAACTTGGCAGTACTGTCTGTGTGTCTACTGACTAAATCCATTTATCCATTATCTATAGCACTTATCCTTTCAGATGGTTTATCATTATTTGCTTCAATCAATATATGGTTGACATTTATTTAGTTTATGAAAAGCTAGCGTGTAAATCCCTTTTTTTAGACACTGAATAAAAAAATTACATTCTGTTTTATTGGGAATGATGTTTCACAGTATTTGCACTTTGCTATCAATAATAGCCAGTCTTCTCACAGTGCATGAGTATTTATTCCCTGCTGGAGGAGAAAAGCTCCTCTGTGAGCCATTTAACTGCCCATTCTTCTCCTTTTCACAGATTTAGTGCTTCTCAGAGCTGGTTCCTACAAATGGCGCTGGAGCTGAGCTGGCCTACGTCGAAGACGGCACTAAATTAAGACTGAACTGACTCTTATCCACAGGGGTGTTTTATATTTTTGCTTTGATTTGCAAAAGAAAAGATGTGCACTTGCACATTTACAAAAGATAAATTATTCTAAGAAATGTAGCTTTTGTTCCCCGTGGAAGAAGGAGAAATATACAGATTTAATTTAATTGCAATCCCTGCTTTTCATTATCATTTTTTTTTAAAGGGGGTCCTCTAACGTTTGGTCAGTTGTAGGAATGGCATTTTTATAATCATCATTTCTGGGAGTTTGTCACCTAATACACAAGGGATTAAAACAACTGTGATGAAAAAAACACCCATACATATAACCTGCTCTGCACCTGTGTTTGTACTGCAAAATACATGTTGGTATTTGTTTGGCTGGATTAAAATATGGTAATGCATACTCTACGCAATGATAATTATATTTTTGGAAACAGTCTCAGGCCTTGATGTCCAATTCAGAGCTTCCCTAACAATCGGACACACTATTCCAGTGACTCTTTAGCATCTTGCTGTCGTGCATGTGTTGGCTCCTGGCATCCAGACTGGTGTCATTCCTGTGCACACATTAAACAGCTGTTGTGATGTCATGGTTAAAGAGGTGGGCGATCTAAAGATGAGTGAGTTCATGTGCTCCATCTGGGTTTTATTGACTAAGACCAAAGGGAAAACAGAATATGATGGAACAGCGAATGAAGAGGCTGTCCCACAGTCCCAGGCGTCTAATCACATCGGACACTTCTCTCTCTGTCTCTCTGTCTAACAGGGACTCATTGTCCCTCTCTTTGTACCCACCTTTAGCAAAAATATGACAAATGGCCATAGATTAGACAGGACCTGGTATGTTTCTTTCTATTTCTGGACCTGCAGTGTGAAATAATCATTCACAACACACATTGCTGTCTTGGTGTTAAAATCTTCCATGTGACAGGACAGAGTTAACTAGTGCACGCTGTTCTCAATCTGTCAGTCATGGATTCGTCCTCTGTGAAGTGCAGTTATGGCCCTATGCATCTTTGTGAAGTGCAGGCCTGTCCAGTAAATCCATCGCATTGGAACGAAATGCTTATTTTTTTAATGTGTATTTAAACGACAACATATCTTAAATCCAAGCAAGATGGAGTTCTATTTAAGGAGCAGCTTTTAACTGAAAGTCTTATCACAGAGACATTCAGAGTGAATAGAGCTGAACATCTTTGCTTTTTTCTTTTGAATCTGAGCCCTTGGTGTGTAGCTTATCATTATAAAATCAACTGATTAAAGTGAAGTTACCCAGTGATGGTCTTTATGTCAATACCTAAAGCAACTCACTTCTTAGGCCACAGCTGCACACTCCAGGAATGTTAAACAGCTTTGTTGCCGAGATATTGTGCCAGTGTTGGCAGCGTCTCACACAGTCGCCAGTTTATTCAATAAGGGGATAGTGTGAGCAAAGTGCCTATCAATGGCAGACTACTTAAAGGTCCCACAGGGGTATAGGATTCCCATTCCAATGTGTGCGTGTGCGTTTGTGTGTGTGTGTGTGTGTCAGAGTGCCAGAGTGATGTGCTGTCTATCTCCTCACATGGGCTGTCTGTCTAGCCCCCTGCTCTGTGGGTTTGATTATGATGTGTGCACGTGAGAGACACAGTGCTGTCTTTGTCCATGCACTGCTCAAGTTGCTTTATGCATGAACGCGCTACATGCACAGGGACCTTTGTCATCCTTTGAAACAAGCAGCCCCCTTGTGTCGGCATCGCTGTTTGTTGATGATCTGAAAACAAAAACAAAACCTTGTCAGGCAGTACCCAGCTCGAGTCAGTTATCGGTAAATACTCTCAATATTTGAGAGGGGTCTGGAAAAGGCTCGCTGGCAGCCCACGCTGATGCCTTTTGAAATGCCACAGTTAAGCTCTGCTGCGACAATGAATGACCACAGACCGCAACAGACAGACAGTGCCAGGCAGATGCTCTGTTGTCCAAACAGAGAATATGTGAATAGGCTACAGTGACCAGCAAAATGAAACTGCTGAATAAGTATATGAATGTGACACACTGTCTATGGTTCACGGTTCCAGCATGTCACTATGCTGATTCTATTAACCTTCTTTCTGTTTAAGGCCTGCTAATTGGTGATTCTATTGAGAAAAGTTCAACCACTGAAACTTGCTATAGTCAAAATTCACTGATAGTAAAGGGTAGGTTGAGGTGAGGGGTATTTAATAATATAAGTTTATAAATATTCTCTACATGTATGTTTGCATGGTTATTGTAAGATTTGTAATTATATTTGTAATATGAATAAAATGTAATAAAAACAACTTAATTATTGACCTATTTAAAGCTTCAGTGTGTAGAATCTAGTGAACTCTAGTGGTGGAGTTGCATGTTGTTGCTGAATACCCCTCACCTCACGCTCTCCTTCCAAACATGAGAGAGAACCTGTGGCAGCCTTCAGTTGTCATAAAAATTCAAAAGGTGTTTAGTTTGTCCAGTTTGGGCTACTGTAAAAAACATGGCGGCCTCCGTAGAGAGGACCCGCTCCTGACATATTAATATAGAGTATTTACATTTCAAGGGCCTATGCTAGGGAAAAGAAACTAACAATTCCTAGAATTTAGATGGTTAGACAATAGTGAAAACATCACTAGGATTATTTTATATTCAATTTCTGCCATTGGATCCTTTTCACATAAATCTTACACACTTTTAATAGCACTCGTTTAGTTTCATCTCAGGTAGAGAGCCTTTGCTGTAGTACTGCTCTCATCTTCTCTACTTTCTGTTTCACCATGGGTGCATCTTGGCCTCTCCTCACACACATGGAACAGAGACGGTTATAGGAGAGACAGGCTGTCACCTCATTATGTTAGGGGAAATAGAAGCTTTCCGACAATTGCTATATATCCCTCTAAATCCAAAGAAAGACAGATGTCAACTTCCAATGTCTGAAAATCATGCTGAAATCAATCTTACAGCAGTGGTGGGGATGCTATTATCAACAAACATGCCTATATTTCTCTTTACAGGTCAAACACATTTGACAAAGGCTAAGGTCCTAACTTTTGTGAATGGAATAACTTCTGAATACATTTCGATTTGATCATTTAAGTGCGACAACACTGTCTCAATATGTACTTTTGTTTTGTTAAGGTGTTCAAGGAACCAAGAAGTCTGGTATCCCAGCACCCAGAGAAATCCCTTCTTCCATAACAAGGGACCGCATCTCCCTGAAGGACCAGCTGAGGAGCTCATCTACGAAGAGAATGGTTTCCAGTGCCAGCACTTCAAGCCTCTCCACCTTGGCAAAGCAGACTCGTAGCTCAACCAAGGCCCGCGGAGATGCAGAGGGCCAAGAAAAGGGTCTTCTGGAGTGCCAGGTGAAAGAGCTGCTGGCGGAGGCCAAAGCTAAAGACTTCGAGATCAGCAATCTAAGATTGGAGTTGCAGCGCTGCAAAGGTAAAGCCTCCGCTGCTTCCTCTTCGCCCTCACACAACTCTGTCTTGAGCCAAGATCCCGCTGCAGATACAGAGCAGGAAGAGGTCACGGAGGCCCTAGTTCTGGTCGGGGAGCTGAGGGAGAAGAATGGGAAGTTTCAGAGAGAGCTGGCAGCCCTCAGAGAGGAGAACCAAGTACTGAAGGGAAAGCTGCTTTCCTTGGAAGCTTCTCCGCTCTCTAGTGCAAAAACCCCCTCCCAGTCTTTAGTAAATGGCCTGCCGTCAGACTCCAACTCCTCGGCTTCACAACTAGACAGCCCCCCTTCTACTGCCAGCCCATTCAAAACCTCTGTCTCTTCCAGCTCCGATATCACCAAGGATTCACCTTCACCTGACTCCTCGGAGTTTGAGAAGATCCCGTCATGCTCAGAATCAGTGAGCAGTAGTGTCAGTTGTGAAGTCGTTGCACCGGGGGCAGCAACCAGTGTGTCGGTACGGAGCCTAACAGAACAGATTCACAAGATGGAGGAGAGCCACCACAGTACAGCAGAGGAGCTGCAGGCCACTTTGCAGGAGCTGGCTGACCAGCAGCAGGTGGTGCAGGAGTTGACGGCTGAAAACGAACGCCTGGCTGAAGAGAAGCGCCTCCTGCAGACCTCACTTCAACAGCAGAGAGAACGTCTGGAGATGCTGGCCCAGAAGAATGAGGCACTGGCTATCCAACTTCAAGAGCAATCCCAAACTCAGGCCCAGAGGGAGGAAGAGCTGGGTAGCCAAGGGCCGCGGCTGGCCGAGTTGGAACACAGGTATCGCGAGCTGGTTGAGGGCTCACACTTTGAACGGGAGAAGCTGGTGGACATCCAGCAGCAGCTGACCGGCAGCTTGCGGGCTCTGGAAGAGGAGCACCAGGAGTCCCAGGGTCAGGTACGCTGCCTCAGGGAGGAGATGGACATTCTGCAGGCTCAGCTGGCCCAGGAGTTGGAAGTTGGAGATCAGGCAGCACAAGCTGCAGAGGAGCAGAAGGCTAGAGCAGAGTGTCTCAGACTGGAAAACAGTAGGCTGAAAGCGCAGGTGGACATAGAGAGACAGAAGGTGGGTGAGCTGAAGGCTATGCAAAGTGCCAGCGACAGCACTGAGATGCAGAGCCTGCTGAAGACAGCCCACAGTGAGAGAGACAGGCTGGAGGTGGAGCTGACAGAGCTGAACCAAGAGATGCTACAGGCTCAGGCCGAGACTGAGCATGTGCGAACCACAATGTCCAAGGTAGGAAAGATGCTTACATGGGAAATCAGTCAAAATACAACAAAAAGCATTAGTATTTATCATTTAATAGAACTTGTTGCTCTCAACAAGTATAATTTAAGACAAGATAAGTTAAGCTTAATTGATCCCATGCCAGGGAAATTAACTTGTTACAGCAGCAGATAGTCAGAATGAATGGACAAGAAAACATGAAATAGTAACTTTCAGTACAGACAAAAATATTTTATGTATTTAAATAATGTACAGTAGCACAGGATAATTTCTCGAGGATGCATACTGTATATGTGCACTATGTATGATATATTGAAATAGACGTATACATATATATGAACAAATATACATATAGATATATACAAATATATAGGCAGGTATATTATACAATATGAACATGAGTATTACAAATTATATGTGCTATGCATATATTTATACAGTAGTATTCTAAATAGCTGTATACTATAGTTGGTTTTCACAAAAGGAGGCAAACATATTGAATAATGTTATATAATTTGTATAGATTATACAGATTGAAACGTAATGTGTAAAGGACAATTTTTTTTAATTTTATTAAAAGCTATGCAAGTAAATTGTGAGTAGTTATGATATAAATAGTAGTGCAAACTTATTTTACATTACAAATGGTGTTAAAGAATTGGACAGCAGTGGGAAGGAAGGACCTGGGAAGTTTATTTAAAACTGGACAGTTCTCTGGTAAGAGAATGTCTCTGTACAGTTATAAGTTACAACATTTTCCACTTGGTTGCTTCCATTCTGTTGGTGTGTGATCAAACCTTCTCATTTTATATTTGTTATCTTAGTGATCTCATTATTTGTGTTGTGTTTGACAACCTACAGGAATCCCCTTCAGTACAATCTATCATCCATGTTTACTGTAATCAGTGAAAAAGCTATTCAGGCAGTTCACCCATAGAAACTGTTTGTTGGTTTCTGTTGAGATGCTCTACTTGCAATGCAGTGATGTATATGAATAGCACTGAAATAAACTATACTGTTAGTTATATGTCTAGTTACGGTAAATATAATTATACTAATAATAAATAATGATAATAGGGCCCAACTATTGAATGTGAATATGAGGACACACATCTTACACAATAGTTAGGATATGACCATTAAAGAGGGTTCACAGATGTCAATGGTTGCTTCTCTTCACCACCACTGCACATGAACTCAGTTTCACTCTTAACGGTTCTCATATGTTTCTCAGTAGTCACTTTGGTTTTCCCCTTCAACACCACACACACTGAGAGGCTGAGGGAGTGTTGTCACCACCAGCTTAGTGATGTCATCATTGTTGGAGTATGACTGTGGTGTGCCAGCAGTAGGGTGGTGCACCAGTGTGTGAGTCACTCCTGTCCTCTGCCACATGGGTGTGAGGGTGAGGCTCCTCCATAACTTCCCCTCACGAACATATAATTCTATTAGAGCCACATGCTGCCAGTTGGACCGTGTCCTGGACAACTACATCATGTACTTGTTCTAGTATATTCTGTTCACAGAGATCTGCTGCACAGTGTCATTTCTCAGGATGACTGCAATCACAACATTGACTTCAGCTTAATAGTTGGAGCAAATAACACAGTGACGCAAAGCAGTGAACTTTAATTACTGTCCTTGCATGAAGCCTATTTACACAACGCCTTACTGTGTGGTCACAGCCGAACTTAAGTTATTACATTTAGCCTTATTTCTATGTGACTTTAGTCATAGTTGGTAGCTAGGTGTACCAACAATGCAATGTGTAAAGATATACAGATTTTTGTTTCTGACTACAGACATGTGCAGTGTAAAAAAATCAGGGGGCACCTCACCACTACATAACCTTTCACCACCTTCATCCCGTCTTTGCAAAGCTTGTTGCCAGCTGGCAAGTCATGTTGAAAATCGTGTGGTGCACACTAGGCTTTACACTCAATTAAAAGTGTTTTCTTTCTTCAGCCTTCCATGACACTTGTGTTTGATGAAAGCATCTTTATCTAATTGTTAGAAAAGTGGAGATTTAGAAAAGCACCATCAAGACCAAACTGAAACACTGCACCACTACATCTAAGTGCATGTGACAGTGAGTAAACCCTGCTTCTTTGTTTTAACACAATTCTGATCTGAACGCCACACAGGCAGAGGCCAAATGCCAGCAGGTTCAGGATTGGGCTGAGAGGAGGGAGCAGGAGCTCAGCAGCCAGGTGACGTCCCTGGAGGAGGCTGGGAACCAGGCTGACAACCATGTGAAGGAGCTGAAGGAGACCATCTTTGAGCTGGAGGACCAGGTGGAGCAGCAGAGGGCCGTCAACTGTCACACCAACCAAGCCGTCCTGGACATGGAGAGTATGTTCATTTCACTGGCTCTTCTGTTCTCTATGGCTCAGTCTCAACCTGCAGCCTTAAATCTTCTGTACACATATAAATCAGACAGTTATTTTCTAATATTTATTTTATTCTCATTTATATAAATGAGGGGCGACAGATTAATAGAAATAGTTGATAAAGTTAAATAATTTCCTCTTAAAACAGTTCGAAAAATGTAAAACCGTCATGAAGGTAACACTTCTATCAGGGCTGCTGTAACAAACTGTAGATGTATTATTTTTAAATTAGATGTACCCCATCAATATCTTCATAAACTGACAACTGAAGGTTCTGACTGTTTACTAGTAGCCCAGTTATGAGGCTTATCTTGGTTTTGATCATATTCAGGAGTGTTTACATAGAACATTGAGAAATCTGATTATTTATATCCTTGTATACATGATACATACAAGTATCCCAGTTACGTATAACTGTGTGCTGTTTGCCCAGGCACCTTTAATGTTTAAGTTTACTGCAGTTACAACAACACAGCCTACTGAGAATTTCGATTCCTTTATGGTGACTATTGAAAATGAGGCCACTTTGCCTGATAGCAGGCTTAACCAAGATTGCGTTGCGAATTTGGCCCATCCACCTTATTGCCGGCAATGGTAGATGAGAGCTACGGCAAGCATTAAACATGTCCTCCACCTCCAACCAGGGCGCTTACTGAATGGAGAGAAAAATTCTGTATGAATAGGGCATCCTTATCCTTATAACAGCTGTGTCACAATACTTTCTAGACGTAACTCTTACTTTGATATGAGCCTTTGTGCTACAGATCTAGAGCTGCTGTGTCACTCCGACACTGAAAGCTGCAGTGAAATCTCTGTTAAAATTCCACCTGATACTACAGCACTGAAGTTGGGAAGTGGCTCTAAACCTTCCATTTCCTCATTGCAGATCTCGTTAAAAAGATGGAAGAGCAGAAAGCTGAAGTTGAGCGGCAACTGAAAGTCTTTAACAGACAGATGAAGGTGAGAAAGCTTTTTTATAACATTTGTGGTGCTAATATTTATTCATTTTTAATCCAGTCGTGAGGGACTTAGACAATACAGGCTGAATACACAAGCCAGCTGTAACCAAAAACTAAAACTGTTCAGTTTTAATCTCCCTTCTCTTCTCTAGGTTTCTTTCTTTCTTTCTTTCTTTCTTTCTTTCTTTCTTTCTTTCTTTCTTTCTTTCTTTCTGAAATAAAAGCAAAACTGCCTAAGTAATTAGATGTGCCATTTCTGGCTTTGGTTCGAGGAAAGACTACAGTATGAGAAGCACATTGGGGTGAAACCTTTTAGTATTTAGAATGTACAGTAGAAAAGTGGATTATGCAAGTTTGTCGTTTTTTTTCTGCCTAAACAAGGTTTTTACAGCCATTCGTCATCTTTTCATGGGTGAATTAGAAATAATTATTAACAACAAATTTTAGGTGCACGGTCACTTTAAGGTAAGGATGATGTTCAGTTTTTCCCTGTTTTTTAGCCAACATGTCTGACCTTGAAGGAATTTTTCCATTGTGTTTTGTTCTAGTACCACTGTGGATCATGCAGGAAGTCTGATCAGTGTGTATTTTTTGGCAGGCACAGATATATTTTTTTTCCCGAGGTTTTCTTCTTTGAATATCACTTCTGTTTAGTGATTGTTTTATATCACCTTATCAAGTGCACCAGATCATCTTCCTGAATTTAATTGTTACATCTTTAGACCATTGTGGCCACAGCTTGGGCTCTTCCTTTTATTTCTTCATTTATTTACCTGACCATTGATTTGTTGATTCTTACTCAATGCTGAAAATATGAAATTATATTTGTAAATTCCTTGTATATAAGCCCTGAACTTCGAGGAGAAGTTGAGGTACCCAGTAGAAAACATTATTCCAGTTCAAGCCTTTAATTTATTCACTGCATATAGACCTACGTATTTTACCTCGGTGCCAAGGGATATCTACTTCCTTTTTCAGCATCTTTTGCCTCCCACAAACCAAAGCGAGACTGTTATTCTGCCTCTCCTTTTGTGGTTCAGAATTTTCTCTTTTGAGATTCCTCCTTGCCTTAGGAGTTTCTGCTGTTTCACACAGGTCTCGATTTAAAAGCAGTTACAGTCTAAATAAGATCATTATTCAAGAACTCCATATACTGTTCCAGAACTAAATGTGTAAATGCTATACCTCTGTATTTTTGGTAATGGTCTGCATACTATATTCTCTAAATCAGATAACATTTGACATTTGTTAGACTTCATTTTAGCACTATTTGAGTGCTGACATTACAAAAACTCTCCGTGTAAGCTGATCATTTACTTACTAAAGAATTTGATTGTATGCATCCTTTTTAGGGATCTGACTACAGCATACATCCATATATTTGTGTCTTTTAGGATGAAAAAGAGGAGTGGCGTCGGTTTCAGGCGGACCTCCAGACCGCAGTTGTGGTGGCCAATGACATCAAGGTGGAGGCTCAGCAGGAGCTGCGTGCCCTCCGGAGGCAGCTGCAGGAGGAGCAGGATCGCGGCGCAAAGCTTTCTTCCGACCTAGAAGCCGTGCAAGGAGTCAGGTACCATCCTCCCCATACTACACCAGTCCCCTGGCCCCCAAAAAACCCTTCCCTCCTTTGCTCCCCTTGTTTAGCGTTGGGCTGCAGTTCCTTTCTCTCTCAACACAACGTGGAAATGAGATACCTGCCAGAGTCTCGCCATATTCTCATTCAGAGCCATGTTTCATACATGTCGTTAAAAAGTAATATATTTTAATCTTAACTCTGAAGAATCTCTTGCTTAAGAGGTTTCTAAAATTCCAACAAGACGTTAAAGCAGGATCGTATTATTCATTTCATATCTTGGTATTTCACAAGATTAAATCTTTGGTGTTTGAGAGTTGAGCTTTGTGGGATTTGGCAAACTCTGTTGGTAAATGAGCAGTCTCCTGTGGTATTTCCCTCTGTTTATTCTACTCCTTTAAGCTGCTGCCCTCTCTGTCTCCCTCTTCCACACTGACCATTGCTCTGCAGTAACATTCAAACCTCATACTTCACTATAAACCACAGTCTATTTATTAGAGATTATTATTTTATGAGAAGGCAGCCGTGGTGGCAGATCTGCCAAACGTACCGATACTGCTCAGTTATTTTAGTGAAAATGTTCCAGAACAATGTGTCATGCTATTGCTATTCAAGAGTTCATGGAGTGTTGTTGCACTGTGGCCATGCAGTATTGTGATTGATGTATTTATTATTAGCGTGGCATTGGTTTGTGTGCAAATATAATGTATGTAAGTGTTTGAGCATGCAATTCCACCTTCATTATCATAACAGGTCAATATATTTGTACCTGTGGCAAATTTATGCTGCTGTTTATCTGTGTGGCCAGCTACAGTATTCTTTAAGCAAACAAATAATCTCTAAATTATTCCTTATTCCGTCATTCATATGTATATTATCACCTCATAAATCTCATGAGAGCAGTTTTAGTATGTCAAATATTGTAATATTTGGTTTAAACCAATGAATATAGTGAATATAATTGATTTAGTATATTACTGGTTTTAGACCATGGCTAAATCAGCAAACTCTCCCAAGATTAGCTGTTACGCTACAACCGCTCCCCACCTCCAGCAGCTCCCTGTGACGACTCTGTCAAAGATGTCCCTCTGACACGCCTCCCTATGTAAATTCCAGGTGAGTTCCCTGCCCTGTCAGCCCTCTCTCAGCCAGCCTGCCTCTCCCTGCCCTGTGTGCCGCTGCTGCTGCTGCTGCTGCTGCTGTTCCCTGACCTTCCTACCTGTGCTTGGCTTGGTGTTGCTGTTTCAGCCTGACTCCGTCTGTCTTTCCATACGCTGGCTGACTGTACTCTCAGGGACCGTCTGTCTTTACCCTCTTTCGATTTGCTTTGCCTGGTCCTTCTAAACCTTCCATTCGAGTAGAAGTATTTGGTGCCCCCTGCTGTTCTTTGAATGAATAACCCTTCTACCTTTTGTGGTTAAATAGCAGGATGGTCTGCACGGCATGACTGGATTTAACTCATGCTATGCATCATCTGCTGCAGATAAATTTGTATATTTGACTTTATTAGTCAAATAAGGTCTGCATGGAGCAGTTAAAAAAATTGTCCAACAGCCCAATGGTCTGCATTTCATAACAACGACATTCAGAAGAAATTACAAGTTTTGCTGCACATGTACATCTGCACATGTTTAATACAGTCTTCATAGAGTAATTGTATACAGAAGTTCATCTTCCTCCTTTTTTGTTTTTCAGAATAAGCACCGGAGCCACTTTTGAAACCAAGACGGCAGTAGAGGGGCACTAGAGAAGTGCCCTCCACCTCTGCACCAAGTGAAGACAGTGTTATTGTTGCACTTTTAAGCTTTTTGTGTTATTCAAAATGTAAAGTGGTGAACAAGCGAGTCATCAGATGCAGTACCCAAGCAAGACTCTCATGACACAGAGTCTGGTTTCCATTACTCCGCGTCTTTACATTTTTGGAACCTTCTGAGTAATAATGTGTTCTGTGGTATTCTTTCTCGATGAATGTACTCTTATTGTTTGTTATTTTCTTGACTCGTGCTGAATAAAAGTCCCTTTGTTTGAGAGACTCTCCTTTTGCAAAGTAGATTTGTGCCTTTTAGAGAGTTGAGGGGAGAGAAGTGTGTGACCTGTTACAAAAAGTACCATGTGAAAAATAGAGTAAACAATACTATTCAGCCAGTATGACACAGTTAAGATTCCGAAGGCAGACTAATACCATCAGAAAATACACACGTCAAGACAAGAGCAAAGCAAGAGGATTGAAAGTGATTTTATCTACATCAAAGTGGCATATTTTAAGCAGTCAAATACTTTAACTTTGAGCTCTGTTTACTTTAAAACTTGTGATATAAAAAACAAACAAAATGTGACCATTCTAAGACCTACGTTTGGTTTTGGCTCTGTTGTTGGAATTGAAAACTGACTTCTGAGTCACATTTAGCCTTTAGATGGCACTATTGAACCATAAACAGGGGACTTCCATGTGGATATACTGGTAATGTCTGCCCTGTTTGTCTGTCTTGTATTTACACAGCAATGCATATCATTGTAACTAGAACAATGTTGATGTTAGCCACGCTGTCAAAATTAGATTTGACAACTGCCACAAACACTGACACCTGTACCTCAGGGTTATTTATCTCCTCACAACAAACATAAGGTTAATGGTCCATTTTAACTCAAAGACCAAGAGACTGTGCTACAGGTTCCTGAAGGGATTGTTTTTATCCTTACAGCAAATGTCAAATCATCAATTAAACTAAATTTTCTATCATTCTACTTTTCAATACCCACAAATTGTAGATGTGTAGATGATGTGATTGATGATAGAATCAACCACTTATCACTTATCCAAACATCAGAGATCACTCAAGGCTCTGGTACTTCTTAATTAGTCGTGATTCACCATGTTCAATATTTACAGTTCTTCTTGAACGTCCTCCTCAGTGTAACAGATATTTGTGATGTCACACGGTTTCATCTTTTCAGCCGAACGCTTACAGAATATGTGTTGTTGTGGTATATTGGCAAACAGTTGTCTCAGGTTTTACTTAAAGTCCAACTTCTATCTCAGATATTCAATTTGTGCATTTTTATTATTAAAAGCCATATTGTTCAGCCAGATATTAAAGCGCTGATGCTCAATCTGCTCTTAAACCATATTTAGAAAAAGAGGAGTTGGGATAGATCATTTTTAAGCCATTCAATGAACAATACAGGGAATGTGCTGTTTATTTATTCTCCAAATAAAGACCCAGAAGCACTTGGTGACTGTTTTTTATGCCTGTGAAAGAGACAGACTAGTGTGTTGTACATCTGTTTGACTTTTGTTCATTAGGTCAATGAATAAATGAAATTGCACCAGTCCAACTGTGGTTTTGTCTCTCTGTCTACACTCTTTGGAGGTGAGGTCAACACAGAAAGTCCTCACTTGTCATTGACTCCTCATTCATCACTGATAAAGACCCGCTTATCCCACAGCCTTTGGCCTACAGTCCAATGTTCACCAGGGCTAATGGTAGATGATGATCGATCCATGATTGAATTAGCTCAGATCAGTAAGTGAAGATCAGCTATTTACGATTTACCATAATCACTTGATCCTGTCAATATACTTAAACCCTTTATGTAAACATTCGTCGTAATGAGCAGGTAGTCTTGTAAGAGGAGATGTAAAGGGAGAGATTTCAAAGTCCAAACCTCGCCAGTGCACATGCTGTTGTTTTCCATTGAATGTATTGTATCTGTCTACACAGCAACCAATTCATTTTGTCTGTTAGGTTCCAAAGTGAAGAGGGGAGAGGGTCCGACTCTGATAGCAGCCGTCACTGGTGTGGCATCTCCATGATCCCGACCACGCCCTCCGACGCCAGTGGAGATGCAGAATCAGATCCCGGAGCTACGGTCAAATCCCTCATTAAGTCCTTTGATACTGTCGGACAGAGTGAGCACTGAGCACCGAGCACCTCTCCTCACACACACAGACAACACACACTCTTTTCTGGGAGTCCCACTGCAGCAGTTTAACTATAGAGAACAGCTGGTGAGATATCCAGTGTGGAGATCTGTCACTTCTCTGGAACACAGTTCTGTGTAATGGTGTTGAACTGTGTGGCCTTAAACGACCACAGGCAGGTTTGAGAGTCATTTCTGTTTCGGTCAGTAGAACCAGTAGAGCCTATGTGTTTGAAAAAAACTGCTCAAGATGAACTATTTAATTTTTATTTTTTGAATTATAGCTCCACTGTTTAAATGGTTGCTCTGGTGAATGTGTCTTATTCAGTTCAATATGTATCATATAATAAATTATACTATAATTATTAACATTATAATTAATAAAAAATACTACAAATTATGTGGAGCTAGTTTTGATAATGGTTTAGCTCACTTTGACACTCGAGTGATTTTTTAGAATTTAGAATAGCCTTCAATTATACACTAGCCACTTTTTGTAAGTACACCCTTACAATCTAATTCAATCCTGTCGGTCATAAAGTTTTGGTTTTGGTTACATCAATTTTTTTTTAGAATTGATTTGTAATTCTTTATGAGTTCATAGTTAAAGGTGGCACATATTGTTTTGAGGTGTTTAAATTTGATGTCCTTCCCATTTACACACAGGAGGGGGCAGAATATTACAAATACTTTTCACTATAATGCAGTTAAGTACAACATCAGCACTAATTGTGAATTAAGTGTTAAAACGATTGAGTTAACACAAAAGTACACTAACGACAGAACATCTGTATTAGATTACATTAAAATTAAATGTCAACAATACTTGATAGTGTTTAGTAGTATATTGACAAAGATTTAGTGAATCATTCTCTGCTGTAGGCCTTGTTTTTCCACTTTGTTTTTTTAATTTCAGTAATATCGTGGGCTGTACTAAAGACAGATGTTACAATCATTTTTTAATGACCTTATTCATTTACTTCTACAGTTGTAAAAAGAAGCTTTAATTGTTTTCTGTACTGGAGTAATGGTGCCCTTCCTCTGTAATCTATACAAAGCTGCTATACACTATCTGTCTTCTCTGTGGCATTGAGTCTCTGAATTAATGGGTTAATTATTAACTTGAGGCTCTTTGATAGAGAAATCAATTAGTATTTCATTTGTTTTGGTCTCTTAGATGGACCAGCTCACACAGTTCAAATGCATTCCTCCCCAAGAAGCCCACTGAGCGGGATTCCTGTCCGCACCGCCCCTGCTGCTGCCGTCTCCCCCATCCAGGTATACACCACGACATGTTCCTTAAAAAAATGGAAACCCCTCAGTGCATGTGAAGATGTTTGTGACCCTCTCTTCTGTTCCTGTAGAGACACTCGTACATAAAGCCCCTGTCAAAGATGTTGGAAAAAAGAATCAATCAGGGAGAATTCTCTCATCCTCACGGTACGTTACACACAGATGGTTTATAGGTGTTCAATTCACTTGTCTATCCATATTTCATTTAGCACAAACTAAGGGCCTCACATTCTGCTTTTATGTTAGAGCACAGCCAGCCAAAGTACTGCTATGAGTCAGTGCTTTTACAAATTATATAAAGCTGACATGTCCAATGTAATTAGTCTGTAAACACAGTAAAAGGAAGAGGAAGAAGACAGAGGCCCTTGGGTAGATTCATTTAGTTTGAAACTAAAGGTACTGCTTATTCTCAGTCAGGAGGGTAGATTTGAAAAAAGTAACATTTATCATTTCGTAAATTATATGAATGAATTTTCTCCAAATTTACATTTATTGGAAATCCTTTACCTGGGCTATCTGTTGGACTATGGTATTTTATATTTGTAGGATCTATATTAGAATACATATTATAAAATTTTCTATTTCATTTTTTCCCAGGGTTTTTTTATATGATCTATTTTTGGAAATTGGATGCTTCACCCAAACATATGTTGCAGTCTAACTTTACTCCTATGTGAATTACTTTACCGGGTGATGTGTCAGATGTTCTTTATAAAGTAAATTATGATCCCTGTGTTTCTGACTCACTCCTCACATTCTTCTTTGTTGTGCCTCCCTCCCTGTTTGGGCATTCTTCAATTCCCTCAGACAAGTTGTCGGGCTGCGGCGAAGACATGAAACCTAATAGCCTTATGAGGAAGAGCCCTTCCCTGGAGTCCGTCATTAAAGCTCCAATCTCCTTCAGCAGCCGCACAGCATCCTTCAGCTACAACCGAGGCAACAGCAAGCTCAGGTGGGCTTTTCCTCTCATCTTGTCTGATAGTTCCAGTTGTTGAGCTGTGCAAGTCTCAGCGTATTAGTATTAATCAAACATGCTTCGGACTTCTGGTGAATTGAACGTCATTTTCCCAAACAGCACCACTCCTCTCTATGTAAACTCAAAAAAATCATTGAGTAAGTTGTACTTCCTGCACCTGTACCAGGTCGCACGCGAGGTAGATTACTCAGGCTCGCATTAATGTGTTGTCACAGAGAGACAAAGTTATTTTAAGCAGTCAGAGACTTGTCCATTGCAGAGGACAACACCCTCATCTTCAGCTAAGACACTATTTACATTAGTAAGCTCCACTCTCCACTGCAGTTGGTGCAAATACTGTATAAGTGCCACCAGCAGCGATACACTTTTAACGATCACACATTCACACACATATGTTACGCTCTTGCGTTACATATATTTGCGTGTTATAGAGGTAAAAGACGTTTTTCATCATGTTGCAGACCGTCTCTCTCAAACAGCAGTTTAGCAGCCGTACATTCAAGTGTTTGTTAGTGTATTTGTGTTTTAGTGTTATGGCACAGCTACTCTGTCACTGCCTCTGCCTTGTTAATTGAACAGGGCCTAGCTGCCTCTGGCCGTCGGTGCACGTTGAGTGTTTAGCATTCTCAGAGTGATGATCGTGTCTGGTGCTGCTCCCATACGCTCAGCTTCAAAACAAACCCCCGGGAGCAGACCCTTTAAATAACACCCAAGATGGGCCTTAGACCAATCTGATGTATCACTGGTAATCTCTATGTGTCTTTTGATTAGGCAGTAAGTATACTGTGTATAGATATTAGAGCATGAGCCAAGAGTTTATATATTAGCTGTTTATTGTTAGCTTCACACAAATATGAAGTTCACTCATTATCTACTCACCACTAAGCAGAAGTGGGGGGGGGGGGGGGGTGGTTCTCATGGACACACCGGAAAACCGCACACACTCCCATCGCTACGTCCACTAGCATCTACTTTGAGTATTGGACTTTTAGGCCTGATCACTGCATTAGGTATTAGGCTACACTCTGCAAGTAGGTTTACATTTAATACTTGATGTAAATTTGGATTTAACTTTCTTTTACTCAATCAGAAACTTTAAAATCCTACTTTTATTTTAACTTAAGTAGATTTTTATCGTTTTGTTTGTACTTTCTCAGGGGATATCAAACACTGCACCTCTCATATACTGTTGAATGACATGCTGAAACTGTCCCTCTCTCTCTATGCCACTGCGGTTTGTGCACACTGGTGACAGTGTGGAAAGAAAGGACCCCTTGGCTGCACTGGCGCGGGAGTACGGCGGATCTAAGAGAAACGCTCTACTGAAGTGGTGCCAGAAGAAAACACAAGGCTATCCGGTAGGGATCAGAGGCCAGAGACCTCTCTCAGATACAAGGCAGGCTCCATTCACTTTCACACCCTGTTTTTCTCTCAGCATCCTTGTGCGACAGTTATATTTTAGTCTCACGCTCCTCAGGTTCTCATTTGAAAGTTCTCCCCCTGTTTTGATTGCAAAGATGCAATATTGGTGTGTCACTGCCCTCAGGTTCACGAGGTATTTTATTTGGTCAGCCATCTCTGAGGTGTTAGACTATAGTGGCACATTACTGTGTTTGCAGACCCGCCATTCAGCCAGCGGTCATCTCACTGGACACACAAACTGTGCTACAGAGGTAATGGAAACAATGAAGCAAAGCGCTCAGTGTCGTATACAAGCTGGATTTATGCATGTGTGTATTTTTATAGCCCGCCATGTTTTAAGGCATGCCCCTTTGTTTATGCATTGTTTTTCTGTTGTGTTCCCATCTGTGTTGCCTGTGTCCATGGAGCCAAATGCTGACAATCACCTGGCTTAGCTGCTCTTCTTATATCTGTTATTACATATGTTTTATGGAGCACATTTAACACAGTGGGATGAGAGATTTGCCAATGTAATCATCATGTTTGTGTGCCAGTTAGCTAATGCTAAAACCCTTACCAGGAGGCCGGCTGGTCACAGGCTGCTAACTCTACATTATCTTCAACTCTCTCAATGCTCTGGTAGAAGATCGACAAGTGTTTCTCTCCTGTTTAGGCTCAGTCTAAACGCCACAAAGCTGTACCTCGACCAAGTATGAACGATGATAACTGCTCAAAATAGACCTGACCTCCCCGCTGGTAAATGGTCTGAATAATTGGATGAGCCGTCCGATCAATAGATCCTATTTCTCAGGTGCAGCGCTGCTCGGTGAACTTTGAGTCACCCTCTAATTATCTCTGGTCGGATGTTTGAATGGTCACACGGCGCATTTGTTGGTAAAATACAAAAAACTGATCCTCTGTGATGGAAACATCTGAGCAGATCAGATAACATTGCTGCTGAATAACAGAAAGTCTGATGAGCTGTTTGATAAGATGCTGGATGTGTGTACAGGGCACTGTTGCTCAAATTGTTTTAACATGAGTGCAACGTTGCGATAATATGAGTGTGTATAAAGACGCCGGTGTGATGGAAGGTCTCTGCTTTATTTTATGATGTCTGCCAATGTCCATCAGCAGCTAGGTGCTTATTTGAGAGAGTTGGGATCAATTTTCAAGTTGCTATTGATGAAGTGTGATGAAGAATTATAGATATAAGATTTATTGATTTATAGGTATAAGACAAAAGGCAGACAATTTCAAATGTTGACACTTGTAATTGTAAATTAATGAAGCTTATTGAAAATAAAAAGTGCAGCACATACTATTACAGTATTCTATACACATTTTTAAGACAACAATTTCTATTACACAAACACAGCCAGTCTGATGTCTTCCTGTTGTGTAAGTGTATGACCTAGGTCAATGCACAAGTGATTGATCAAAGTAATATCAAATTGTAAAAATACTCTATAAACAATAGATAGTCCTGCGTTTTCCCAGAATATAATATTAACAGAATTTCACATTTTCAAACTAGAGAGATGCTGGTAGCAAATTATTCACTCTGCAAAACCTCCCATTCACACTAAGTGTTACATCATTGTAGATTTCAGGGCCAAATATGTAATGAACATTTGAATGCATCATCTGGTTAAGTCGGAGCCAATTTTAACGACTTTGTGTTGGATATAGTTCCACTCTACACAAAAGTATCACATGTTATGTTACGAGCAGCAAGCAACTTTAACTGTCAAATAAATGTGGCGAAGTGAAAAAGTCCAATGTTTCCGTCTGATGCCAAAGCAAAAAGCATAAATATTTTAGTATATGTTTTACAATTTTCAAACCAAAGTGTTGTACTTGAGTTAAAATACTTAAACTTAAACCCACATGGAATTGCAAATCCCAGTTCAGTTCGGGACAGTGAGTTCCAGCAGCAAAAACAAATCCCTTAACAGAACTGTATTCCCTCTGGTCTGTATTTAACGATGGAACCTATGATCCCCTCTCACAAAGGGTTTACTAAGAGTGTGATTATTTCCAAGTACCAGGAATGCAGTAAGAAGATTTGGCTACTAGTAGTGTTTCGGCCTGTGGCTTAATCACTCCACTCCTGGAGCTGTAGGTTGGAGCTGTGATCCTTTGTGCATTTTCTCCATGTGCTCCTTTTGCCTACCCTGTAATTGGACCTTTTCACACTGTTGAGCGGTTAACCTTAAGAAGTTTATTTTTAGAACGACTGGCACTGCCTCGCACTGTACTGCCTCAGGGGAAATTGATCATGAGGCATTTACATATCGAATCAATATTTATCCCCGCTCAACTTTGTGTTACAAATATGTTCAAAGTTAAGCTTTTGTTTCTATCAAGGGAACAAAGATGTTTTTGGATTTGTCCATCAGACCAATTTACAAAATAACTTCTCAACATTATGTATTACAATAAATATCCTGCACATTTGGTTTAACTTAAGTTTCTCTGCAGAGATTTACAAGATCGGCCACTATTTGCCTCTTGAGCTTTCTCAATCTGCTGGTCAATTCCACTACCTTCCACAGGGATTTATATTTCCGAGAATGCATGGATATGTGCTGTATGTTCGTATGTGTTTGTGTGTGTGAGAAGTATAGTTTCACTTAAACTAAATTAGTTTAAATTAAGCTCCCGGCACCAGAAGACATGTGACCACAGGCCTCTCATGGGAAACTAAGGGAAATGGTTACTGTCAGAAGACGTGTTGAGCTCCATATGTCTATTGAAAGGTCAGGTTGTTACAGCGTGATGAGGCCTCTGTCCACATGCAAGCTGCTAAGTACATGTCTCAGGTCCAGAGGCTCTGACTGACCTGTCATAGGGTTTGTAGCTCCAGGAAAGCACGGTTAGGGTTAGCGAGGATCAGTTTTATCGATACATCTACACACACTCTGCAGTCTCTCTCTTCTCTGCTGTGGACTAAGGTCAACGAGGTAGTAACTCAACACTAATAGGCTCTTTAGTATGGAGTCATATGTCGGCCTCTTCAGTCTGCATAATTAATGGTCACTTTGAAGAGACAGCTTTGACCATCGCTGTTCGCTTTCCATCCCATGTCTCCTTTCCAAATGGCAGAGTCGGGGGAAACAAGCTCTTATATCATGCTCACCTGCTGCCAGCACAGAGCCAGAGGAGCCGCTGCGTGTGAGGCGAGAACAAAGCCGATGGGAGGGTCAGCCCCGTGCCAGTTGTTATTACAGTCCTATTGTTGTCGGACCTTTTGCTCGAACAGCAGCCTAATTAAAGTGAAACAGAAAACGGGAGCTATTGTAAGCATGTCGGGTGATTATGTGATGTTTAGGTGCAAATAGCTGCCGGAGGCACAGTAAATCTGTGTGATTACAGCTGACTGGAAGCCAGATGTCCTGTTTACTGTGATCAATAGAGGAATGAGGACCCAAATGGAGCTTATGTTCACCTTAATTATTGTTTCATATGAGCTTCCGTGGCTCTGCAAATTAAAGCTTTTGCGTTTTTAATGAATATAGATGACATTGAAAGGCGTTGCCATGGCCTACGTGCCTCAAGTCATGGATCCAGCTGAGCTGCGAGAGCGTGTGCGCATGTGCTGGTGTGATCCTGTGTCTGCTAGATGGATTGGGTTTCTGGATAGACTGTGACCGTTAACACTGCTAGAGGAAGAAAAGAAGCAAAGGGAAAACAAGGCAAATGGAAGGCAAGTAAACACACACAGAGTAGGACAGCCGTGCTGTCACCATGGAGAGGAGCCCTTAAACCCCAGAGGGGAAAAGGAGAGAGTGAAGGGGTGTGTTTACCCACCATGCACTGGTGCTTGGAGCCGCTCATTACCTGAACTGTGGTAAACTCTGAGGGGAGGACGAGACATGAGCCCAGACAGACTTCGTCACACCTCAAATGTCAGATTCTGGGAAGCGTAGATCGATCAGTGAAGACCTTAAGCTGGTTCTGATTGACTCTGCCCTGTGGGAGAGACTGAAGGGGCCTCTCACCGGAAATTAGCATCGCACGTCAGCAGCCAGCTGGACTCGAACCTGAAACACAAAGATGCGACTTCTGTTGCTTTGGTCTTCAAGTGCTGTTATGTGTTTTCAGCTGTGTCTTCCTGCTCTGCATTTTAAAGTCATTACATTGATTCGATTTTGTGTTTGGACTGCAAAACCAGCTGGACCATTTTCCAAATTTTTTGGTTTTTAGTTGATATGTTATATTTCTGCCAAAAATGTTCACTTAAATGTATTCTATGAATCAATCTTCATTTCAACACAGCTGTTGTCCCATGTTAAGAAGGGTTTCTATAAGTTTCCATTTTTGGCAACACTCAAACCTCCTCCTGTATATTTATTTATCAGGCGTTTTGATGTCTTAATTTAGGACTGCTGGGGACACTTTTTTTCTCAATTAACCAAAGAAGCCAAACAAAAATAAATGTGCTGTTTGTTCAACATGGGAACAATGAGCAAAGGCTCTGAGCATGAGGCTCAACTGGGCCTGACAGAGCACAGCTCATCCGGTCTACGTCTGGGAAACACACACACACACTCACACACACACATATTCACAAAACCCATTGAAGAAAGAGGATTGGACCTCCAGGGGAGTGTGGAATGGAGGTCAGACATCGAGGAGGGGAAGAGACTTGGAAATCAAAGAATAGCCATTACTCTACGTCTACCGTCTAATAATGTGGTATCATCTGTGTGAAATAAGAGATTAGTCACTGCAGCTGAAATAATGGACTATCTTGCAAATAATCAGACTTCCTAAATTCTGATCATGATGTACACGTCAAACCAGGAAAAGAATTTGAGAACAAAAAAACGTTGAGGCTCATTCAGCTTATGTAAAAGAAATCACAGTGAGGAACATTGACACTGGGTAAGTGAATGTGCTAAGTGGATATTAAATTCTCAGTTATAACAATTGGAGGAAATTATGTATTGTCCAGTTAAAGTCACAGAAATACCAACTTTTCTTTGAATAAGATGAGCAGATTGAAATCATGTACAGTCCAGGAAGTGTTGAGGACGAGCTTTAGACAAGCGGAGCTAAAGTCATAAAATTACTGGGATAAATGAAATGACTGGTGCAGGTGTCAAACTGACTGACTATGTTCAGGGCTATGATATAAAAAAATTGTTTGTAGTCGTAGCAGTTTACCATCACAGCTTGGTACACTGTACAAGATAATACCGATACTTACTCATATCACATCAGTGTTCCTTGCTCATTTCCAAACATCCAGTTGATTCAAACTTATGTAACATGAGTAAACTGGAGTAAGAGGAAGTAAAATTGCCTTGTCAGATTTTATAGTTTAGTTAATGATAATACATTGCATATGAAGGGGAGAGTACCAAGCTGAGTGCAAAAGACGCTTTATTAGATCTTATACTGCAACAAGGACATCAATGATAAACAAACCTCTTATATAGTCAGAATAATCATATTCATATGGGCTCAGAGAGGTGAACATTTCAATCAAAGACACATTTATCACAATCCATCTGCACAGTTGCTCTGAGCGCTCGTGAGGCCTCATGTGACCTGTGTCGTCTGCCACACACTTCATCTTCTCCTATGTGTGAAGGGAGTCCATTAAATGGTATGTAGATGCTACCGGGTCGATGGAGAGCAGCTCTCTCCAGCTGCACCAGCTCTGTGACCTCTCCTTTTTGCCCCGTCTTTTTCTCCGTACTCCTGCCTGCCAGGACTTTTCAGTCATTGCTCGTAACTGTGACTCATTGCAAAACCTACGAGGGCGTCAACCCCCCCTCTCTCCCCTCTACTCTTTCGTTCTTTGTCTTTTCAGTTATGACTGTCTTTTCTAGTTTTAGTCGTCCCCTCCGTGCTTGTTTGCTTTCCCTCTTCCCTCATTTGTACGAGCGTTTTTTTTGTGGTTGTCCGTGCGATCTATGCCAACATACGTACAGACATACATACTCTGGTGAGCTGGATACCTCCAGAATGCCATCAGACATTTTTGGCTATTACTTTAATATTTAGAAGCTAATCATGCCAACATTTTTAAAAGGTAAAATTTTGGTAAACAGGTAAAACAGGTAAAATAATTAATTGATTGCATTTTATCCAACTTGTGACATCAAGATGCTTTGAAAAGACTCTTTATCTGGTCAATATTCAACAGAAGAGGAGATTGTGACCATATGTCCTGCAACGTGACTGGTTGGCATTGTTCACTTGTTTATACCGCCAATAAAGTTGTGTTTTTGCCCTCTTGTTGGATTGTTGGTTGTTTTTCACGTTTGTCAGCAGGAAAACGCAAACTACTGGACTTCAAACTTTAAACTTTTTGTTTTTTAAGCTGTGTTGAGCTTCCCTACTGTAAGAAATTAAATTTTTTACGGCTCTATGTCCTGGGACTTTGGACTGTTGATCTATACAAAACGAAATATTTGGCCCTGGAATATTAATAATCATTAGCTGCAACGCTAGTCATGCTTTCTTTTGCGAAAATATTGCAATAAATCTACACAACTTTCTCCACAACTTTTTCCTCCTGCAGCAGTTTCTACTATATCTGTCATAATTTGTTACCTGCTCTTTTGTGACATAATAAGATGGGTATTTTTTTTAAAAGTTGACTATTTGACTATACGAGTGTGGAGCCCCTACTCTCTCACAGGAACAGCTCAACGTGTGACACATGTCTGCCTTTTGTTAGCTAATGAAAATCTCCAGGTTCATTTTCACCCCTAATTTAACAAGTGATGATATCATAGATCTTATCTGCTTTTCACTTGGACTCAGAACAAAGCAGCCACACGCTCTGCGCAGTTCTCTCGCTCTCTGTACAGTCCCCTGCTTCCCTCATACTCTCTCTCCCCCTGAGCTCTAAAAAGCGACAGCTCGGCCTTTTGTGCCGAGCGAGACTCTTCCTGTCGCTTGATGCTGTGTTTGCTTTTCTGAGCCGGCTCCCAGAGAGCTGTTGTTGTCCGCTGCTGTTTTAGCATTCATGCTTCTCCCTCTCTTTCTGTCCCGAACGAACAGCCAGCCCCCCACCTTCCTCTCCCCACTCCCACCTTGACCTCCAGCATACCTACAGTCCCCTACCTTGCATGTGCTCTTCTCAGACCACCCCAATACCCCCCCACACACAGCCCCTCACAGACAGATAAACAGACTGCCCTCTACGACTCTCTTACCATATTACTTGTCATTGTCTATCTTTGTCTCAGTCCCTCTGGGGTCTTACTGGGGACAAACCCCCTATCACGACCTCTGTGTGTGTGTGCGTGTGTGTGCGTGTGCGTGTGCGTGTGCGTGCGCGTGCGTGTGCGTGTGCGTGTGTCAGTCAGCGTGCACATACATCACAGACACAGTGCTAATAGTGTGGCTGCTGAGCCAGCTCAGAGAGACGGGGGAGTTATGAGAGGAATGCGAGCTGACATGACTGCACAGGTCTGCCCTCCAGACATAATAGAGAGGCAGTGACTGATGGAGAGGAGACTTGGGCGTTCAAAACGCACTTTCAGCTTCTGTTATACCATCAACAACTAATGTGTGTTTGAAGGATTACCTCAGTGCTATTTGCAGGAGACAAATCACTTTTGGTGAGAGATGTGAACCTTTTACTGTTAATTAATGTTCATAGGTATCAAAGTTTGGCTAAAACCACATAATGATTGGTATTTTTTAGCAATTGGTGTTGAGTTGTGGCTGTTTAGGTGACTCTTTGAATCCCAAAGCCTGATTCCAGAATGATGTGGATGTACGTTACTTCAGATGAGGCAGCTGCTCCTTTAAATCCCATTGAGACATTGACAGTTGGCTAAACCCTTTAAAGTCTCATGTAATTCCGCATTTCAACAAATCAGGTACATTAGTGTAATTGATAAGTTTGTGGCTTAAGGTTGAAGGAGATTACTTAAAGGGATAGTTCACCCAAAAATGAAAATTAACTCATTATCTTCTCACCACTATGACACTGAGGGGTGTGTGAAGTGTTTGAGTCCAAGAAACACTTTTGGAGTTTCATTGGTAAACAGCGTTGCAGCCGAATCGAATACAATTAAAGGAAATGGCGACCACTTCTTCAAACGTAACAAAACAGAAAAAAACATGAAATGCCTCCATACTGCTCCTGTGGTGTCATCCAAGTACCAGCAAGCACCCGACATTCTAATTTGACTCAAAACTGTGTCATTTACACCATGTTTTTAGCCTAAATTTACATTTAAGCCCCTTTTCCAGTGTTAAAAAAAACCCACTAACATCTTGCAAAGGGAACGGATACATTCGGCATTCACACCCGGATCAAATGACTCTAGATGGAGTTTTAATCGGCTCTGGCTCTGATCGGCATTGATGGAAATGTGACACCCAAGTGAACTTTCTAAGTGAGGTGAGAGCACTCCTCAGTTTTGGGTGCGATCACGACATTGAACATGAAGCACCTGGGGGGGAAACATTAAAACAAACTCTGCTGGCACCGGGATAGGAGTCATCGCCCTTTTTAGCAGGTTTATCTGGTTTTATAAAACCCACAAATTACTGCTAATTTTGGTGTAAAAGAGGTGTTATACAGCCCATGTTGTACATGCTAAAAAGTACATTTCGGTTGTGAGTAACTTTAATTCACCACAGTCTGAAAAAAAAGACATCAAACACACAACTACATGGCTGAAGTTGACACAATTAACTGAGAGATCACACAGAGATAAGGCACATTTTCACAACAGTGACCAGTAATGACCACAGCCGCCACCAGGTTAGGTCAGGCATGATGGGTGCTTCCTCTCTAAAGTTGATCGGCCTCTCAACCTCGTCATTTTAGGAACTGGCATCAATGACGCCAGAGCAGACGAGTGAAGGCATTCACAAAGAACCTAGCTCAGTGGATATTCATGACTGCAATGACTTTATGCTGTGATTTGTAATTCCTGTCCTCAGGACCCAGAGTTGTTTTCCTGCCCCATCAGGTAGTTAATCACATTTACCTGATGTCACGTGTATGGATCAGTTACTGATTAGATTTATAGAATGAAAATCCGCAGGTCCTCAGGGGGACGGTCGCACACCACTGGCTCAGAGCAACAATCAACAACAAACACACGGCTGCATCCATCTGATTTTTAGCATATCACTGGAGCCAATGCTTTGTATACAGACGCACATCAGACTTAACGCAGTGGTTTATCCCAAATAAGAACTTTCTGTTCCTTTTGAACATCTCAGAAACAAATGCATTAATTTGAGTTTGTTGTTTTTTCCGATCTTTATGCAGTACAACAGGCACATTTTCTCATCTGGACAGACATTACTATGTTCCAAGCTGTGGCTGTTTCGCACATAACCACAGACAATGCCCCAAATTTTATTTTAAGACTTACTTTTATTTAAAGACTTTGGATATCCTTCTTACTGTATAAAGCACATCAGGCCAATTTTTGTTAACCCGCAGAAGTTTCATATTCTAGCTTCAATTTATTTTATCGCATGTTTTGAAATATTAAACAAACTGGATGCATGTCTGCTCTGAGGGCTCAGGGTATTTTTACCTGAACAAAATGGACCTGGACTGTAATACTTTAACTTTCCCACGTTCTGTGGGATTTTAAGTGTTGGGGTCATATGGGGGCCTCGCAGACAAAGCCATGACTCAGTAGTCTCCCTATAGCTTTGAGCCCCATTCCCAAAGCTCATACGAGGGATAACAGAGGAAGACACTGGAAACAACTTATCTGTCCTATGGGGGGCCTGAAACGACAAACAATGGCCTGGAGGAAGTTTTTCCTCCGAGCTTTCGACTCTTATCTGGCCCTAAATATGTTGCATACGGTGTTTGAGGTGACGATGCTCTGTGAATCACATACACACACGAAAACACAACAACAGACTGGACGTGCCGCTCTGCACGTTTGTCACACAGAGGAGAGATCAGAGAGAACATGGGAGGATTAAAGGGGATCTGAGAGAAACATCCTCCTAAGCAGACATTAATGGAGTCTGAAAGACCAAGAACATAGTATGAAAACATAAAATGTTATGGTCACGTTGTTTCCTGTGGTTCTAAGACCAAATGATTATATTTCATGGCCTGTCAATGTTGTCAAGAGGCTATTAACTGAAATTACGGGCACTTTCTACTCATTATCATTGTGTGATATTGATTTTGGGTTGTTCATGACTGTGACCTGAATCGTGCTCATTTCTTTTATAACCCTTTAGAATATCGATGTGACTAACTTCAGCAGCAGTTGGAGTGACGGCCTGGCTTTCTGTGCCCTTCTGCACACGTATCTTCCGGCCCATATCCCTTACCAGGAACTCATCAGTCAAGATAAGGTATAAAACTACGGGAAGACTGCACAGACACAAACTCTCTCTAAATACTATAGACATGACAGCATCCACTCTTCCTGTGGTACATGTAGGCCTCACCAGCATTTACAACACATTTGATACAACATGATTCATGCACTCCATCTCTCTGCTCAGACACCTCAATATATTCCTTACCATTACCATTGACCTCCATATCGAACTACATGGCACACTTACATATTTGGATTCATTCATCAATGGGATGTGACCAAGATATTATCCAAACATCCATAAAATAATAACTTTATTTGCACTTATCTAAACGAGGTTACAAAGTGCTTCACACAAAAGTCCATGACAAAATGAAGAATCGATTGTAATAAAAGATATTCGGTTCATTCCAATTTAAGAGCCAAATCATAACAAAATAAGTACCTTAAGTTTATAGAGAAACCCAACAGTTCCCACAATGAGCAGCACTTTGGCGTCTGTAGAGAGTGAACACTCCCTCATTTAATAATCAGACTTCCTAAATTCTGATCATGATGTACACGTCAAACCAGGAAAAGAATTTGAAAACAAAAAAACGTGGAGGCTAATTCGGCTTGTGTGAAAAAAATGAACAGTGAGGAACATTGACACTGGGTAAGTGAATATGCTAAGTGGACATTAAATTCACTTGTCTTGAATATTCTCAGTTATAACAAAGGGAGGAAATTGTGTATTGTCCAGTTAAAGTCACAGAAATACCATCTTTTCTTTGAATAAGATGAGCAGATTGAAATCATGTACAGTCCAGGAAGTGTTGAGGACAACATTAGACAAGCCGAGCTAAAGTCATAAAATTACTGGTATAAATTAAATGACTGGTGCAGGTGTCAAACTGACTGACTATGTTCAGGGCTATGATATAAAAAAATGACTCCGTGAACCAGACTCCGTGTGAGCGTCCATCTGCCTTGACCGGTTGGGCTGAGCGGAGAAAAATGGGGAAGAGAGGAGAGGTGGGTGGCAAAGAGGGAATAGAAAAGAGAGACAGATGGGGGAGGGGGAGCCTAATCTCATCAGGCAGGGAGGTCCAGAGGCTTGGGGCCCTGACAGAGAAAAGCCCAGAGAAAAGCTGTATGTAAGAACCAGCCCATGTTGAGCTTTAAAAGTCATTCAAATAATCTTAAAATCAATCCTGAATTGATCTGGTAACCAGTGAAGGGACACAAGAATCGGCGTGATATGAGCCCCAGGGCTGTTTTTTGTTCAGATACGAGCAGCCGCTGACACAGCTACAATACGATCTGACTATATTCTTGTGAATGTGTTAATACAAAAACTGACTTCACAAGGATATTTATCTATTAGACCTTGAGCACGAATTGAAAGTAAAGTAACTTTGTGGTCAGCCTCTTGTGCCTCCAGAAAATATCACACATTAATTCACTAACATAAGTTGTTTGTGGAAAATGTGAAACTGTAAGCTATAAAACAAATTCCACTTATGCAGTGTACATCTGAGAGATGCATGTTTGCGATGAGGGGAAAAAAAACCCCCACAAGGCTTTGAAGCCATTTTGCTAGGCGTCATTTCTTCCACCAATAAGCTGCACAATAAAGACCTTCTTTATGAAGTATACATTTGACAGTTCCAGCCCAAGGATTATTTATGAAGTCAGCACATGTTAGTCACACTGAAAGAGATCCTCGGCACAGTGCAGTTGCTTTAGCTTTGTGATGACTCCTCTGTAGTGTGGAAGTGTATGTTGTATATACAGTGACTCTGCAAACAATATGGTTCCTCTCTGGGGATCGCGGTGCTTTCACTCGCTACAATAGACCCTACAACACCGCCGACCGGGCCGGACGCATCTTATGTGACACATTAGTCATGTGTGCCTCCGCTCACGCTCGTGTTGGTCGTGAGCGTGTAACATTAAGCTAATGACAGAGACATCGTGTGGCTCTTCTCTCCGAATAATTCAATAGACGTGTGTTTGCCTTCATAACTTGCTGCGTGATTTAGCCAGTCTGTTCCTATTATAATCCTTCCAATAAACCCATCACTGCCCTTCTTTATCATTTATCACAGATGTTTTCAAGAAAAGTTAGGATTGAAATTCAGTAGTCTGCAGCTGCAGAGCAGATTATTATCAGGGATTTATTATTTATTTGTTCCCTATTCTAGCTGTGTTGATGTCTAGAGGCAGTAATTATGACGGACTGGTTGTGAGAGTCACGATTAGCGACTCAGGGACCTGAACTCACATTCATAAACTTCACAAATATTATTGAGTTCAGGTTTCTATCAACTGCAACAGTTTGTTTTACTATAGTATTATTGTTATTATTTTAAGTTGCGGAATATCACTTATTTTCTTTGAAATAATGATTGCGACAAACTCCACAGTCCCATAAGGAGAATTAGGTCAAAATCTGGGATTTCATTCATGGGGATATTGGTTAGGTCACAGACAGGTCTGAGATATTGTCCAGCATAGTGTTACCAAGTGTTTTTATTTTTTTTCAGGTCCGGAATCTAACCCTGGCTTTCCAGGCAGCTGAGAGCATTGGCATCAAACCCTCCCTGGTGAGCTGAACTGCCACAGACCCCCCACACACAACCACACAGATAACACACAGGAACCATTTGATTAGACAAATTGGAAACAGTACACTTGGATTCTGTAAACTATCAGGATGCAAGGCTTCAGAACGGAACTGCTCTACAACCTCCTTATTGGACCATCTCTCCCACTGACAGTCCGGAGCTATATTCTGTCATATCAATTACTGAGTCCTGCATTGGTGATCTGCCTCCAGCCTGTGCTCCAGCACCGCACACTGGTAATCTGCAACAGGAAAAACCAACCTATTACATATTTCAGATGTGAATTGACGTTCATTTGTTGAGTTAGTTTGTGAAAACATTAATTGCTCTCCTCTGAAATGGGTTTGCGTAAAAACCAAAACCTCAAGTATTCCGCCTCTGTGAGCACTTCCATTTTTAACATGGCATGAACAAAGTCACGTTCACATATTTTCCTGTGAAGCAGTGCAACAAGTATTTAAGGATTTAAGGATTTTTTCACCCACTAACATTCTATTGGCATGTTAGATAAGAAAGAGGTGCAACTTATAAGATTGTACATAGGGCTGGGTTTCGTTTCAATTTGATCGATTCCGATCCCATTTCTGCTTATCGATTCCGGTTACTTCGGCTTTTTAGTATATTCCATGTCCCATCCACTAATATGGAGGAGGCATGATTTATGGTCAGTTGTGCCTCCAGCCTCCAGGTCGGCAGATGTTTTGGGTTCTCTTTTGGGGAGCTGTCCATCTTCATAGCAGACTTTGGTTGTATCGTATTTGTTTAATCCACATAAGTCAGAGGAATAACGAGGCAGAGTTAGTGCATTTATGTATTTATAATATATAATATCATTAACAACATTTATCAATATTACCAGTGGCTCTTTGAGTTAAAGGCTAATCTCAGAATGCTCAAAATCACTATGATAACACTGCTAAAACATTGCTAGTTGAGGTTTAGCAGGTATAATGTGAACCATGCTCACCACCTTGTTAGGATGCTGATTAGCACTAAATACTAATTACATTTTTCACCTGATAAGAGCAGTATAAAACCTTGTTTTCACAACTGCACATATTCTTTTAAATAAAATCTAAATATATTTAAAATCGTCTCCAACCACGCGCCCTTCGTTTTACAAATTATTTCTGGCCCGATGAGAACACAAAAACTTCAATAAAATGCTTGAACAAGCTTCACGATCAAGTAGGTGGCAATAAAGTCCACATCAACAGCTTATTCTCATTTGGCTGCAGTAACTTCAAAAACCAAAACAGTAGTAGCTTGTTATGTTTAAGTCATATCTTTGCTCATAAGATGGGGGTGAGGCAGGTGTCTGTGAATGTGGTGCAATGATGCTAAATGTCGCTGCAAACTTGAAATAACACCTGGCAGTGCAAACCAAACGTAGAGAAACCGCTATATAACGCTATTGTTGTTATTGCTGGCATATGCTCATCACGCAAGGCAACAGTGGGCGTGCGGGATGTAAACTGTGACCTCACTGTTTCACCAATGTTTTAGTGACTGTAACAATACCCAAAACATGTTAAACTTTGCTCGACAAAATTGTGTTCTTGTAAGAAGCTGATTGAGGAAAACAACTTCGTAGGCTATTTAAAGTCATTCTTTGAATCTGATGCAATTCTTCAGTTAAATCAGGTGATGTTTTGGGATCAAACTTAATCATCGTGTTTGGGTCACGAATGTTACAGTCGCAGTTCCTGACTCATCTGTCTCATTTAAAACATTCACTTCTCTGCCTGCAGGTCATAGTTGTCATGCAAACACATCATCACGAAAATGCACACAGGCCTTTGTGTTTTTTAAATACTTTCCTGCTTTTTTAAAGGCCGAGTAAAGTGCTGTATATGTCAATAAGTGATTATTAAAACATAGGAAAAGAATGGTAACTATGTAGTACTGAATTGTGAAGTTTGACCGTGTTACAACATTCCTTGGTTCCAGAGCTTTATAAAAGTCAGAGAAGGGGACCGCACGACGTCATCATAACTTTTATTGGTCGACATGCATGACCCCCAAACTATATAATACTGCACTGAAGCATCAATGGTTCTGTCTGGCTGCAGTTGTGCTGGTCACACAGGCAGCAGGTCTGCTGCTGTTCTGCAGAGGAGCTGTTCCCCTACTTTGTGAGGGGAAAGGAAAACCAAGCTCTTCTCCCCCGGTCGCAGGTGACTAGCGGCGGTGCTATGCTACATGCTAGTGCCTGCAGGGGATGAGTTCAAGTAGGGACGTCAGGACGGAAAAAAGCTGTGAACAGACAACGCTGCAATTAAACACAACACTGACAATGATTTTTATTGATTCAGGTGTAATTAATTCTAAATATAAATTTCCCGGAGCCTTTAGCTTGTACTCTGTGTAGTGTTTTGGATTTTCGACAGCATCTTAAGGCAGCACCTGGCCCAGCAGCTTTGGAAGCCACGCCCAGTTAGGAAGAGCTGTGTGACAGCAGAAGAATTCTGATCATTTTCTCTATTTAAATAGACTAGCCCTTTTTCTTTAAGCTATCCACTTTGCCTGGGTGGTTGAAAACACATTGCTCTGTGGTGTGGGAAAAGCCCAAAAATATATTTTTAATTGCTGTACGTGGTCTTTAGAATGTTCATTCTCATAAAAAGAAACCCATGAAACTATCAGTGAGTGTGTGGGTAGTAGATAGTTCATTCTGACCAGGGCAAGTGAACTCCTCATGCACACAACTTCCAGGAAAAAACGGATAAAAAAAGACAGTGGATTAATCAGAGGAGTAATCTGCGTCAACAGCCAATGGAAATAAGGCTTTCATTAGTCATCAACATCCTGGTGTCTCTTTTAATCATTTAAAATATGCTGGAAGTGGATTTAAAATACTCTGCACACAGTAGAGGTTAAACTAATGTGACCTCTACTTCCCGTTTAATGTCGCCGCTTTTGCATGTTCTCGCTCTGTACTTCTGATAATGGCTTCATGATTTAAGGAACAAGGTAAAACACATAAATTAGAAAGTTAAATCTGAGACGACTTTGTAAAATACACAAATCTGTCGAATTATGTATTGTCATTCGCTCTAAATCTGGCTGGACCTCAGCGGAGAAGTTGGTTTGGCTGAACTCTTGGAGGGAGATCAAAGTTCACCTCACTTTATCTTGTTATTTCTCCATTACGTGCTTATGGTTAGGAGACTGAATGTGGCAAACTGGTTCCCATGTCAGTGGAGGAGTTGGTTCCTGGAACCCAGCATTAACTGTTTCTCATGCCCGACATCCAATGTTTTCATCTATCTCTCTGCTGCATAAACACAAGCCGAAGACACAGCCCACAGAGAAGTACCAGAGGTGACCGTGCTGACGCTTCTGTGGACATCTGAACTAACAGAAGATTCTGTGACGCCACAGTCATGTGAAAGTCCACTTCAGCAGCTGACTCACCGCTGTCACACTGCGTTTTTGTCTCCCAGTGGCTGAAAGCAGCCTCACATAACAAAACCGCCATTCCTGTAGATTGCAGATCTGTGAACACTCTCAGTCATCCAGGTCACGGTCACCCAGGACGAGTTGAATTAAAGGAAACAGGTTTTGGTGGAAGATGTTTTCGCATCTCATCCAAGATGCTTCTGAACATGGACACTGTAGATTACAGTTTCTCTCACCATTGTTCACAAAGTTCATCAGTTAATTCTGAGAAGCACAACGCTTTCATTTGTCCATTTGTCCTGCACAAGCCAATCACTCACTCAAGAAATGTAACTCTTGTGTCAGAAAATAAATTTAGATGTTTAAATCATCAAATATTCTTTGTCAATATGAAGAGTTGTTATCACTTCCCCAGAGGAGCTTGTGTTTTCACCCATGTCAGTTACTTTGTTAGGTTAGATAAAACTTGAATGAAACTTGTTGGAAGGATATGTTATGGGTCCATGAAATGTTGGTGTGGATCTGGATCAGGGGGCAGATCCAGGAGGGTTCTGTTCACTTCATTTAACTTTCTGAGATAGGATGTAATTCTACATTTTTGTTGATTTCTCAGATAATAATTGATGGATCTTGATAACTAAAATCTGGCATGGGTAGGGGACTCATATGCATGAATGTGTGGAATTTGGTACAGATCCAAATTAAAATCTAGATCAAGTGAATAGTTGCTCATGGGTTGAATGAGAAATAAGGCAGTACCTCAATAGTTAAGTCTACTCCGGACTGTATACACCTCCTGACAGTCATGCAAATCAGTGTTTAAAAAACAAATTGGACAAATGGGAGTGCGGTCATTTCCGAAATCTCTCACATTTTTATTGGCAGATGCTTTAATCGGGAGTGGCTTCATTATGATACTGCTCATTGCTTATGAGCACAAATATAATTAAATATTTACAAATAAGAGAGGACAAATATTTGCTGCAGTTTTGACTCGACAGATGTTTGGGCCTGATGTGTGTCTGTTGCTTTCAAAGCTCGAATCTTGTTTTACAAACCCTGAAAAGCCGTAACTTATCTCAGTCTCTGTCCCAAACAGGAAATCGAGGAGCTGATGAAGACCGACAGGCCGGACTGGCAGAGCGTCATGCAGTACGTCTCTCAGATCTACAAGTACTTTGAGACCTGACTGGTGAGGAAGAGGAGGACCTGGAGCTCGATGAAGACCGGAGGCACTGCAGCACTTTTCTGCCCCATCTGTCAGCACGACATTCACCTTTCAGACAGAGAGACCGACTGCTGCCATGTTAACCCTTCTCCTGCTCACTGTTCCGCACCAGACACACAGGACAGAGGACCGGTTCTGGTTGTCGAGGAATGGATCAGTCATCGATTGATTGACTGATTTCAGTGCAGCGGTGCAGAAGGAGACACAGCAGCATGTTCATTTTTACAAGTTTAAAGAGTCGGTTCAACATCGGAGGCGGAGACAAAGGGAAACAGACAAACAAGAGTGTGATTCAACATACTTTTTAAGCTTTGTAGCGGTTGACAGAATTCTTAATATTGATCCAGAGGATTTTTTTTTTTAGATTTTTGAAAAAAATACATTTCAAAAAACATTTGTCATACACTGGCTGTCAGTCGGAAACAGCAAAAATCTTTTCTTTAGATCAAATTTTTCTGTAGATTTTGGACGTCTTCCTGTGCTTCCAACTCTTGCCACTGGAGCTGTTTGACTCAAATGCTCTGTGGAAATCTTCCTTGTGCCAAATCCTCTGCCAAACACAACCCATAGGAACTCTCTGTGCATGGTTAAAGTCTGGTGTTCTGTCGCAGTCTGGACTAAAACCGGTGTGAGCCCGACTTCCGCGAGATTTGGTTTCCGTTTGCTGAAATGTTGCTGAACAGGATCGACACTGACTTCTTGATATACATTAGTATTTTGAACTGACATGTTTGAGTTGAGCTGAAGACTTTATATTTTCTTTATTTGTGTATCTTGGTTTGTCATTTAAAAAAAAAAGAGTACAGACAAACCGGAGCTGTCGGCACTAAAATGATTTATTACTACGAGAGCTGCTGAATAGTTTTGTAGGAATGTTTTTTATGAAACAGATTGATCTCTGTGTTTGAGTACATTGACTCAATCGAACCATGTTGCTGTTCCCTCCTGTTGTTCCTTGATTATAAAGTCTCTCTACAGCGACGGTACTGCAGCTGCTTTGCCAAATATGTGTTTCTATATTTCGCATGGCATGTTCAATAATGAAGGAGACGGTGACTTTTACATGTAAGATGTGAGGCACCACGTCTTCTCTGTGGTGGGGTGCAGATTAAGCCTCTGTTTGCAGACGGCCGTATGTTTTGAAAGATTAAAAGTGTTATTTATTTATTTACAAGACATGCATCCTGAAAAGTGTAAATGTGGCCACACATGCACACAGTTTTCTATTTACAGATATCCGATGTGGGCCATGTTTGATGAAGATTACTGAATAAAGTATGGTGAAGTTTTATTTTCAACCGTTCTCTTGTTATATTATTCCACTGTGTATTTTAAAGCCTGAACTGTGCCAGGGCTGAAATAACATCTGGGTGGTTGTTAGGACTTATTGGGAAACGGTGTCATGCTTTACACAGCACACCTTAGTCACACATTTCAGTGACACAAGCTGAGCAACACTTCTGAAAAGAGACTAAACAAAGGCTGGAATAAAACTTCCCTGAGTTTGTTTGGTTTTTAGTTAAGAGATCATCAGCCAATCAATAAATCATTTCAGGTACACGAAGCGCACTTCCTCTGCTTGACACGGATTTCCATACGCAAACATCTTTCTGTCTCATGCGTTTGCGTCAGACTGCAGCGGAAGTGCGATAAGAATACACCAACACTGTCAAATAAAACAAAAAAGAACGTGGGCACATCGAGTTTTTACGATTTGTGCTTCCCTGCCCGGACTCTGGTGTCGGGGGCAAAAAAAAACCCGATTCCGCCCTTATTGAAACCAGATGCAGGCATGTGCACGCGTGTTGCGGGTGCTACAGTGTGTGTTGTTCACACAAGAGATCGTTTACATAAAACGGAGAAGCACGTGGGGGCGTCGTTGGATGTTGACTGAGCGCGTAATTACGCACGGCGGAGCGGTGACGCTGGGCAGGGATTCCATCCTTATCAGCAACGCGTGTGTGTGTGTGTGTGTGTGTGAGTGTGAGTGTGTGTGTCTGGGGAGTGGCTTCTCTGTGAAATCAGTTCTACCACCCCCCACCCCACACACATGCACACTTTTTTCTTGTGTTTCTCCCTCCACTTGGAAACTGCTGCCGCGGGGAAGTAGTGTGACAGTGTGCCGGCGCTCCAGAGCCTCAGATGCCGCTTCGCTGCTCCACAGATCGGTCGGTGCTGATGTGAAATCATCCAGAGACGATGAGCAGGTTCATTAAGGTGAGTGGACAATCAGATCCGGTGACTTTATACGTGCGTTGTGTGCACGTTTGTGCGTAATTACGCAGCTACACCAGCTTCTGTCAACTTTGTGATGCAGCAGCAGTAAACCGCTACTTGTTTCCCTCAGCATGTTGTAAAGTAAAGTCCCCTCTCTGCTGCAGATGGCTGACTGTGCAGCTCACACTTGTGGAATATTCCTGGATTACGGCAGAAAGACTTCTTTACTCCTCTGGGACTAGACTCGGTGTCGGGGGCGGATTCGTCTTCTCTGTGAACTGCAGTTTTTAGTCCTTGAACACACTTTAGCTGATATGTATAATTTATACATCGTGATTGAAGTAGTGATTGCTGTTCTCTCCATATCCGGCAACGTGCTGGTTTGCTGGGCTGTCGCCATCAACACCAGTCTGAAAAACGCCACCAACTATTTTCTGGTGTCTCTGGCCGTGGCTGATATCCTGGTCGGTTGCCTCGCCATCCCCTTCGCCATAACCATCAGCGTGGGCATCCGCCAGGACTTCTACGGATGCCTCTTCCTGGCCTGTTTCGTCCTGGTACTGACACAGAGCTCCATCTTCAGCCTTCTGGCCATTGCCATCGACAGATATGTGGCAGTTAAAATCCATTTAAGGTGAGTGTTCATCTTATCTTCTTGAGCTGATCAGGATCAAGTGAAGTTTAAAGGTTCAGTTGGGTCTTGTTGCTCAGTTTGGGAGACAATCCACTCATCTGTCAATAATCAACTTCAATCTATTCTAATTCGTATAATACAGTTCGCTCGGAGTCTCACTGTGCTTTGCAGGAAAACACAGAAAATATGAAACCAATGAGATAAAAAATACATATTGATTCTCCAATAAAATAACCTGACAGTCACCCTCACCCGCGTGCAATATTTATTCTCTCCTTCACACACACACACACACACACACACACACACACACACACACACACACACACACACACACACACACACACACACACACATACTACTAACAACCAAAAGCCAAAGAGAGAATAAATGTTTTAAGTTTGCTTTTAAAAGAAGAAACAGTTGCAGCAGAACTCAGATCATTCGAATATCAGGAGAAAAGCTTCACAGTGCCTAAATGCACCTTCACCTGATTTAGTTTTGATTCTCTGTACATTACACATGCTTCTGAGGGATCTGGCCAGGCTGGTATCAGTGAGCAGGTTACATGTGCATTGTGCTGAATAATCAGAAATAGACAAATTTCCGTTTAAGAGCTCAGCATCTGTTCTCAGAGCCGCTCCATCCTGTCATGTGTTCTCATTGGAAATGATCTGAATGCATGAGCTGGTTGATCAGTATCAGCTCTGTGATCTCATGAGTCATTGTCATGGTGAGATTAATGGCTCTTGTAAACACAGCAGAGTTACTATGTTAACATGGAATGATAATCACATTATACTTCCGTAAACTGCAGGGACAGAGTTAAACACTTTTGATGATGTCATAAACTAAAGGGTATTGGTGTGTGTGTGTGTGTGTGTAATAGCAGCAGCAGTAGTGCAATGACTCAATGACTGTTGGTACTGACCCAGCTGTGAGGTGTTTAATCTGACGTCTTCTGCAGCTCATTAAAAGGTGCAAACATCTGTCATGTAGCCGTGTGATGTGGCACCTCAGGAGAAGCTGCGCCGGATCAATACCTGGCCACAGCCTGTGTCACTTCCATTGATCCTGATGGCAAAGGTCACAGAGATCCAGCTGCAGCTGCAGAGCGTTCACAGTCCGCCCGAGGAAACAGACAAACACACAAACACACACAGCATGGTGCTGCTTGATGTTTCCTTGAATTGAAGAACAGGAGCTTTATTAACAAACAGCGAATCGTCAGTCTGCAGGTGCACCTGGTGTTTACGGCATTTCGCTTTGTCAGAGTTGACAGTTTTGTTTTTTAAAGGTTTAGTGTGTAGAATTTAGTGACATCTAGTGGTGAAGTTGCGTGTTGCCGCTGCATACCGCTCACCCTCCCCTTCCAACCATGAAACAACCTGTGGTATGCTCCAGTTGTCATAAAAACTCAAAAGTTGTTTAGTTTGTGCAGTCTCGGCTTCTGTAAAAACATGGCGACCTCCAGAGAGAGGACCCGCTCCTGATGTAAACATAACATATTTAAATATAAAGGGCTGATTCTAGGGTAAAGAAAACAACAATACGCACAATTACACATTTTTGCCAATAAATCTCTTTCCCCTAAATCTTTTACACTGGACCTTTAAGGGCAGCGTTCAGTGCAGTGAATGTCATGGGCGCTGGATGCGTTTCAGGGGCTGTTTGGGCTGAAGGGCTGTGATGTGCTGTCATTTCCATTACTCTCAAACACTGGCAAGAAAGAAGGACAGTTTGACACCAGACTGGGGAGAAAGTTGTGTCCCACCAACCAAGAAGTTAGTAAACTCTGTATTTTGTTCTTCTATTTTTGACATGTGGATGGAATCCAAACCTAAACACACCTAATCTATCTCCTCACACAGAAACACTGTACATTAAAAGTTATGTTTCTGAGATATTACACATTAGTGGATTAATGGCATCCTAAACACAGAATGAAGTCACACTCACTCTGTGTGTGTGTGTGTGTGTTGATCTTCTGTGCCCTTTGTTTTGTTAGCTGGTGCAGGCACACATTCATGTTAGTGCCTGTGTCTACATGTTAGCACATGCGGGCCCCTCCTTGTGAAACTGAGGGCCCTCATCATGTTATTGATCAATATAGCAGAGTCCAGGTTAGGAGCAAATGACCCACAATTCTCTCCACTGAAGGAACCATGAAAGTTCTGTTTACACTGGACAACAAACCAGTTCTAAATATCTGATGTGTCGTCTTCAGTGGGAAAGGGTACAAGCTGCACAAATTGACTGTATAGGTAACACCCACAGACTGTTTATAAAGATGGAAATACGGCTTCACTTCCCCCATTGCACAAAAATGAGGTCAATATACCCCAGATACTGGCTCTGCAATAATGTGCCTGTGATGTAATCCAGAGCCAGTCTGCACTGAAGTGATCCGGGGAGGATCGAGGGGAGCGAGGTCCCGCCTATACGCTCTCTTGACCAATTGCAAGTCAGTGTCAGCTGTCAATCATGAAGTCTGACAGATATCAAATAACTAATTAAAAACAAATTTACTGGAAATATAAGTGTGTGAATTTCCCAAAATGACAGAAACCATCTTTTAAGCCCACGTCCTATCCACTAACATGGAGGAGGCTCGGTTTAAGACCTACACTGCAGTCAGCCACCAGGTTGCCATCCAGATGTTTTGGCTTCACTTTCCGGAGTTGTCTTGCTGGGGACATTATAGGAGAAGACAGGGGTTGGGGGAGGTGTGGCTGACAGTTTTTGTTTTGGTCCGAGACGCTGTTGTTAGAGTGAGTATCGTGTATATAACCTATGTAAACCAGCGACACTCATAACATTCCCTGTCAAAAGTTTTCAACGTGACATTTTATAGTTTCCTCTAAAGGACTGGTTCCCTCTGTCACAACACACACACACACACACACACACACACACACACACACACACACACACACACACACACACACACACACACACACAAACACAGGTAATAAGATCAGTGTGTGTATGTTCAGCTCAAATAACATGCAGCAATGTGTGATGCTTGTGTGTGGTCTGGGTATTTAACATGTTGTGGGGACCTAGATCTGTACACAGCCACACAAAGAGGACAAACAGCAAAAGTCATCATAACGTACATCATTCAAATTGAAAGTGAAGACGTGTTTTAGTTTAGAGTTGGTTTATGTTCAGGTTTGGGTACAACTGCAGGAAATGACAAGTTAATCTCCTCTGAAGTCATGGACACATGACTGTGTGTGTGTGTGTGAACTCGTCCTGTTCCGCAGCCCTCTGGGGCCACATATCTCTCTCAGATAAAAGTGTTTTCACAGATGGTTAGGGGAAAAGTGAAAAGCCAGAACCAGATGTTTTAAACCCTGAGAGACGACGGAGCCGAACACCCACCCGACGCTCTCCTCAGGCCCCCGTCTTCCCTGTTAGCATTTCTCTTGGCAAACATCCTCCAGCTATTATGTCCCCTTGCTCCTGTTTAAGCTTTCATATGACAACATTTAGCACAGCGTAGACCGCAAAGGATCCTCCCACACCAGCAGCTCTGTAGACAGAGGAGTGAGCATCATCTTGTCTCTGGCTTCTGAAAATGACCTGGGAGCAGCTGTGGAGGCGACACTTTAATGCAGTGCGATGATTTAGGACTTGATGTCAGAGTTGTGTAACTTGGGATTTGTGTGAGATTCTCAGCTTGACAGTTTCTGACATTTCCACACCACAAAAAAAATAACACCCCGAGGGTTAGATGAGAGGGCTGATGTTACCCCTGTGCGCTAAATGAAAAGCCACAGCCAGGAGACGGTTAAGATATGACGTAGACAGGAAACAACATAAAAAAATACTCTGCCCCAGCACTAGGGTTATATATAGTTTAGGTCTTTTCAGATGCTTGTGCTGAGTAGTCACTTTTAATAAAGCTCCGGGGCCTAAACTGTGCCACAACTGATATCTTTTTCCATAAAAAAAACATTAAGCTACAGTTTATGGTATCAACAGCTTTTTTTATTGCGAAGGCAAATGAGGATTTTAAAGGTATCATTTAACTGTTTGAGTTTTAATTATACTAAACTGAAATATACAAAAACAAATAAGTGCAAAACTATTAAAACATTTACATTAGATGATCGCAAATAAAACCGTATCTATACCCATACTAAAATCATTTTACACTAAATAACCGTTTTAGTGGTTAATAGAGTTAAAATAAAAGTCTTCCCCCTATCCCGATCACCACTGCCGACTGATGTGCTCCGCATGAGGTCACACAAACCCCCCACCCACCCCTCCCCAGCACCTTTACCACTCACTTATTAACATGGTTCATCGTGTTCCTTTAATCTGCTCAAGAGCCAAAGTGAAGATGTGGACAAATTGTGGTTGAATAATTTATCTGCTGGCGTAGAGGAACTGCAGTAGTGTCAGTATTTAAATCACACATCATATTAGAGAAATAAAAGCGATAGATATAATGCTGTGTGATATGTTGTGTTTCTTATCTTTAGAGGTGTGGGTGGAGTATTTCTGAGCTTCAGACAGAGTCAGGCTAGCTTATTGTACTACCAGTCTAAACTAAGCTAACCTGGACTCACTCAGCAGTAGTTGTATGGATATTACAGTTTCACACCTGGGTGCACCTTGTCATAGATTCAAGTATCAAACTCTACAGGAGGAGTGATCTCAGTTCCGTTGGACGATATGGCCAAAAAGGATTTCTGGATTAAAACTGTTCCTGCATTCAATTGAGACCTGTCCAGAGTGAACCCTGCCTCTCATCCAATGACAGCTGGGATTGACTACACCCTTCCCCCATGTGGATCAGCGGAATAGATAATAGATGGGCGGTTAGAAATTAGTTTATATGATAATTATCACCATAAAGGTCACATTGATGCTTCTGAGTGAAGGTTGTGGTTTTACACTCCTTCATGAGCAGAGAATGAAACTCGATAAACAGCAACAGCATTTCAAAAAAATGTATAATTATATCATATATGCTGGATCTCTGTTATATTGTTATTCATTTATATTGTGTTTATTTTAAATATGGTTTTATTTTCCAGCTTTATTCAAAACAGTTGGATTCACATTTCCCTGTAAGGAAGCAGCTGCATTTTATGTATGTGTACACTCATAGGTTTGTCCTTTAATATGTCACCAGTGTGTTTGGATGTTTTACACACATGAATCGGTTCTGGAGGTAATGGGTTAAATCCACTCAGACTGCTGGCTGGAAGCTGCAGTGAGTCTGACCCCAGCCTCCATTTTCTGAGGGAAAAAAATAAAATCTTCTGTCAAACCTGCAGGAGCTGAGTATGACGCACGTAAAACATAGATTGTGAAATGTTGTAACTTCACATACGACACACGGCGACATCCTGGCAGAGCAAGTTCTGCTTTTGCATTAAATGCACAGTGATTGCAGTATCTGTATTTACTCTGCCCTCTGTCAAAACAAGTCTCACATGAGCGCAACACTAACAGAGCGTGAAAAGTTGACATGGTTTATCTCTCAACTTCTCTTTGTCGCGTTATGCAAAGAGATACTCACAAATACATAGCACAATCGTATGCTATGCAGTTTTGTCTGCATACACACTGGTCGGCTGGGCGAAGTATGAAATCTTAATTTGTAAGTGTGAGCGGCCACATGTTGGATTTTGTTTTTGCCGAACTGGTGGGTGTGTATATATGTGCCAGATATTTAAGGGTCCGTTGTGAGCAGAGTGAGACTTTGTGTGTGTGTTGTGTGTTGTGTCTTGTGTGTTTGGAGAATGGTGCAGGAGGAGACAGCAAAACAAAGATAGATGCTGGCGTGCTGGTGTCATGCCACTGCTAAACCACTGAGCCCCTCGCCCATCCCCTGCCTCCAAAGAGAGAAAGAGAGAGAGTGGGAGGTGATGGGCAGGGGAGCAGACGCTTTCTGGGAAATGGACGCGGTCATGGTGGGCTCTGAACCCCCCCCCATCCCTGCAGGCAGAGTGCTGTATTATTCACGGCCCCCGGGGCAACCTGCCCGCCTCCCCGGAGGAGGATGGAGGCTGGAATCGCACATCACTGATGAATAATTTACTCTTAGTATAATTATGATTTTACTTTCACAGATTCTCTGCATCTGATGTCCCGAGTGTCCTCAGCCAGAACTTCCCCACAGCACACACTCATCTCTCCCAGCGTTGTAAAGGAAGACGCAAGTTTATCACGCAATCATTGAATCAATAACGTTTTATTTGTATAGCCCATATTCACAAATCACAATTTGCCTCATTGGATTTAACAAGATCCAAAGTCCTCTGTCTAACATAATTTGATCAAACTTACAAGTAATTCCTGTGTAGCCAGAGCCTGATAGTGCTCATCAAAAACATAAAAACAAGAGTGATACTTTCAAACCGGGCGGGGTTTTCTGCACACATGTCTGACTGAGAGTGTTTGTGTCTGCACGTTAGTCTGGGCAGAGAGTCTGCAGAGAAACAGTGAAGCCAAACACCGACGTGTTGCAGCATCAGTCAGGAGACTGCAGGTCGGGCTGTGTTGGGCTCACTGTGGTCAGGAGCACAATAAATACCACTTAGCAGACTTCAGCCATGTTTTTTTTATAGTTACCTCAGCCCCAGGAGGTTACGTTTTCACCGCTGTCGGTTTGTCTGGTTCCTCTGTAAGCAAGATTATGCAAAAACTACTGGACGGATTTCAATGAGACTTAATGGAAGGTTGTCATATTAGTCAGGAAAGAACCCTCTGCATTTTGGTGCAGCTCCAGATCTTTCTAACATTGAGAGATCTTTTGTTTTTCAACTTTTTCTTTTCTCAGAGAATAATTAATGCATCTTAACAATCAGACATTTTTAGAGGACTGGTATTTATGAGTGTGTGCAACTTAATGCAGATCCAAATAAAATCAAGATCCAGGGAATTTATATGTGATTTTATTAGGGGACTGCGGAGGTATGTACACATTAGGGTCAGCTGTACTTTATAGGGTAATTTACCACAGGACAAGAAGTGTGGGTTTTCTCCTCCGACCTTCACATTGGAGTTGCATTGTTAAGGTTGTTTATGGACAGGAAGATTGATTAATGACCAATAATGCTTTTGTTGTGTGTCAGACCATGAGTCATTTAACATTCACAGTGAAATTATTTGCAAAAAAAGGTTAATAATATATACAATTAATCATTCACAAAACAAAACAAAAAACAAGAACGTGGCAAATAGGTTTGTTGACAACACTGGTACTGTATGAAAATGTGTTTGTTGATTTATTGTTTTTTTCACCTTCCATATCCAGAATCAAAACAATCACAGAGGACTTACGGTGGAAAGTCACAGTAATCTTGAATTACAACAAAAAGTACAGTGCACATATGGACCGAAAATAATAGAAAACGTGCCAAATAAAACTAAAGAATGTGGGTGAAAAACCAAATATTATTCCATCATTCACTAATTGCTTATTGATGACTGATCATTTATTACACATAGTTAATGCAACAGTCCCATGTTAACTTCTGATTTAGTGTGTTCATGTAGAGTGCAGCGGTATAGGTCAGATGGATTATTTATGGCACCTACAGCTCTAACTGCTGTGTGTGTGTGTGTGTGTGTGAGCATGTGTGTTTGTGTGTGTGCGTGTGAGGGTGGGTGTGACTCATTACCATGCGGTTGCTCGCCTGACTCAGTTTGAGGAAGCTGCTAATTTTGCTTCCAGCACAGTTCATATGATGTGGAGAGTCAGGACGCCACTTGTGTCAATCAGCATCTGGACAAGCAGCCGCTGAGCGTCTGTTAATGAGAAATTCACATCATATTTCAGTCAAGTGATTCCTCTGCAGGAATCTGTGCAGATTGTCAAAAAACTAACTTTGTGGTCTGTGAACTCCCACCTTGTCGGAACATATATGACATATGTGACATGTGAAACTGCCTCTCACCTCAAGTCAGTGGTGTGTGAGTTCAGCGACGTGTTTGTTGTATGAATTGGTGATGTGAGGCTGTCAGAGAGAGCGGCAGGCTGATGATGTGTTCAGTCCGTTTCAATTTTTACTTTCCGACCACGGAAAGTACAAATTACTCGGTCTTTAGCTAATCATGTTGAGTTTGTTTTTTTTGTCTTGCTCATGAGCTGGTTATATTTAATTGAATTGACGGTGTATCCTCCCCTCAGAGTGCACATGACAGGGTGAGAGCAGACTGTGACATGATGAAAGTCTGTGTAAATCATGAGGTTCATTCACTAAGAATCGAACCGAATGGAAGCAAACAATGAAAAAACGCTGCTTTGTGTGTGTGTGGTGCTTTCACAGGTTTGGCATCAGACAAACTATTCTGTATGATACTATCTTCTCAGAAAAATGAACACACACACAAACACACACACTACTACTTATTTGAATAAATAAAGAGTGAAACTTGGTATACCCAATACTAAATTGCCCAAGCTCATAAATATCAGTTCCCAAAATCTGTTCATTTTTCGTCAAGATCCATTAATTATTCTCTGAGAAATGTGTTAAATTGTCAAAAAAGGCTCCATCTCGTGACATCAAAGAAAGCGGTAAGAAATCCTGGAATCTGCACCAAACTTAGATCGCTTCTTTCCTGACTCACACCGCATCCTTCTACCAAGTGTCATGGTTTTGTGTTATATTGATTACAAAAATACAACCAACAAACCAACTTACAGGGGTGAAAACATAACCTCCTTGGCAGAAGTAGTAAATTAACGGATGACAGGAAAGGCACCTGGAGTAACCCTTTAATAACGATCTGTCAGGGTCACAGTGTTTTGCCAAGTTGTTACATTTGCATCTACTGTGGCTGAGCTGTACTCAACCTTTAACATGCAAAACTTCCACATTGGAAACATTAAAGTGAAAGTAACTCCTGCTGTGTTTCCTCCAGGTACAAGGAGTTGATGACAGGAAAGATTGCCCGAGAGATCATCGCTATTTTATGGATCCTCTCCTTTATTATCGGCCTCATCCCTTTCTTTGGCTGGAACCGGAAGCATTCCGCTTGTAGCAACAACAGCTCCGGGGCAGACAACACTACAAACGCCACCCTCATGCCGGAGCTGAGCGGAGGCTTGCTGCAGAGTTGCAAGCTGACGTGCTTCTTTGAGATCGTGGTGGACATGCACTACATGGTCTACTTCAACTTCTTCATCTGCGTGCTGCTGCCTCTGCTCATCATGCTGGGCATCTACCTGAAGATCTTCACCGTGGCCAGGAAGCAGCTGAGGAAGATTGAGCTCAAGTGCGTGGGAAACGGCGACAGCCACAACCACGGGCTGTTACAGAAGGAGATCCGGGCGGCCAAATCCCTCTCCATCATCGTGGGCCTGTTCGCCTTCTGCTGGCTGCCCGTCCACATCCTCAACTGCCTCACGCTGTTCTACGGGGGGCTGAAGAAGCCGGAGATCGTCATGTACGTGGCCATTATTCTGTCTCACGCCAACTCCGCGGTCAACCCCATCATCTACGCTTACCGCATCCAGGACTTTAGGGACACCTTCCGCAAGATCCTGTACCAGCACTTCCTGTGCCACAGGGAGGAGCTGTACGTCAGCTCCAACGGCAGAAGACGCAACAGAGACCAAATACACATGACCATCGACCCTCTGCTATAGAAAGTCGAGCTGAGGAAGAGCGTCGCTTGTGTCAACTGAACGGTTTCAGTCTTGAATTTGATTTTTACTGAGGTTTATAATGTTTACAGAAGAGGGGGATGAGGTGGAGCTGAAGCGCCTTGAATGTGGCATTTATTTATGATCTGTGCCAAGTGTCAGGGGTCGAGCAGTGAAACGTGGAAAAGTGAGTCTTATGTAACTTTTGTATTGTGAAGAATTTTAGACATTTTTTTAAATAAAGTGAACTGGATGTGTAGGACTGTGAACAGGATCCAAACTTAACATGCTATTTATCATTCTGAATCCACCCCGTTACTACTAATCTAAACGCTTGTTTTGTATTGTCATCATTCAGAAACAGTGTTTGATAATTTATTTATTAAAAACCTTGTGTTTGAGAATGTAAACATCAGAAAAAAACTTTGTGTGGCTAAATCTGGACTTGGGGACCTAGAGAGGTACAACAGCAGTCATCTACATCCCACATTCATCCTCATGACCACCACAGGCTCTATATAGGGAAAGACGGATCTACATGGTTATAAGAGGAGGCTTTTTCACGTTATATGTACAAATACCTTTGTATAGCAGATATTTTCTTGTTGCTAAGGGCCAGTGTTTGCAGGGACCTCTGCCGCTTCACTGTTGCATCCTGCACAGAAGCTGCAAGCACAGGCGGAGGGACACGGTGGAGGACACAGAGGAATCATAAACAGGCACTCTCCGGCCAACAACTTCACTAGAAGAAAATGAGGACAAATGGGTGCATAAACAAGAAAGAAAAGCTTATTTTCCTATCCCATGAATCCTCTCTCAGAACCACAGGGGTCAGCGATTTTCATCATGACCCCGTGGGTCCGACCCAGAGAAGGGAGTTTCCACGGGTTCCTCGAAAAACAACTTGATTTGATTCAGTCCCGCAGGACCAGAACTAAGAAGCAGTTCACCAAGACACACCTATAGTGGTTCTGCCTATTATTTCCATATTTCATCAGACAAAGGATCAGGAAGTGGGAAAGTGATTGTAGGCTTCATAGGAATATGGCATCCCCACAGGGCATGTCCAGCTGCTTTTGAGTAAACAAGCCAGTTAGAGTTTCCTCATCATGCAAATTCCCATGCATAGAAGTTGTTCACAGAACAAGAAGCACCACTGCTTTGTTCAGTTAACTGTAAATGAATGTTACTTGCCTGAGGAGTATAGCTGAGCCCCCCCCCCCCCCCCCCCCCCGAGATAGTCTTCAACTGGGATCCTGAGGCTCCTCAGTCCTTCAAAAGCTGCTGAAGTCACCACTGATTTGGATTTTTAAGGCTGATCCCTCAAAGGACACCTGCCCTGAGGACTCATTTTAACTGCTTATCATTTTTAATATATAATATCATATTAATTACTCTCTTTTCTTATAAAAGATAGATGACAAAGTCCAGTTTGCCCCAGAAAAGGAGAGATCACTTTGGAGAGTGAAACAGGAACAATGACACCTTGTCCTTGTTTGCTCTCATTGGTGCTCACAGGGCATCATCATAGTTGGAGGGAACGCAGCTGCTGCACTGCTCTCCGGCACCTGATGCTGTCTTTCTTCTCCGCGGGGCTGTGGTGGTCAGCATTGTTCTGGCGACAAGGGCATAGGAATCTCAGAAAAACATCTGATTTGATAGAGATTAATCAGAGTTGGTTTTTTTGTGCGTTTGTAATTTATGTGTAGCCATCACTACACACATGGAAACACATTGCACTGACATTTTCGAGTATTTCCCACATGATGTGCTCCATCGGTTGTGTTGGTGTTGAACCAGTGTTCTTAAGTTGAGCACTTGCCTCCACTGCTTCATTACCCCCCCCCCCAGCCCATGTGTCCAGTAAACAACCTCTGACCTGACTTCAAGGGCTAAAATACAGGAGTGTGCCGACATTTCAGTACATTCCAATGGAGACAACTATACTGTAACTGCACTGTAACGTTGTGTTATATTGTCAATGTCGACTGATGTGTGTAAAAAATGTACTATAGGTGTCTGTCTTTCTACAAACTCTTCATTGATGTCAAACTTCTGCCTTGTTCTTTTTGTGATAAAAAAAAAAAAGGAAAGACGGACAATAACCAGTTGATATAGTTCAACATTCCTGCCTTTCATTCCGAAGTAGCTATCTGTCGGTGTGCTATAGTGAAGTTACTAATCAGGAAAAAACATCCACTGTGCTCGAACTGACGTGCAACCTTTTCCAGAGGCCATTTTTTTTCATTCAACAAAACAGCTGCGAACTGATACTGCTATTTAACATAATGCAATCTGTATGTATGGTGAATTGTTTTGTTAATAAAGTTCATGTTTATATTGTTACAGATCCATCTTTATTCCATGAAAAAACAATTTCCAAAATTGGACAATTCATGTTCACAAAATAGAGCAAAGGACACAAATGCTTCTGAGATAACTTCAGCATGCAGATGCACAATACTTCTTTTAATAATGTGACAAACAATAACCTAAAATGGGAAAGGTCACATAGAAACACTGATGAAAGAGTGAAGTAGATAGAATAGAATTCGGACTGAGAGTTTGATGTTTGGGTGGTAGAAATAATAGATTGTGTTTTCACTTCCATATAAAATATATTAAGGTTTAAAAGAATGGGTCTGAGGTAACGTCAGCATGCACATGAACAATACTTCCTTAAATAATGGGACAAGAAATAACTTCACAACATCAAGAACACACACACAATGAACAGATGTTTCCTTGACACAGATTGAGGTTTCTTTCAACTAAATAAAATAAATAAAGCAACTGGTACCCCAAACAGAGACTTCTGTCGAGCAGCAGAGCAGCAGTGTGGCCATACTTTGAGAGTGCTTCTCTGCAGTGGCACAAAATGTGAGTGTGAAACGTGGGCCCTCATTCAGGAGGCTCCATGCTTTCCCTTTGGAGCCAGATGTGCTGCTCCTGCTGCTGAACTTGGTGGTCAACGCACCTGCGTGTCAGGGGGCTGCGGTCCCGCTGAGCAGCATCGACATCTGCTGATCAGACACACTCTCCTGCTGAGTCACACCCATGGCCTGACAGAGGTAGGCAGCCAGGATGTGTTTGCACTGCGAGAAGAGAGAACGGACGCTGATTCACTAAATCACCACAGGAACCAGTGTGATTAATGACATGCATATGAAGCCCTGGTAATTTAAGAAGCTTCTGCTGAGTAACCGTCAGTCCAAAACTGTGAGTCACAAAGCCAAATGCCAGAATCATTTCAAATGTTTATATGAAATTATAAATATTGACATAAATGGAAAGTGCATGTGATTAAGAGGGTTATGAGTATTACTTTCCAAACGGAACGTCTGGAGAAGAATTACGAGTAATTCCTGATGTTCATGTTGAAGTCTGTATCTTTGCATGTGACACTGAACAGGTGTCATTGTTATCAGTATGAACATGTTAATCATTGACTTGTTTTCAGCCTCAGCCTGTTTCATGCATTACAAATGAGGTCGTGTTTTGCATTAACAATGAGCCAAACTCCAAGTGTGGTGAAAAGGACAAATGTGCAGGAGGTTGTTTACGAGCATCTCCTGTCAGCTTGTTTTTTTGAACTCATGGTCGTCTGTTGTCAGAGGCAGCGCAGCTTTATCTGTCCTCTGACCTACTGGTCAACAGTGTGGACCTGGTCTGGCCTCAACCAGTCATGCTGGAGCCCCTGAATGGTCAGAGTGGCTCCGGCAGGGTGGGACCGCAGATGCCATGGTCAAACTCAAAAGTCTCCTGAGTATCATACAGTTTTGGACTTTGGAAATGAGAAGTTACAGTAAAACCTGATCCACCAAAAGTATGGATTTTTGGGGGTCAACGACGATCGCGAAATTAGGAAGCAAAACACTTCTGATACAGATACATTGACAGTATAACTATAAACTTTATTATGAACAACTATAAATATGTGGTCCTTGGGCAAAACACTGAATCCCAATTGCCCCCATTAAGTCGTGCACATAGATGCACTGTATGAAAATGTACTGTGAAGTACTTTGAGTGGTCATGAAGACTAGAAAAGGGTTATATAAACACAGACTATTTACCATTTAAGTTGAATTTAGAAATAAATGCACATTATGTCTGTAGTTTATTCTGTAAGATAAGTTTCATATGAGCAAACATTAACGCAGATATCGACGATATGTCTGGGAGAGGCTCACACTGGCTGATTTCTATTGGCCAACAGATAAATCAGTATGTTATTTTTCGTGTGTCTTCATGGGGAACCAGTGGCATGGGTCCGCTCATCCGTAGCAGATCTCGGTTCTCACACTGATTTTAGCAGCGTTCTCCAGGGAAACAAATCCCTGTGATACTCCGAGCAGCAGCTGAGCTCTTTTCCTCGCAGATATTTGGAAGCTAAAACACCCAGTCGGGGCGGAGACGCCCCTCAATAACCAGACAAAAACACGACCAGACCACACTGCATCTGCTCCATACACAGTTCAACATGTGCTTCTTCTCATTTTGGACTGAGCAAAGGTTTTTTCTCTAAGACGCCTGACTGACAAGACATAATGGTTGTGAAGCTGACTTCACCTCTATGTGTAAGAATGCTTTTGTATACACTGTATACTGTATATATATATATATATATACACACACATATATATAAAAAAATATTTCCATTTGCAGCCCAAACTGTTTGTCACTTTCTGTGTGAGACTCACCAGCAGACCTTCGTTTCTGCGGAGCACAGTGTAGGCGAAGGCCGGACACGGGCAGAAGTGACAGGAAACAAAGCAAGTGTATAAACGCCCCGAGGCTCCGATTACCTGCAACAGAAATATGCAAACCAGTTCCAATAAATGGCTATTTGTACACAGCAGCGTGTTTGACAGAGTCATACAGAGTGTGAAAGTGTAAATTAGTCCAGAGATGAAAGCTTGAGCTCTGCAGAGCAATAAAAAAACACAAACATGTTTCCAAGTCACAATCTATTTCATCTCTCACAAAAGGATGTTTTCGACCACCTTGGACTTTCTTTTCAAGTTTTCCTTTTGTAACTTTGATCTTTATTGAATTTATTTAAAATATAATGACATTAACACACAGTAAACTTTTAAAAAATTAATCTAATTTCTATAATTCTATGTTTTGTGAGCTGGAAATTCTTTATATTCAGTCATTAGTTGGAGCCGGTTTGTCATTAAATTACTCAGCAGAGACAAACAGGTTATGAATATAAAGGTGGTATTGTTAAAATGCCTTGAAAATGTTCAAAAAGTACTGATTCACAAAATGAAGTAATTTATATTGAAATATCATATAATATTGTTCTGTAAAAATAATAATTTAGCACTAAACTATATCAAATGTCCAGCTAGAACGTTGAAGAAGGAAGGCTTTGGCTCTCTAAAGTTTTTTGTTTTGCATTGACAACTTCCTACAATACGGTTTTAAATGATACCTTAAATAAGGAAATCCAATGCGCATATGAAAACAACACAACCATTATCAACAAGGCATAAAAAACCACAGGAAAACAAATCCAATGTCAGATACTGAAGACACAAAATGATAACACAAAACAAGCCACCCACTTCCTCAGAACTGCTTTTCATGAAGTGCAGTTTATATTTCTAGTCATTTACTTTTATTAGCTGTCTAGTCTGCTCTTAACCTTTGTAAAGTATCTCTGGACATTCTTAAAAGCAAATGTATTATAAATAAAAAATATTAATATTATTATCATCCAGTGTCTCTTTTGAGGATAACTCCATTCTGGACTCTCCTTGTAGATGTTTAATTACAGTGACAGACTGGTGGTTGAGTTGAAGGTGATGTTGCACTGACCTCATCATTTCACATGACTTATTTGCAGGTAACGAGATAGAAACAGCCTGTGTGTGGAGGCTAATGGCTTTCAGTCATTCAGTCTCATTCAGTCTCGTCCTCATGCACATGACACACAAGGACATTAAGTCTGTGGATTAGCTTGATACTTCACAATAACTAATGCTTTCCTGGATGGCAGAGAAGGGCTCCATTACTTTCCAGGGCTTCCATAAATTACCTTTCCCTGTGACCTACTAAAGTAAAAACACCTAATTTGTCCACTGTGACACTTCATTATAAATAAGGCACAAGAGAGACCATCACATGGTCTTAAAAATCCCCAGTGAGGATGAATAAAGCACCACACACAGCAGGATGGGGACAGACTCAGTAGAACTGTGTTGGCCGAGCCAAGGGCCGCTACACTTTGTAAAGAGCCAAAGTTTATTGAAACCCAGCTCACACTCGGGGCCTTTTTGTTCTCTGCTGGCCTCAAGGATTGTGTGGCTCTACCGCAGCTCACACTGTAGAGCTGGAAGCTCACACCACACAAACTGGAGACGTCCACTGCCTGGCAGGGAGTCCACTGCCTGCCAACAAACACCACACATTCAAATCTGCCGTTCACCACTCGCTGCGGATGGAGCAGCGAGAGTTAAAACCTCAGCAAAGCCCCTTCTCTGTCCGAAATGTTCCCTCTCATGGGAATACTTCTCAGGCCAGGAGTTTGGACGGCCCTCTGTCCACTGGTTACGCACTACAAACTGGGGATATTTAGAGCTCTGGGAAGTTACACAGCTGTGCTCCGTCATCACCAGTCACCACAGATTGGATGCAATACATTTGACACCTGAGTCTTTGGCTGATGAACTCCTTCTTCCTTCTTCTTTCTTTCCACATACAGTTTATTGTAAATTGCAGTTGAAGAGCCAAAAAATAATATTATGAAATAAGATTGGAGGAACTCTTAAGCTGCCGCTGGTCATAACCAGTCACTCACATTAGCACATCTTCATCTCAGCTGCTCCTTTCGTAACACAAGACGTGCTTATTGCTGTTTTTTTTCCATCTACTGAATCATTCAACCTGATACGTTCTGATTAACTTGAAGAAGGTATTTTAATGTGTATTAAGCAGTGTTGGTATGTAATGTAGTGTATTTACTTAATTTCCTTCCATGGATCTGTACTTTACTTAAGTAAATATATTTACTCCACCACATGTATCAGCAAATATCTCTAATGTCTACTCCAAACAGTTTTGACAATTCATTGCTTTAAATGTTCACATTGTTTTTATAGTTTTTAACAGTGCTGAGAGGGGAAAAGGTTAATTGATCCAATCAGGTCAGAGGCAGGTAACATTAGACCCCGCCTCCTGCAGCAGCATCATCACTGGTGAAAAAACCACCTGACTTGAATTCAGAAGATAGCACCACAGAGACTTAACCATTAATTAATATGACAGCGTGTTTTCAGTTGCATCATCAGCATTCTTCTAAATATGACAGTGTCTGTATTATTCTTATATTAAACGGAATATACAGTAGGCACAATGATGTAGTAGACTGTTGAATCGGGGAATAAGCTACAATCGACAGGCACTTTTACTTTAAATACTTTGACTATATTTAAAAGGAAGTACTTGTGTAATTTTACTCAAGTATGATGTCACAAGGTCAAACAGATGGTCTTGTACTTCACCCATACTTAGTTCTCTTCATTGGCTCTATGTCACTGACAGGATTCAGTTCACAATACGCACTCTTTCATATTGGTCACTTGACATCAAGCCCCTACACATCTAACACATGTTTAAACATGCATTCAGGTGACATGTGTACTAGGTCTGTCTCTCTTAATGCACTTTACTGGGCTCTGTATTATTCATTTTAGTGAGTGTGTGTGTGTGTGTGTGTGTGTGTGTGTGTGTGTGTGTGTGTGTGTGTGTGTGTGTGTGTGTGTGTGTGTGTGTGTGTGTGTGTGTGTGTGTGTGTCAATATCCATTTTGTATGGTGTAACTCTGTATTTAACTTTGTGACTCTTGTCTCTGAAAATAATTTTGGTCTCTCAAAACCACAAGACATTCAGTTGGCAGTGAAACAAAATGAGATAAAAACAAAAACCTCACATCTGATGACACTGGAACCAAGAAATGTTGACTCAATGATTAATCAAAACCAAAAGAGTCGATTAAAGTCGTCAACTATTTAATCAGCAACCAATAATAGTTTGTTGAGGAAAAAACTGACAGCTGAGTGTGGAGTTTTATTACTGCTGAGAATACACTAACGACTTCCTTTTCTCAAGAGATTCCGATACACCAGAAAAGGTCATGCAGTGTTCACTGTGATAAGATGAAAAGCAGCGAAATCCCAAGATTTCATGAGTTATTCATTCCTCTGAGGAAAGAGGTTGACAAATGTCCACATCAACATGAGTAACTCGGTGTCCCACAGGAAATGACAAAAGAAAATTGTGTAATTTGTGAAATCCTCAACTTCTTTTTCTCTCAGACACAGAGTCCAGTTAGCACTCACTGTACTCCCAGTAAACCCGTGCTGTGTGAGAATATTATTTTTGTATCCAAACTGGGGTCTCTGGGAATCTAACTTCTATTATTTTGAGCATAACGTCCGAAATGCCATATTTCATTTATATGCTGATGACACAGTAATATACTGTTGTGGCACCACTCTTGCCGAAGCCCTTGGTAATTTACAAATTGCTTTTAACCTTGTGGAAAATCAGCTCATTGAACTAAGACTTGTCTTGAATGCCGCCAAAACCAAACTGTTGATATTTTCCAATGGCAGGAAAGTGCCTGTGTCTCCACCCAGCATTTTGTCATTGCAAGGGTATGAAATTGAACTTGTGAACTGTTACAAGTATCTCGGCATTTTAATTGATGATCGACTTTCTTTTAAACCGCATGTAGAAAATCTGGTAAAAAAATTAAGAGTGAAACTGGGATTCTTCTTCCGTCACAAATCTTGTTTTTCTTTTTTTACCAGAAAAAAGTTGATTGCTACCACTTTCCTCCCTGTACTTGATTACAGTGATCTCTTATATATGAATGCCCCAGCAAACTGTCTGCGTTCTCTAGACACTGTATATCATGGTGCCTTAAGGTTTGTCACTGGTTATAAAGCCCTCACTCACCCCTGCATCTTATATGCTCGAGTTGAGTGGCCATCTCTGGCAGCACGCCGCCTTATACATTGGCATATTTTTATTTATAAAGCTATCTTGGGTCTGCTCCCCCACTACTTATGTAATTATATCTTTAAATCCCAGAGCAATTACCTCTTACGTTCAAATGAGTTTTATTTATTAATTATGCCCAAAGTTCACTCTGAATTTGGTAAGCACTGTTTTAAGTTCGCTGCACCTGCTGCTTGGAATGCACTGCAAAAAACTCTAAAGTTAAAGGAGCTCATAAACCATGAAACTTTGAGGACTCGTGTGAGAGAAATTGGAGCGGCTTCATACCGCACTTGTTCTTGTTTTGGTGTGAATCCGGAGCTTTAGTCCTGTTGCCTTATCTTTTTCTTTTAAATGTATTTTATCTGTGTTATGTGATTTCTGTGTGTCTTGTGACTGTTGACATTTTTTTGTATGCTGCTGTCTTGGCCAGGCTTCCCTTGGAAAAGAGGTCATTGTATCTCAACGGGACCGACCTGGTTTAATAAAGGCAAATTAATAATAAAATAACATTTTATAACTTGTTGAGATAAATCTGCTCTCTTCTCCCTGCATTACAGGAACCTCACGAAGACAAGATGACTAAGTGCATTTGGGCTTTTTTTTTTAATGAAAGCTCTTCTAGAGGTTTGACATGGTCGTCACGTGCTGGCCACGTAGATGTCCGACGATTCTTCCAAGAAGATATTAATCAAGGGCAACTGGACTTTGTTGCAGATACTTGAGAATCTCTCATCCCTTGGTCTGTCAGTGCTCCTGGCCGCTGTAGCAGAAATCATTAGAGCTTTTTAGTCAGAGTGTAAACGGCAGTCTGTTGATTACAAACGCTGGACACACTGAGCAAAAATACAGAGCGCCCTGACCTTAAATGTCACGGCTGAGAGGTGTTTCCTGTCCTTTTGTTTCCTAGAAGTAAGACACCTGCTGTGATAGTATTTAGCCAGAGCCTAAATTATAAAACAATGCCATGTCAACTACGTTCTGCTTTCAGGCAATTAGTTGAGAGAGCTTGGTTTGTGTTTAACAGCGGCCCACAGAAGTGGAAGCTTAAACTAAATATTTGTGCCATGGCTCAGTGACGGAATTTGAACAGACCCTGTTTAAACTTCAGTCTCACTTAATGTCTCCCAAACTGTCCCAACGTAAAACAGAACCTGGCACCACTACAGCAGCAACACTCACAACTGCTAAATGCCACAAAATCAACTCAATCTTCAAGATTTTTTGACAGAGAAAGGATAATATAATGTGTTCATTAATGTTTATGCAGTAAAACTTTAAAGAGGAGGTTATATGCAGGCTGATAGTGTCAGAAATTTTCAACCTGGAACATTCTGAGAAGCTGAAAAGGTATAAAAAAAAGAAAAACTTTAATTAGTTATTAGTTTTGTGGCTCTGAAGGAAACTGACAAAGTCTGTGAAACCTTTGGAATGAAGCAGTTTTTCTGTATTAACTGGTCATAAAAGGTTAAATGTGCATTAAACTCTATAAGCAAGACATGTTGGGTTAATAATTAGGCTTTGAAGGTGCTGGTAGGTAACCACCATGTTCTGTCATAGCCAGGCAATCTGTTCCCACCTGTATCCCATCTGATAAAGAAGTCCCCATCTTAAATACCCATAATCCATATAATAATATAATAAACGAATATATAATAAATATACATAGAATATGATGTACAAAATATAAAATATAAACTCACTTCTATAATTCAAGTCACATCAATAGTTGGTATTCCATCACAGATTCTGGCTGGATAGAGTCAGACTACAACATTCAGGCGGATGAAAGAGAAATATCTATAGAAATGTGTAATCAAGAGGAAAGGATGGAGGAAGTGAACTCACAGGAGTGTTCTAAGATCATAGTCTTCATTTAAACCTAAGTTCCCATTATGTATATCTAGAAAAAAATCACGTTTTAAGAGCATGGAGTTAATATCTCTGCCTGGTGGCTTTTGGGTGTCGATACCCGAGCCTCGTGCTCAAAACATCACTAATAAATAAATCCTGGTACTGCGAGAACGGATTTTCTCTTTTTCAAAATTTTTGGCTGTTTTGTATTTCTCAATAAGCTGAACTTTAACTGATTTTTTACACCATGATTCTACAGCTGTTTCTGAGTCAGGGCCGGAAGTGTTGAGAGGGGGGGTAAACAGTGCAGAAATAAAGCAGAGCTAAGTGGGAGACAAGTGTGACCTTTAAGTTCACACTAATGCAGACGACCTGAGACATTTCCACTGACAGACACCAAACCAGAATCAACAGGAAAAGATCATGTGTACTCAGTTTAGCAAATTACATGAAAACTGTGAGATTGAGAAGAAATGGCCATGGTGTGGACAGACCAGGATAGCAACTACCGACTTTTTGTCAATGAAATGATAACAATACACATGATTAGTGTAAAAACACGTCCACATTTCTAAAGTGACTCTTGTTTTGTTCAACGAAAAGTTCAAACCTGACACATGTTTAATTTACTATCGTACATGACAAGAAGATGGAAGAAGCAAATGCAAAACTGATCTAGACTGAGTTGATTAATCACTGCCGCTCAAGTAAAGAATAAATACATGGTTAAATCTTCTGTTAGTTAGCAGATCTTAATGTGTATGGGTTTATCAGAAAATTCTTAAAATCTGTTCCAATAATACATTTCATTTTTATTTCGGGAGTAATTTGCAGGAAAACAAACAGGGGTTTGAAAAGATACATAATTGTTCAGAAGATAGAATAAAAAAATATTATTGAGTTATTTAGTATATATATATTTCCGGTTCATTTTGCTCGACCACAAATATCCAACTACTAAAACAGCAACAATTGGGCTGAAAGTGTCCCCACGAGAACCCATGTCTTTATTTAGCTGCATTGTATTTTACATGAGTTTCCAGGAAATTTGGGTCACAAAGACCATAACCTCAGTGGACTGCCTTGTTCTCCCACCACAAGGAATTCTGCATCCTTTTGAGGATAACTTTGAACTTTCAGAGAACCATTACATAGTTTTCAGAGAATGAAAAAATGAGTAATCCCCTTTTTTCTCAGATAGTAAATAATGTGGTAACTATGAAGGATATCCTGTGTTTGTATAGGTCTGGTTTTTAAATGTTGTTTCACGTTTTAACAAGTTTAAGGGTCCTATCTTACAATTGATGCAAAACCACACCAAACACAATGCAAGTGTACTTGCTTGTTTCAGATGGACGCAACTACAATTTCCCATCTTTTCTTCATTTTTGTAGCATATCAACTCATGTTGTTTTCATCTGAGGTATTTCTATGATCGGAATCATTTTGAATGATGAAAAAAATCAGGTCATTGAGGCTCCGAACACTATTAGACTTAGAATCATGGTATCATTAGAGATAAACCCTATGTTGTGGGTTGTGGACCTTAACACTAAAATCAGACAGACTTTGCTCCAGTAAAACTTTGCTCCTCCACCTTTTCCTTTAAAAATAATAGGAAGCCAACCATGCTGGTGGTTTTCATGATCTACAGCAAATACATATTTTACAAACAGCTACTAAACTGATTATCAGCTTTTTTTGGGTGAGAAGTGGAATAATTCCTTCCCTTTCTGTTTTGGGAAAATACAGACCTGGAAGGCCTTACGTCCACTGGGAGAAGACAGACAGGTGACTGAACGTTGGTCAACCAGGTCCAACGCCTGTAACGCACAGGGACCAAAGACAAACTTCAGCCTGAAAGACACGAGGAAGAAATTGTGAGAGAAAAACACTACAACACACAAATTTTCAAATGTACGGTATAAATGGCCATACACGAATATCAGTCTGTCAATCAAAAGTTGATTTGTAAAGCACCTTTCATAAAGGTTAGTGCAGTTCAAAGTGCTTCACAATTGACTGAGTAGACAAATCTAATAAAAGTACTGAAAATAAGATGCCATAAAATAGATTTATAAATAAAAGTTATAAAAAAACAAATCAAAACCCTTTTAGACCAAACAAGGACCAAAGAATACATTGAATACATACATATATAAATATATGACTAAAAATATTATTCTACTATCACTATATATATCATGATATAGCAAAGGGATGCAAAGTATAGAGAAAATAATTATTTTGATTTAAAATGCCTTATACCATGTCTTTCTCCCTGTAACTCAGACCATTATGTTGGGAAATGTTTGGGTAAAGATACAGAGCAGCATCAAGGCCCCGTGTCTCACAACTATGTCACTTTGGCAAACGTCTCCCTCGTCCTCCTCAGTGTGGTTTCTGCTTCACTTCAAACCCACTCACATTCAGTCATGTGCAAACCTTTTCAGTCCAACAATAACTCACCCAGTCAAAAATAACTTGATTTATGGTTTTAAAGGTCCAGTGTGTTAGATTTAGATGAAAAGGATTTATTGAATATACAATAATCCTTGTGATGTTTTCACTTAAGTGTTTCATGTAAATTTATGCATTTTTGTTTTCTTTACGCTAGAATGGGCTCTTTAAACTTTCAACTTCACCACTAGATGTCACTAAATTCTACACACTGAACCTTTAAAAGTCTCACATCTTGAGTGACAGCAAAATAACATGGCAGAGTTACCTATAGATATTCGTGATGGTAATACGATAATGTACACTTACGCGATAAGCAGGTCATCTGGAACTGCAAAAAAAAAGAAGAAAACATTTTTTTTTATTGAAAATCCAATTCCAATTATTTTAATTTAGGGCTGGGCAAGTTAACTCGTTTTAATCGAGTTAACTCAAGTGATGAGTTAACTCGATTGTTTATCCGCCAATTATTTTCTTTTTTCCTGTTCTGCAGCAGTCAGCAACAGACTTTCACAAAATAAAAGCCTGACTTTCACAATAAAACAATAAATAATCAAACCTGAGTTAATGCGAGATAAAATAATTAATTAACTCATCACTTGAGTTAACTCGATTGAAACGAGTTAACTTACCCAGCCCTATTTTAATCATAAATTAGCTGCAGACAAATAAGGTGGTAATATATGCTTTACCTGATTTAATCTGTTTAGATATACTACAACACAGCATTCACTAGGAAAATACAAGGCACCTCAGACAAACTGTTAGACTAAATAATTATATATAGAATTAGTAGTAGAAATAGTTTCTGTTTTAACATCCTGCTTTTGTTGTTGTTGCTGGGGCTCTAATTTGTTTATGCACAAACCCTTTGTCCTTGTTTGGTTTGACTTTGCTTTTCAAGAAAGGTTTATGAGCCACTGGAAAAGAGACATGATCATCTGATCTTTTCATTCTGTGATAATGTAATTGCGTTTAGACCGTATTTTAATAGAGAGCACACAAACCAATACCTGTTACTTCATTCTAGAGCTATAACAATTAGATGACAAATCGATGAACTGATACATTTATCAGAAGATAATTTGATAGTTGAGTCAATTTTCAAACCAAAGTGTAAAAGACATTTTTAATATCATTCATACTTCCTGTATAGTGATGAAGTGTGAAGAAGAAGGTTCATCTTCTCAGGTGTGGTCTACAAGCACAAATGTGTTACAGCAGCGCCCTCTAGCGCTAGTTTATTAAACCGCAGTGTTCAAAAACAGCGGAATATGAAAATGATAAAGTGCATCATTGATTTCTCTTTGATGCAGGGTCACGACAGTTGTGTTTGAATAAATCTAAAGAGAAGTTAACTCTTGTTAAGATCAGCTTTGCACGTAAAGACAATAAAATGACTCTTGTCTAGGTCTTGCTATTAGCAGCTGTTAGCTCCTGATGCTAACTTGTGAACTGAAGTTGTCCAGGAGCCAACCGTCACGTTGTCTTACTGTGAGACGTGTCCCGGTATGTCCTCTGGATGTCCCGGAACAGTTGTTCAGCCACTGCAGGGAGAAGTGAGGACATCTCTCTCTCTCTTTCACATCAGCACAGCTTCCCTCCACAGGGCACAACCAGAGATCACAATTTCCGCCTGCAAGTTCCCTTTCGCCTCCAAAATAAAAGCCCTCATCGTAATCTAATAACAAGCTTTCCTTATTGCTAGTCTTGTAAGGTGATGATGTGTTTAGTTTATTGCTCCTGATACCACACAGACACTTATTGTAGAAAACTGTGGACAGAGCATCTTTAACATATGTTCAACCCATACACTGTATAAAATGATATGGTTGAGAGTAATAATCAGGGACGGGTCTAGACAGGCATGTATGAGGGGGCAGCCACAAATCTTGAGGGGGCATTGTGCTTTATTATATTATTATTATTATAAATTGGGATTTAGTTTGAGGGGGCACAACATTTATTTGAGGGGGTCAGGCCCCCTCTTGCCCCTGCCTAGACCTGGCCCTGGTAATAATACTAAATATTATTATGATAATTTTCATTATTAAAATTATCAGTAGTAGATCCGCTCCATGATTGCAGATCGGCACCAAAATGTTATGGATTCTTCCCTGACCCACACCTCATCCTTCCATCAGGTTTTGTTGTAATCTGTCCAGTAGTTTTGTGTAATATTGCTTACAAATAAACAGACAGACAGGGGTGTAAAAATAAACTCTAAGTGGTTCTATTAAAAACTTCAGAAAATATTTTCTATGCTCCACCAGAAAATGGACATGTTCATACCAGCTATTGTTGAGATATCTATGTTTTGTTCTCTATCTTACGAATATATTTTACTATATTTTACCTACATTTATATCCTGTGAATCAATATTAGCTGTGTAGTCTATAGAATTAACAATATAACTGTTTCTTTCATCTGGAGTAATGTATAATTTCTGGACTCAAATACAGGATCAAACACAGAGCGCAAACATTTGAGTAAGGAGAGAGGATGTGCCCGGACTAAAACAAAGAACCATTTCATGAATTATTATGGGAAAAACATATGAAATCCTCCTCTAAGGTTTAATCTGCTTGGTCTCTCCACTGTGAAAGACTCCCTTCTTGATAGAGACACCTGTTGGAGTAAACCTTCTCTCACAATGATGTGCTTGCAAAAAACTGCACTTTGAGAGACAGTACACATCTGGCCAATTGCTGAGTGCCCTCAAGAAAAGAACCGCCTCTGTGTTGCACGCTGTGTCTCTTACAAATACTGTGGACTTGGGAAAGTGGGGGCTTCTTTCGTGACATGATCCAGTGACCTGGTGACGTGTCCGGCAGAACTCCAGAGATTCTCTGTAAGTATTGTTCTTATACAATGAATGTACTACTGTGAGACTTTTGAACACTGGACTTGTCTAAATTATTAACCTTTCCCACTTGAACCTCGAATCAACGCACACGCTGTCTGGTCCAGAAGGGACCGGGCTCGACACTATACCTGCTTTGAGTCATACCATAACAATTTACTTATGTTGTCCTGTAATGAGACCTATAAGTCCTTGGTCTATGTGACTCTCCCCATGAGTGTTTTTCATTGATACAACAGCAACATGTAGGTGTTAGGACACATGGGATAAGCAGCAACAGGCCTGTCTTCCTTTAGTTCGGGTCTTAGTAATAACTAACTGAAGAGTTTACATACCAATCATTTTCACATATGGCAGCAAAAACATTGGAATTATTAAAATACACTGATGGCTCCATTCCAGGGTTCAGGTACTGAGCACTGAATCACTGACATAGAACAGAGCCATTATTAATGTTTTTAATGACTCATGCCGTGTTCCTACAATGACAAGTCAAATATATGTGACGAGAAGCAGGCGTTTACCCGAAACCTGACAACGACACGCCTGAATGGAAGGAACTATCTCTACACCTTTGTTTGACAAGCTGCACCTGCTGGGAGAGAGGTCTATTGTCTTTCATTAGCTGGTACACAGTCAGTCACTGACTTGTGATATATCATCATTATTAAGTGTCCTAACAGGATATTAAGAGAATACCATCAAATGCACCGCAGCAAGCTTTTTTCATCACAGTTTAAGAAATAGAAAATCTGTCATTTAAATAGTCCAATGACGTACTCAGACCTGATATTAAGTATTACACCCATCTAATTTTATACATCGCTTGTTTAACCTGGCAGCAGTAGAATTTGGGATGAGGTGCATAAGTCGTGGTGAAAATGATATGACACCCATTAAGAACCTACACGTTTTTCAGTGGTGGAGAACTGATCCACTTTATTTGATTGGTCTGAACTCTTGTAATAGCCTACTAAGAGACATTGTGCGATACAAACATTGCATTTCAACATCATAGGATACACTGGTTTTTCAAGTCTTAATTTCCAAAAGACAAAAAAGTCACCACTGTGTGTTTGATAGAGCTGAAAAGATGCTCCAATTCTTTTTCGGCTTCATGTCGGATTTTCTTTAAGATTCAAGTTTGTAAACTCTTTTTTGTCATTGCCTTTGTAAACACATAGCATCCCATCTAAATAGGATGAATAACAAAGATGTTGAAAATTACAGGAAATAAAAATCTGAACATGTGCAAAGACAAATGATTCAGAGTAAAAGGAAGAAAGAAAATATCAAGTTTATAGCAGAACTGATTAGTTGACTGAGTAAAGTGAGAGCAGAAAAAGCCAAAAATATTGTATTTCTTTGACATATCTAAAATGAAAAGACTTGCAATGGAACGTTTCTGCCATTTATGATGTTGACCAAGTATATTCATATTCTAAGCTTTAAGCCTGTTGATTGACACTATGAAAGCAGAGATTAAGTGATCATTGTTTTGAATGACCATGGCAGCAAACTCCTAAACATTTAACGGTACCATACACTTAATAAAACTGTAACTGTGATGCAAGTGTCACACTACAAACTTATGTACCAGCTACAAGAAAAGACAGGTAGTCAAAACATCCAGATTTCTGTGAGTTGTGGGGGGAAAAAAACCTTAAAGCACATCTTAGTATACTCCTGTGCTGGAGGATGAATAAGTTACACAGCAGGTAGTATGCTTTTTGTTGTCAAAAGCTACAAAGCAAAAAAGTGCAACAATGGTGCAGACCATTCTTTATGTTTGGTTAGTTTTGTCTTTTTGTGTAACTGAAAGACAATTTACAGAGTTCAGATTTTTGTCAGGATAGTATATAAAAAAAAGGGACTACAGAAACAAATACAAACATCAAACACCAACGTATATATCTCTGAGAAAATTACTTAAAGCTGCCTTCTTTCTCAAGTCACACGGCGTGGCAAAACTGTCCAAAGAAAAAAAAGGTTCCTGACAAACTTAACTGTTTTTTACCATGACAACATTGCAGAGCAGATCATTCTGGACAGGCTGGAAACTATAGAGAGAGACAGCAACATGTGTCACGCCATGATCAGCTCTATTGGAAAAAAAAAAAAAATCATTGGCTCACTTACGTAATTCAGACTGGGTCCAGGAGTAGTCATGAAGATATATGTTTTCTGTTTAAATGAAGCTTATATGACGTCAGTGATCTCAACCTTTGAAGACATTTTTCTGTCTGCTCAGAACTGGGTGAGAAGTTAACATCTAACATCTGATAATTACAATCCACACATCATCTTCACTGTGTGGCGAAAGCAGGCGTCGGATATTGAAGCGGTTTGAAATGTTAGTCTGCGTTTAGTCTTGTCCTTGAATATCTGCGATGTTCAGGCTCTGGTGGTGTTTGATAGACGGCGCAGGGCAGCACAATCTCTGTGCTCCACTCATGGTCAAGTACAATGCACAGGTCTGGTCTCTTAGCGTCGCTATGGTGAGAATATTAAAATAGGGGTCAGGTGACATGGGGGTGGCGATGGACTGGGAGAGACCAACTGTGATATTAAAGATTAAACCCCTACTCTTCCCATTTAAAGTGGATCAATTTAAAAGCGACATTAAAATAAGAAATAATCAAGGTAAGAAAAACACTGCAAAAGGTTACTCTATTTACATACAATTAATTTTCTTAAAGACAAAGTATATCTTTACAGAAATCAAACAAAATTCAGAAATAATCTCTTATGATGTTTCTTTTTACATAATAACTTCTTCATCTTTACTATAGCTCAACACAACCCCTAAGTCGAGTCTTGTTTACTTTCCCGATAGGCTGGGTGAGTGCTTCCGGACCAAAAGCCTGTCTCGTTCTGGAGAACCCTGCCCGTCACAGGCTGCTGCTCGTACTCTCGGCAAACAGCGAGGGGGCGCCATAGCACCAAAATTAAAAAAATAACACCACTCCATCAACATGTCACACTTGCCAGTGAGCAAGGTTAGTTCTGGGAGAGGGGGTGACAAGCCTCAGTGCAGGTGTCTCTTGTGGTTACTGGAGCTGTTGCAAGCAGGGCTCAGTCGTCACTGTCAGACAGGGTCTCATATTGCTCTGACAGGAGAGACTGCCAAACGCGCTGCTGGGCCACAGGGGCTCCACTCGGAGGCGGCTGCGGCTGCTGCTGCTGTTGTTGTTGTTGTTGTTGTTGCTGTTGTTGTTGCTGTTGCTGTTGCTGTTGCTGTTGCTGTTGCTGTTGCTGTTGCTGTTGCTGTTGCTGCTGTAGCTGCTGCTGCTGGCTCTGTATGGAGGGTGAGGATATGCAGGTTGGTGGTGTGTTGCTTAGGATGCGCATGGTCAGTGGGTTGTAAGGGAACTGCATTGATCCTGAGGAAAAAAAGAGGGGGAAATGTTAAAATTAAGATTAAACGGACCAAGGTCTTTTCTGTCTTTGATTTCAGCACGGAGTTTTTGCAGACACTGAAAACATGGTATGGACAGCTCACCTGTGGATGAGGGTCGGTCATCCCAACTCCACTGGGGCTGGGCTTGGGCTTGTCTGTGATAATCTCCCTCGGAATGGACGGAGGACACTGAAGAGGGACGTTCCCCTCCAGCGTAGGCCTGACCCAGATTAGGTGACTTGGATTTCCGGCTGTTGGCTTTGCCCTGCTTCTGCTTCCCTGTACATACAGATAGAGAGAACATTTGAATCAGCAACATGGTAAATGTAGGAAAGTGTGATTAATAAAAGTCTGATTTGTGCGTACCCATGCTGGGTGATCGGTTTGCATCTTGGCGGGCGTCACTGCCTGCGCCGGGTGTGTTGTTGATAGGACCCTGAGCCCCTACACCTCCCTGGTGCTCCTCCTGTCTTTCCTCTAAGTTACCCATCAACGCTTTGCGGATTATGTCCTCCAGGCCCAGGTTACTGGCTGGATCACTGAAAGAGTGATTCCTCTGGTTGATGCCGCCTAAAAACCAACACAACAAATCAATGAGGAAGGATGGATCAGTGAAGTGACGAGTGTCTGAGAGAGTTTCACTGCTACTTACCGGAGCTGGTAACAGCAGGCAAGTTAAAAATCTCTGTGCCGGGTTGCGCATTTCCTGCAAGACAAACAAAAACTGAATTTCTGACCAGATATGATGTCTTTATCGCAGTGTGTAATGAGTTTAAAAAAGAATAAAAGCCTTGTGGGCACACATTAGAGGAGTTTGTTTCATCTTCTGGTGCATGCATGTTAGTTTGAAGGAAGAAGATAAGAGAGGACCCACTTACCAACATCAGAATCACCGACACCAGAAGAGTTCAACTTACGAAAGATCTCCTGCTTCTTGGATTGCACCATTGGCGAGGTGTTCTCCAGCTTGGTGAAGAAGGAAGGCAGATAGCTTACGCTTCCCGGGGACCTCGAGTCACTCCTTGAACCAGACAGAGGGTTAATAGTCAACGAGCAGGATGGTAACTGGGGCAACAAGCCCTCTCTAAGTCCACAAATACTTTTCCGTATCAGATTTGAGGTTTTTAGTGTATTTTGGGGCCCAATATGTTGATGTACTATGTACTAGGATTATAGGCAATGTTGTGCAGAAAGAAAATAATAATGTCATGGTAAACATGACTGGTGTCATGGTAAACAGAAAAAATAGCCCAGGACTCCTAAAGGTACCATAAAGCTGTATTAACTAAGACATGTACTAGCTTGTTGGACTTACAGCTTAAAACTATCAAGTTTGCAAACTGTGCAGCACAAGTACCTGATCTCAGAGTTGTCAGCATCTCGCCTCTGAGGTGGAGGCGGCCCGCCAGCCTCCTGCTTGTCCATGACTTGGTAGCTCTGTGGTGGAGAAATGGGTTCGTAGTTCTCCATCAGTCTGCCTCCTCGCTCTGGAGACTTACCCGGCCTGGACAGGAAGTAAAAAGACAGATTTTAAGACACATGATGCATAGTAAAACAGTCTAACTCCCATTACGTCAGGGTTAATGAGCTGGTCCACGTACCTGGACCTGGGCTTTTCAGGAGCAGTCTCTGGTGAAACTCTACTGGAAGGTCTTTGGTGGTGTAGGGCCTGAACCTGGTTCTCAGGGCTGTAGCGGCTGGGCACCTTGGCACGTCCTGAAGAGGACCCAGATGGCCCCACGTTCTGGAATGTTGAAGAAGCTGAGGAAGAAACCTGGGGAGGGTCCTGATTCCGGGCAAAGTCCTGGGTTATGATATGCTGCATGACAGGGACCACACAAAAACAAGGCGAGTTAGGTATATCAGGACGATGTACTTTTAAAACACACTGCATTACTTTTTCATTTTCTTCCACGCAGCTTACCGAAATGTGATCTGCCAAGGTCATGACTCGGTGGGTCTTATGGTGCTGAGAGTAGTTATCTGCCTGGGAGGATGGGGGCTGATGGGAACTGGGTTGTGGCTCCCCTGATGGTCGGTAACGACTCATATCGTAGGCCCTCATGCCAGCTGGTGAAGGGAAAATGTTTTTATGAGACATACTTATTACAGTGCATGGCAACAGTAACTGATCTACATTTGCTTTCAGGTGACAAGAATAACTTGAAGTCAAGTGATGTGACTAGTCTGGTGCAGAGGAACGGTGTCAGATGGCCTCAAATGAAAAGGTCAGTCAGAGATAAGTCATTCAAGTTGTTAGCTTTACTCCACTAGCAGCTAAATTTAGCCTTCTCAGTGACAGAATCAGTCTCACTGTTGTTGCATGTCATCTAGGACATGCAACAACACCTTTTAAAAATGTAACTGAGACATTCAGTATTCAAGTTCTAAAATTGAATATGTTGAAACTGAGTTTGTGTTCATACCTGCTGCCTGCTGTTGCACTTCTTCTGGTTTGTCTTGTTGGAGCTGGACTGGGGAAGTAGCAGGACTGATCACCTCAATGGCTCCTCCACCGGTATTGTCATATCGATTAGACGACACTGCAGGACAAGTATGAGCAAAGAGTCAGTTCTGTAAAGGTTAAGGTTTAATCATGTTGCAGAAAGTTGTGCTTGAAGAAAATTATTAATTTTAAGGTATAACTCATTTGTGTTCAAGTCCGCTCAGGTAACTGACAGTATCAGATGGCACTTATGTTCACGTTTAATGAGGTTCAGTTATTTCTTGGCCATGTGTATCCAAAACACTTACAGCTGCTCGAGGAGTCAGAGCTCTGAGATCCTCGCTCTCGTGAGTCCTTGTCGGACGCTATCTGCCGTGTGATGATGACATCAATGAAGCTTGCGGCTGTGATAGTCGTCTTTCCTCGGGTCCGAAGCTCCTCTTCGATGCGGGACTTTGATGTTTGAGGTCCTTTATCCTTAGCTCCAACGCTATGGCCCTCAGCATAAGCTGAATGGGGCTTACCTCCCGGCAGAGACATAGCACCGTATGGGGACTGCATGGATCGTCTGTCTGCCTCCTGTTGCTGCTGTTCGGCTGCTCGCCGAGCAGCAGCCGCTGATGCCATTTCATCATCCCGATCGTGTTTGTTCTCCTTCACCTTGGACACATCCATCTGTGGAGCAGAGGCTGCAGCGTCCACCAATGCAGCCAGAGCATCCGCGGCAGTACTGTAGCGAGAGTTACTTTGTGCTGCTGCCGTTGCTGCTGCTGCTGAATGAGGCCTGATGAGGAAAGGAAGAAATTAAGGCATCAAAAATATTTCCTGGAGGATTGGTTAGTTAGTTGTGAGATGTATGTAATGAATTATAACATTAACTAGGGCTATCTGGAAAACAGATAGTGAGCAGATATAAACAAAGTTCAAAGTGTTTAAACCTACATTAAAGCGGTGATGACACTCTTGCCCTGGAAAATGCTCGGCCGTTGTTGAATCACTACGTCCTGTGTTCTTTGTAAGGGAGAAGGGGAGTGCAGATAACCTCGACTTCCTGGCCGGCCTGGTTGCTCTGGTCCACCTAATACACAAATTCATCCAACATTAACAAATTTGAATGTAGACTTTCAAAACATCTACTACTGTTTTATACAGCCACAAAACAACTCACCTCCACGCATGTATTCATTGGTTCGCTCCCGGTCGCGGTCTCGTTCGCGTTCTCTCATTTCCCTCTCCCGTTCTCTCTCCCTTTCACGCTGCTCCCTCTCCCTCTCCTTCTCCTGATGCTCGCGGTCACGCTCCCTCTCCCGTTCCCTCTCTGCACTGGCGGCAGCAGTTGCAGCAATATGGGCTTGGTGACCTGAGGAGAACAACAACAAACCGGAGACATGAGATTTTGCACACACCCGTCATGTGGCAGGATGGGCCAGAGCCTCGCTCACACGCTTGGAATCTGTCACAGCACAACCATGGGAATATTCTGTCCGGGGAATATTGCCATCTTTACCACTTGAGATGAAACATTGACTGCAATAGACTGCTGCTTTAGTTGTATATATGCTTAGAATATATATAATTACAATTAGGGATTTTTAAGATAATCATAACCCTACTTTGGGTGAAGAAAAAAACATCTGGAGACCTATCACATCACTAATTTGTATGCCTCTAGGGTTTTTACGGCTTATACTGAATTTGAGTCTAAATATAAAAGTATGGAAGATAATACAGCTAAGAATTACAAGACATTACAGAGTTTAGGCTGCAACATATTGACACTTCATTGCTACATGTTGTACATCAACAAATTCTATGGCCATTCAACACTCAAGTGTGATGAGAAACCCTTCCCAGTATGACTGCAGTAAGATTCAACCTCATCTGTGACTGTACAGGCGGAACTGACCTTTGACACCTCTGGCCTACACAGGGTCACACTCTTACAGAGGTGCGAAGGAACATGGTGATCGTGGCAAGGTAGATAAAGGAACATAGGGTGTGGGGGTAGGGAGGGGAGGGGAGGGGAGGGGTCCTCACCTGGCGATATGGAGGTTGGGTTGAAAGCCCTAGGAGGGAAAGGGGACTGAGCTCCGGGGAGGTAGGCAGTGCGTTCCAAAGTGGGAGCACCTGTTCCCCCAGGGTGAGGCAACAGGATAGTTGGAGGCATCTGGGCTAGATCAATAATCCCTTTTACAGACAGAAGCAAAGGGCCAGCGTTGAACAACAAAAAAGGATCCATCAATTTCTGAATTTACGAACCCCGAATACATTTAGCTTTAACCCATCACCTTCATCTGTTTGTGCTCCCAAATATAGATTTATCATAAAGCAACAGGGCTGCAAAAAGAGGAATAGTGGTCAACTTGTAGGAGGCAACCACTGAGCAAAGGGAGATTTGGGAGACCAAATCCACTTGGTAAATTGAGTAGTAGTATCAGCCGAATCATTTGCAGCCCCAATATTAAGAGCAAATTGGCGAAATTTCTATAGGTCATTTGCTTCTGGGCGTCTGGAAAAGGTAGCCACTACTTCACAAGCACACAATCTGCACCACTACACCTCCCCTTGCCTACAGCCTCTCCCCTGCCAGATGTGGCAGATGAGAGAGGGTCAGCTGGTGGAGGGACATACCTCGTGCTCCAGCTGGGTAAGGGATAGAGACAGGTTGTTCCCTTGGTGACAATCCCCGGGTCATGTCAGGCCGAGGAATGACTTGCATCTGCTGAGAAGTGATATAATCGTTGAGGATGGTCTGCCGTGTGTTCTCCATGGTGTACAGCTGGTAGGTGTTGTGGTAGTTTGCTGGTGACTGCTGCCTGGCGAACATGAACGCTGTGGCAAAGGACGGGAGGAAAACAAAACATATGAACAGAAGGCTCACAGATACTGATCGCTCCTGCCGATGTCAACAGCTGAAAAAGATCCTGGACATGTAATGCCTATGAATTTGGCCTGAGTTGCTATCATCATTTTATGCACAATCAAGGCTACTATCATCAGTTTACAGTTGTGGTGGAACGAGTGGAAAGGGATTAAATACAGTACCAGGATCCAGCACTCTGTGGAAGGCCAGGGTGGGGTCAAGATGCGGAGGCAGGTGCGGTCGGTAAATTTCCCCAGGAGCAACAGGCCGGTGGTGGGGGTCAAAGGGGCTGTGAGAGGCTACAGGGTCCCCACTCGACACAGGGGACTTTGCCGGGACATTGTCCCTCTGTGTTGGGGTCATGGCACTCTTTCTTTCATGTGCAGCAGATTTCCCAGAGCTCATACCACCTTTGTAGGAAAGAGGAACCCACATGACTCATTCAGTTAGTTAAACAGGAACAGAGCACCATCTCAAAACAATACATGTGTGGCAGAAACCCAAATTCAGGAATTAATGTCCACTCAGTGACCTCAGCAGTGAGTGCATGTTGTTACGTAGTGCTCATAATATGCTTATTTTGGCAAACAAGAAGACCCGACTTAGCAAGATAACTAATTCAATTTTGTCTAACAATATAATTGCCTATATTTCCTATTAAGACAATAAATGATGGCTAAGGACCTGCAGTCCACAGTGTGAGTAAAATTAGTATGTAATATACCTTCAGCAGCACGTCCCAGCATAGGTGAACCTCTGGATACGGGATTCGTGCTGTAGTTGACAGGGGTCCTGCGAGCATTGGCATCCTCGTACATGCCCGGGCTGAGCTGCGATTTGTTCGCCTCTTGGTGTGTGGAGCGAAGGACTGAGGTGGAGTTGACCACAGAGGTGTGGCGTACTGCCTTGCTCTCCTCGTATTTGGCCCGTTCCATGGCCTCAAGTTGAGGCATGTTGTGGGGAAGCTTGGAGGGACTGGTGATGAGAGACTTGACGTTGTGCTTGATAGTCGTCTGGTTGTGAGGGTGAATCTAGGAAATGGAGGCCACAACAGGTCAGTGACAAATTCATCCCCCTCATTGTTTCATCTATCATGTATATAAGATGATGCAAGTTTGACCAGATGCAACGGTTTTGTGCTGGTCCCTAGAGTCTAATCCACAAGGTTATTATATTAAAGACACGTGAAATACATTGTTATATACTGAAATACTTGTGGGAAAGGGAAGATGTTTTTTAGTGCTATTTAAGCCTGCAAAAAAGTTTGACTATTGGCTGACTATTAAAGCTAGGGGAGATTTTGGTCAACATTTAGTCAGCTCTTCAGAAAACCCTCATATTTCAGGTGGTAGTTTTCAAACGATGATTGTGTCTTAAGAGTGTGGGTTTTTTCAGCCGGTCATCCTCTTACTCGAAGTGTCCTTGGGAAAGATACTGAACCCCAAATGCCCCTGCTGCACATACAGTCGAATGTGTGTGTGTGAATGGGTGAATGTAAAACTGTACTGCTCTTCAAATCTGCAACTGTCTTACCTGAGATATGGATCCCTCCATAACCCTCCTGTCTGACATGTCAAGGGTTTTGCAAAGGTCCTGGCCAGACAGTTCTTGCCGGGGGATTTCGTGAATAGACCGTCCCATTTCTTTGATAGTGTTCACCCCCTCATAGGGCTTGCCTTTGCCAATACCCCCTTCGAAGGACCGGATCGGTGGGCTCTCTCGCTTGATCTGTTTGCCATATTTCATCGCATCTTCATACGTCTCTGCAGCAGTTCTAGGTGTTCCTGGAAATGATTTCAAAGTATTTCAGATTTTTCTCCTTGTTCTGCTATTAACAGTGAGCAACTTCTGGAAATGTGGGAAACTGTACAATTTTGCTACCTTGCATGATGGATCCAGTCATCATTGGTCTTTCCTTAGAATCTCCATGGCCTCCTTCTCTGGGCAAGGCTCTGCTAATTAAACCTGAGAAACAAATAAGCCCCATCACCATACTGATACAGAACGGAAAAAAACAAAAACGCGTTGTAAACTCAATGTCACACCAGCAGTACCCTCGAATGGAGCTCCTTCCCGCCCGGTGTGGCTCTTGCCCATGGATCCCTCCATCATGTCGTAAGAGCGCTTCATCTCATGGCCTGTTCTGGGGCTGCGGGTGTTTTCCCTGGGGTTCTTGATAGCTTTTGGACACATTTTCATGATCATGTTTGTATTCTTAATGAAAAAATACACTTGTTAATTTGTATACCAATAATCAAAGCCCCTACCATCAAAGGAGAGGATGTGACCACTCTTGCCTTCGTAGATGACGTGACCTTTAGCCAGCTGTTCTCCTCTGGCCTTGTCTTGGATGTTCAGGTCCTCTGTGGCCAGCTTTGTGATTGTGCACTTCAGGAGATCGGCAGCAATGCTGGACTGGGGCAGGGACGGTGTGCCCTATTTAAAAAAAGAGCAAAGATGTAACACAACACAGACTCCATTGCTCCAGACTGCGAATGAAATGGTTTTAATGCGCAACCATTTTTTTGAGCATGTGCAAATTAAAATTTCACAGGGTCACATTTGCGCACGATGATGAATAGGCTGTTTTGATGCCTTTACTGTCTCTGCAGTTGGTTGAAAGTAGTACTTTGTCTTCTTCAATGGCTGAGTTAGTCTCTCTGCCTGCACTTTTATCACACGTGCACTGATGATGATGGTATGAAACAATCCATTTAGCTGTTAATTGGTTCCAAATATGAAGCAGTCTATGGTCGATTACTTTAAAAACTAAATGTGCAAAGAGAGGAAAAGGATCAAGTAGAGGGAGAGCCAATTAGAGTTCCTGACTCAGGCACTACTGAGCCAGTGAAAAAGAAAAAAGCATTACTTTCAACCACAATGGCTGATGCAGCACTGGATGTGACAGTAGAGGGGGAATGCAAAGCTTTGTGTGTATTGTAAGTCTTGTGGCTCGTCCATGACAGCCAACTCTTAACTTGTCAATGGGACTACATAGTTTAACCATTGAATTGGGAGGAAAAAAAACCTGCAGGGACCTATGCATCAACCAAAGCAGTGACCTCTCCTCCCTTTTTTTCATTTGGTAAATCATTCAACAGAGGAGAATGTTATAGTCAAGTACAGTGTTGCCTAAAACATAATGAAAGAGGAACACCCCTTGTGGGAAAAGTCATTTATCCATTGCTACGATCATACCAATACTCTAAAAGAACCCATTTCATCCAGTCCTTACCTGAGTAATTGATCCTCTGTAAGTCAGACCCTCGCCCACCTTTGCTTGGTTGCCTCTGCCATCCTGTATGGATGAAACTGCACCTCCTAGAGAACAAATACAGAGTAAAGTGATGAGTGATTAGTGGAGTTAAACCAAAAGCTTGAATTTTTTTATAAATCGGTACATGCACTGTACTTGTGTGAAGCTTTTCTAACTTAGTGGACAAAGCTCATTAACACACGCACGCACGGGACTGCAAAAGTCACTGAAGACACCACTTTGGAGACAGTGGCTAAACATGTGATCTCAGATTAGAGTGATTAATTTGACTCCCTTATAGGACAGATGATTTTTCACATCTTTACTTTTCAGTCATCACATAAACCTTCAAAAAGCATGCAGCAAATTTAAAGTGCACCATCAGTAGTGCATCTATTTGACTTGACAACAAATTTATCAAATAATAAAATGCTATGATGTAGCAAAAGAAAGTGTTATGGCCCGTTAAGTATAATGATCCGGCATCACTGCAAAGATGTCACTAAAATAGCTAAATTCAAGTCCTCTGGTACACAAGAAGCCTATTGTTTGGTTTAATCTGGATGGGGTCCTGTCTGTTTAAACTGTCTGATGACAAAACAGTGTAGCAATGTGACCTTCTGGAGTCATACCAGGTTTGCAGGGATCCTGCTGCCGAGGCAGACCAAGAGAGATGGAGCCCACGGCGCTCTTAGTCCCCTCTGGACCATAGACAGCATGGGGTGGGAGGTATGTGCCAGGAGTTCCCTGGAAAAGCGAGGTCAAAGAACAGTTTTTCTAGGTCAGGTCACTGTGTTCATGAAAACAAGACAGCGGTTTTAATTGACGTTGAAGCACATTAATGTATTACAGCTATTAATTTATAAACTGTGGTATGTGAAAACAAACAAGTAATAAACACCTTATTTTCATCACTACTGCACCTTCTACAAAAGTAATTTGTAAATAGTAATACATCATTTTTTTTCTGTGCCTTTTTAATTTATTCAAATTTTTAAGCATTCAGAAACTAAATGACCCCTCCTGGGTCAAAGCTTCTCATTCTCAATTTTAAGAGTTGCATTTGTGCAAACAAAGTCTATGCTGCTATGAAGGTCAAGTTACACAGTGCTTCACTCTTTTAGTTTGTCATTTAACTGCAACCCATTTGGTCCATTTTTGGAAGAGAGTTCGAACAATGCTTTTAATAAGATGGTATTTAATGACTAACTGCCTATCAGACCCAGGTTAGTTCATTTAAAGCTAAAGCTCAGCTGAAATTGATAATTTAAGAATTGTAATTGTTGACATTTGTTAATCTGGGGCCACCACTCAATGGCAAGGTGTCTTACCTGGGAGATGGAGCCTCCTTGGATGAAGGACGGCTTGTCCGTGGGCTTGGAGGTTGGAATGAGTGGAGGAGGAGAGGGAATGTTGGGAGGTCGACTGGGTCTGCTGAATGTCACACGAACGCCATCTGGCATACTCTGTACCAGCTGGTTGGGAGCAGGGTGAAGGACTGGTGGGAATATAAAAAAGGACAAAAACATTTTTTTTCAAAACTTTCTAAAGCCAACTTTTGGGAGTGAAAGACCATATGTGTAAAAAGGAATTGCAATATCACTTCTGATTCCCCCGATGCTACTCCGATCCAGACAACATACATGTTCCATTAAGTTAAAATTTCAATCAAAGACTGCATGATAAAATATTCAGCTTCATTCTGACAGAATCTAGTGAGTGGTGAAGTGAGTATTGAAGACATCAGTTAATAGCTTGTTCCTCCGCCTGAGGTGACCTTGTCCCAAGCCTACTGTCTATTTAAAATCTCCGGGGAAAGCAGACGAAATGGATCATAACCCACACAAACACACACATACACAGAGTGGCAGTAACCTCCCTGCAGGGTGTGCACCTCATGATTTGCACTCAAAGCAAAAATCAAAAATGCTAATGTCTGTATGAGAGTTCCTCTAGCGGGCATAGACGTCATCGTCCTGCTGGCTCATCCAGGGACAGATGAGAAAACAAGCCACTCCATGACGAATTTATAAATTCCTGTTGCAGGGAGACTGTGTGTCACACATTAACATTCATGCTTCGTTCACCATAAAGGACAACAACCTAATTTGTCAGGACACAAGAAATATGTTTGCATTGAAGGACAAAAAAGAGAAACCATTGCTGTCATAATTCAGTAACAGTCCAACTGCCTCTTCCTGCTGCACAGCACCTTTTTGTTCTTTAATTATAATTCTGTAAATAATGTTAATCAATGCAATCCTGTAAAATACTGATAAAGCCCAAATTGCCAGCAAGATCAACAGCAATCCTACTTCTGCTCCCACCATAAATTACTTTATTCTAGATTATTAAAAGTCTTCCAAATTAATGAAAATTGTCCAACTTATGAAACTTTCTTTCAGTGTCACAACAGCAATAAAAGAGGGTTCATGATGTTATTCAATTGTATATTTCAAGCTCTACTAAACAGGAAGTGAACAACATTAAAAGTAGACAAAGTGATATTGGATGAACTGTAGGGACTAAGCCTTAGCTCAGTTGCTCTTATTTGAAGATTGGTAATTCTCCATAACAACCACTTACAGAGGTCGTCTCATTTCTCTCTGTTCAGGGTGCAATAGTGTGGGTGTTCTTCATTCAGCAACTAAAATATACATGCATGCAAAACTGTGTTTGTTATTAACTGTTGCACATTGTGTAGGTGATTATGATTTAAATAGGTAGGTGTTGTGAATTTATAAATCAGAAAAGGTGACTGACTGAACAAATTTGACGAAATGTGAGTTATCTGGTCTTAGTCATTGAAATGTACAGTAAGTAACACTGGATTGAGAAGTGAAGTACATTTTCAAATAGGTAATGTTATGTTATTCTAAGCAATAGAAACACAAAATTAAATGGATGACCATGGCAATTATTGATTGACAATGATTCACAAACCACATCAGCTTGAAACAAGAATGTAGCACAAAGGGCAAGATTAAGGTTACAAATATGTGCCTGTGTTTTCTTTGTGCACTGGGGGACAGAACAAAAAATGTCAGATTCATACACTGACGTACTTGCTGCAGTTATAAAGTGGCCAGCCTACTTAAGTGTAAGAACCAGAAAGAGCTGGCTCCTGCTTGTTTGATCTGTACTGGTGCACAAGCACATAGGGCATTAACCACACAAAGGAATCTAGATTCTGCGAAGCCTAAGAAGCATAAATACATAATGTTATGCATCAATGAACCAAAGAAAAAGACCCAATACATAAAAAGAAATTGACTCTAATTTAACATTGGTCCACCCAAGCACCTATTAAACAAAACATTTCCTATAAAAACACAGAAAATGACACATTCCCGCACAAAAACTACTAGAAAAAAATATATCACTCGGTTTAAGTGAACCTTTCTGGTTCAATATCCCTGGAGAGAGACAACCTACGTATGAGAGTAAAATATTAAAACATGTCAAACTGAACCTAAGTAAACTCTTTGGCAGTCCAAACTATATAAATAAATATCCTGCTGCCGACAGTCAACAAAGTGCCTCCATTGTCAAACACAAAAGGCTCAATGTGCGTCGGCCGAATCTACGTTATATCAGGACAGGAAGGGAGGAGGCAAGAAGGGAGAGAGGGGGGAGGTGAAGATGTGTGCTTTTACCTGGCGGCACACTGTAGCGGGAGGCACAGGGGATGTTGGGGTCAGGCTGGGGTGAGGCCCTGCTCAGCTCCCTGGGAGAGAGTCTGTAGGGAGAGCCTGGCAGACCAGAGTGGGCCTCCTGGTCCAGAGCCAGCTTCATTTCATAAGGCAAGTAGGATAAGAGCTTACCTGCAGTACACAGGCATAGGGACAAAGGGAAGACAGCCACTATTAAAACAAGAACTCAATGCCAGTGAGCATTGAGTTGACCTAGAATGGACGTACCTCTCAACTAACACCGCCACCTGGACACACCCGCTGAAACCTATGTAATAAATATCTTGGTGCCAAAGCCCAGCAGCTTACTGACAGCTGCTTTCCTCTTCACAGCACTAAGGCTAAAAGGTGCTAAACGCTTTGCAAAAAAAAAAAAAAAACATAATACAGTCTGCCTTGTGACTTCACCGCTCTCCCTTCAGAGGCTAAGTGGCTAAACTCAGACTGAATGCACAGACCCAGTAAGTGTCCTATGCTGACACGCTCAAGTCAATGAACTTCAAAAAGCACCACAGTCCTTTTCTTCCAAAGGCAATTCAGGAGGGGCACCACTGCACACCTCTGTGTAAAACAGGGTCAGCTAACTTGTTTTGTCTTGGCTCAGGCGGAAGCACACTACAACAGTCCAGTTCACCTTCAAACGCTTCCTTTTTTGAAACTGCACAAAAATGATGGGGGCCTAAAAATGCATTAGCTATAAATAGTCCACTGCTCACAGCAACAGGGAACGAGGCTGATGGAGCGATGAATAGGGAGGAGGAGTGATGAGGACAGAATGAGGATAGTTTTATTTTTCCACCTACCATCTCTGTCGAGCATCGTGGGGCTACGTATGTTGAAAGGTGGCCTGCGATCCAGATCGGCCTGATCCTGCCTCTGCTTCTCCTCCTGGTGGGCAGACTCGTGCACCGCTTTGATCTGGTGCTGCAACATGGCAAAACCACTGATGGGCACGCCACCAGGTCCAAAAGGACCAGGCAACTAGAAGAGTAATGATGGAAAAGGTGAAATTAAGATATGATACTGAAGCACTGCACAGAGACCACAAAAAAAAATCAAAAATCGAATTTGTTCTCTGCATATCTTGGAACTTAAAAAGATACGAGACATTTCTTGACCATAAATCAAAGTGAGACTATACATACAAATTCTACATCTACAGATTAGAAAACAGTCCATCAAGGAGCCCATCAGCTAGCATCGGATGATGAATTTGCCCCAGAGAGCAATAGCCATCATTTTGTGGCTTCTGGGGTAGACATCAGATATTAGAGCAAAGACTCTGTCTTCCTTCTTTCTACACTATTTACTGTCCGACTTGTTTCTTTTATCACAATAGTCAAACGTCTCAACACACATAACACAAACAGCGATACTTTTTGTTGGTGTTTTAGGTCCCAACGACATTTTGGCAATTTCGTTTAAGAGCTATCTTCATATGAATGCACATTACTCAAAAAGCCTTGCCGATACATTTCGGTCAATGTGATCCAACTGTCTTGCTCTCCACATGGACTGTTTACATGTGGGCAACCAAAGCCTGCAGAAACGTGTGGTCAAACTAGCAACAGAGGCGAAAAAAGGCTTCTGGACCCAAAATCTTGTCCCTCACCTACAGATTCTGCATATCTGTTTCTAGAGATTACCAAACAGTCAACCTCGACACAACAGCACACAATCGAACAGACCAAGAGTTTATGATCTGGCCACATTGCTCATAATGATTGATGTGTATGTATATTTATAACCTGCTGCCTGCCTCTGTCCCAATCTAGATGGATCAACATGAAACTGTGACTAACCATGGCTGGGATGGAAGCTGCCCTCTGATGCAGCTGCTGGATGTTGAGCTGGACTTGCTTGGGTGAGGACACCAGCACCGTGCCTGGAGGGTTGAGCAGTGAAGGCTTATCCATGGAGAATATTCTGCCGGGACAAATGGAAAAGCATATCAGTGTGCCATGTTCTTGTCAACTGCAATTTTGTTCACACAAGTTGAGAACATGTCAGGTAAAAAACACACCTCTGTCTTTCAGGCTCTGCTTCCACATCCTCGTCAGCACTGCAGGTGGCACTGGAGTCATTATCTGAATGAAGATCCCTATGCATCTCGCCATGATCTCCCTTTTCTCTATTCTCCTTCATCTCAGGCTCCATCTTCACCTGAACCTCTCCGGTCTTCATGTCCACATCCTGTGGTTCAGTTTTGGGATGTACTGAGCCAGCATAGGGTGCCACCCTGGCCCTTTCTTCCTGAGATCCAGTCTCACTCTCTGGACTTTTCTCTTCCTTGACACAGAGTTCCCCGTATGAGGTCTCTGGGGCCTTTCCATTGCTGCCCTGACCTTTGTCCTGGTCAGAGCACTGAGCATCTCCCGCAGCGTTCTTGGAGTCACCAGACTTTGAGGAGTCAGTCTGAGAGGGGGAGGGGGCGCTCTCTGTATCGGAGCTGTTGTCACCACCTAAGGAAGCATGACAAGATGAATTAGTACATGTCGAGGATGAATGAAACCACTTGCAACTGACAAGGCATTAGAGCAAATTTAAATGTAATTTAAGAATACAAGGACAAGAAAAAATATTATGTAAAAAGGAACGTAAAACCTTGAATCCTTTGAAAATGGCATTAAAATATTTTTTCTATTAATTAATAAAAACTGTGACAGATGATGTGAAACATTTAAATGTCTCATTCAGCAGCTTTCATGACCAGCACACACTATATCTCCTGACTAGTGGACAGTTTCCTCCACTGTTGAGAGGATGATTAAGCCACAGTTGCACTACTTAATAAGAAACATCTTGCAAAGTTTTATGTGGGTCATTAATGTTGTCTGATTTTACCAGTTCTTGGAAGACTAAATCCAATTACAGAACAACGTAGATAAGACAAACCACAAAGCTGTGCAGGCAGCAGGAAGATGTTGCTTTGTACAGTGGAAATATGGCAAAGCCAAGACCAAGGGCTCAAAAATCTCTTCATGATACACACTTATCTGTTCTGTTTATCTCAAACTGAACACACAGTTTGTCAAACACATCACTGAGAAAAGCAACTTTTCAGTCACATCAAGCAATAATTAATATCCAAAAGTCATACACCTTGATGATGAAATCTGTATAAATCTACCTGCCTCTGTTCGTTTTCATCTGTTGTCCCGGTGACAGTAGTCAAGATGCAATGTCTATGCAAAAACCTTTGCAGATGAATTAAATTTATCAAACTTAAATCAGAGATGCAGCATTACTAAACATCTAAATGAAAACCATCAAATGTTTGTGAGTACACTTTAATAGAGCTGTACTGACGCCTCTTGTGCCTTCATGTTTGAATATATAATGTGGGATCTGCAGGCTGCGGATCACCGAGGCCAGTTTGGGTTTTTTGTGAGAAAAGAAGAAAGTCAAATAAACATGTCAAAACCTTTGACCTCCTGTTGTTTCCACTGCTTTCTTGTGAACTGGGGTTTTTCTAAACCTGACCACTTTCCAGAATCTTTCCATTAAATCATAACATGTTTATTGTTTTACTAATAATATTCAGTGTTTATCCATATTTCTACAAATAGCTGTCTTTTTCAACCCTGCACCATGTAATGCCAGAAAACATGAGGACTTCTGGCAAGGAGTCAGGTGATTAGACAGACAGTCTTACGGGATCAAACAAAAGAACCAGCACTTTGTGTTCAAAGAGCAGGATTTGTTGAGTCTTCAAAGCCAAGAACTCTTATGCAACAGGCGCCTATGTAGTCAGAATTGGTTCATATCTTGTATTTCTTCCTCTCCCCCTTGCCTTTTTTCCTTATTTGACCCCCCCTCTCTCTCATTAAAACTAAACTTAACAGACAGCAAGCACATTACTCTCAACTGAAATTCTTTCATGACAATACCGAGGCCTTTCAGATCCGGATTTACTGCTTTGCACTATACTGATCACTACAATCTTTCTCTCTTTAATCTATTCTACTTAATACTTGGTAGTATCAGGCACAAAGTTGGATAGGACAAAAAACTGGATAAACAATCTCTTTATCCATGTATCTTTAACACTTGTACCTCAGAGAAACAGGAAGAAAAGTCCCACACAAATGTGTGTGACCATGCTTGAGTATGCGTGTGTGTGCCTAACTATGAGCACATGCTTTCATATTATCCATCTCTCTGACCTTCACTGTCATCTGCGTTGTCCTCATCATCATCAGGTGATGCTGTGGCTAGACCTTCACCTTGAGACCTATCAGCACGAGCCCGCCTTGTATCCTGGGAAACACAGAAAAGTAGTATCTTGCGTTCATACATTACAGTTACTGAAACACGCAATGACAATGACAGATCAAGGGTAGAGAGCGCAAGATAACCAGCAGCTTACTTGTTTATGCTGCTGGAGCAGATTGTCCAGGTTGTGGCGTCTCTTGTAATTGAAGTAGAAGTTCTTGCACTGCGCCTCACTTTTGGTGCCCACCATTTTGGCAATGGCTGTCCAGTTTCGCCCGTGCTCAACTAGCCCTGGTTGAGGACAAAGACAGACAATATTAAAGATGTCCGCCCTTCTTAATGCCAAAACAAAAACTAGTACGGCTGAAATGTATATAAACTAAGGCTATATTAAAGTTACGCTGTATGTATTGTAAAGGCACAGCTCAGTGGTATAACCAAGAAATCAAAACCCGATGCAACAACCCCGTTCAAACCTGGTAATAACATACGTCCTGAGTCATCCGATTAAAAGTGGTCAGTCCAGGTCTGAGTGCTCCCATATATACGACCTCAATGCGTCCTGAGATCCAATCACTCAAACCCCATTAGATGGTCTAGGACTCAAGTGGCCACATTCTCTTTCGCTGTGATTATTTGCATATAGAGCAGGGAAGTGTGATTCTATCACATTCAGCACGTATTTCAATATAAGGTGTAAACACATGGACTTATGGCTGAGCACTTGTGATCAGATCTCTCAGAACAGATGTTAATACCAAGTCTGAATAGGGTTAATGTCGACTTACATTGAAATTCACTCTCATTTCCAATTGTTGCTTCATGTTGTGCCAGGGTGATAATTATGATCAAAGCAGGGGATCTCAATAAATTCTTCATAGTCTTTCTTTACAATAAAATGCTGCTGCAGTTATTCTTGTTGAGGGTAAACTTTGGTATTGCTGCAAAACTAAACTATACTCCTGGGGTCCATGTTGCCATGGCTTCTTTTTAGTCTTCCCCGTCCTGATTACCACTGAGCTTAACACACAATCGGCTTTGACGGTCTAACTAAACTAGCTGCAGTTAACTGGCAGACAGCCGTTTACCTTTGACATAAGGGCAGCTCTTCTCTAAATCCTGTAACCCCTGTGACCTCCCTTTCCTCCCAGCCTCACTGAGACAAGGGATAGTGGTCGACAAATGACGAATCACCACAGAGCTTAGCACAAAGCCCCATTACTTTTCACTTCACTGGGAGAATGGGGGTATTGTGACTGTTAAGGGTGACTTGGGCCCTTTCAGAGTTGTTAAAACATGCAGATAAAAAAACATCCAATACACCCAATTTACACCAATCAGCCACACAATTAGAACAGGCAACTAGGTTTAATGTTCAAGCTAATCTGTCTAATATTAGTTTACTTGGTCAAGTCAAGTCATAAATAATTACCCAAACGAAAAAATAAAATTTTTGAAATATACAAGCAACAGGCAGTAGCGAAAAGCTCTTAAGAATATATGTTTGGTTGCTTAACTGTTTGATTAATTGTGACAAAATTGTTCACAAGTGAAATGTTCACACATTGAATGAATTCTGCCCATTTTTTCATTTCTGGATCTGGATAAAACTTTAGAGAAGTAACAGTCTGATGGTGTTACCATGGCAACTACCTACCCACTGTTTTTGTGCAAACATCTTTGACTTAAGATTTTTGACTTGAGATCAAAATCTGAATTTTAAATTCTTGTCTTGGTAGATTCTTGCGTGTCAAGTTTATTATAATTATTGTAAATGTTACAAGGAAACCTTCTCCTCTTGTGTCATAAGATAGTGTAGCAGCCCTGCAATAAAATATCGTCTTTATGAAGCTTAGAATGTTCCTTATTTTCTAACAGAGAGGAACTGGTGAGTTATGCTCATTCAGATCAACAGGTTGCAACTATGACAAAGGGGGAACTGTATTCAATAATCAGGCAGGACCAGCCATACATGGCAGCATAGCATCTGAACATGTGCAGTCATATGACTAGAGGAGGTCGAGCAGGTTTCTTTTAGGTAGACTAATCCAGACATAGTTAAAATACAGGTCTGAATGCCTGAAGAGATCATAACTGCAATATATTTCTGTTAAGGGAAAGCAAATTCCAAAACCTACCAAACAGTCTTAATTAATCCACATTAAATCCCCAGTGTATGGTTCTTGGCACTAAGGGAACCCTTCAGCCAGTGAAAAATAGGGAGAGGGGGCACACACAAATGGTGTATGACCTGACTGCAGCAGTGCACTCTGAGAGCAGCATGTAACATTTTAAAGAATTTACGAGACCAAAGTGACTTTAACATTTTTCTAAAGGATCTGACAGAGTGTTTGAATCTGAATAATAGATAGCAATCTCCGGAGAACCCACAAGAAACCACTGATGCTTAATGGATGGCCTTAAAAGATCAATTCTGAGAATCCAGCAGAGTGGTGGAGCTAAAAGACAGAGAAAACCCTTCATGGGTCTCTGACAGCTTCCAGTAAAGCAGCAGCAGCACGAGTTTATATTAATGCGAATGCATGTGCATGTTCATTCCTGCGTGCATGTAAGAAACAGGCAGGGGCGAGGCAACATCAGATTATCAGAGGAGGAAAAGAGAAAGAAAGGGGAGTGGGGGGGACGAGCAAAGATCATAAAAAGCAGAGGAGCAACACACAAAAACACAAGGACAGAGAGATAAAGCCATAGAGAGATTAATTGAAGCGCTACCTTTTTTGGCGACCTCCATCTCCTCCTCGGTCCAGCGAGAAGTTTCTCCGGTTTCAGCAGCACCAGCTAAATCACAAAGAAGAGAAAAGAGAGTCCCATAAGCACTGACAGCGAGAAGGACAGATAGAGAGCAACAGAGAAGGAGGGAGGGAGACAGACGGAGAGAGAGAGAGGCAGTCCTATGTTCAGCCGTCTTCTTCTCATGGCCACTAATCTAATAATCTGTTTACATTCAGGGGCCGAGAGTCTCTCTCTCTCTCTCTCTCTCTCTCTCTCTCTCTCTCTCTCTCTCTCTCTCTCTCTCTCTCTCTCTCTCTCTCTCTCTCTCTCTCTCTCTCTCTCTCTCTCTCTCTCTCTCTCTCTCTCTCTCTCTCTCTCTCTCTCTCTCTCTCTCTCTCTCTCTCTCTCTCTCTCTCTCTCTCTCTCTCTCTCTCTCTCTCTCTCTCTCTCTCTCTCTCTCTCTCTCTCTCTCTCTCTCTCTCTCTCTCTCTCTCTCTCTCTCTCTCTCTCTCTCTCTCTCTCTAGTACATAGGCTCCTCCTCTCTAATCCATGAGGGGAGGGCCTTGGTCAGCTGATGTAGCACCAGACAGTGGAAGAGTTAAGAGCCGTGCCTCCCTCTCTGGGAAAAGGCCTTGGATGGAGACAAATAGTCAGATAGAAGAGCCAGCCCTCCCTCCCGCCCCTTCTACTGTGACACCGTCCATCTCATACACACTCCTCCTTCTTGCCCTGGTTAAACTACGCAGATCCACAGCCCCCCACCCCCACAAACACAAAATTCACAAAAGTGCAAAGTTAGCGTGGAGGGGGCCGAGTGAACTCTAGCCCACTCTCGTCCATGGCAGGCACTGAGACTGAATAAACATTTGGACTAATATAGCAGCAGATGTACCCTTGACATTAACATGAGGCTTGCCCACCACCCACACCCACCCACCTCGAAGCTAAACTCTACTGGACTACGCTTCCGTCTCCAAAAGCAAAAACTAACATGTTCTCCCTGTGACAGCCTAGGCCCCATTGAGCATTAATCTCTCGGCTAAGAAAACAGGCTGAGTGTCTGTCTATAGCATAACATTTGACCTAACGACAGTCACACAAAAGCCCAAAATGAATCAGCAGCTTCCTAAACTTGCCTGGCACCATTTCAACGGGGAAAGGCTGACAGATAGCTTCCCTTTAGTGTCTAGCCCACATATTTCTAAGAAGTACCGTAGCTGGAGGGATTACAACAGAGCAAGCAAACAGTTGACACAGTCCTACGTAAAGCGTGATATGCCCAGAGCAGAGCCAGAAAGGTCAGAGGGTTGACAGGATGGAAGGAGATAATCAATCACATTATAGAGCTGACTTTGCATAACTTTAAGATTGAGGTAAAGCTCGACAAACGGCACAGTAGCAGGTGGCAAAGAAGCACAGCACAGTTATAAAACAGTCAATTAATGATTCAAATTAATGACACGCGGGCTTAGCACACGGGGACTCGGATACCTGAAAACCTGAGCTAACACCGTCAGAGAGACAGACTTCAAAGGGTGGAAGAGTACAAGTGCATGACTAAGTACCATGACAACAGCAAAACCAGAGCCGTGGATTGCCATGGTAATGGACAGACTACAAAGCCCTTCCTGAGTGGAGCACAGTGCAAGACAGAGTCTGTCTGACACCTCGCACTCAGAGTATGAACCTATTGAACCAACGGTCAACTTCTCATTTCAAAAGGAAGAAACTGCAGCACTAAAGCCCGACAGGTCTCTTAAAATAAGATATACATTTATTATTATATCTTGCAAGTGTCTGTTCCATTCTTCCAAAGCATAACATAGAAGAAAAAAGTCTGAAGTTTTTATGTTACATCAGTGACAACACCTAAATTATTCATCAGAGAGAAAAGAATATCTTTTCGCCCACTGTGACATTCATGAGGCTGAAAGGGATGTCAGACTGGACCGGGCTCACTTCTCGGTAACATTCTAGTTAATTGTGTAGGTTACCGTGTGCTTTATGATAACTTGTGAGAAATCTTTGTATGTATAAAACGGTATAAAAAAATCTCAAAACTGAGATGTGACGTTCAAGTGAAAAAGACACCTCAACTATATTCAATATTGAGATAAAAACTGTGTATCTAGCTTTGGATAGTCATTGAATCATAAAGCACATTGTTCTTTGGTTAAAAAATGTATGATAACAATTTTATGGTTTTATCTAGTCACAATATCACATTTTCACACATGATAATTGTTTCCAAAATCAGTAATAATGATATAATAGCAATATCTGTACGTTTGCTCATGTCAGTTAATTTGGTTAATACTTTTCACTGTGGGTGCATTCATGAAATGTTGGGTCTCCGCTACGTTCCGTGCCGTATCACCCTGCTGCATGTTTTCCCTCCTCACTCCCCCACTGACCTGCGCTCACATTACACATTAATAACAAACACCAACCCGATCAGGACACGTATTTAAACACATTGAAAAAAAGTCCAACAGTTTCAAGTTCACAAACAACACGAGACGTAACGTGACGGGCACAGCCAGGACATCAGGCTTAAAGCGACCTGAACGATCCGGATTCATGATCCAACATCATCGATTAATAACTAAAGAAGTTTGTGTGAAGCGCGACAGGGACGAGGAGACACACAAGCAGTAGAGTAGTACAAGGCATAACATTGTTTAACACTTTTTAGTTTGTGGTGTTACTGGTGACCACATAATTATACTGTGAAATAGGATACATTTAAAAAACTATAAATCCTGCTCTTTGTTCTCTCCTGGGTTTCTGCTCTTTTTGCGTACTCCCCGTAACCACGCCAACAGCCAATAACACACAAATTACTGCTATCTGAATATTGTCATTTTCTATTGGGATGTATAGGTGTGTTTGCTGTGTTCAGTTCACACGACCACACCTAAGGTGAAAAAACACTTTCATTTTGTATACAGCAAAATAAGAAAAACAAGAAAACTCAAGGCCCTGCAGCCACAACATAACAAAAATAGTTTTCGTGTTGAAAGGAGAGTTGTTTGTATTTAATGAACAAAGTTGCCCTTCAGTCAGCAATAGACTTCACATGACAATATTCATAGCTTGGAATATTTTATTTTGATTCTCTTAATCAGTGACCCTTTATGAACTACAGGAATGAATTACGCATTTCTTTTCCTGGTATGTGTGAAACAAATTGAATGGTTGAATTGTGGAGAATCTAAACATGCTAATGATTTGTGGGAGGTCAACATTGAAAAATGTTAAAGCTTTTATGGATTTATGTCTTCTGCTGCAGTGCCTTGCTCAATCGTTAACTGGACCCCGGAGACCGCCTGGGTTCAAAGAGGCACTTGTTTATTTATATGATACTATAATATTTATTATGTATATGTATGTACACGCATAAAGTTTGCATGTATACGTATCGTTAAAATTGTGAACTCCCTTTCTGTGTCAGCATATGTGCTCCTGCATAGTAACATATCTCCAACAACTTCCAGAGAGCATGCCCGAGATAATTCACCTTTATTAGCATCCATGGCTGACACTGGAGTTTTAGCAGCCTCCTTCATGGCCCTCTGTGCTGGATCAGATTTCGGGAGCTGTGGAGGATCTGGTAAGGCAGGCTCAGACGAAGAGGGAGGTGCTTCCTCAGCCGCCACAGTTGCAGCCTCATTGGCCATGGAGCGTGTGGTGACTGTCTGCCTTCCCTTACGACGGCCCTGGCTGTTGGCAGTCTTCCTGCCACGCGGCGTGTTTTGCTCCTTTCCGTCCTCGTCCTCCCCACCGTCACACTTGTCTTTGTCCTTGCCAATGTCCCTGTGGTTTAGAAGAGGGAGAGCACAGCGTTAGAGAGCATGGGTACATTACATATCAATTCCCTTCTGACTCAGCAACATGCCTTTTTTGTAATCTGTTCTTTTCACCCCATTATTTAACACAACAGAAAAAAAGGGTTTGTCAACACTCAAACTGAACAGACTTGTTAACAAGTTTCCAAGTTGCAAACTAGTAGCAGTACACCACAACAGATACTGCTCTGCCACTTCAAAGTCATCACTAGACCAAAAACATGCATGACTCCACCAAGAGCCTGCGGATGTAAAGTCTTATTATAATTGGCAACACAATAATAAGGATTTGTTTTATGATTAAAAAAAAGACCAGCTACATTAACTGTGAAGCCAGCTTTGTAAATTCTTCTCTCTTTTACTCATTCCTTTTAAATGTCAACAAGTTACATCCAAAATTGCTTCAGACAGCACAAGCTAAAGTCATATCTCTTGTCCATGGGTTGGAAGCATATTGTTCATATACACAACTGTAAGTCAAATAACTCTCTAATATTTCCTTAAATAATCCTAGTGTATGGACCAAGGTCTGACACTTTGTAACTCTACCTGCAGGGCCTGATGGGACCGGAATAACACAGAGACAGACAACTATTCCAAACTCACCTAGAATCCTCCTTTTCATCTTTCTCTTCCTCGTCCTTCTTTTCCTCTTCCTCTTTTTTCTCGGACCTCTCAGATTTTTCCTCTTCGGTTTTATCGTCTGCCTTCTCTTCTTGTGAGGGACGCGTTATTTGCTGTGGAAAAAACACAAAGGGAAAATATTAGGTTTTTTCTCCTCGAAACATTAAGAAAAAGGTCAATGTGCATTGGAAAAAAACAAAACAAGGCAGTGTTAGCTCCTCAGTCCACACTGATATCAATGTTTTAATTTATAACTGCCACACACTCTATTTGCCCTGTGAGCCCAGAGGACCATGTACAATTATACAACAGATTATGGGCCTGAACTGCTTAAATTTTCTGTTTGATAGCAACAGAAAGCAAGTCAGGCGAATGGTAAAAATGGATGCTATCATCTGGTGATTGGACTTTCATCTGATGATTCTTCTCAAAAAGTACTGACAATAAGAATATGAGGCTTCTAGTTGCACACCCTGTGCAAACAGATGGGCTACACCATGTTCGGATGATCTTCACATGGTCCACTATCTGTAAAATCATACAAAACACAAACCCACCACATCGCAGATTCTGATCATTCTGCTTTGATTTAAAAAAAATCCTGAAATTTGTACAGTGGCCGATTCTCATGCCTCATTTGTATCAGTAAATCCCAGTAAGAGAGATGACGGAACAAATACTATGAAGTTTCTCCCATACTGCAATGGATAACAAATTTAGAAAGTCCTAAGCAGAAAATGAGAAGATTAAAAATTAAGATATTTAGAATTTTAAAAAGGGTTGGACGTTGAGTTCAAATCAATATCACTTTCTACTAAAGAAAAGGGGAAACTCAATTGAAAAACTTGGTTTCAAAACACAGGTTCCACAGAGTGATTGAGGGCCGAGCAACATTCTTTATCATCACCGCTGGCGCGGCACACCACAGAATGCTTCCTCCTGCATGCTCCATGAAAGCGCTGTGCTGGAACAAGTCTGGTTATGCCAAGCCAAACATCCCATGCTGGTACCAGATGGGGTCAAGGAATGTGCTTCACTCAATGGCAAAGGCAAAAAGAAGTAGACTGAGGCAAAGTGAAGGAAGACAGGGCAACAACATAAAAAAGAGAAGAAAGCAGGGTTGTGGCTGGTCAATTTTTCTACAACACGGCTCTACACATGAGGAGACTGGCTGCCAAAGCACACAATTAAACCAGATGCAGAAAAGCCTGACACCTTTCTAGAAATGGTCACACTGATAAAATGATAACAGGTTATCAGAGTCAGCTGTAGCTGATCAGACAGTAACCGTTTTAATGCTCGTGTCTACTGACTTGCAGAAATTGCTCCGACCAGCTCTAACCAGGAACAGCCAATAACCATCAGGATTTTGCCTCCCAGGAGTGGAGCTACGTGACAAGCTAAAAAATATCTACAAGACTAAAAAGAAAACTCCATGTGATGCTCTATTAGATTTACCATGTATACTTTATATAAGTCTGATCACAGCCTCCCCTTCGTGCCCCTTAAATCAATTGTAAACAAAACTGTAAATTTGATTAGTAGTTGATGTCACTGCTGTTATCTGCTTATTTGTCAAGACTGTTGCTAACATGGTACGTTTGCTCTTACTTTTTGCTGCAGTTCCGGTCACGCCAGAATTCTGAATATGATGGTGCTATCAAATGTGTTGACCTAATTCTAGTCCTGCAGATTCAGAGCTCAGATTGAAAGTTAATGTATGCCGGACAGACATGACAACGTGACTTTAAATTTCTTGACTCATGAATGTTTTGGCACTAAACAATTCAGAGGCGTTTTTTTGCAGCAGGGAATTTTGTGTTTGAGGCAGATTTATTCTCCCCATTCATGTCCTCCATTGAGATGCTGTTCTGGTTAGGTATGGGAGCGCTTGTGTTTGCTTTGGAAGTGGTCAGAGAGCCGTGGCATTCCTGCCTCTTCTCCCACATTGCGTAAAGAGCCTCTCCACACAGATGTCCTCCAAAAGTCAATGAGGCCCTGTGGTTCTGCGGTTCTGTGGGTTTCCAGCATTTTAAATGAAGCTCTTTCATGACCTGGCTTGAATACTTTGAGTTTTAATTTCTCTGCTCTTTTGCCGATTCACAATCACAAGTCCTATTTGATTTAGGAAATAATGGAGCCACAAATCAATCTTCCCTTTCCTACCACATAATTTTTGCCACCATAGGAATCTCTCACTTTTGCTTCAGGCTGTTTCAATGCAGCAATAGGAATTGTAAAAATATATATTTGATGCTGATTATTATGAAGCATCACCTCCATCCATGCAAATCATTACAGTTATTGTCATCAATTAACCATTCTAGTTAAATGAGGAAAGTGGAAAAGAATAAGAATTGGTCAGCCTTTATGGAAACCCAATAACAAAGAAAAGACATGAGCAAAGAGTTGCACATATTTTCTCAAGCTGAACGTGTGATAGAATATATACACTTTTCAAATGTACCAATATAAACACATTAGGCTAAAGTGTAGAGAATTAGGTAAACAGGTAGACAGCCAGGAGACAAATAACAATTATATGAGAACATTTCCGTCTGCTCCTATTTTTTTACATTTTAAGAAGTGTGCATTCCACCAGAGTGCTAAACCTCCAAAGTCGAATCAGTTCTTGAGTGGGAAAAGATGGCTCATCCTCAAAGCATAAGAAGCTTGTAAAATATAATCATCACAATGTCATGGCTGATGTGTTTCACCAACAGGCATCAGCATTTAAAGTGTTGACAACAAGGTGCTTGTATACAGGACAATCAGGTCAATTAGTTGATTAAATGGGTGTACCGAAGACCACTCCATGTCATTTGTGGCTTTGAAGAAAGTACTCTCCCCCAAAACATCATCAGAATTGAGCGGTGTCATATTTTTCATTATTTAATGTGTAAAATCTTCTAATTCCAATCAGCAAATTATTCACATTTTGCTTTCTAAGTGTTTATATTGTGTTTTTAGTCCATGCTGGCATTTTACCACAAATACATGCTCTGCAAAATTCTCAGTGTCTTCTGATGAATGTGATGCGTCAGAGAACAGCGCCTGGCCTGAAGCGTAGGTGTCTCGTTTGGTGTTTCAGATGAGATCAAACTTAATGGATGGTTGTGGTAAAACTGGATTTCACAGGATTGGATAATGGAAGCTGTAACTTCTGCCCTGCCCTACTCTCACAGTGTGCAGTTCTTGTTTCACACTTGTCTTTGGTTCTTACGACAATGGCAGATGAACACTGGCCCCATTAAAATGCATCAGAGAAGATATGTGAAATGCAATGATTGTTGTTGAGTTCATTTGTTTAAGAAAGAATATACATATTAAATATTCTAAAAACTGAACCTAACATCATCAATAAAATGGGATTTAAGAGCATTGCCAAATAATGCTGTGGGAAGTGCACAACAGTGGAGCTCTAAAAGGTCACTAAAATAATTATGAAAGTGACAGCATCATGTTATTATCTCTGAGGGAGCACACCTCCCTTAGCTTTAACGTAGATACAGTGATAAACCATTATCGATGCCATAAAAGAGAGTATCATAAAGACACACTTCATTATAACTGGTCCTAATTCAATTTTCATATAAACAGTCAATGGCAAACAACATGAAAGCGGCATAAAAAATACTAATGCGTTAAAATGGTCCTTGACTGCAAAAACCTTTTAGTTGAGATGATTTTTAAAGTGAGGACGTAATAGCTAACATAAATAAAGAGATGCTGTGTTTCTGTCAGACCAGACAAGCATGAACAGGATGACCCTCACACAGAAGGAGATACTTCTACTTAACATTAACCAGTGAAATGGTTGCAGACAGGGTGGGGGGGTGCAGCCTGTGCTGGCTTCCACAATAGTGTTTGTTTTGAGTGTGGAAGTGATTTTTGTTCGCTTTTATTTTAAATATTCATTTAATTTCATGTCAGTTAAATTGAGCTGCCATGTGGGAAATACACCTAAAGCACATCTACTCAAGAAATCTAGAAAGTATAATGTCAAAGTGTTGGATTATGTCAAATAAGCTCTGTTAAGTAGAATTTGACATGAAGATTTGCTCATGTAAAAAAATCTTACCCCAGAGCATAAACACAAAAGCACATGCATGACCACGCTTCCATGGCTTGACAGTTAAATTAAAGACCATGTCTACACATGTCCTCGAAAAAAAAATACCTTAAAATAGCCGAGGGTGACCGCCTGCAAGCCTGAAGTAAACATGCGGGCTAGGAAACAACCTGCACATGCAGTAGAGCAGCAGAAAATATGACGATAAACCAAAAAATGACAAGACAACAAAAGTGTTGCATCAAGTAAAAATAATTTGGTTTCATATCTAGTCACATACCTGTAAGCTCATTTGCTGCTCATAACCCCCCCTTGCTGTGCTGTGAGCCACAGCTTACTGGTGTTGCAAAAGTGAGTTTACCCTCCAGTAGCTCCATAGCGCTGGGAACGATAGCAGTAGAGGGGCAGGACAGCACCATAGCAGAGCTCCTTAGAAGGGCTGCCGGGCCACGGCACCGGCGCACGTATTCCAGGAAAGCGTGTCATCAGGCCGCTTAAGCCGCCCAAAGAATTGTCCATCTCACATGCACACACTAATCTATGCAGGGTCATTCAAGGTAATCCCTGCCGTGCACTCCTCTTTGATTGGCACTCACAGCAGCAGTGAGCTTTTTGGACCTGTCAGATGGCTGGGCTGTACCAACCTCACCGTTTCAGAGAGGGGTGACTTTCTCTCTCAGTCGCTCGCTCTTTTGCTCTCTCTTTCTCTCTCTCTCTCAAAAGGAACAGAAGAAAGAGGAAATGGAAAAGAAAAAAAGCAACAGCACATACTCCACCAGATAAGCTGCCAGCGCTGACTCTGTCTAGCTGAGGATTTTTTCATTTCACTCGCTCACCCTACATTCCTTTTCTCTTGCTTTAGCTCACTCCGTCTCCTTCCTTCCCTCTCTAATGATTCGCTCTACTCACTTGAACTGCAGTTGTGAAGTCGCACCAGTAGCTTAGAAACTCACCACCTCCTGAATTTAACTGGTTCAACACCAGAGAAAGAAAATGTATGCTGCTCCTATTTCTCACAATAGACAATGCTTTCTCTTTATTTAGAAAAAGGAACCTGCAATTGACCCGCTGTTTGAAATAACCACAAACTCCAGAAACACATGGAGATGGTCTTCAAGAAGCTGCTATTAACAGAAAATAAGTAATCTCTCAACTGCTGACATGTTCACACACGAATGACACAAAGATTAAAAGGTTAAGCCGAGGTAAGTCGTCCATGAAGAAACCGTGCCTGTCACTTGGAGAAATCTGAAGGGCCATCTTTGTGTTGAAGATGTAATCATGAATATTTGTGCTCTCCAACTCCTCCTATGTAAAGAAACAATCAACAACAAACCCATTGTGTTCCACAGTAAATTAACTTGACGCAGGGACAGAATGTCCTGTACGGGGACTTTGTCATCAGTGAAGCAACGAGAAGTCATCGACGAGAAGGAGTGAAAACAATGTTTAGTGTCACCCAACAGACTTGGGCGATGGTGCATCTATTAGTACTGGATTTTGATGCAAAGACAACAGTAACACATTGCTCTGGTCATCAACAACATATCTTCATAGTAGTAGTACTTGCCCACACATTAAAAGAAGAGGAATCTCCACTTAACCTCTATTTTATTATTATTTTGTGACCAAGCAGCAGCAGACACAACAACAGGATGAAGCAGACAATCTTAAAACAATCCCACAAATATTTGCAGTTGCTGTTACTGATTTAGTGAAACTGATCATTTCATTTACATTTATTTATGCTCTTTTTGTTTATATATTTGAGTGAGTCCGAAGCTTCCCAATGCTCTGAATGTCCTCCTTGCTCTGGCTTAACCATTTGTCTCTCTGTGTGTTTGGACTGAGTGGCAACTAATGAATATTTCCATTAGATTAAGCAATAATTTTATGTACAAAATGTTAGGTTTTTTTTAAACATTAAAATGCCCGTATGCCTCAGATGTGTCCTCAAATATTTTGTTGTCTTATTTTTGTCCTCGCCAAGAGAAACGATGGAAAGACGTTGTCGTCTATACCGAACATCAACGCTTACGGACATTTTTGTGCCAATGGAACAATTTTTTTTTAAAATGTCTAAATCTTGACGAACATGGTTTTAAAGACAGTATTTTTGCAGAGTGTGCATTCTGTTTCCTTTACCACAAACCTAATATTAAGTTGTTTCTAACTTTTATTGTAAACTCGTTCAGATTTTAAATGGTACACACAGTAGCATCTTTATTTAAACCCAAATTTAACTAACTACTTTGTTATCTTCAATATTTTATTGCTATTATATTCACCAGAAGGAGCATTTCAGAGATATGCTGAGGAAAAAACAACTCGGCCTTACCTGGTTCCTTCCTCTCCGTCTTCCATAATTTCGCCTCACCAGCGTCTTGTAGTTGTGGTTCTTCTTGGTTAGGTAGTAATATAGGGCACAGTCGGCAACACACTGAAACAAGATATAGCAACATATTCAGCCAGTTGCTTGTTTCTTTTTACATGTCTTTAGGTATTACTGCTGTACAGTATAACATCACAACCATGTGTCTTCCCGAGGCATAAACCGCTCACAAAGTTTATTATGAATCAAGATGGAACATTTATACATACTGGAGCAGATTTTAATATCCATGTTCATTATATATAAATACATTGCAGGGTTTTCCCTATCATTACAAGCAGCACTAAGCCGAATGAACACAATATACTATACTCAACTATGCTGAGTTCTCCAATGCTGACAATAAACTTTTTCTGAAACATGGGTTAATGAAATTAAGTTGCCTTATATTTCAGGACTAAACAATTACATTTCTATTCTCCAATGTTACTGCAGTCTTTCAGATAGTCTTCAGGGTGCATTCTGGGTTGTCAATAATGTTGCTAGGCTACCAGGTTTTTATCAATCTGTCTAAAGTGAGTCTTTCAGAATGTTAATCATTATTTTGTTAGCCCAGTTTAACCTTCAAAAGTCTACAGAGGAAAGTGTAACATGTTCTGCTGGAATTGATGGTGTGTTAAATAACAACATAAAAGGTGTTAAATGCAAAATAAAATAACTATGCAAGGAGTAGGACAGGAATTAACTCACAACAATAATTACGTAGATTAACTAGTAGGTTAACTATGGATGTCTTACTGAACATAAAGCAGCCAGACACTGTAACACTGGCAAATGTCTCAGGATGAAGAAAAAATGTAAGCCTTGCTTGACCCATAGAGTTATTGTGTATTGTATATCACTCAGTGTGATGATTCACAAAAATGTGGAAGATAACTTTTAATAGTTTGGTTCTTTTTCTTGTAGCTAATATCTGTGTATTGTGGAAAGCAGCAACCTGTGTTATGTTCATACAAAAACACAAGCAGGAGTTTACCTTTCTCTCTAGATATGAGGCAATCAGGCCAAAGTTCTTGGGGTGTTGGATAAACCTACAAAGAGATGACAGCTGTTACTCATGTGCCAAAGCCAAAAATAAATTGGTGCAATGTGACAGGTTCATAAATCATTTCAGCACAACATATTCACATGGTCAAACTGTGACCTGGCCACATTGTGTCACCGACAAAACAAAAACAACTTACTTCTCCTTAAATATCTCCTTCTCATGTTCTGTCCAAACATTCATGAACCCTCGAGCTTTGTACACCTTCATTGGGTCATCCATCAGGCCATTCATGTTGATGAACTTGACTCGCCGCTGCTCGGTGTCGTACATCATGGGAGGGATGACTGACAGCTGTCTCATCTGTTTCTCATTGTTCTGTGGAACATGAACAGAAAAGTTTATTGAGTAACTCCACTCCCCATTTTTCTACTTGAAAATCTGCTGTCAGGCTTTGTGGCAGATTGAAACAGAGACAGTTGGGATCATTAAAATTCTTTGCTGATGATAAAGTCAACAGACAAAAAGGTCTAAAGGAGATTCTAAGTTTTGAATTCGGCAGCTGTTCATAGCAACGTTCATATGTTGGTTAAGCCACAGTTTGAACCCACCTCCTGTTCAGACAGGCCATCTATGATTTCAGAAATTTCATGCTCGCTTCTTGCAATTGTTGCAGAAAGGCCTGTTCCTCTTTGTCCAACTCTGTAGAAAAAAGGAACATATTGCATTATAAATGTTAAACTGTTACATTAACTATCTATGTGGTGCAAAGTAGACATAAGTTATGTTCCATCCTTTTCAAATTAAATTAAATTATACAAGCTTGCAAGACTCTTTCACAGTTGTGTCCTTGGAGATCAATACCAAGTGAATTATTTAACATGAGCAACTGGAGAAGTTGTGGAACTCTCAACAAACAGAATCACAGTTCCTGTTAATAATGAAATAACTATCTCTGACTAGTTATTTTCTGCTTCCTCCTTCATGGTCTAGATGTCTGCATAAACAGTGCCGGCATGCAAACTCTGAACTTGGAGAAATCAATGTAAGTACAAAGCATCAGCTCCTGCAAGAGCTTTCTTAGTTATCCATGATATACTGAATATCTGCCGATATTTAGAGTGGTTGGCAGTTTTAATGTGAACCTTGCCATTCTTTCAAATTTAAATTTCATGGCATTTTATAGATCAATGATTGTGAAAAATAACTAGTTGATAAATTGATCAAAATAGTAGTTAATTGCAGCCAATGCCGATTTTAGACCCTGTCTGGAGTTGGCCTTTTACAAATGCAGCACACAACAGTTGGGCAATGTCTAGAAACGTGCAGGGTTGCAGAGCATGTCTTAAAGCTGCTATTTACAACAAAAATTGCCCCTGTCAAGCGAAATCCACCACACACTAATACGTTGACAAGGAAATCCTACAGAAGAATTGCATCAGAGTGATTCTGAATAAGATCCAATCATGGCCAATCTGTATATTGTGCTGCAAATATAGTCACTGTGCTGACTGGTGTTACCTCTGGAAGCGCTCCTGCTGCTCTCTCTGCTTACGGATCTCAGGGAATTGTCTCTCATAGTACTCCCGTGTTCTGCCGTCCTTGGCTTTGCGTCTGGGGTTGTTCTCCATTCGGTCCACCTTCTTCTCCCAAGCCTCCATCAGCTGATCATACCGCTGGCAGATCTTCTGTTCCTGTGTGCACAGCATGACAAATGTGTATCAGTATTAGGCACTGATCACAACAACATAGGACTAACGTTACTTCCAATGCAGTGATTAAGTAACTTTTATATACAATCGCACATTTCACAGGTAAAAGCAAAAGTGATTTATTAATAATTAAATGTGATGAGTGTACTGATATTCTCAAATCCCTAAATAAAATCTGGCAACTACAATTAAAATGAATTATAAAACTACTACAGTAAAAGGGAATATGCTGGTACTGTTATTTTACCTCAATACAGGATATTTAAAATAAGGGTTATTCTGTTTTGTTTTTTTAAATAACACATTGTCATATAGTGTCCTAAAAAAGAAAAACTGAGAACTGAGTTCAGTTTGTTGAATGTGTGTTGCTTGGGACTGGCTGTGTTGTTTGTGGGTTTGTATCGGTCTTCAAAAACGCCATATTTCAGCCTAACACCAGCACAGTTTGTTCTGATGCAACTACTCTGTTTACAAATAGTTTACAAAAGCTCATTGTCAATTTGTTAAAGATGCTTACTTTTTAGCATCATAGAGCTCTGGAAAAAATTATAAGGACACCGCAAAGAGAACTTTTTTTTTTTTAAGTCTGTCAAACTACTTCTCCAACAATTCAAGATAAAAATACTGGCACTTTGAGGATATGTTAGCAGAAAATGACAAGTGGTAAGTCCTTTAAGTTGAGGACTATTGTCAGAACAGGAAGGATGGAAGCCATTTGTCTTCCATGTTAATCTCGTTTGTGTCTTGATTCATGCGACCTTCACAAAGAAAATACTGCCTGGCTTCAGCCTTGTTGAAGCAATGATCCTACAACATATCAACTAGTGGGTCCGAGGCACTGCGGCTCACATATGAAGAACACAGCATGAGATTTTTCAGTCAGATGCATTCACACAGAAATCTTCGATGCAAGCAAGGGGTGGCCCAGCTTGCAGGAGACAGAACATGACAGATCAATTCTGCTGCAGAGATCACGTTTTTTTGTTTAAAGCAAATCAACCCCGCCGTCTATCCTCATGACCAAAACCTCTCAAATCTCTTTGTCTTGCCAAGTTGACATCTTTGTTGGTGAATTCTACATGTATGACACCTCTTTTTCATTCTGAGATAATCGTTTTCCTTTTTTGTCAGTTACTGGATAATCTGCAAGTTTTTACTAGGGGGCTCACATGAAACTTTGGAGAAAGTCTGAAGCCTCCGAATCTGACATTTGCTTTCTCATATACAGCCCTTATGAATAATTTCAGATCGTTATACGGAGGTCAGCTCATGTCTGAAAGCATCTCAGGTCTCGAACCCCGAGTTCAACAGACTAAAAAGGAAAGACTACCATACATATAGAGATGCTGGTATAGGGAAAAAAAAAGAATTGTAATTACTTTCTGAGCTGTACCCGTAAACACTGTTACTTTATATTAAAAAAAAAACTAAAAGTCAAACTCCTTTCCAGAGGTGTAAGAGTTAAAATGTTCAGAGAAATTTTGGAGAGACGTCTGTACTGGGAGGACAATACACCCTCGTTTCCACTCTCTGCTGCAACGGAAAAACAATCACCTTCCTCTTGGCACGAGGCCATATGCACTTTGCCATTGTTCAGAGTCCAAAAAGGTCTTTCTGTCTCTGACAGCAAACAGCCAGACAAAGGTGGGACCCTCTGAGCCAATGCACTACAAAAAGGGCCAAGTGTTTCAACATGGCTAATTCAGAAATATTTACCGGTTACAGATAAGAAGGACAGAGAGACAATCGTTTGGCCAATGTAGTGGTCAAATCTGTTCTTTGATGTGACAATATTTGTTATTCTACTGCATATAAAAGCAGTTTCTAGCTCACAGAATACAGATTCAAAAAGGGGAAACCTATGAGTTCCCCATGACTCACTAAAACCAACTCAATGCAATGTTGGTCAATCGGTCCATTAGTCTTGTTGCTAAAATAACTCAACAACTATTGGATGGATTTGAATGAACATTTGAAGACATTCAGGCCTTTAACTTGTATTATTTTCCTAACTTTTCATGGAGCAACACCATGAGGTTGACTTTTGAGGTTTAAAGTGAAAACAACTTACTATCACCAGGCCCAAACTTTTATTGGATGGACGAAATGGCAATCCCATTTCGTTAAAACCTTTGGTTTTTAATATTCATGTTTAAAGCGAACTATGACCAAGAGCATTATAGCTGCGAAACATCAGCACGATAGTGATGTCCTTATGATTGTGTTAACATGCTGATGTTAACATGAATAGAATCACAGAGCCTGAAATGGCTACAGGTTCATGGTCTGGTAAATTCATCGGATTCACTGCAGCCCCGTATTCCAAATTTCACATTACGTGCAAAAAAAAACCTCATTATTAGATTTTGTATAAACTCTAAATAATCTGCAGGGCAAAAAGCTAATATTCACTGACTCTAGTATTTCACATTCTGCCTAACAATATAGATAATCAAAGAAGAGTGCAAAGTATTAATGGGGACACTTACCTTTTGTTTACGAGCATGATTTCTCCGCTTAAAAAACAAAATCAGCTTCTTCCTCATGACTTGGTTGCTGTAATACAACCAAAACAAAAACGATTTTATCAATTATATATTATATAAACTTAAATGACACATACAAAAATAATGTAGGCATAGAGGGCTTTTATTCCATGAGGGAAGATCCAGTGAGTACAAAGCTCATAAAAAAGTATAAAAGATTCTTGATAGAGCTTGATTTATTTCACCTCTGGCTAAAATAAATTTAATATATCATTGTTTATTTGCAATGTGGCAAATACAAAATACTGACAACACTTGTGCAACACATGTTTACTTACGATGGGGGCTTTGGGGAGAAAACATTTGGAGAGCTAGCCCTGAGGGTGTGGCCAATATTGCTGATTCAAACAGAGGTGCTGTCTGTCTTGATAAAATGCTGAGCCAGATGGGTCGCTCCCGTAGCACACACTGAAAAGGGTTTTATCCTAGAGGACATGACCTTCAGCCCCCAACACAACCCGTCCTCAAACGTACCAAATGCAGACACCTGTACATTATTTCGATCCTTTTACAGATCACTCTCCCTGGTGTCAGTAGGGCAACACCATCAGGTGACTCATCAATCAGATTACACAGAATTATCAGCTTGGTTTATCTTGTTGAGGTCAGTGTTACCTCCAACACTTTGCTCACATGAGACGGTTTCTACACTACAGGTGTGTGGCGTGCATCAAGTCTGCTGTAACAGTCTTGCACGTTACAAAGCCGACAGATGCTCATATAGATTAATCTGTAGAACAGATACTTACGTCTTGATGTTGTCATGGTACACCTTTGTGTCTGATGGCTGATTGTACAGGGGCTAAAAAAAGAAAAAGCAGACCAGGAAAGGGTAGTGGATTAATCCTTCGTTATTCGAATAAGCACTAATATTATCTAAAATGATACTGAACCAAGAAGCTACGGAAAGAAAAAAGTAACACAATTATCAGAAGACGCACATACCAGCTCAACTATGGGACCAAAACCTTCCAGAACTTTATGGGCTTCCTCAGCTTTTTTCTAGGAAAATGGACAAAAGTTGAACATATATTTACAAGCTTTACCAAAAGCAAAGTGAAACTGAAATATGAGCACTTCAGAGAAAAAAACATTGTTACATCAAATCATATTTGAAGTTCTGTATTATCTGTGTTACTATTGATCGATAGCACATTTTTATCGGTCCCGGTACCTGGAATTTGCATCCGCCTCGCGACAAAATTACAGTACAATGGAAACCACTTATAGGAATCACGTTTGTCCAGGACCAAATTCATCACTATAAGCGATTTCTTACTTTAAAATGAGAGTGTAGCTTCTGTATGTTAGCACCGGCACTTGAGGGAAATTGAGTTGTGGAGCTCTGCATGGCTCCCTGGGTGTCTGCACCATTGACTCGCATTTGTAGTGACTGCGTGCACTGATCAGAAATGAGCATGGCTTGTTCCAGGGGTGAGTCACATGGTCTTGCTCTCTCTTTCTATATTAAACATATACTCTCTTTCACTCTCACCCATGTACACATACTCTCTCACCCAGATGCGCTCACAGGTATCATTTCATATATTTTATAGATCTATTCAACTTTTACAATTACCTAATTATCCAATTAAGTTACTGATTAATCATTAGAGCTGTTACATAATAATGAAAGATTCAGAAAAACTAAAACTTAGATAAGAGCCATGGACCTTGGAAATTATGTTTGCAGGATCATTTGTAAATACATTTAATTTGCTCTAGAAGAATGGTCTTTTGCAATTTGTCAATTTGAAAAGTGTACTGAATATATTGCTCCTTTCTGGGAGCAGTCTATGATAGAGAAAAAACAGATAAATAAAGACGAAATAATGTTTGGAGACAAACACCCAGACTAAATGCTCTGAGTGCACTGAGCTGGAGCAGCCTCAGAGTCTGAAGGGTTAATGGCTAACTGAAAAGGAAGGTGCTTCTCTGCACTCACTAACCTTAACACTGTCTGGCATACATGAACTACAGTGACCTATATATAACAAGCAATCTGAAAACAGTGATGTTACAAACATGCATGTTGGAGTGAAACTATTCTCCGAACCACAAAGATTAATTTGGAAGCAACAAAAGTAATGACAGCTGAAGACAAACAGTCTTAAAGACACATGTTCAGTCATCACTTTTGTAAGATTGCTTGTTTTGAGGGAGGAGACTCTGGTTTGCCAAGGTCACCATGGCTATTCCATGCTATGAGAACACAGCAGAAACACATGTTCTCGCTTCACGGCACAATTTAAGGGGGATTAATCAGGCCAATGGAAAAACAAAAGGGTGCAGACAGAGAGATAATAGCTAACAAAATAGCTGAAGTTCTCCAGAGCTTAAACAACATGAAAGGAGATACTGATGAGAACTGATACTGGTTGTTGTTGTTGTTGTGTGTTGATGTTTGCAGCAGACGACTTACCCTGTTCTCATCGTAGATGATTTGGACTATGCTGCGGTGCTTGTGCTCCACTGGGGGAGGGGTCACTGGTTTTTCGGGCTCTATTGGCTTTGCTGCTTCCTCCTCCAGTTGTTGCTAAGAGACAACACCAATACACAAACATGTGATCAATACAACACAATAAAAGATGCACAATATACACACATCAATACAAGAACCCTCTTTTTCTTCTTAACATTTTGTATGTTTTTGTCTGTATTGATTTTCATACACAGGAAATGGTGCAAAACAAAGATACATCTACACAGTGTTGACCTGATTTTAGCTTCTGGTGTTGTCAGATGATTCTAATTGTTCTTGTCTTTTTTTAACCCAACTGTTTTCTGCCATTGAGGCCCTGCTGATACTGACAGACAAGCTTAGCTTAAGCGTCTGGTAAATCAATGTTTAACGTTAAAGGTTATGTAAACTACCAGGTTACAGGGATAAGATTAAGAGTTCCTGAAATACCTCAAATAAACAAATAAATCGCTGAGAGAGAGAAAAAACTGAGAGGTATCCCTCTCCCAGAAAAGCTGAGTTTACTTTCATATCTAATGAGACAGAATAAAAAGAAAAAGAAAAATGAAGATTGGCTGAAACAACAAGTTTAAAACTAAAAACTATGTTTTTGAGAGCACCTTATTGGCAGAAATATACAGTCTATGGTGGGAAGAAGCAGACAGATTTATAGACTGACAAAAGCAACTTAGACCTCTGTGTGCTGATTTAACACCTCACTGAGAATACAAACTAGCCTCTGGATTAGCAGCAACTTCCTCATAAATATTTGGTGGAGCTTGTTACCTTAGCCCCTCTTAACCAGCCAGTTCAAGGCATGAAATTTGTGCCTTTATTCCATCTCTCGATACTGTATAAAACAGTTCGACAGATTGAGAGGTCATTGTCGTTCCACTTTTATTTGGTCGTCTGTTTGTGTAAAAGGGAGCCAGCATGACGGAGCAGGGTGCAGACGCTGTTATTTTACACGTCACACCTCTGACTCTGGAACTCTAGCACGCTATCTAAAAATCACACATGGGGGCAGCAATATGCTGGCGTGTAAGGTTCTGTGTAAAGCAAACAAAACAAGGACTCTAATTCATGGCAATATAGTGAGATATCTGTACAGAGAGGACTATCAATACCATTTTTTTCAAGGAGGCACAAATATATTATTCCAATTGTAAGTTAATGTTACACTACACTAAATGCTTCACCTCAGCTGATGTTTCTCTTCTGATACATCACTGTACAAACACGCTCTGTCAGTTGTGACTCTTCTGCAGATTGATTAAGGCCAGTGTCATAGATTTCTATCAAAAACGTAGCTGGATTGGACTCACATGTAAACAGTTACCTGTAAACATCATCTTGGTTTGAAGATCAAGAGAACGGTATCTCCCCTTTCAAGGCATCATCAAACTAGCTTTTTCTGATTCTATTTTATCAACACTGAACAAAAATAAATTGAAAGACCTTTACAGCTTCCGTCATTGTGGTTTATAATTACACACAATTTTATAAAGGGCAATAAGCCATTTAGGTTTGTCCTCATTGCTGCTCTAAAATCCCCTCATTGTCTCATGGGTTAGTGCTTAATTTAAAAGCTGTTACTTGTGCCAAGTTTTTTCACACAACACCATTTAGTTTGAAGCATGTTCAGAGACAAAAAGTCTCACTGGGTATTAGGTAACGAACCTGCTTTTTCTTCAACTTGAAAATCTGCTGCTCCACTTTAGCAATCTCCCTGTCCACCCGGTCCATACTCTGGATCAGCTCCTCTTTGGATAGTTTGGAAGGAGAATTGTCTTGATCTTCCCCCATGTGTAGTGCATGTCCTCCCTGGGAATGGGACTCCGCTTTGACAGTGAACTGAGATTCCTGGCAAAAAAACCATAAATGTTTATTGAGTTATTGAGAATCCTGCAGTCATATTGTACAAACTTCAAAAAGCAGTGTCAGAAAAGGTTCTATCTGGGGACTGTATCTATTTATAATATGATATTACACATCTGAGAATTATGTCAGCCTTTCACAGACAGTATCTTCAAAGGCATTAAATGCAGATATAAAAGGTTTATATTCTTAATTAGAGTTCTACATATTTGTTTTTTTTCAATTCCATTTCTTTGTCATATAGGTTTGATAACGACAATATAAAATACAATCCATATTGGTCTGGCTCTACTTTTAATATCCCAGTAAATTATGTTATTCTTTCAATTAACATCATTTATTATCAATAGTGAAAAACAACAGAAAAGTGTCCCAATAAGGTCATGAGGTCAACTGTGCGGTTACCTTTTTGGCGTCCAAGCCTGCTCTGAGGCTGTCCTGTATGTTATGAGGCATGGGCATGATAATACCCCCAGCAGTGGAAGGGTTTCGGGTAATGTGGCCCTCAGCAACACTTTCCATGCGAGGGCGTTTAGAGTCCAATGCATCATGATCAGCCTGGGCTGTGATGGAGTGAAACTGCTGTTCGTAACCATGGCGTCTCTCTGGAGGCCTGCAGAACAGAATAAACAGGAAGTTTACTGATCTGAAGCTATCTGGTCCATCTCAGTATATGACTCCCACACTGTAATCTAACGATTTCTATGGAATCTTTGAGTGAGTGCAGGTGGAAAAACTTATACTCAAACAATAAAATTGAAGATTTAACAAAACAAATCTAGATGGCATTTATAAGCATACACTTAACTTGTATAAGATATTTAGGCAACAGGTGATATTTGAAGTGAAGCCCTTACCTTTCAGTTCCGGGGTGGAATTCAGAGAGTAAGGATGGTCTTCTCCGACCCTGTGCATCCTGCATGTGAGTCCGATAGTCTGGGACGGTGAAATCCTGTAGGTAAGAGGAACAAAACACAAACAACTGTATAAAGAAATCTGAACAACATCATTGCTCCTGCAAACACCATAAAAAAAACCTTTTTACAGGTGAAGAAACTAAATCATGCTTATGGAGCAGCAAAGTCCTGCCTGCAAGGGGCGAGTTTCCACTGCTGTTTATATGGTCTGTCTCTGTGTGATGCAACAGATGCACATCAGTTTAAACTGGCTGCTTTATACACGCTTCAGGAGCTGAAACATCTCTTCAGCTTAAACCTGTGGGTTTAAGAAAAGGGCTATTTATAATTTCACCAGTTTAAGTCTGGTCAGGGACCTTTGTTGCATTCACTTCCTGTAGGCATTCTGTTATACAAACTAATAAGAGGCAGGATGGAAGAGGGACCAATCAGGACATGGCATGGGAACAACAAATAATCAAAGCATCCTGAGAGAATGCAGCTGTGGGGGTTCCAAAAGGACAACCTAACTGGGCCAGTGAATCCAACAGAGGAAGGTAAAGAGCAGTGGCAGCTAAGAGACGCAAACTTGTGCTGCAGAAACAGAGAAGAAGGAATCAGAGCTTAGTGGAGATCCAGAGTTCTACTAATCCTTTCAGCTGGTAATAGAGGATGGCCATTCTTCCATGCATGGAACTGCTAAATGAGTTACACCTTTGGTGGAAGTCATGGAGAGAGGCAAGGATGGGAAAAAGGAAGGCTTGAACAACAAGTGGAACCATTTCAAAGTAAGACTCACACATTCCTGTGCAGGCTGAAAGGGTCAGGGAAGACAAAAGATGCAGGGAGAAAGCATGGACATCTTCTGGGACCCTTTCAAGCGGGCATATGGCGCTGCTGAAGGAGAAGATGACCAAGACGCCGCAGACCACCGTTCCATTCAAGTAAAAGGAATATATCAATCTACAATAAGTTGTCCATCAACAAAATAAATGAAAACCAAAGTAAAATTCAAGTAACTTCGTGGAGGAAGATCACAGCGAGCACCGACCGGTCTGCTCGTCTCTGTCATTCTGTTTATATATGTGTCTCATAAACTCCAGATCTAACCAAACAAACACAAAATAAACCCTTAGCACTCAGGTGTCCCAAGAAGAACCTTGGATCAGTGACACGGGGTCCACTGTCAAGTGCAAGGTGAGTGCAAGACAGCGGGGGAGCACGGACATGTGGCAGGGAAATATGGCACGTTACAAGGACACCGGACATGCCCCAGTGCACCTGCCCCAGTCCCGAGATGAAAGTTGGTTGTAGAGTCTACTGTGGTCACCCTAGCAGTTCCTGAATTATCTTGGAATCCCAGGTTCCAAGATGAAGAAGGCTCTAAAAGACCTGGTAGAGCAGGCAGACCAAACAAAGGGCAAGCTGTTAGGAAAGCAAGCATCTAAGAGCTAGTTGCAAGGGGCAGTAGGAGACGTTCCTTCCACTGCTCCACCACCAAGAGATGTTCCAGGATTGAAGGGGCAAAACATCAGAAAAGGTGGCCCCTGGCTGATGATCCAGCACCTGACCCAATAGCACAATGGGAGGGGCATTAGCCAGAAATGCCAAACAGGTGGACCCACTTGTGCTCAGATAAAAATTGGTCAAACTCCTGAATTAAATAACAAGGACAGGAAGAAGTATACCTTACTATAGAAGAGCTGGCTCTGAAGAGGGGCAACAGCCCTCCTAGAATACAATATCTCATCAGTCATGCACAATGAAATGATAGAAACCAGTAGCACCGCTTTCATCAATAAGCTCACTCACATAAATGTTATCAGCACACTGTGACCTCCAAACAAACCTGAACAAGCTAAATCAGTTACAGGAAATATTTCCAAAGGCCAGATTGGTCCCAGATTAAAGCAAACATCCAAATCCTCAGAAATGAACCCCTGACACTTTTCTGTGAAAGAAAGCTTCTGAGAAGTATGTCAACTAAAAATGGCAAACAAACATTATCCGATAATCACAATAGTCAAAAGACTGTCCATCTGGAAAATGTCGTGAAAATGTCATGAATTCCAAAGCTTTACAAACCTTATAGAGTTGTAAAAGTACCTGAAACTAAACTGAATATCACAAGTATTTGTTCAGTAATGAGAGCATGATTATCACAATTACTCCTCCTAATTACATTTTAAACAGACAAAGAGTTTGGTAGTCTAAACCTGAAAATATGTCTCAATTGGAAAAATGTGAATATATAAACTTGTTTTTCTTCACAGGAAGTGGGAGTCTATTTAGAATTAAAATATAAATGAAGCCACAATCAGCATGTAATATTTAAATCAATATTAATATCACCACAACAAGCAAGCAAAGCATAGAAAAACCAGTCACATTTCACTTTCAGATTGTAGTACATACTGAAAATGATGTTACTGAAGCTTGGTTCTAGTGACCAAGTAGCAGCAACAGACACACTTTATCTATAGAGATTAATGGTCACCATAGGTTTATTTGTTAATTTAACAAATAAGCCGAAATTGCCCCACAACATTTTCATAGATTTGATCCTAACAAAGTCTGAATTCAGTCTCTCTATCTCACCGAAGCCTCAACTACAGTCGAGAAGAAACCAGAAAAGGTAAAAACACAGTATCTGACTGGACTGGGTAAGGGTAGGGCTGGGCGATATGGGAAAAAATGTTATCACGATATGTTTTTCCATATTGATCGATCTCGATTCTTAACACGATATGTAGTTTTTGATCAGTTTCCTGAAGCCGTCCCTCTCCACTGTGCTCAGGGGCATCATATCTGTAGCTAAACAATAAGTAATAGCGCTCGTTATATTTTTTCCCCGCTTTCGATTGTTTTCATATGGGGCAATGGCTGCAAAACACGACTGGATGGACTGTTGTTTTGCTAACATAGCATCGCTAACGTTAGCGATGCTAACAGGAGACGTAGTGGTCTTGCCTGTCTCTTTGTTTGGTGTCGTGCAAACTTGAGCCCGCAGAGTCAAACTCTCTGTGTAATCACTGGGATGGTGCCGTCTCAGGTGATTGAAAAGGTTTGTGGTGTTTCCCGTCCTGGCTGGTACCGACCGCCGGCATATTTTGCAGACCGGCTTCGTCTGCTCCTCGTCCTTTTAGCCGTATCCAAACCACGTCCACACAACTGACGTCGCGTTACGCTTTTTTCCGACAATGTCTTCGGTTCCGGGTGATGTAGGGATGTCGCTCTCACATTTGGCATTATTTTCGCTGTCCCGGACTTCAGTTTCACTCATTTTTTCAACTTCGTTCTCTCTTGTTCTCTCTCTCGCAACTGCAGCAGTTCTCACGATGGGAAGGGGGCGTGTCGTGTCCTGCCAGCAGACGGCAGCCGGCAGACTCCGACACTGTTGTTGCGCTTACTTTTGCCACGTGAGATCGAATACATGTCACGAGGAGATAATCGAAATCGATCAAAATTTTATCGCGATCCCGAATCGGGATTGAAAAATCGCCCAGCCCTAGGTAAGGGTTAGCAAAATTTAATATTTGACTGGTGATTCCTTTTTTCCCCCTCATACAGACATAAAGCTAACCCTCTGCATTTTGCTCATAGTTTACTTATGGTATCCTACCCCATATTGGACCGTCTCACTAATTGGGCTGCAGACAGCAATAGGGTTGGGTACCGAGAACCGGTTCCAATATGGAACCGGTTCCAATACAACCGGTACCTACCCGGACCGAAACGCAACGGAGATTTCGGTGCCTCATTTCGGTGCCTGAGCCAATGGAAGACTGAGGTCTCCGCTCGTCCCGCCTCCTCACACTTCCGCTCCTTCCTTCACGGGAAGCGGCGGCTCCCGCCGGGCCACGCGGCTGCCGGTGGACAGACTCTTGTCCCCGCGCTGCCCGCACCCCGCGTGCGTCAGGGCTCCCGTGCAGGTGTGGGGGGGGGGGGGGGGGGGGGATCTCCTCGTGAGACCTCTCCCCGGCGCTGGCTGGCCCCCGCCGTGCGCATTTCCTCCGTGGCGGTGCGCCGCGACCGGGCTCCGGGACCGGGCTCCGGGACGAAGACCACGCCGAGAAATGTTTCATAAAAGTGACCGCATTTTAGGGGGACGAAGGCGGGCCGAAGCCTGCCTGCGACAGCCCCAGCCGCGGAGACACGGGGGTCTCTGAGTGATGGAAAAGCGACCCTCAGTCTTCATTTGGCTCAGGAACCGAAGGCAGAGTCACGAGTCAGAGTGTGTGTGTCTTGTACTTATTTTTATTTATTTAAGTTTAGTGTAAACTTTTGTTAACAGTTCGTATGTTATTCATAGTTTTGAGTTAAAAAGGGTTTTGTATTTATTTATATTTATAATCTACTTTAAACAGTTAATATATTTGGCAATAAAAAAAGCCTTTCTTAGTCAAGCATCGTTTTGTGCACTTTTTTGAAAAAAGTATCGGTTCAGGCACCGTTTAGGCACCGGTATCGTTTTAAAAGTATCGGTTAGGAACCGGTATCGGATAAAAACCAAACGATACCCATCCCTAGACAGCATTGTCCTGCGATGTTAAATCAGCCAAATGCCAGTGGTTTCAGATTTACCTGTGCATGTTCCCATGATGGGCTTGAACTTTTCAGCATGCAGAGAGAACTCTGCCAACACCTGACTATAGAGCCAAGAGCCTCAAAGAAGCCAACAGAGAAAAGTCGCCTTCTTCAATAACATGAAAGTAACTTTTTGCCCAAATTGCTTTAAAAGGGCGATTGCCAAAATCCAACACTTGGCAAATGACCAGTGGTGTGACTGTCACTCGGTAACTCACAGACATTCATGTTTATAGTGCTGGCCCTGCTGTAGCGGTCAAGCCAAAAAGAAAAATTACTTTTCTTATTTGGAATGTTAGCCTGCCACTTGCTGAGTGATTTCACAGGAGGAGTACGACAGTGAAATAAAATTAAAACAAAAAGTGTGTAGTTCTGAGCCATAATCTGCTCTCTACTGCACTCAATAACAGAAAACCTGGGGGGAAATTCAGATTTGAACATAATTTATTGTAATTTGAACTGTAAGGGGACCTACAACAAAGCTTAAAAGAGTTTTTACCTGTTGGTGGCGTGTGCCAGTAAAGGTGTACTGGACAGAATGGGAAGGATATCGGCCCTGCTCGCTGCTGAAGCTCCCCTGGCTGGGGGGGTAGCCCGAGCTACTGGACATCCTGGCTCAGTGCTCCCGGGCTGCTGCGGCTTCACGAATCAGATACTTCAGCTAGACCATGTTTGGAGACACAAACCACCTAACCAAAGACAGAGACACATATATGTTTGTTAAAAGTCAGATTCTAATCATTATAGTGGACATATAAAACACTCATGAGTATCTGTCTGCATGAAAAAATAAATCTGTCGTATAAGATTCAAACATAGTAAGTTAGACTGACAATATGGGATCAAAGAAAATACTGCAGTTTGAAACATGCTTCTGCAGCATCAAAGTAAAAGAGTACAACAGGATATGAGCTGTGTGGTCTATTGATACAAGTTAGTATGCACAAAACTACACACAACCGGACATTTCAGAAATGTTCATATTAAAGCATATTTCATAAAAAAGTAAATTGGTTAAAACAGATGCTTCCCATCTCCTTTCCTTTCATGTTTTTCTTTTTTGAAATAAAAATAACTTTGTTTCCATGCAGGTGAGTATAGGAACACTGCCCTGCTCATATCCCCTCCTGTTTCTAGTAACATGTAAAAAGGTAACAATCAAATTCTAAATACACCATTATGAATGGTCTAGTATGTGCAATTTGGTGCAGCTTGATTGAATTTAAGGGGACTGATGGGTCTTGGTGGAGGTATGTGCTCAACCGAGTGCCATTCTAGTTAAAAAGGGATTGGCAGGGTGTTGAGTCGTAGTTAAAATATTTTTGGATTGTATAATGTTTCTAAGATGTTAATTAACTTGTTTGCTTAATAAACTGTCATGCAGCAGTGGAAAGAAAGTGTTGTCTCTAATCTCACATTGCATGGCAAACATATCTGAATATTGATCATGGTTTCAAATATCCTCTCATGTTGACACTACTTCAGAATAGTATATATCATGCCATCTTTAATTATTCTTATTTATAAAATTAACAAATCCACCCCCACTTGAATTTGAACAAATATGTTAGTTGGATAAAATTAGCACGTTTATTTTAGCTGCATATTATGGCTTGGCTCAGTGAAGCAATGTGCAAAGAACAGGGACCTGGCCAGAGCGCAGCGACTTTTGATGAATGACTGCTAATAAAGAAATATCGCAGTGCTTTGCAATAGAACAAACACAGATTTTCTGTTTGGATTTGATATATTAGGACTAAAACATGGTGCTAAACACATGCAGGAAACCTTTTTTCAGGATATTTGCTCTGTTCCTCAGAGGGATCCATCATGTGAATTTGTGCTCTGTTGCCTCTAACATTTTATTCTAGGACTGCGAGATTTACAGTATGATTATGATGCTAACTTCAGGGTAGGAAAAGCTGCAACCACTGCCACCATAACCTGGGTGTTTTTTTTTCAATCCGCAGGCCACAGCATTCAGCAGGTCACAGAATTGAATCCACTTTCACGATTTCAGAAATACTAAAAATATATCAACAGCAGCTGGATAACGTCACTTGTTACTAACCAGCTTTGGTTGCAATTGCTGGTTTTACCATCTAAATAATGAGTTGGTTTTATATTTACTAGTTTCTCATTTACATTGATGGAACTTTGGAAAACTACAAGCAGGGACAAATGGCGTCATGTCCTCTACACATAACAGGTCATGAATCTGATTCTCATCTGCAACATGTTCTGACTTTGAGCCAAACTAACTAGGAACAAATAAAATGATAAAGCTAGGTTTTAAGTCTTGCTTTCACTGTTTCACTCTTCCACGATTCGTTCAATGTATTTCAGGAGACTGACTTCCTCCGAAGGGTAAGGTTTTGACCAAAAAAATGTTGCACATGCTGCGAGAGGAGGAGGGGGGGGTGATGATGATGTCATCTTCATCAAGTGAGGTCCGGCTCTGCTACAAATAGTCAACAACTTTCCTCCAAGTTTTAACAAACTAACTCATCATGCTCCCAATTAAAGGAAAAGGGAGAGCTCATGGGTTGAAGTCTGTGACACAGCATGTTTCAGCGAGTCACCAGGTCGCTGCATCATTTTTTGCTTTCGTTCAAAGCAACTGAGAATTCAGGGTGATATCAAAATGTCTGAATCAGCTGCAGCAGCCATTGAGAGTATCCTTATTATCCACAACCTGCTTGATCAAATCAATGATGGGTATAATTGTCTGGATATATTTAAAGGCCAGTTGAAGCTGTCCCTCTCTCTCATCCCTGTTTCCATAGATCATGAACGTAGCTGGAACCAATGGAGAGAACAATACATGTAGTCCTGGGGTTTTCTCCCACATCTCTCTATCATCGCCATTTAAACACGTTTCACATATATTAACCAGAGGGGTTTAAGGCATTTTCATGCGGGCATGTACGCTGCTTTTGTCGTCACCCGGTGAAGCTCCTGGTAAAGTTAATTTGAGAAACCCTTCGCAGTGGTCTCTCTGATGATGTGAATTCACACGGCGGAGATCGTGGCGCCGCACACAACAGCAGCCGTGAGGAATCCCGCTGCTGTGCGTTGTTATTGTTGTCTTTTACCACCACAGCATCACACAAACGCAATTGGATTTGTATCCTATCTTTGGGTGGTGGGGGGGGGGGATGGGTCCACAACAGAGAGCTCCCCCGGAAATGCACCAAATACATGCGCCACGACGAACGCAGATTTTAAAGTGTATGCTACTTTGCCAGCCCGGCGTTGAAGCGTGACGCTGGAGATGTTGTTGTTGTCGCTAGCTGGCGAACTTAGCCTGTAATTCACCTTTGAAATCCCAACCACGTCGCCATCTTGCAAGGCAGATTTTCGGCGTAGACCGGGGCGCTCAAAAGCGGGATAACCAGACATGTTTCTAGGGTTCACATGAGCAATTTGCACTCACCTCATATATAGAAATTCTACGGATGGCGGAGGTGGGGATTCCCGGGCAGGAATCTGTGTGAATACTTGATTGTAAATCCGCGGGTCTGGGACTGTGGACGACTGAGCAGACTGAAGGCTGCGCCGCATTTGTCGGACGATGTCCTGACAGCATAAAATAAATTGTCCGTACTCGGCTAGTTTCACTGGAAGCTGTCGCGTTTCAAAATTTTTTTTTACATGAATAAAATTATGATTTTTGCACTTATTAAGTTGATTAACTCCTGTGTCTGTATTTTGATGAATACAAATACATGTTCTCTGTGGATTTTTATCTGCCTGTAAGGACAGACCGGTGTGACAGCTAAATCTTCCCCTCAAACATGAGAACGTTTGTGGTGTTTGTGTTTTTCACGCTTAACAAATAGACATTTCCACGTGATGATTTAACTTTATCCCGTTATTTACAAGTCTTATTTATTTAGATGCGGTAGAAAATAATTTTCCAATATTTTTTATTGCCTGCTTTTCCCCAATGTTTTTGTTTTACACCCAAATTTAAGTGAGAAAGCGACAGTGACTCCTGGGGAGAAAAATACATTATAGTTGGCTAAAAGGGGCAAGATGTGGCTTTGATGGAGTTTCATTCCTGTGATGCTTTATAGACGAGGTCGCCTCAGATACAGCACACAGACGTGCAGGTACCCCGAGAGAGGAAGAGGAAGGATACTGCGTACCTGTTTTAAACGTGGAACTATTTACATGTCAGGCTTTTGTTTTCACACGGATTGTTTACAGTAGCGGTCAAAATAATGACTATTTACCTTGGTGTCTTCGTAGTTTTATCCTTTCTAATATGGATCAAATGCATTCACCGTCGACAGCGAGGAGCTTTGTTGACGTCGTTGAAACATTTATCGAGCCTGGAAACAGTCGGATCTGATCTCAGAGCTCTGGTTGTTACTGCGCATCCGGATGATGAATGTATGTTCTTCGCGCCAACGATTATACGACTCGTGGAGTTGAATGCCAGCGTCCACTTGTTGTGTTTATCTGAAGGTACGGTGACAACACAGCGGTGGTTACACATCAATCACACACTAAGGAGTCAGTGTGAAGTTAGGGGACGAATTGTTATGAGTGTGGTCTGATGCTAACTAGTGTTAGCCAGTCCTAGTTACATGTTAGACTCATGAGAGTTAAAAGAGAATAACAACAACATCTTCAAAAGAGGCAGAACATCACACAACATCACAAACGTGTAGTTACAGTTTATGTACATTATCTGTCTCTGCTTTACGGATTACTGGGTCTGATTTATACATCATGTTGGCATGTGAGGTGCTAGAGACAATTCTACTCTACTGTCCACTGGTTTGATGTATTAGGGCCTCCTTGCCTTAAAGTGGTTAAAGATAAAAGCACACAATTATTGCTCTCAATTACTGAACACATACAGAGCTGAAAAACATTTTTGTATATTCGATTGAAACAGAGCACATTGATGATGAGAAGTATACATTCAAAATGTAAATATTCTACAGCTAAGAGTTCAATTAATCGCACTTTACCTCTATTGTCGCTAGGCCGGTAAGAAGCAGGAATAAAACACCAAGCTCAGATTGATACTTTACACGTAACAACTACAGACACCATTATGCTTATATGCAAATCAAGAAAAAACACTTGACACTAAAGCTTAAGTAAAAGAGATCAAAGCTCTTGTTTTCCATTAGCCATTGTTTGAGATGACTTTGATGACTTTGGTGACTTTGATCCAACATTTACTTCCCTTTACCAGCTGCACAGTCTGTCCAGATGTGGTACACCAACATGACACCATACAGTCCTGTTGAGTTGTGCCATTAGTATTGTTGCCAGTGTCATTTAAAAAAAAGAAAAAAGTATTTTAGATAGTCACAACATTATCAACCTAAACAGCCTCAAATTAGGAGCTTGCTTGCTGATCTTTAGTTTGTGATTTCTGAATGGCTTGCACTAAGGGTATATAGCAAGCTTTGCACATCTTTAGTTTTTTCAGTGAAGTTTGGAAAGACTTCATGAAAATTAGATCTTGAAAAAGAGTAATGCCACCAAAGCAAAATATTACAATCAAACAAATTTGTGTCACCAAACGATTTTTTCAACCACAACCATGTTCATTTTCATAAAAAACAAGATAAATTTTGAGCCACATTAAAAGTGAAATACAAATGTAGTCATTTTTCAGTAGAAATATCCACCTTTGTCACACAGTCTAAGGAATTTCCAAAAACGGGGACATTCCTTATTGTACTCGTAAAAACAACGTCTACCCAAAATTTAAATCAGCACTCCAAACTTGTGCCACATTTTCATTTAGATCCAACACAAGTAATGTTATATGATATTTCAATTAGAGATGAACATTTCACAGTGACAGAATTTCCTTAAATTGTTCCGTACATTTTGTATCCAAATATTCCACAGGAAACTACTACAATCAAGGAGCACAGCGTAAACAAGAACTTCTCAACAGCTGTGCCGTGTTGGGGATACCGGCCTCCAGAGTCACCATAGTCGACCACAGGTGAGTAGCCTTCTGTACTAAACACACAACATACTGTATATGACAATATTTCACTTGGGTGCCTTTGGAATGTTGACATATTTGTGTTGCTTATGATGTGTGATTTTGAATGTAAAGATTTGTGTGTTAAACATGATTGTGTCGTCTATTGCAGAGAACCAGAATTGTTTAAAAAAGACTAATTATTGGCTATAAAAAATAGTTCCATAGAGAAATGTACCTACTCTGTCTTAAGTTCAGGACTCAGGTCTCAGCATTTCTGCCTCCTTGAGCTTGTCAGTTAGAGCTGACCACAAATCACACTCGCACAGACAACGGAGGCAAGACAATGCAAGTTTAAAAATACAATACATGTTATCTTTTTGTGATCTGACTTCTACTATGATACTGGATATCAAATGGATTCTTTAACCCTCGATTTTCCTTTATGGGTACAAGCATGTCATGTGAAAGAAATACATGGTCCCAACGATGTTGCCAGCTAACTACAAGCAACATGTTCAGAACCATGAAAAATATATTAATATGATATGAGAGGAAACGCTGAAACCTGCAGGTGAATTCAGTTGTAGCAACATCCACAAGTGATATTCTGCAAAGAAAATGTAAACAGTATGATCATATAGTTAGAATAGAAAATATATTTTTATTAAATTAAATGAGACTAAGGATTTACTGTCAAGAAGAGCATTAGGTCTGATCTGTTGGACAGTAGCCCCCTAAAGCCCCCTTATCTACAGTTTAATCAAAATCTACACATATATTAGTGTATCCTTCTCTAAAAATATAATTAAACAAGTTCCAAAGTTTTCCCCAATGCAAACTTTACAACAGTTTTTTGAGTTTACTAACTTATTTTAGTGGGACTGTGTTAAATTCCTTGTCGTGTTTGCAACACTCAGCTGTTTGTTTGCTCCGAGCAATCTATCAATCTTTTTGACAGTTGTGATGGATCAGTCAATGGCAGGTATCCGCATTTGGGTGACTGTTCGGGCTGGTTAACATGTTTTTTGGCAGCAAATAAATTACTTAGTTTTCTCTACTAAATTAGATTATTAGATATTTTGGGGGTTTCCCAAATACAATCCCTCATTTAACAGCATCTGCTTCACCAGGTAGCTCAGATTTAAGTTTTGATTTGCAGGTCACATATTTAAGTGTCAATGGATTTTAGTTTGAGTTTTTTGTCTGGGAAAACCTTTGAGCATATCTTCCTCTCAGTGTTGTGAATGAACGGTGCCACTCTGTGTCAGTGGTTCCATAACAAATGCAGTGTTAAGAAACATTCTGGCTTTTGTATGCTAGCTTATTCATCTCAGTTCTCCAGGGAAATCCATAAAGAAAATTATAAATTGAGAAAATATCACTTCAATAAAATAATAAATAATATAAAATAAAATATGTATATTTTAAATGCTGTGAACTATATATAGACACAGATACATTTTTCTTAATCTGGCTATAAATTACTCCAAGTTGAAACAAACATAATCACAACCATTGTCATTTCATGTTCAAAGTGGCCAACAGAACTCAGAGACAGCACTTCAAACTTGATTGCTGTTCTTCTTGTGTTTTTTTCCCTATATTTTGTTTTCTTGTGTATGCAGCTGTACGGCTTTCAGTCCCCACGGCTCTGGATATTGGCAACGTCAAGTTACAGAGAAAATAGTTGTTGAAGGTGTTGTTGAAAAAGCAGGATTTGTTTTCCCCCCGTGGAATGGATCAACCCTGCAGCTTCCCTTGAAAATGTTTGGAGTTTCCAGGAACCTCAGGGAAGTGCACATGTGAGAGTGTGCATGTTGGCTAGCCAGGAGAGCTGTATGAACTATGGCACTAACCTGGAACTCACAGTAATAAGCTGGCAGCCTGCCGAGGTCGCCTGCCCCAGCGAACACTGCTGCTGTGTGTGTGTGTGTCCCTCTACTTATATCATTGTGAGGACCATTTTAAGCATTGACGCTACAGAGTGAGGACATTTATAGAAAGACATTTTACTCTCTTTTCAATAGGCTGTTTGAGGGGTTAAGACTTGGTTTTTGGGTTGGAATTAGGTTTAGGTTCAGGTTAAGCATTTAGTTTGGCTGGTTAACTTTAGGGTAAAGGTGGCTAGGGAATGTATTATGTCAATGAATGTCCTCACTAAGATAGAAGAACAAATTGTGTGCGCATGCATGTGTGTTTGCATACTTGTCTGTGTCTGTCTGTGACATCACAGTTTTATCATCTTGTGCACACAGAATATAGCTGAACTTTGATCTCAGTGCTGTCTGCACTTCTGTTGAACTGGAGTGTTGCCCATTTTCCCTTTCTGTGTATTCTGTTGTTTGCCCAAAACACACACCTAATCAGAACTTTGGGAGCCCCAGCCCCGCTCACTCACAACCAAGCGCTCTCTCTCTCTCTCTCTCTCTCTCTCTCTCTCTCTCTCTCTCTCTCTCTCTCTGTCTCTCTCTCTCACTCTCTCTCTCGCTCTCTCTCCCTCCCCCTCCCTCCCCCTCTCTCTCACTCCCCCCCTCTCTCTCCCCTCCTCCTCTTGTCCATGTCCGCTGGAGCCAACTGCCAAGGACTGTGGATGCATTTTGGCAGCCCTCTGAGCGCTGCTAATGTAGGTCATTCCAAACAGTTTTTCTCTTTGTGTGTCTTTACATGGTTAGCAAGGCTCTGGCTTCTTGCTCTTAACCTTCACTGGCCACATATGAACTGCCTTGTTTTTCTCACTGGTCATTTTATTGTGCAAAAAGGAAGAAAAGGGGAAAAGGCAGTGCAAAATCAGTTGGATTCATAAAAACAATATACAGGGTTGAAAAATTGTGCTTCGGCTATAGGCAAACTTAAGTGTTTGAGATAAAGTCAAGCGTAAATAAGGACATTGTCTTAATGCAGATCTTTCTGCATGGTCAAAAACATTTGCCACCGTTTTGTCTGCCAAACTACACTAACCAGGACATGTGCTATGCTTTGGAAAAAATCCATCTTAATGAGTCTACAAGAGTGAGAAAAAACTGCTCCAAAAACACCCCAAACATTTTAATGCGAGAAAAAAGAGACATATGGGAGGTATCCCTCTCCCAGGACAGACAGAAGGCAAATGGTTGTTGCGTTTAACAAAGCACATCAACAAAATAACAATATTCATAACATTCATGAGAAAAGACAGCGTTTAAACAGTGTTCTAAACATTAATGCAGGGGAAAATGTTGAACAGAGATGAATGGAGCAGCATTGGCAATTGTAATGTTAGCTGTATGGTCAGCAATAGTTATAGTAATAAACAGGTTAAAACCACTGTTTTGCAAATCATCTTATATTAAGAAATACATGCCACTGTCTGCATACAAGTAAACATCAAGAGATCAAGAGATTATCAGAACTAGTCAAACTGTATTAATAATTAGCAATACATGTTGTAGTAGTCACAACAATACTAGATGAATGCTAACTCTTTGCATTATGGGGAGTTTCTATGTACTGTCGTCTCATTAATTACGGTGGTGTGATGTACTGACGCCACTGGCCAAGTTCACAACAGAAGTCAATGACACACAGTGTGGGGTATGTTTCCTGATGACAGATCTTGGTGAAACTTTCCCAATCATAACCACAGCCCAGTTCTACAAGATGACAAGAAAAACACGTGGATTCTGTTGTAAAATAGGCTTTTCACTTTAATGCACACTGAATAGGACAGCTGTGTTGACAGTATCTGGGGCTCCAGTGCATGTTGGGGCCTTTGTGATCAAGCTGGATCTGAGCACGCTCTGCTGCCTCTCCATTTGCACTGGCTTGACCTCTGTCTGCTCCCTGGACTCCATAATGGCTGCAAAGATCCAGCCATTCCAATTCTTCATTACATTATCCATCAGACTGAACTGAGGCCTCTCCGCCATCACATGTCTCAGTAATTCTAAAAATGTCTGTCTGTCCCTGATAACATAGCACTTGCATGTAAAAAAAAAAAACCTCAGCAACTTTTAAAAAAGGAAAGTAGATTCTACTACCCCCCCAACACAACTTTTAAATATAAATTGATCAATGGTAAAAACATAGACCGGGCTGATTTATAAGCACATGGCAGGGCGCAGTAAATTATGGAGAGATGTTCCATCCCTGCCACTGACCTCAGGCTGTGCTTTTATCCCAGATACATTTGTCACTACCAGACACTGGCATCTGCACAGTAAAACTCCCAGTCATTGAATTTTGCAGGCAGCAGAAAACTCACATTGATCACATTAGATTGCTTTTGTTCTGAATTACAGTATCATTTCCTTTCATTTTCCTGACAGCTCATTTCCTTAGCAAAAGTTTGTAAATCATTGGATGGGAAGAAAACATATCTGCTGCTGTTGTTACTATAGTTGTAACTACCTTATTACACTTGGATATTGTGGGTGTACTGTAGGCATTTAGTGGCATCTCAACCATTCCCAGCAGGGCATATAATCTTACTGTGTGGACAGAAGTCTGGCACTTTCACAGGCCTGTGGTCCATGTGACCAGACTAAACAAGCTCTCTCTCTCTCTCTCTTTCTCTCTCTCTCTCTCTCTCTCTCTCTCTCTCTCTCTCTCTCTCTCTCTCTCTCTCTCTCTCTCTCTCTCTCTCTCTCTCTCTCTCTCTCTCTCTCCCTTTCTCTCTCTCTCTCTCTCTCTCTCTCTCTCTCTCTCGCTCTCTCTCTCTCTCTCTCTCTCTCTCTCTCTCTCTCTCTCTCTCTCTCTCTCTCTCTCTCTCTCTCTCCCTCACATACACACATGCAGAATCCCCTTACTGGGCCAAGGTTCAACAGCTGCATATAGATGCCTGCAAGCAATTAGACATCCAAATGCAAAGCTAGAACAGGGAGGCAGGGAGGTTACTTTAGGACATTTTATACTGTTGCCATGGCAAAGTTGACACTCAGCCTGCATCCTGCTTGAGAAAGGTCAGTTGTCTGATATCTTTTGTTCATTTTTCTTACCCCCCCCCCGCCTAGCCAACTTGTGCTTAGCTACGGTTGTCAGGCTGTAAGACATAATAATACATTATAAATAAATAAATGCAGCACAGCAGAAGAGACTGAGTGTTAAAACATGAGATGAAATGAAACCGAATATTTGCCTAATTCATATGATGCACTTTGGCAAAAACTATTACATGTTTCCATCAGCTTTTTCAGCTGACACACATGGGGACATTGGGGTTGTATTTTATTAATTGAGGCAGTATATAGCATAATATGTCAGTTTTAAACTATCTCTGAACCTCCAACTCTCCGCCCCCTAATCCCCCGGACATTGCCGAGCCCTCCATCCCACCCCCGACTCCCAGAGCCCTGACCCTCACATCGCAGGCAGCCAATAGATTTGTGGCCTAATCCATCACTTCCCTGCACTGGCTCAACCGTCCTGACTCATTGTTTGCCACGAAGGGGAGGGGAACAACTGTTGACACACACTGAACCCAACTTTATGCACTTTCAAATACATACATGCACCATCTCTCGCACCCACCATGGGCCTCCCCGAGTGAACAACAACACCTCAAGTCAGGGATTGTGATCCTTTCCAGCACCTCTACTGTTTTGCAGTCATTTCAGTATTCAACTGAAGTTCTTCAACATAGTGCAAAGAATTGATCTACTTAAAAAGCAGCACTGAGATCTTTGCCTTTTTGTGCGAACTGTTGTGTCCGAGTTTGTTTTTAAGCTCTTTTTGCCCTTTTTTTTGACTGGTTTCTCTGGAGTTCATGAGGAACAGTCATAAAAAGCCACATTATTATTTTCCATACTGAGAAAAGAAATTATATCAGCCTAAAATGGAGTTTGTGTATGTAATGTAGGCTCAGAGCTTAAGCTGGTCAGGTGTAATGTTTGTTGCTATGAGAGTCTCCTGATCCTTAACCCCCAGACTTCCCTGCATGCCCTCATGTTTGCATTCCACAGCAGCCTATTTTCAAACGCATGGGTTAAATCTGCTCTGTGCAGAAATCCTGTGCTTTATACAGGAATGAGACGGTTCAGCCTCAGAAATATTCAGTGAGCTTAGGTTGCATAAACAATTTCTGACTCTCAGTTACAGTGGAGTTCTGGTATCTCAAGCTGTCTCACAAATGAACTCTGGAAATTGCCTGGACAAGTGGGCCAGGCATTCCCCGCAGTAGGAGATTGTCTGAGTCAGATGCATTAACAAGAACAGGAAAACAGAACAACAAACAGAACTCAGGTGAGGGTTGGCGTCTGGGTTAAACACACAGGAGGCAGGCTGTTTTTGATTACAGCACATCAACACCCACCTCAGCCCTTATCACCAAAAGCTCTTCAATCTTTGCATCTGTTACATCATCAAAAACGCCCACACGCTCGTGAATTCTCCGGATAAATAATCCTGCTGTATATTCACATGGGCTCATTTGGCCACTCTCTGGAGTTATTGGCAGGAAAACCTGGAGCAGTTGACAAAGGACTACAGGAAAGCCAAAGTAGGACAGTTTTTGGCCAAGACATGTCATTGTCCATGTCTGGAACAACTGACATTTGAGTTTTCACATCCCTGCCCTCTGGATAATTCAGTAGAATATTCAGAGTTCAGTGCATGTCTTACAACAGCTTCAGCAAAACACAATGTTCATATTAACTTTGATAACCAGGGTCTCTTTCTTTGCTCTCCAGAAAACTTCCAGACGACCCCAAAGCCGAATGGAGCATCTCTTTGGTCTCCTCTGTAATTGTGAAGCACATTAGAGCCCACTCCGTCAACATGGTAGGATGTTCATACAGTTTCTTGCCATTCTTTGAAAGTATCCTATATTGTTTTGTTTTTACTATATGTTTTGGCATACTGCTAGTTCATTATCCTAGTTCCACTGTGGTCTGGATAATAATCCTGTAAGCCTCATCTCTTTTTGTCCAGTGCAGACTGCATTTTCAGCCTCCCTTAAAAAAACAGGGGAAATGGTCTCTGCTGCAGGATAAAGTTTGGATTTAGTTTCTGAGATTCTTATCAACCCCAGAGCAGTTCTGAGCAATTAGCTACTGGGAATGTGGCAAATTTAGAAACAAGGAATTTTCATCCAGTCTATCTCAACAAGGATAAAACAGTCAAACCACTTGGTGAACAGAAAGTACGGCAGCAATTGTAAAAGAAAACAAGTTCTTTAGGTTGATAATTAAGAAGTACAGCTGAGTTCCTCCGTTCTTTGGCTGCTGATCTCTTTTTTCATCAAAGACGGCAACAAACACACATACTGCCTCCTCCCATCCTCTCAAGCTCAACAGTGAAAGTGCTTCCAGACAATTAGAGAATCATGTCAATCTCACTGCAACATCTGCTCTGTATTTTAAAACAGTGATGTTTACCTACAACCAGATGTGAAAAGTTATTAATTCCCCCCTCTTTTAACAGGATTGTTTCAGTAGGCAAACATTATGCCATTACATTTCATTTAGCTGAGCACTGTCGCACTTTTACTCTGCAACCCAGCCCAATCTAACAGATTCTGGTTTTAGGAGTTTACTCATAATATGTAGTGGTTGGGAGTTTAAACTTATGCTGATGGTAAATACATAGTCATGGTAGAATACGCCTAAGCATAGAACATGCCAAGTCTTTAGTCAAGCACTTTTTCTTTCCCTTTGACCTGATTCTTTTTTTACTTGTTTCCTCCAGTGTGCAAGCATGCACACAGAAAAAGGCTTTTTAAATATCAGTTGTCAGCTGCCAAGCAGCTCCACAGTCAGACACAGAAACCCTTTAACTAACCCTACCAGCATCTGCCCCTCTGTTGTTCAGTTTATTTAATATCACTCTTAGATATCCTGACTCTGGCTCTTCGTCCGTAAAATGAGATATTTTGTTGTTTCAGGTGCTGACCTTCGATGGAAGAGGTGTGAGTGGCCATGCCAACCACATAGCCATCCATAAAGCTGTAAGGTACAGCCTGAACTTTAAGGCTTTGCCATCAGAAAATCGTGAAAATTTAACTTAGAAAGGCCATTTTTAGGGATATGATGTGGCTCACACACATGCACATAGTAACCAGCCTACTCCAAAATCGTAAAAGGATCTCCAGGAAAATGAAGAACATTTAGACTCGCATCAACATCCATCTCTCCAGATACTTCACCACAAGCACACATGCACAGACAAAAACACACACACACACACACACACACACACACCATGTTTTTCAGAATTGGTCTCTTACATAGCTGAGACTGAGAGGTCATCCAAACAGTCCTGGCTCTGCTTCCATAGAGCAGCAGTAAATCCTGTCCCTGAAGTAGTGAGTTGGAAGAGCAGCTCTGGTTTGGTGAGGCCAACAAAGCAAGTTACATCCGACTATTGGTTTAAAAAAAATGTTTTGCTCTGGGAAGTGTATGTTGTTGTCCCCATATTGGACTGTTTTTCCCTCACTGGGCCTATATACTCTAGTTCTGTCAATCCGTGGGCCTAATCTGTTCAAAATATGTCTGCTCTTCAAATCACATGTCATTATTCCCATTAGGATGAAACCCATACGGATTTGAACTTATGCTCCAAATCTCAGCCGTTTGCTTCTGGGTTTTGTTTTCATCCATATTTTTTAAAACTATTGCCTATAGAAATGTAAGCTTGACTGTGCTTGCATTAACACTTGAAGAACTAGATTCCCCTTTTTTTTAAAGTCCTGGAACCATCACCTGATCCAGAGCTGCGCCAAAATGTAATCAGTTATTTCATGACCCATACCATATATAACATATACCATGATACACTATGGAAGTTTGTATACGTCCACCGAGTTTCATGGAAATGTGTTCAGACGTTTTTTTCAACATTTTGTTTACACACAAATAAACTTACAGGGGTGTAAACATGATGTTGTTGTGTGTATATATATATACACGTATTGAGTTTCATGGAAATGCGTTCAGACTTTTTTTTCATCGTCTTGTTTACACACAAACAAACTGACGGGTGAAAACAGGATGTTGTGCTACACTGAAAAGAAACCTTCTTGCTGCTGCACTAAGTTTACAGCGACTGACTTTATATCCATTTGTGTTGAAATCAGTGTAACCAAACTTAAATCACAGTTACATATTATAAGTAAAGCATGACATACAGATGTACAGATGTATAATCTCTGTGACAGTCATGTTTCGTCGTCAATTTCCCTGGTGGAGGTCACTGAGGTAGTCAAACATCTCCGCAGTGGCAAAGCCCCAGGGATTGATGAGATCCAGCCAGAAATGCTAAAGGCTCTGGGTGTTGAGGGGCTGTCATGGTTGACACGCCTATTCAACATCGCGTGGGAGTCGGGTACAGTGCCAAAGGAGTGGCAAACCGGGGTGGTGGTTCCCCTGTTCAAAAAGGGGGACCAGAGAGTGTGTACCAATTATCGGGGTATCACACTTCTCAGCCTCCCTGGTAAAGTCTACTCCAAGGTGCTGGAAAGGAGGGTTCGGCCGATCCTCGAACCTCAGATTGAAGAGGAACAATGCGGTTTTCGCCCCGGACGTGGAACTACGGACCAGCTCTTCACTCTCGCAAGGATCCTGGAGGGGGCCTGGGAGTATGCCCATCCGGTCCACTTGTGTTTTGTGGATCTGGAGAAGGCGTATGACCGGGTCCCCCGGGAGAAACTGTGGGAGGTGCTGCGGGAGTATGGGGTAAGGGGGTCTCTCCTCAGGGCCATCCAATCCCTGTACTCCCAAAGCGAGAGCTGTGTTCGGGTCCTCGGCAGCCAGTCAGTTTCGTTCTCAGTGGGTGCTGGTCTCCGCCAGGGCTGCGCCTTGTCACCAATCCTGTTTGTGATATACATGGACAGGATATCGAGGCGTAGCCGTGGTGGGGAGGGGTTGCAGTTCGGTGGTCTGAGGATCTCGTCACTGCTTTTTGCGGATGATGTGGTCCTCATTGGATCATCGGCTTGTGACCTTCAGCACTCACTGGATCGGCTGGCGGCCGAGTGTGAAGCGGCTGGGATGAGGATCAGCACCACTAAATCTGAGGCCATGACTCTTAGCAGGAAACCGATGGATTGCTTACTCCGGGTAGGAAATGAGTCCTTAGCCCAAGTGAAGGAGTTCAAGTACCTCGGGGTCTTGTTCGCGAGTGAGGGTACTATGGAGCGTGAGATTGGCCGGAGAATCGGAGCAGCGGGGGCGGTATTGCGTTCGCTTTACCGCACCGTTGTAACGAAAAGAGAGCTGAGCCGCAAGGCAAAGCTCTCGATCTACCGGTCGATCTTCGTTCCTATCCTCACCTATGGTCATGAGGGCTGGGTGATGACCGAAAGGACGAGATCGCGGGTACAAGCGGCCGAGATGAGTTTTCTCAGAAGGGTGGCTGGCGTCTCCCTTAGAGATAGGGTGAGAAGCTCAGTCATCCGTGAGGGACTCGGATTAGAGCCGCTGCTCCTTTACTTAGAAAGGAGTCAGCTGAGGTGGTTCGGGCATCTGGTAAGGATGCCCACTGGGCGCCTCCCTTGGGAGGTGTTTCAGGCACGTCCAGTGGGGAGGAGACCTCGGGGAAGACCCAGGACTAGGTGGAGAGATTATATCTCAACACTGGCCTGGGAACGCCTCGGGATCCCCCCGTCAGAGCTGGTCAATGTGGCCCGGAAAAGGGAAGTCTGGGGCCCCCTGCTTGAGCTGCTCCCCCCGCGACCCGACCCCGGATAAGCGGATGAAGATGAGATGAGAGATGAGTCATGTTTGCATACTGGACATTTTCATTGTGTAATATTTTGTTTTTTACTCCTCCTACAGCCACCTTGCTTTCACTGGACAAGTACCCGATGGTATGTTTGACATAAAGAAAACTTTAAAGAAGTTTATATTTTCAAAATCTGTGAGCACAGTGTCACAGATTGAATTCACTGGTCACTCTTGTATTGTTGCTACTTCAAATATGAAGGGCAACGATAAGGAGTACATGTGCTTATAATTGTATTTATATCTCAACTTTAAGGGAAGAGCTTAAATCAAATATACAGAGCTGTCTCACAGCTAGACGAGACAGGAAGAAGAAGCATTACCTCGCCAGTCTGCATTTTTCACATTGAGAATTCTGGAAAGGACTGTGAACACACTGGGCATTTTGTTAATGTACAGCGCCCTCTTCTGATCAAAGTGGTTTCTTGGGTCTTGTGTCTTTTAAATAGTTTGATCTGCTGGTGGCAGCAAAAGGCCAGTTGGATCCTAGAAAAAAACAGTTGTATAGCAAATGTTTCTTTTACAAGTGTGTGCCTGAAATCTAAATATAATGTCAATCCAAATGTACATGATTTTTACTTTCAGTTGCCTTGTCTCATGATGACTCCCATGGGGATTTTTTTAAAACAGAATGTGAAAGGGAAAGTAGGACAGTGAGGGGGTTACATGTTACAATAGGAAGACTACTTTGCTTGTAAGGAAAAACATTCAGTTTTACAGAGCTTGCAGAGACCATGATAAGAAACAAGCATCCCATGTAGTTAATTATACATGGGAATCTAAAATGTTCCACCAGGCTGATGAATGGCTTCGTCGTCCTAGCAACAGCAAACACACACTTTATTCAGGACAAACATACTTCGTTCTTCCTTGAACCCTGTCCCTGCAGTGAGCCATCTTGAAAACACGCACACAGGTTATACATTACCAGACAGCATCTAACCTGCCGGACTGGTCTCCCTGTGGCCTATGGAGGAGGCAGGAGAGAACTAGGCTCAACGTCACTGGAATAAGCCTCCTCACCTTGCAGAACAGAGAGACTCCCTGAGGATTACCAGCAGCTTGAAGCTTCTCCTGCTCCACAAACTGACAAATGTTACAGTCGAAGATGCCATTACAATATTTGCAGTCTGTGCTTGCTAATAGAATCAGATAGTTTTACACTTAACTCCCGTCAATTAGTTCTTACAACCCATAACACAAAGGGCAGCTTGAGTTTGCTACTTTGAGCATGTCCTGATTAACTGCCTGCTGCTCCTGTGAATGTTAAACAACATTAGCAGCTAACTGGGTCTCTGTCTCCTCTCCCAGACTGCTGTTTGCTCTCCCTGGTGACTGTCGGCCTTCTCAGGAAGTATATCTCCTTCCTGGAGCTCCCCCTCAGCTGGCTGCTCTCTTCATGTCTCTGCTGTGTTATAGGCTCACAGGGCTACAGGAAAGCCAAAGTAAGACTGTTTGCTGGCCAAGACCTGTAACTGTAGAGTCGTAGAGGGCAAACATCATTTAAACACGTTCAATATTTGTGCGGAAAAAGCCAGAGTGGAGATGAAGTTAGTAAAAAGAGACACTTCACTGAAGTGGGGAGTGAGTTTAAATTGTTTTATTAAGCTTATAGTACATAAAGAAATGAATACCTTTAGAGTAGATTTAAACTGTATCAATCAAAACATATGAATCAGCTAAAACACGATAAGCTTCAGGTAAAATAAAGTGACATTAAAAACTGTTTCCAGTGTTCAATGCATGTTTTAAATGTCACCATCATCTAGAACAGAAAATTATAATCTCTCTTTTTCTTGTCAGGCTGCAATGATCTGTCATCGCACTCAACTCCTGTGGTTTCGGCATCTCTACGTTGCCTTCTCGCGCTACATGTTCATAAACACATTCCAGATGATCCCACAAGGACCAAAGAACCTGAAGATCTATTGAAAGTTTGTTCTATCCTGATTGTTACACTAGCCGTGAATTTACTAGCTTGTTTACACATCTGATGAGCTGTTTGGCTTACAGTGAATAAAGATGTATTGTTTATGGCTAAAGTAGCCCAAACATTTTCACAAGGCGTCCACAAAAGAAGGTGACAGACGTTTTTTAAATGGCAACAATAGAAATGTCTGTTGCGTTGTTGCTATAGAAAGGTTTTTCAGTCATTACACTGTATATAAACACTATGCTGCGAAACAGGGTCCAAAATACTGTACAGTATCTTGTGTACTACTGATTAAAAACATTTGATTTTTGTATCTTATCCTGTTATTTTCTTTCCATCCACTATGTCCGGTGCAGGTCTAGACATGTCCCTGATGCTCTTGTGAGCTTCCATGCTTTCCTCCCACTTCTCCCCACAAAATTTCTCCACTGTGGAACTTTGCACTGTACCTGGATCCAGACAGTGTGGAGCAATGCCTGGGAAGAAAAAACAACAGCAACAAAAGGCCATTAATTTGTTTGCATATAAACAATACAGTCCACAGTCTGCAGCACATTTCAGCATACTCTCTTTTCCTGAGGTCACTGTTAGTTTTCAAGTCCCATTGTAAACATTTCTCTTTATATAAGTAAAAGCCACGGAAGTGGGGCATTAGAGAGCAGACAGGTCAGCTTGGAGTAAACACGACATGAGGATGTTGAAATAAGTTTACACCACATGTGACAACGTGTCAGGGTCGTACCATATCCATCTGGGTTGGAGCGAGGTACGAAGAAACTTTGAACTCCACAGATTTTACAGAAGGTGTGTTGGCCAATATGAGTGCCAAATGTGTATGTCGTCAGACAATCCAACCCCTGGAAAAAAAATTTGAAAAATAACATTATTTGCTTAAAATGTTTGAGAGAGTTTAAAACTATAATGGAAAGCATTGTTTCCTACCTGTAGGAGTTTGAATTGATTTTCTGCAACAATGAAATGATGGTTTTGTTTCTTTGTGCAAATGCTACAACTGTAAAAGTAACATACATCAGTTTAAAATGAGAGAAAAATTGGTCAAGCAACAACACGTTGGAAATCTCTTTACTATCATTACTTAAATATTTATTCTGGGCCAGAATAACAATTGTGGCAGCGGACTACCCATTGATTATAGATTCAATATAGTCTTGATGTATTTTTATATGATTATGAAACATTGAAATTAAATCAACTAAACGTACTTGCAATCGAAAACATGGAGGTCTGGAGAATTCCAGACTTCAAATCGAACAGCTCCGCAGTGGCAGCCACCTGTATGTTTTACAAGATCCATTCTGTGGGTGTAAAGAAAAGGTCAAAACCATTGTGTTTAATACATATGTTTGTGTTGTTGTATTATGGGATGGTCAGCCTGAATTCAGTTACTTTGCTGTCAACTGAAATGTATTTACCCGGCTCCTCCTTGGAGAAATTAGTGTGACGTGTTTGTTGTGTAACCTGCTGACGTGGGACTAGGCGTTCCAACCTAACAACCACCCTGCTGAGGAAAACATAATGGCCCTTATCAAAGTCCATCACTGATAACAGTCACATTTACATGAAGAGCCTCCTGCTCGCAAACAGCTTTGACCCAATCAGGCTGCTGATATAGTCACTAAATATGTCAATTCAATGAAAAAGTACGTACCTTTATGCTGACAAAGCGTCGAGTTTGCTGTTCCAAGCCGAGATAACTTTAAATGTGTGTGCTAACAGGGTCGGCTTCCACAGTTCTCGGCTGAGCCTATTGCTTGAAAAGTTGTTTTTCCTGGAACACTTGGAGGCAGCACATAATAGTTCCAAGGAGAGGGGGTAGGGCAGACTACAGCAGGTTTCGCACAAACACATTCGTCAGAGCTTGAACAAGTTCAGCCACACACCCAGCAGCTCGGGTGAAAGGCCCTGGGCGGCTCATCACGAGTTGGGTATCATATGACAGCGTGTTGGAAGGGTGGAAAGGGAATGTTTGACCCAATTGCATACATTATTACTCTCCTGGCTGTATCATATCTGTGACCCAAAAATAGGAACCCACTAGGCCACAGACACCAGTATGTGAGCTTTAATTTAGATTACAGTGCCACATATGTCTTTAATATAGGTGGAAGATAAACATGGAAAAAACAGTGGTCAGCACTTGAAACTGCCAGGAATGAAGTAAGGCAGCAGCTGCCACTATCTTACTGGACTACATTTGTGCTATGTTGGTTCCCACAATATAGAGACTATTGTGCCAAATATCGATGCTCAGATATGTATAATCAGTCTATGGAACAAAAAACCCCACATCAAATGAAAATCTTTGTCTGACTGACTTTAAAGGTAAAATGTATGGTTAATCAAAGCATTCTTCAGTCAGTGTTTACCACGTGAGGATTTTCCAGTCAAACCTGTTGCATTGCCGTCACGCTGTGCACAGTTGGACCCTTGAAGCATTTTCCAGTAACATCGACAATAAAAGAACTTGAATAGTTCACCTTGCACTCCCACCTACTTTTCTGAATGGTTGTAAATAAATCTGCAGCTGTAGCATTACATCATAATCTGCACTGTCAGAGTCATTCGGGTTCAGCCATAAAAATACGCCAATAAGGCTTTAAATAATCTTATCATGTCCTGTAAGGAAACAAGGAGCGTTGAGAGGCCATCCACAGCTTTTACACTGCAGTTATAGTTACACGTGAACTTTTCAAATCGATACTAGCTACATGGGGAGGCCTCTTTAAAAGAACAGTACAAGACTAAAATCTACAAAATGTTGTCTATCAGGGTGTAAAGTATCCCGTAGGCTAACACTCCTAAATTCATGACTAATGCAGTTTATGGTCATGAGACTAAAGCTGTGCTTGCCAGATAAACAGCATCAGATAATTCCCCTTATGAAATACATAATTTGCTGTGGTGTTCAGATTGGCAGTAGATCAAGAACATATGCTTTATTTAGATGGTCTGTGCAATGGGAAACCTGGCGTTTGCAAGCACATGAAGTAAAGTGGGCATGGGGAGGCCAGCTAGCAGAGTGATCTTCTTGTTTGGCCCAGATACTCCAGCCTGTTGTCACAACAGCTGGTAGCTACTTTACCAAACAGGTTTCCATCTGTTGACAGGCACGTTTCATGGAGATCGACAGTCTTCTTGCCTGCACTATCCCTCTTTAGTGTCACAATTAATAAGTGCCTGATAAGTTCTTAATAAAACAATGGCTTCTTTTTTTGTGTGTTTATTTTATAGGGTTGGGACATTTATTGAACAAACTACACGTGTGTATAATACACTAGCCACACTGTCCTAGCATGCTGTTATACAAGGTTCTTGTGTGTATTTAGGTGATCATGAATGGGTCTGTGTTCCTATCAGAATCCTACAGTCGTGACCACTAGCAGGCGGTACGTTATGTCACATAGCAACCAATCACAGGTCAGACAAACAGTCTTGCCATCCAATCACATGTCCGGGCAAAGTCCCTGTTGCTGGGCTTCTAGAACATTCTCTAGCCGGAGTGTGGCGAGATGTTACTCCGCCGCGGGGGATACATCAAAATATCGCTATAAAACCCTTGCTGTCGAAATAGACATTCCCTTGTATAACCTTTATGCATTATTATGTATAAACTATATCGTTCAAATCAGTTGTATGTGTTCAAATAACACGCTGCGGAGCAATGGGGACTATTTTGGCTGCGGATGGATATCATTGAGTGACGTACACAGCCTCCCCTATATATGTGACGTTGCAGTAAACTGCGGCAGATCCAGACCAGGAAGCACACAAGACAGACATCTTCTTCGCCTGAAAATATAAACTACGTTGCGAACGTAAGTAGACATTTATATTTGTTCATGAACTGTTGTTATACATACACGTTAACAGTAGTGCCGTAGACTGTTTAGTGACTTGTGTGGTTTTAAAGTTTCCCTTAGACAAGCGTCAACGGTTTCAAAATGTTGAATCCCCATTCAAATCAGTTCGTTTAGGGACAATACCTCAACGTGCTGTTAACGAATATCACTGTTTGTACGATTATCGTCGAATTCGTCGAAGCTACACCACCTAAGGGAAACGCTAATGCTATCTACAGCAGTGACTCGACTCTTCCAGTATCGTCCATTAGCGGGTGACGTTAGCTGAACAAAAGGAGAGTCAGTAAGATCTCAAAATGGCGCTGGGGCCGTAATGGCGGCCGCGCTGCCGCTGGTCGGGTACTGTAAACCCTATTTGTAAATCGACATTTTCAACTGAGTGTTATTACGTGGCTCATATATTAACTTAAATATGTTCCTGTCCATTTAACATTTCACACGAAGATATTGCTGCTCTTTGTCGAGACACAGGATATTCATTCACTTAAAGAGACAACTGTATCGCTGTAGTTTACCACGTCTAATGTTAAATAAGATGTTAAGTAATTTTCTAACCCTGACCCCCCCCCCTTTTCAATTCTACATAGGTTAAACCATGCAGATCTTTGTCAAGACCCTCACGGGCAAGACCATCACCCTTGAGGTCGAGCCTAGTGACACAATTGAAAATGTTAAGGCCAAGATCCAGGACAAGGAAGGCATTCCCCCAGATCAGCAGAGGCTGATCTTTGCCGGCAAGCAGCTGGAAGATGGCCGCACCCTCTCCGACTACAACATCCAGAAGGAGTCCACCCTCCATCTTGTCCTCCGTCTGAGGGGAGGTATGCAGATCTTCGTCAAGACCCTCACTGGCAAGACCATCACCCTGGAGGTCGAGCCCAGCGACACCATTGAAAATGTCAAGGCCAAGATCCAGGACAAGGAAGGCATTCCCCCAGATCAGCAGAGGCTGATCTTTGCCGGCAAGCAGCTGGAAGATGGCCGCACCCTCTCCGACTACAACATCCAGAAGGAGTCCACCCTCCATCTTGTCCTCCGTCTGAGGGGAGGTATGCAGATCTTCGTCAAGACCCTCACTGGCAAGACCATCACCCTGGAGGTCGAGCCCAGCGACACCATTGAAAATGTCAAGGCCAAGATCCAGGACAAGGAAGGCATTCCCCCAGATCAGCAGAGGCTGATCTTTGCCGGCAAGCAGCTGGAAGATGGCCGCACCCTCTCCGACTACAACATCCAGAAGGAGTCCACCCTCCATCTTGTCCTCCGTCTGAGGGGAGGTATGCAGATCTTCGTCAAGACCCTCACTGGCAAGACCATCACCCTGGAGGTCGAGCCCAGCGACACCATTGAAAATGTCAAGGCCAAGATCCAGGACAAGGAAGGCATTCCCCCAGATCAGCAGAGGCTGATCTTTGCCGGCAAGCAGCTGGAAGATGGCCGCACCCTCTCCGACTACAACATCCAGAAGGAGTCCACCCTCCATCTTGTCCTCCGTCTGAGGGGAGGTATGCAGATCTTCGTCAAGACCCTCACTGGCAAGACCATCACCCTGGAGGTCGAGCCCAGCGACACCATTGAAAATGTCAAGGCCAAGATCCAGGACAAGGAAGGCATTCCCCCAGATCAGCAGAGGCTGATCTTTGCCGGCAAGCAGCTGGAAGATGGCCGCACCCTCTCCGACTACAACATCCAGAAGGAGTCCACCCTCCATCTTGTCCTCCGTCTGAGGGGAGGTATGCAGATCTTCGTCAAGACCCTCACTGGCAAGACCATCACCCTGGAGGTCGAGCCCAGCGACACCATTGAAAATGTCAAGGCCAAGATCCAGGACAAGGAAGGCATTCCCCCAGATCAGCAGAGGCTGATCTTTGCCGGCAAGCAGCTGGAAGATGGCCGCACCCTCTCCGACTACAACATCCAGAAGGAGTCCACCCTCCATCTTGTCCTCCGTCTGAGGGGAGGTATGCAGATCTTCGTCAAGACCCTCACTGGCAAGACCATCACCCTGGAGGTCGAGCCCAGCGACACCATTGAAAATGTCAAGGCCAAGATCCAGGACAAGGAAGGCATTCCCCCAGATCAGCAGAGGCTGATCTTTGCCGGCAAGCAGCTGGAAGATGGCCGCACCCTCTCCGACTACAACATCCAGAAGGAGTCCACCCTCCATCTTGTCCTCCGTCTGAGGGGAGGTATGCAGATCTTCGTCAAGACCCTCACTGGCAAGACCATCACCCTGGAGGTCGAGCCCAGCGACACCATTGAAAATGTCAAGGCCAAGATCCAGGACAAGGAAGGCATCCCCCCAGATCAGCAGAGGCTGATCTTTGCCGGCAAGCAGCTGGAAGATGGCCGCACCCTCTCCGACTACAACATCCAGAAGGAGTCCACCCTCCATCTTGTCCTCCGTCTGAGGGGAGGTATGCAGATCTTCGTCAAGACCCTCACTGGCAAGACCATCACCCTGGAGGTCGAGCCCAGCGACACCATTGAAAATGTCAAGGCCAAGATCCAGGACAAGGAAGGCATTCCCCCAGATCAGCAGAGGCTGATCTTTGCCGGCAAGCAGCTGGAAGATGGCCGCACCCTCTCCGACTACAACATCCAGAAGGAGTCCACCCTCCATCTTGTCCTGCGTCTGAGGGGCGGGCAGTAAACTGCAGCATAATTCCATGTTATTCACTATTGTTCTCGCCATATTTGTTCAAATATGACATGCTGTTAAAGTTATTTCACATTTTAACCTTTACATGACCAAAATGACAATTAATAAAGGGTTAAGCTTAACTTTTTGTGTTTATCTTTCTTGATGCGAATCTTATTTTTAAATTGATGGTAATTCCAACACAATATTAAGGAACAAGTAATGGCAATGTTGACATCATAAGCTTATATGTTAAAAATGTATTTTAAACTTTTCTTAGTCATTGGAGCTTTTGTGACGCTAATGTAAAGCAGCCCTTAATTTCTAATCTTGTCAAACAAACTAAAGGCCTACAATGGCAATATTATTGCAGGACATGTTCCTGCTTAGTATTGGAAATCTATTAAGTTGTGTTTTCTCTGGTCAATTCAAAAGACCAGATGTAACTATAACATTAAATTAACTTATTTTCATTAACCAATATAGCTTTCATATAAAGCTGCATAAAGTACATAGTCCAAATAACTAATTGCTGGCCTAAGGCAGTAGATGCATATATGTGCTGCATATATGTATTTTAAATATATATGACTAGAAGTAAGCAGACTTCTTCTAGACCCATAATGTACATTACATAATACATAATGTATGTAACACTATTTATTACATTGAATCATCCAGAGATATTCTACAAGCCTGTTCATAAAGCAATGCTGCTGTAAGCGGGTGCAGAGGGTTGACAAGTCGTGTGCAGAACAGCCGAAATGGTTGAGGACATTTTTTACATTAGGGTGTGGCGCCATCTAGTGTTGAGCACGAGGTGTAGTCTCGTAAGCGTTTTTATCCAGAGGGAGAACATTTTGTATCATTAGAAAAGACAAAGAGTCCATGTTCATATCGCACTTCTGTACAAGCACTGTACTGCAGTGGTTATGTCCTGCTGGCAGCCAGAAGGGAACATGATGTCCTTCCAAGTAAGCCGAGGTAGTCATTAAGGTAATATGCTTTATTCAAAGCAAAAAAACATTATACATCCATAAATGTAAATAAGCTATGGAATGTAAATAACTAGATACATGTAATTACATCAGAGTGAAATATACTTTTTCTCCAATAACATTTATTTGACAATTATAGTTTCTTCTTAGATAAAGCTTTTGCATACAAACCTGTGATAGCTAAATATACAGTAAATATACACAATTAAAGATTAAACAAGTTGTTCCCATCCTTATTGGCCTGTGATCCTTAACAAAAAGTGTTCTTGTTATTTTACAGCTGTCTGAATTAACAATTCCACCAAAGATATATTTCCTCTGCAAATCTCTAAAATATATACTTTTTAACAACTGGTTTTAGGCCCCGAAGATTAGAAAACAGAAAACATATTTGTGCAGCAAAACTTAGTCTTCCTTTTTCCCCCACACCATTATTTATCTCATGACCCAATCATATGTATTATGTGAACTTATGTAAGATGCCCTACCCCTAGATTGAGAACCACTGGACTTAGCTGTAAAACTGAATAAATCAGTTGATGCTAGTATCACTTCCAATGGTCCATTGTTTCTTATGCACTGATGCATCACTGTTAACACTCTAATTACATCATATATGATTATATAAAAGTCACAATGGCTATTTTTCTTTTATTGTTAATTTTTCATGAACATTAGGCTGATAATGCATCTGCATTTTTTTATTTAAGTTAGATTTTTAATGTCATAAAAGATCCTTGTTGCTTTTTAACCCAACTGATGTGAAGTTACTTGAAAGGCGAAGTCTAGGGACAGCACTGTAGGAATGTCATGTGGATTATAGAGCACACCAGGGTTGTGCTGTGGTATTTACCATCTATTCCAAAAATAAACTGGCTCAAAGCTGTTATGTGGATCATCTGGTGTCATCTGTTTATTCTGCCGACGACATTTATCTCATAGTCTCATAGAACTACTGACTCTACAATCTGCTGTTAATTTGTGCACAAAGATCAGGAAAGGGTAAGAGGAAGAATTCGTGAAAAACACTCATTAAATTATGAAAATAAACTGTTTCATATACTTTTCAGAGACTGGTTGTACTCTAAAAAACAATAATATAAATTAGCTACTTGACTCGTTCAGCCAGTTCCTCTGAAACTATTTTTTTAAACAAAGTAATTAATCAGTTGTAAGTTGTAACTAGTCCCACCAGTCTTGTTGTAAACTAACAGATTAACTGTGTGGTTTTGTTGTTTTTATTTATCATGTCTTACTCAATATGGGAGTGTGTATTATTTCTATGGACTTCCTGGTTGATACAATTAGAAGAAGAAGAATTATTTGATGAACACTTCACTGGATGGCAGACTGATTTCCTAAGATCTCCACATGACTCCTTCACATGTGACTCATGATGGTCACATGACTGCCGGTTAGTCATGCAGGTGTAGACAGAAACTACTGTGAGCAGACTGAGCACTGAGTTTTAGTCATTCAGTATTTATCTATGTGCTTAAATTCAGTTTCCAAAGTCATTATCCTGTTCACCGTCCTTTCACATTCATATTCACTTCTCATACTTTATAATTTTAGTATACTGCACAAAAATCGAATTGTCCGTGGACATTGCACTGATGTCAGCGTTGCTTTTCTTTCTTGCTTTTACGTTTTGACAAGCTCCATGTGCCTTAGAATTGCCTTCGGGCAACAAATAAAGTTGTTTTGAATTGAATTGTACTGAATTCTGGTGTGTCTAGTTTCCTGTCTATAATTTCACAAAATGTGCCACATATAAGACAACTAAACTCCTTGTATGACAGAGTAGACTATATGAGAATACATGGTGGCACTGGTTGTCAACAAAACATTATAAAGAGGGTGTATAGATGGATAAGGAGGGCCAGCTCGGTTCTGGGATGCCTCCATGACCCAGTACAGCCATCTCTGCTCCCAGTAGAACTTCACACACCCATTATGGAATGCACTTTAACTCTGGTTTAACTCTCCTAACTGTGCAATATTCATTCTGTCTGTGCAATACAATGGTTCATGTACAATCCATTCACTGTTTCTCACACTGCACATACTTTTCTTGTTTTTACACTATATATATTAGTTTAAATTCCAATCATATTTTTTTTATATTTCCTTACACTTTAGTACTATTATCCTTACTCTTAGGTATGGCATGTTAATTATTATTACTTACTGATGGCTATGTTTGTCTCTTGCTGCTGTAATATTGCAAATTTGAAGATAATTGTTATCTTAAAAAGGAGAAAAAAGACGACAAGGCGGCACTATTTTGAGTCGCGGATGGACACAGGTTGATGACGTGTCTCCTGTATAAAGGGTTCCTGTCCCCCAGGCAACTGCATTCTTGGGAGCTGTTGTGACTGAGAGCGGCAGACGACACCGAAAGGGACTGTAAGTGTAACCATCGACCTCTGAACATGTCAATCCTATATATTAATATTAATTTCTTATTAGCAGTGACATCTTAGTTGAATTGTTCTTTTACCAGAGTCTGTGGTCTGTGTAGCAGCTTAACCGAAACTAACGCCTCTCAAACAAACAACTACGTCATCTTTGTTTTACGGTTCATGTAATTCATCCTAAACTTGCGTAAGCACTTGAGAGACACGTAGGAGTAGTTACAGGTTAACAACGGGACGTTTTCGAGCTGTGTCCTCCATTAGCGGGTAACGTTAACCGAACAAACGACAGCAAACAACAATAGCTTATTTTAAAATGGCGCTGGTGCTCGAATCACCGGTTTCCTCCCAGTATGTTCATGTCGCACAGGAGCTCTCAGCTAACTGTCACTGCTCATAACAGCAGGCTGTATGTGTAAAACGTGTATAACGTTTTATATGATTCAAAAATTGTTATACAGCTCTTGTCACAAATCCTGTAAAGGGATATTTAATAAACTGTAGATGTAAGATCGATTTAAAATGGTTGAGGCTGTGTTCCATGGCAGTTAGGTCAAATATTTATGACACCATTTGGTTGTCCTGTCAAACATACAATGTGTTTTCATTCCTGTGTTTGCTGTTGTATTAAAAGGCCTTAAATAGTGTCTTTATATTTTCTCAGGTGCAAACATGCAGATCTTTGTGAAGACCCTCACTGGCAAGACCATCACCCTCGAGGTCGAGCCTAGTGACACAATTGAAAATGTCAAGGCCAAGATCCAGGACAAGGAAGGCATTCCCCCAGATCAGCAGAGGCTGATCTTTGCCGGCAAGCAGCTGGAAGATGGCCGCACCCTCTCTGACTACAACATCCAGAAGGAGTCCACCCTCCATCTTGTCCTCCGTCTGAGGGGAGGTATGCAGATCTTCGTCAAGACCCTCACTGGCAAGACCATCACCCTGGAGGTCGAGCCCAGCGACACCATTGAAAATGTCAAGGCCAAGATCCAGGACAAGGAAGGCATTCCCCCAGATCAGCAGAGGCTGATCTTTGCCGGCAAGCAGCTGGAAGATGGCCGCACCCTCTCCGACTACAACATCCAGAAAGAGTCCACCCTCCATCTTGTCCTCCGTCTGAGGGGAGGTATGCAGATCTTCGTCAAGACCCTCACTGGCAAGACCATCACCCTGGAGGTCGAGCCCAGCGACACCATTGAAAATGTCAAGGCCAAGATCCAAGACAAGGAAGGCATTCCCCCAGATCAGCAGAGGCTGATCTTTGCCGGCAAGCAGCTGGAAGATGGCCGCACCCTCTCCGACTACAACATCCAGAAGGAGTCCACCCTCCATCTGGTCCTCCGTCTGAGGGGAGGTATGCAGACCATCACCCTGGAGGTTGAGCCCAGTGACACCATTTAAAATGTTAAGGCCAAGATCCAGGACAAGGAAGGCATTCCCGAAGATGGTCACACCCTCTCCGACTACAACATCCAGAAGGAGTCCACCCTCCATCTTGTCCTCCGTCTGAGGGGAGGTCAATAAATGTCCCTAGATATTACATGATTAACATGACAACCTGATCAAATAAAAGATGAGATTGAATTACATTGTGTTTTTTTTTTATCTTGTACATTCAGGCATCTGCACACTGACACTTTAGCTATCAAACATAAACCAGCACTAAAAACAAATTTACAGTTATGTTTGAAATTTCTCTCTATTTGTTTCTGAAGCATCATTTATTTCTTACACAATAAACAAGCAATCCAAGATTTTACAATAAACTGAATAATGCCAGTTGCTAATTTATGAACATTAAGTGGATGTGACTGCATCCTACAGGCTAGTTCAAGAGATAAAGTAATATAGTGTAGGATAAGGTCAGGTGTGTTTTGTCTTAATAATTTATTTTTAATTTGTTCATAGCAGCAGAAAGTTAAGGAATCTGGATCCTTTATATTTGTAAAATCAGGAGCAAGAACTGTCTTAACAAGTCCTGTTACTGGTTTTAATCACTATAATCAGAGACTGCAATGAAGTGTGGAACCACTAGAGGTCACCCTCCATAAAGCTACAGGTTCTGTTATTCCTGTACCATTGCACAGATACTGAATGCTGTCTTAACGGGAGTGCCCTCTCATTGCCTGATCTGCACTGAAATCCCAGTTTCTCATACGTGGAAACAACACCAAGCCTGACCTACAATTTTTGCACACGCATAGAACAAGATGGGTTTATGGTCGGCTATGGATTAGTCTCATGACTTTCAAACAGCTCCCCTTCAAAACTGGTATTCTGGTTATTCATGATGAAACTGATGATGATTTTACATTTAAAGGGCTGTTGAGTCAGTAGTTCAATACACTAAGAGTACAGTGAAGGCGGTTTGAAAAACAAAGCCATGTAGAGTTTATTTATCACTTAACTTCACACAATCTACAGTCACTATAACAAACTAAGTCAATTCAATATTTGGTATGACCCCTTTTTACAAACAGCACCAGTTCCGTACAATTGCAGTTTTGCAAGGCACTTGGTAGCTCATTAGAGAACTATCAGTTGACCAGTAGTACCAGTTTTATGGATTAAGTCTTCATAAAAAAAGCATGAGTACATAAAACAACAACAGAAAAGCACCCAGGAGAGCATATATCTCCTACAAGGCCAAACAGTCCCTTTAAATTACATCAAGCTGCTCCAAATATCAGGCACCTACATGTATTACCTAAATGTGTTCTATTTATTTCATTATGATCCAAAAATTATTCTGGATCTTCACAAAATAAAAATGAAACTGTCACTTGAGCTTACAGTTTGTGACAATATTGGCGAATGCCTCCCGATCACTGTCTGTCCACCATGATCATAGCACCACAGTACAACACAGAGACAAACTAATGTGCTGGTGGACATGTCCCTCTCAACTACCCACCTTGTAGTCTACAAACATTTTGTGTTTCCCCAGTGACCGATTCCTGCAGTAACAATATTAGAGTAGTAGGACATGTGTTTATGTTATAATTAGAGCCACTATACAATAGAAATACAGCAGAGAGATTTATCATTAAACCTGATACGTCACAAAATTTTGTGAGATTTACATGTTCCTCAAGTGACATGTAACGTAATTATTGACGTGTGACGTGTGCACTGTGCTGATCCCTCTGCCCCTCTCTCACTTGGTGTGTCTGCAGCCTGACAAGTGAAAGGGCTGCATATATCAGCTGGAGCCTGGGAGCCTGGGTCAGTGTGTGCAGGCGGTGCAGGGGGGAAGGAATGGCAGGCTGGGGTCTCTTCTTCGTCTCTCTGCTCAACTACAAGACAGAGAAATATGTCATCGCAGAGAACAGGAAGATTGGAATATTGTTTCGTCTCTATCAGCTGGCCGTACTGGGATACATAATAGGGTGAGGAGCAATATGCATGTCCTGGCTTTTTACTAACATGGATGGCATTAAGTAACCTTTTACAGAGTGATTCACAAGTTAAAAATAGTTGAGCTGGTCAAAAAAGTTTTTGGGGATTTTAAAGAGGCAGCGTCACTTTGTTTTCAGATCTGGAAAAGGGTTTTCTCTTTTGAAATTAGGTAGGATTGTGTTGGTAAATTATCTAATGTGTCAAACCACTATGGACGGAGTGGGTTGTGTTACCTCACCGTTCACTGTGTTATGTCACATGCATGTAAGAGACATGATTGAAAAGCAGGTGACAGGTGATTACAGCGATAAACACCAATCTATGACACAGTTATCTTACCAATATGTTAAATAAATTTTTCAAATTGAATGATTATTTATAGTGTAAAATCTGATCTCAGTATTAAATTTGACTTTGACTTTGTTAAACCTAATGATTCTGCATGGTAAATTTCACATCAACAAATATAGAACAGCAAACATAAACCTGATTTCGCTGAATTTTTTTAATGTGAATTCAAATAATATAGCAAGACTTCATAGACACAAAACTAGTAACAGAACTGTCCAAATTTACAATGACATGCTAAACAAACAATAAGAAACAGCCCCCCCCTTTTTTTCTTTTCTTTCTCTCTCTTATATGTATGTCAAACATCATATTTTTCATTTTATGTGTTGAGCACATATCTGCAATGTTTGTACAACATTATACAATTCTTCTTCTTTGAATAAAGGGCTGAGCAGGTGACAGGTACAATTCATTCTATCAACTGGGTTGAGCTCACTGGTTTAGAGGGAGAAGTCGTGCTGAGTGTACGGGTAGAGGCAGCAGTGTGTCTGCTGCAGGCTGGTTGTGAAAATCACAGGCATGTGCTGCAGCTCATGTTCACATGCACTGGTTTTCATTTCTGTCTCCCTCCTGAGACCTTTGGTGGTTTTAATTCTACTCATTTGCTGCTGCTGTCCCGCCCTGTGTGTGAGCATTACAAACTGGTTCCAACATTATTGTTGTGAAGCAGTGGTAGATCAAGGATTCTTGCAGGACCCACAATTTACACAATTATATGTCAAACATCCATAAACAATTACGTATTCAGTAAGTTGTATACATTTAGGTCTGTCCTTGTTTACTGTTAGCTCTATAGCTTTGAGTAAAGGCCCAAATCAGTAAATATACTTTGAAAATGTTATGTAATTTATATGTTTATTTTTGGTATATACTAGAAGAATAGTATAACATGTCCTGTTATAAAATAATTATAGTTCCAGCAGTGCTGTATCGAATATCCTGCCATGTAGTCTATGATACCCATTAGCATTACTCATGCTGGTGAACACACTTACAGACAGTGTGTGGTGTCAGCCCAGATTACATGCTGCTCATATTTTGATATCGCATATGTTTCATTGACATTAAACAAAACAATGTCCACAAACATAATAATTGATTTTGGATGTATTCTGCACGTATGACATTATGCAGTCTAAAGTTTCCATGTAAACCTCAGGTGGGTGTTTGTGGTGAGGAAGGGCTACCAGGAGAGAGAGGAGGCCATCCAGACGTCAGTCATCACCAAGCTCAAAGGTGTCACACTGACCAACAGTTCAGAATCTGGGCTCCACCTCTGGAGCGCTGAGGATTACGTCATACCCCCAAATGTGAGTATCAGCATCTTAACTTTCAGTCTATCTATATGCATCTTCCACATAAACATAAAAACAAAACCAAGCCATGAGTTTAAAAAAGGCCATCCCAGCTCTCAGGGTGTGTATTGATGTCAGAGCGTTCCCTAATTACGCTCCTGTCGAGAGAGATTATGAGAACATTGAGTGTCAGCATTACCCTCAGCACCCAACTAAACAGATTTAACAATATTGAACTTCGTGGGAGTGTAATTAGTTTAACCTTTTGATTGTCGAACTCATTGTCTTGACCTGAATTGTCCTTTTTTAGGGCGAGCAGGTGTTCTTCATAGTAACAAATTACATAGAGACGCCCAATCAGAGACTGGGCTTCTGTGCTGAGGTGAGGACGCAGAAATCCTAATGTCTGAATTTCTATAAATCACACTGTTACAGATGTTTTCACATCCAGCAGCTTTTATCGATCCTCACAGAGTTACAAGGTGCCTAATGGACGATGTCTCAGTGATGATGACTGCGTGGAAGGGGAGGCTGTAACAGCCGGCCATGGTGAGGACCTCACATCCATGTTTTCAGCTCAGTTCCAGGTTTACATTTTCCAGATACATGCAGACTTTTCTTTGCTCATTTATACGTTTTTTTATTAACTAATCATAGAAACACACACACATACTGACAGTACTCCAATATGTATTGCTCTGTAACAAACGTCCCCCAGCCAATAATCTGTTCTTCCTCTGTTAGGGGTGAAGACCGGCCTGTGCATAAACAGCACCGGGACCTGTGAGATTCACGCCTGGTGTCCGGTCGAATACACCAAGCGGCCCGCGTGAGAATCCCTCCTCTGTTGCAGAACTTTAGAAATTAATCCATTTTGTGCCGTGGCATTCACACAGACTGTGACCCCTACCCCCCCCCACCCCCCCCCACCCCCGCACACACAGATATTTCACAGCTTCTATTTATTACTAATACAGTCTGTCAGCTCCAGTTCTTTTTTCCCCTCTCACACAGCCGCCTGTCTCTTTCATTCGCAGAGAGCCTTTACTGAGCGAGGCAGAAAACTTCACCATCTACATCAAGAATTTCATCCGCTTCCCAAAGTTTGAATTCTCCAAGTAAGTGGCGCTGACTACCAGAGTGAACGCACTCAAGACATCATGACACAGATGAGTGAGAGAGCCGAGGGATATACGTTCCAGCGGCTGCTTTAAATAACTTTAGGGTGCAGAGAGCCTTCTATTTATACCGGCCTGTGCATTGCACTCGGTGAGACAGTGAAACAGTCATCTGAGATGTCCTTGACAGCAGGCCTGGCTCCGGACAGGTGTCAGATCAGATGGGGCTAGCCCACTGAGCTCTTCTGCCCTCTGTCGCCCCCCCCGCCCCTGCTCTTTTCTGTTCCACTCCAGCTAGAAAGCATCGGGATGCCACAAGCCACACTTGATTCATCAGTCAGGACCTTATTCCAATTACACACTCGTCTCTCTTGTGTTTCCTTACTGATCTTGACGTGCTGAGGCCTAATGGGGTTTGGCAGGTAATAGAAATCCCTCTTAATCGTTGCTACTTGAAATGGCTGGCAGCATGACTCGTCCTATTATGTAGCACAAGTGGTTTCACTCTGTTCTTATAGCCAGAAGGTGTAAACTTGTGGTTTGAATCCTGCATGCCCTCAGTCAGAGAGTGTGTTGAGTCGGAGTGAGGGCTTTGTAAGGCTGAGCGGAAATGGTGTCTAAAATAAATGATCAAAATGTCAAAGGCAAATGAAAACCACTACGACTCTTACTTGGCATGGTCAGCTGTCTTTTGCAGTCTGACAACTTTACCTTTGGTGATTTTCATCTTTTAACCCTTTCACTCTGGATAGATAAACTTAAAGATACACATTTCTTGTTTTCACCTTTTAGGTCTAACGTCCTTGAAACCGCTGACGACAGCTACCTGAAGAGATGCTCCTACGACAGAGAGAATCATCATTACTGCCCTATCTTCCGCCTTGGAGATCTGGTCAGCTGGACTGGACACGACTTCCAGGACATGGCTGTGAAGGTACAAACTTAAACAATGTCCCAGTTCAGACTGATATTCCGCTTTCGCACTGCTAAGTTCATTTTTTTCTGTATAGCCAGGTATTAACAAACTATAGATTAACAATCTATTGTGTAGAGCACATTCCTCCACCAAGGCCCATTAGTTCATTGAAATCCAATGAAGCTGCACCAACTTACATACACTCAGAGATATCCATCCTCATTGTATGCCTGATGTTCGAAATCAAGATCTCTGCATTATTTCATGAGAAATTCACAAAAATGTTGAAAAACACACTATTTCACAATGTTACCGCAATCATGGATGTGTAGCCTATTAAGTTGTTTTTAATAACAGACGGACAAACAGAAATGAACATATTACCTCCTTGGTGGAGTTATCAGCCACAGTATCTGGTCTGAGCAGCTCTACTAAACCAGAAGAGTGTCATACACCAAAGTAAAAGAAAAAGATGTCGCATTATTCATTCATTCTGTGATATCAAACCATGTGGAGCCGTGGTTCACATCACTTCTTTAACTAGAATGTCACTTAGTGGAGAGAATACCTCAGTCCGCTTATATTCATAATACATAATTCTAAAGACTAATGTTCATTTAATATCTTTTTTTAACAGTGAAAATGTTGAAAAATGCAAAGTATTAAAGAAATGTTGAAATGTTTTCACACTTATTAATATTATTATTATCGTAGTATCCTTTTTGTATTATCGTTATATACAGTATGTACTTGGGCCCATAGGGGGGGTCTGTTGGGATCCTTATCGAGTGGATCTGTGACCTGGATAGGGACTCTTCACAGTGTAATCCACATTACAGCTTCACTCGTTTGGACATGAACTTGAACAACTCAGTCACATCAGGATACAACTTCAGGTGCGTCCTCTCAGGCATGAAAATAGAAATAAGTCTGTCAGCCCACAGTCTGTCTAGCCTGTCTCCTTTTAATCTCCTGCACTTAAAGTCCACTGACTTGTTTCTCCCCCTGCAGATATGCCAGGTATTACAAGGATCAAAATGGTGAAACCTATCGCACTTTGTATAAAGTGTTTGGAATTCGCTTCGACATAATGATCAACGGCAAGGTACAGCAGACATATGAAACGTTTTCCCCCCCAACATGATTCATGTAGCCACCTGCAGTGAATGTCTGTTATTGTTGTACAGGCTGGAAAATTCAACATCGTTCCCACAATAATTGCCATTGGCTCTGGTATTGCCCTGCTGGGTGCTGTGAGTAACTTTTTCTGAAACTCTATGTTGATGTGCATGTGGGTAATTGATTTGTAATTCTAGTATTAAGGTGACGTAAGTTTAAAATAAAAAATCATATTACTGTGCAACAAGCAGTGGCGGAGATGGGATCCTTCTAAATAGGGACCAAGATTTACATAGAGGGGCCAATTATACATCCAACATCATTTCACATTACCTGTTTCAGCTGGTTTCCAATTTAGGAGCTGCGTCCTTTGAAGGCTACATTTGAAGGCTCCTCCTTGTCAGAGCCTTGTCATTTTATCCCCATGAAACAAAGGCTCCAACAGGTGGATCCGCACTGGCCCAGCGGAGTCATTGTGCTTCGGTGACAAACCATTTTTTCAAAGAGCTAATGGTGCAGGGAGCCACAGAGATGTCCAATGAGTATTATGCTTCAATTAAACTGAACAGCTAACAGTACTAGGGTTGCAAAATTCCGGGAATATTCAAAGTTGGAAACTTTCCATGGGAATTAACGGGAATATACAGGAATTAACGGGAATAAACGGGAATATAAGGGAATTAACGGGAATAAACTGGAAATGTTGTGGGTAATTTATACTAACTGTATTTACCTTCATATACAGACATAAATATAAACATTTTCTTTTGTCATAGGCGGATTTGAGCCCTGAGGAAACTTTGGGCACTTGACTATATGCTTCTGCATCTTTGTGTCATTCTTTACATAGGTCTTTGCACAGTATTTGCAAATGTACACAGTCTTTCCTTCTACATTGGATGGGGTGAAATGTCTCCACACATGAGATAGTGCACGTGGCATTGTTCTGTAGAATAAGATGAGAAAAAAGTTTGTAAAAAAACACTAATGCAATGCCAGAGATATAAATAGTTAGCCAAACAATTGGAATCGTCTGTAAACATATTTTACAAATGATGGATAAATGAATGGAAATAGGCTAGATGAACAGATGAACAATCCTCAATAAGCATGGTAATATATTTTTCCCAGTAATATCATCGAAACGTACCTGACTAGTCCTGCACACTACAGCAGGCCTCAGTAGCCCTGCTGTAGTGAGCAGGATGCTGGGAATTATCTGTGCATGTGATGGAAGAATGCACAGTGGAGGGTTGAAACTCAACATGCAGCGTGTGCTGCATTCCATACATCTTTAAAATAGAGTATCGAAAGATGTTTTTATTGCTCAGCGTTCAATTTGCGAAGAGATACAGTTCCCCCCTGGTGCCACCCCTGGATTCTCCTCTGAAAGTGATGGATGACCATCAGTAACAGAGAACTGACCTTCAGCTACTCACTGATATGTTTTTTCTTTCAGGGAGCCTTTGCCTGTGATATGATTCTACTCTACATGATGAACACGAGCTCCTTCTACCGAGAGAGAAAGTTTGAAATCATCAACTTCAAGTATGACTTTAACTGTTTCACATACTCCAATCAATCGTTATCCAAAACTTGTATCATGACATTTGTTGGCACATCTTTCCCACACTCTGTGTAACAGGAAGGACCGGACCAAAAGCAAGGAAGGGAAGACTGGACACCGGGAGAGGAGAGCCAGGAAACCAGGGGCAGAGAAAGGTGTCGGCAACTCTAGCAAAGAGGAGGAAACTGAAGCCAGTAAGGAATCTTCTCCCACAGCAGAGGAAAAAAAGGGTCCCACCATTCCACGCAACACAGGTCAAAGATACAACTCCGCTCTCCCCACCCACGTTTCAGAGCAGAAGAACCACATCACGTTCTCGCCAAACAGTTAAGGTTATAAGACAGAGCTAGACCAATCGTCCAGTGTGGCCCCGGTTATGTTGCAGGAGGTGGAAGCAAAACGTCAAATGGATTGTCCACTTCTTATCTGCTGGTATGACTGCTGCCATTTCAACCAGCTCGAGAGATGCTTACATTGACTGAAAATGTGTTGGCCAAGGAAATGTTGATGTGCTGCACTGGTTTGTGGGGCAGGACTCTGATGTCATACAAACAAGAGGGTGGTTTTTAAATTAATGTGCCAGGAACCAGGAGATTATTACAGGTCTATTATTAAGAAGTACTGTGATAATGATGATTCATTCATCCAAGACTTTTAGTTAATTGCCAAATTTTTGTCAGTTGGTATTTCAGTTTCTATTAATTGTTATAAATTCTTTTCCAATTTTTTGGGATGGTTGGGATTCTAATTAGACTAATTTGGCCTCATTTCCCATGTGTGTGTTGTATTCTGGGCCTAAGTTTTGACCTGTTATTTTATGGACTACATTATAAAAATTACACAAAACACTAGAAATTATACATCAGTCCTTGGACATCTTCTAAATTCAGTGATACAGAAAAGATCATGAAAAAACAGATTGAAGAGAATGTATTTCTAGTGCACTCAATGTAAGAAAATGTTTTAATTACTATTCAGCTGGAGGCATCATGTACCTGTGCTGTGACAGACATGTGAACACTAGTTTTACACTACTGTGTTGTTTCCTATTCTATGGTTCTGACCTGGATATCTACCATGCCATTGTTACAACATACTCGGATTGATCATTATTCACGTAGGACACTATGGACTGCAGTCTGTCATGTGCCGTCAGTCTTCTTTGAGTCGTCAGGTTCACTGGAGACGTGCGGCCTGATTGACGATGAAGTGCTGTGACTTCTTTTCCTGTTTTGTTTCTGTGCCTTTTTATTGAACGTTCTTCGTTGCTGGAAACTAATGTATTTGTCATGTTGATTTTATTTAAGCATGTCACACTGCCTTACAGACAAAATAATGACACTCAGTAGAGTACACATCACCGCCAAGAACCAACAGTCCCTTTAAATCCACTCAAGCTGAACCAAATTTCACCCAGATCGTGAATATACAATGTTTTCTCCCAAAGAGACCCATGAAATCTTCCTTGGAAAACTGAAAATATCTACAAATGCCCTATCTCACAATGTTATGAACAGTTAATGTGACGGGTTCTTTGATTTTGTGGAAACCATTTTAGTAGTTTTGTGTATTTTGCAACAAACAACAAAAAGACAAGAGTGAATACATAACTCTTGGCAGAGATAATAATGTATGCAAACAAATTGTACAGAGGTATTTATTAAAATCATAAATCACATCTATAATCAGACCATAGTCTTGTACATGAAACGTGATGCCACACCTTGTTAAAGTGGTTATGATTTAATATAATTAGGATTTTAATCTATGTTACACCACAACTTACGTTATAACAACTGTGGCTTATTCTGGTGCACAGAGCAGAATTACAGGTTAAATAAATTCACAGTCACGGGTTAGTGTGGAGCAGGATGAAAAGGGGAACTGTGTATTCTGTATTTGGTAGTTATTGACACATTGTCTTGTATATTAATGGTACATACTGGAAAAATCCAAAGACCTGCACTAATGGCTTATCTACAAACAGCAGGGCAGACAATTTATGACTGGTTTACATAGGATTAGATAGAAATCATTCAGGGGATATTCGTGGGTGGATCATTTCAGTACACATGCACCATTCCATAAAGGAAAGTCCAGAAGAGGACGTAGGTGAATAGACCTCCGACGAGGCCGCCAGTGAAGAGCAGCCGCCGCGATTTGAAGCACTTGTTCCACCGCCGTCCGGCCTTCAGGATGAGCAGCAGAGAGAGGAGGATTGCAGAGAGGAAATAAAAAATGAAGCCGTACAGTCCGGACAGGCCCAGGATGCCAGCTGTTGCTCCGGACAGAGCAGACACAGAGGTGCGGCAGTAGTCCAGCACGGCGGCGTTGCCCCTCACGGCCACTTCACTGATGAACTGTGGTCCCTCACGCTTGGCTACTACTGCGGCCATGTTGGCTCAAGTCTGCGTTCAATGGAGGCTGCTGCTGTAACAGGAGAAATTCAGACATGTTTACAGTACAAATACTAAATATTGTGCAGGTTTGTGTTCACTTGTGTTCTTTCATTTTATGTTGTTGAAGTCTTAATTATACTTTTCAAACATATGGAGTGTCTATCAAAACTGATCTTGATGCTTATTTCACTACTGCTAAAAGCAAACATTTGTAAATTAGAAAAGCTGTTATTTAGGTTGCATGCTGACAGACTTCTGTAGGTCTGATGTAAATGTAATTAAATTGGCAGATTTACTACAACGCTATGAAGGGGGAAAATCTGAAATCAATGATAGGTTTTATATATTTATATATCTACTGCATTACATAAACTGTATGGATACCTCATTGTTCCATACATTACCTATTGTTTTGAAGTAATGGCAAACATGTGTAAAACAAACACAAATCACATTTTCATATCACACAAAAAGATCTGGTATTCGTGAACCAATTAATGGCATTTTTTAAGTTATACTTAATTAAATCAAATTATGCACAAATAATGTAGAGAGTATTACATAAGTCACTCCCCCACAGTATAGAGAATTGGTCTGAGTCTAGAGATCCTATATGAAAACTCAGTGGAATAGGTGCGATCAAGAAATCAAGGGGACAAATCCGAAAAATGTATGCAAGACTGAATAAGGGTAAATGTTTTGAATAAATATATTGGAGGACTTACAAACTTAGTTTGATTGTTTCAAAACAGGGTGAAAATATAATTCAAACCCAAGAATTGTGTGTATTTTTTGCTTTATTGGTTAGTACCAAATTACTAATGAAAATAATGAATGAATTAATGAAAATAGGGACATTAATTGTGATAGTTAAGGATAAACTGTGGTCGTACCGCTAAGTTCTGATTAAATCCCTGGAATATGGATCAAGAGAGAAAACAGAGGTGTCATTCTGCATTGGTCAGTGTTAGCTTAATTACCAACTACGCTGAAGCTACCTGGCTAACCAACACATGTAGAAACTAGCAGCGGTAACACACGTACAAACACAAAGCCTAAGTATTACACTGAACCCAACGGCTGACTGCATCTAAAGCACATGAAGCTGATGAAGTGGAGCTTTAATGTTGGTGATGACGCTAACATGCTAGCACCGTTAGCTAGCTCCGCGGCTAGCTCCGCTGACAGCGAGTAATGACAGCCTCTCACCGGGGATAAACGCAGGGAAATGTCGGCGCCTCGCAGCGGGATCACAAGCTCATGCTCCGGGTGATCTGCTTCGGAAACTGTCCGGTCTCTTCTTCAGGTGGAATCAGCCTCTGAGGTGCAGCAGCAGCAGCTTCACTCTCACTGGGACGACGCTCCTCGATCACGGGCGGCCATGTTCCTCAGCAGTGCATTGTGGGAGCTGGGTAACCATCAGGCAGGAGGCTAACGATGTGGTGCGTTTTTATGCACGGCAAAGCGTAGGAAACTCCGCACCTATAAGAGCGACATGCTCCTTTAATTAGTCTGAGTAAACGTGTCATGGTCCTGAGACACCACGTTGCATCTCACGGGTAAATTATTTTCACATCTTTACTATATAAACAATAAAAATGACAATAACGTTTCCCAACACCTCGATTCAAATGAAAGAGATAAACAGGTTTCATGATTTGCATTCAAAGATAATTACGATGACTTTTTTAAATAAGTTGTTAAAAGGCACAAAGGCCTATTCTCAGTGTTTATATCCACATTACTTTACATAAAATAACGCTGTTTATAAATAGTTTAAGACAATGGAATAGTTCTCAGCCTGCATGTGTGACCTTGTGTGACCTTTTTAGTTGCCAATGCACTCAATGCACGTATTTGCTGTAACATGTGTAACAGCATTTTATATGTGTCCATCACATCAGTCCTTGTCCTTAATTGTACCTATTTTGTGTTGTCTAGGTGAGGTGAGGTAGGTCATGGCAGTGAGCCAGTACACACCTATGATCTATATTGTTGGCTGTTGATCGCTAAGCTGAAATGTACACTGTGACAAAACGGTATTAGATATGGTGAGCGGTGTTGCAATGCATTCTTTAAAGTCAGCATGTGTTTTTCTTTTCTTTAATAATAAATTATTATCTTAACAATTATAAGTATGTATTCTTAAACACATACGATTTCACAATAGTCTATATATATATATATATACATCTCAGTAAGCTGTACATTGTGTAATATAGGAGTAAATACTGAGTAAAGTGGACATCAATGTGCATGAGGACACGTTTAGCAATCCGATTTCCTTGTTTTACATAAACGCATCATTGTTGTCTTCCTCCTGATGATGCAGTCGTTGTGTTGACAGAGATAGAGAGAGAGAGAGAGAGAGAGAGAGAGAGAGAGAGAGAGAGAGAGAGAGAGAGAGAGAGAGAGAGAGAGAGAGAGAGAGAGAGAGAGAGAGAGAGAGAGAGAGACAGCGGCATGTCGGCCTACATCCTGGGTGTTGACGTGGGGACCACCTCGGTGAAAGCGGTTTTGCTGGAGACTGACTCCAGAGCGGTGGCTGCGACTCACACTGTCCCCACCAAGTCTGATATCACTGACAGCAGCGGGAGCAAGGTGAGTGCGCTCACTTACCAAACTACTCTCGACCCGGTGTTCCAGTTTAACTGGCGATCATGGCTTCTGGCGATTTGTTTACCTTTTTCCAGATGTTGATTTTCTGTTGCAGAGCTGGTCGCAGATTCGTCATTTTCACAAAGCGCATGTGTGTGAAGTGCGGTGATCTACTGAAGGTCTCGCTGAAATAAAAATCCTACAAAAACCCTTCCCGAGTTCATGTGTCCGTGTCAGAATCACGTTGAGACTTCAATATAAATTAAATGGTTAAAAAAAAAAGAAAATAGTACAAAAAAAACTAATAACTTCTGGCCCGATGGCGATCTCACTTCGCCACTGAGCCGCTGAAATTTCCATCGCGCAATAGATAAATGTCTCGTTCTTTGCTTTGTCAGCTGTATAACAACAGATGTGCTTTAAAGTGACGCCCATGTCATCTGGTGATAGTCCCAACACAGAATAAACGCATATATACTTAATACCAGGCTTCACAATCTGATGCTCCTCTTCATGGGAGACACAGGGAGTTCTGAAGAACACACACGCGTGACCAGCTCCACGCAAAGTGCTTGTGTTTGACGCTGGTGATCATTACAACGCGCACACACCAAAGCAGTGTCAGATGTAAACATCGCCTCACAACAACAAGGCGGAAGCTCCAGCGGTGTTTTTATGAGTAAAGTTGGTGAACGTGCTTCTAATGGACGGGTGAAGCTTCACGTGTCCTCCTGTCGCTGCTGGTTAAAGTCAGCAGACGTGATTTTAAAACACAAATTATAATAGTGATAAATAATAATAATAAAACTATTTATATTTTGTTGTATTTTCACAAACAATGTGATGTGGTGATACAAGCAATTGTGGACGCTTCATGAAACATCATCATTAAAAATAAAGTGCATTTTGTTTTGTGTCAGTATCATCATATCTGTGGTCCACACCAACCATGATATCAACGAGCACATGAAACGCCCACTCATAGTAAGCAGGCGAACTATTTGTGGCTTTTTCTTTGTCTGTGCGCAGGATATAGCAGTTTTTCATGATGTCGTATATACGTGTGGTAGGCACACGGGCGCAGCGGTGTCCAAATGTGTCAAGTATGAATGATAACTCCGAGTTTTTGGGGAAATTGTGACTGTCACAAGTTAACCTGGGCGTGTTCCTTGAAACAATAATTCAGGGTAAGATGTGCACAGGCTTCACAGTCACCTGAACATAAAAGTGACTCAGCAAATCTCCCGATCAGTGGCGCAGTGGGCAGTGCCATTGTCACTACGTTAATTTTTATGTGGACCACACTGCATCGATTTCTATGGAAGCCCATTTCCGCCACTGTGATGAAAAAAAAAAAATTGGTATCTCATAATTATGAGATACTATCTCATAATTATGACTTAGCATCTCATAATTATTACTTAGCATCTCATTATTATGAGATAGTATCTCATTATTATGACTTAGTATCTCATAATTATGACTTAGCATCTCATAATTATGACTTAGTATCTCATTATTATGAGATAGTATCTCATAATTATGACTTAGCATCTCATTATTATGAGATAGTATCTCATTATTATGACTTACTATCTCATTATTATGAGAAGTATCTCATAATTATGACTTAGCATCTCATTATTATGAGATAGTATCTCATTATTATGACTTAGTATCTCATAATTATGACTTAGCATCTCATAATTATGACTTAGTATCTCATTATTATGAGATAGTATCTCATAATTATGACTTAGCATCTCATTATTATGACTTAGCATCTCATTATTATGACTTAGCATCTCATAATTATGACTTAGTATCTCATTATTATGAGATAGTATCTCATAATTATGACTTAGCATCTCATTATTATGAGATAGTATCTCATAATTATGACTTAACATCTCATTATTATGAGATAGCATCTCATTATTATGAGATACTATCTCATAATTATGACTTAGCATCTCATAATTATGACTTAGCATCTCATTATTATGAGATACTATCTCATAATTATGACTTAGCATCTCATAATTATGACTTAACATCTCATTATTATGAGATATTATCTCAAAATTATGACTTAGCTTCTCATTATTATGAGATAGTATCTCATTATTATGACATAATATCTCATAATTATGACTTACCATCTCATTATTATGAGATACTGACTGCAGGGTCTGTCATGCAAGTCAAATGTTGTATTTCTGTTACAGTGGCGGGCGTAGTTATCATTAACTCAAACCTTAACTTGACTTCACTGAGTTCCCAGCCTCTCTACCACTGCTCACCTGCTCTGCTGCAACCCGCCCACAGTCAGACACTAAGTCATAATTATGAGATAGTATCTCATTATTATGAGATAGTATCTCATAATTATGAGATGCTAAGTCATAATTATGAGATGCTAAGTCATTATTATGAGATGCTATCTCATAATAATGAGATACTAAGTCATTATTATGAGATACGGATTGTGGGCGGGGCGCCACAGAGCAGGGAACCCGAGGCTGAGCGGGTGCGGGGACAGCAGCCTTACTCGCGGAAGTGGGCGACTGTGCATCGATACAGAGACATAACAGGATCGATACATGTTTTCTGCTCCGTTCATTGTCTTAGCGATGTGCTGCCGCTGAATAATTATAACAAGCGCTGCTCCAGCATCAGAACAGACGCTCATTAAAAGTCCGGTCGTCCTGTGTGTGTCTGTGTCTGCTTCCGCCTCACTTCCCTCTGACCCGCGCTCACTTCACACTTTAACAATAAACACCAGCACCGATCACAACTTATTAGGACACGTACAGGACTGATGTTAACTTTGTGTTTGTTTGAGTTCATGAAACACGTGTTGTGTGGAGCTGGGGACTACGTGCACACGGTGTTTAAACATGTGTTTCGTAACGTGAGATGTAACGTGACGCGCACAGTACTTGACCGTCAGCGTTAAAGTGACGGAGCGATCCGAAGTCTTGATCGGTCATCATCGAATAATTACTAAAAAATACATGTGATTATCAGTTTTAGTGAAGAGGAATAGAGACAAGCATACACACACACACACACACACACACACACACACACACACACACACGCAGACTCGCATGACAGACCCTGCAGTCAGTATCTCATAATAATGAGATGCTAAGTCATAATTATGAGATATTATGTCATAATAATGAGATACTATTTCATAATAATGAGAAGCTAAGTCATAATTTTGAGATACTATCTCATAATAATGAGATGTTAAGTCATAATTATGAGATGCTAAGTCATAATTATGAGTTACTATCTTATAATAATGAGATGCTAAGTCATAATTATGAGATAGTATCTCATAATAATGAGATGCTAAGTCATAATTATGAGTTAAGTCATAATTATGAGATACTATCTCATAATAATGAGATACTAAGTCATAATAATGAGATGCTAAGTCATAATTATGAGATACTATCTCATAATAATGAGATGCTAAGTCATAATTATGAGATACTATCTCATAATAATGAGATACTAAGTCATAATTATGAGATGCTAAGTCATAATTATGAGATACTAAGTCATAATAATGAGATACTATCTCATAATAATGAGATGCTAAGTCATAATTATGAGATACTATCTCATAATAATGAGATAGTATCTCATAATAATGAGATGCTAAGTCATAATTATGAGATAGTATCTCATAATAATGAGATACTAAGTCATAATAATGAGATGCTAAGTCATAATAATGAGATGCTAAGTCATAATAATGAGATGCTAAGTCATAATTATGAGATACTAAGTCATAATAATGAGATGCTAAGTCATAATTATGAGATGCTAAGTCATAATTATGAGATACTAAGTCATAATAATGAGATACTATCTCATAATTATGGGATACTAAGTCATAATAATGAGATACTATCTCATAATAATGAGATGCTAAGTCATAATTATGAGATACTATCTCATAATAATGAGATACTAAGTCATAATAATGTGATGCTAAGTCATAATTATGAGATACTAAGTCATAATAATGAGATGCTATCTCATAATAATGAGATACTATCTCATAATAATGAGATGCTAAGTCATAATTATGAGATAGTATGTCATAATAATGAGATACCAATTTTTTTTTTTTTCATCACAGTGGCGGAAATGGGCTTCCATAGAAATGGGCTTCCATATGATACTGACACAAAATGCACTTTATTTTTTTTAATGATGATGTTACATGAAGCGTCCACAATTGCTTGTATCACCACATCACATTGTTTGTGAAAATACAACAAAATATAAATAGTTTTATTATTATTATTTATCACTATTATAATTTGTGTTTTAAAATCACGTCTGTTGACTTTAACCAGCAGCGACAGGAGGACACGTGAAGCTTCACCCATCCATTAGAAGCACGTTCACCAACTTTACTCATAAAAACACCGCTGGAGCTTCCGCCTTGTTGTGAGGCGATGTTTACATCTGACACTGCTTTGGTGTGTGCGCGTTGTAATGATCACCAGCGTCAAACACAAGCACTTTGCATGTAGCTGGTCACGCGTGTGTGTTCTTCAGAACTCCCTGTGTCTCCCATGAAGAGGAGCATCAGATTGTGAAGCCTGGTATTAAGTATATATGCGTTTATTCTGTGTTGGGACTATCACCAGATGACATGGGCGTTACTTTAAAGCACATCTGTTGTTATACAGCTGACAAAGCAAAGAACGAGACATTTATCTATTGCGCGATGGAAATTTCAGCGGCTCAGTGGCGAAGTGAGATCGTCATCGGGCCAGAAGTTATTAGTGCTTCGGCTCGCTGTTTCGAGTCCCGGTCAAGTCTTTTATACAATTTTTTTTTTTTTTTAACCATTTAATTTATATTGAAGTCCCAACGTGATTCTGACACGGACACATGAACTCGGGAAGGGTTTTTGTAGGATTTTTATTTCAGCGAGGCCTTCAGTAGATCACCGCACTTCACACACATGCGCTTTGTGAAAATGACGAATCTGCGACCAGCTCTGCAACAGACAATCAACATCTGGAAAAAGGTAAACAAATCGCCAGAAGCCATGATCGCCAGTTAAACTGGAACACCGGCAGCTCGGAAATATGAACTCTGCCCTGTGCGTGAGTGTGCGTGTAGCCCGGCTGTTTTTTCTCTTTCAACCTGCAGGCTAAGGAGCAGGACACAGGTCGGATCGTAGACGCTGTGAATCGGTGCATCGGGCTCCTGCCCAGAGACAAACTGCAGCATGTGTGCAGCATCGGTCTGTCCGGACAGATGCACGGCGTGTTATTCTGGAAGGCAAAGAGCGGTGAGAGCACCGACCTGACTGTATGTGTGGATGCACACGGTGGAGTTTCAAAACAATGTGTGGTCACTTGTGTAACAACGGCCTTGGAGAAGTTTGAGGAGCTTAGACACTTATCGACACTGGATTCATTAGATAACATAGGGGGAAGAAACAGAAACAATATCTTCAGGGTCAGGGGATCGGCTTGCTACTGGACTTTGAAATGTAGATAGTGCAAAATTATATTAATTTAGGTCATAGCAACATATTTAGGTAAGGTCATTTAAAACAGTAGATAGCAGACCACATTCAAATCCAATAGGTCCTGATTTTATTTGAATTTGCACTAAAATGCATACGTCTCATACATATCAATTTACATATTAGACCTACATTTGCCTATCATTTTTTTAAATCTAGATCAATTAACTATTCCCTGAGAAACCAACAAAATAGTTGAATAACACAAGATCTCACAATGTATAAAAAGTAAAGAAAAATTCTGGATCCACCACCGAATCTGCACCTGGATTCTCCCCTGATCCATACCGCTTCCTTCCAGCAGATCTTGTGGTTATCCATTTTGTAGGTTTTTGCGAGATCCCAAACTAACAGAGAGACAAATAAACGCAGATAAAAACATAACTTTCCTGAAGGAGGTAATAGTAATAACTAGGGCTGGGCAAGTTAACTCGTTTCAATGGAGTTAACTCGAGTTAACTCGAGTTAACTCAAGTGATGAGTTAACTCGATTAATTATTTTATCTCGCATTCACTCAGGTTTGATTATTTATTGTTTTATTGTGAAAGTCAGGCTTTTATTTTGTGAAAGTCTGTTGCTGACTGCTGCAGAACAGGAAAAAAGAAAATAATGCTGCAGAACAGGAAAAAAGAAAATAATTGGCGGATAAACAATCGAGTTAACTCATTACTTGAGTTAACTCGATTGTTTATCCGCCCAGCCCTAGTAATAACCAATTCACTTATAATAAATGAGCGGCCTCTGCTCAGAGCCACTCAGTACCCGAGTCAGAGTAGTTTTCAGATGCGGCCCCTGCATGTACATAATCTGTACTTTTTACTTACTTAAATCTAATGCTCCCTATCAGACCATCCATGATAAAGGCCCCACATCACACTCATGTGTGAGGGCTTTAAACAAAGGATTTATTAACACAGTTTTGAATTCTGTGCTGATTCATGACCCTTTTAGGGTTAGTTTTGTTTTCAGGCCCTTAGTGAATAACTAAAGGAACATCACCTCATTGTTCAGATCATGTGGACTTTTGCAGTTTGCCTGTTGAAACTTGAGCTATTTATACTGAGAGGATAAATCTAAGATTCACATCTCTTGATTATCGTGACTATAAGAAAATTGAAGTGTCTTTCAGCTATTTATATTGTTCAAATTAAAAGAAAGAAACCAACTTAACTTAACTTAACTTATTTAACTTATGTATGCATTCACAGTGCCTCAACTTCTTTTTTCCTTCAGTTTGTATTATCAGTAAATATTATGAATTGAGAGTTAAGTGTAAATCATCACCTGTCAATCTAGTCATGTGATAGTGGGCGGGGACTGCACAGAGACAATATTTCCCAACATATCTACATGTTGTTGCCCAGGCCTGAGTAGGAACATGTTTAGTGAAGAGAAAATTCCAGGAAGAGAAGGCAGTGCGTTGATGTCTCAGGGGCCACCGTAGTTTACATTGGTTTGAATATTTCAGTCCAGGCTGATTTGGCGACACCTGCAGTAATTGATGATAACTGCATTTTGCAGGTTACTGCAAGTAGCAGAAGTTTATGGACAGCAAAAACAACACGTTTTAAGGGAGAAGTCAGGCAATAATTGTCCTTCTTCCATCTTTCTTCTTCCACATCTGTTTTTATTCATGCTGCTCACATCAGGAGCCTGTCAGCAGCAGATACATATCTTTTTCAGTGAACTTTTACTATACTATACTATAATTCAAATATATAACTAGATGGGCACTTGATAGAGCACAGACCCCTTTCCAAGGTCTCCTCCTGAATTTACATTCAAATTTACTAGAATCCAGGTTTTTATTTGGATCTGCACAAATGGTCCTCTCTATGGAGGCCATCATGTTTCTTGTAGTAGCCCAAACTGGACAAACTAAACACCCTTTTAGTTTTTATGAAAACTGAAGGTTAACACACGTTCTCTGTCATGTTTGGAAGGGGAGGATGAGGGGTATTCAGCTGCAACTAAATGGAAATCTTCTAGATCACCACTTAAATTGCAACGGATTTGGAATTAGTTGTTCAGAATGATGAAAAATGTGTTTTGTGTAACTATTATCACAGATCAGTGAACATTGCATGTGTTATCTTTTTGTATAAAGTTTTTTTTTGATTTTTATTGGGATTTGAAGGACAACAATCATCATCATTCAACAGCACATAAATAAAGTAATTACCGTATACAAACATAAGCATACCCATGTACTCACACACACAGATACACACATACAGGCCAGATAATAATAAAATGAAAGCATAAAAATAAAATAAATAGATATAACTGAAGATAAATATATAGCAAAAATTAAGTAAAATACATAAAATGTCATAAATGCAAAAGGAAAAAAGTGCCATTGAAGTGTTACCTAGTTAGATCTATCAAATGGTTAGATGCCGTCCACAATTTGCAGTACACAGTGAAACCTAAACAGGGAACATAAAACAAAGAAAACAGGACCGGGGGGGGGGCCTCAGCTCACACCAAAAAGCCTTTGAGAGCCTCCACTGTTCGAGCCCAGTACAATGACACTTCCTCCTTTGCACCATGGACGCGTGCTGTGGACAATTCCCGAAGCGCAACATCTATGAAGTTGAGCAGCCACTGTAGCCGAGATAGAACATGGGGCGGTTTCCACCTTGTTGCGATCATCTTTTTAGCTGCAGTTAGACTAGCCACAAACAAGCGCTTTGAGGATTTCGTGAGTTTCAGTTGAGAGAGATCATTTAAAATAAAAACAGGTGGGGACAGGGGGATAGGAATGGACCTTTTCGTATAAAGTTAAGAAAAGTCAGGTCAGATTCTGATCTAAACAGTCACGTCTGTGTTTACAGTCTGAAGAGAGAGACTCTAAAGATCAGTCAGAGTTTGATGACACAACATTTCCAATAATGTTTAACCAGACAGCATTAGAAGAACATTTACTAGTAATAGTCACGCAGAATTGGAACAAACATGTCAGCAGGAGAGCTGTGTTTCCATACTTTTAAGTAAAGTGATATCTCATTTTGTAATGCTGATGACTTTTTAATGCACTGAGGAAATGGACAGTAAGAGAAACTAATTATCCTCATTTTACTTTCATAACTATGTCAACCTCTGATGGTTTAATTTAAAACTAGATATGCATGTAGTTTTTTTTAAACAATTATAGGAATCTAACGCTACAGGGATATTTTTGTATCAAAACCAAACTTAATCCATAACAATAAAGTTAAACAGTTGCAGTTGTTTTTCTTCATGTCTCTCAGGTTGTGATTGGTCCAACAGAGACTCCTTCACAGCCAGAGACACCAGCCAGCTGATCACCTGGCAGGACGGACGCTGCAGCAGCAGCTTCCTGTCCTCTCTCCCTAAACCAGACTCCCATCTCAGCGTGGCCACAGGGTTTGGCTGTGCAACCATCTTCTGGTACATGAAACACAGGTCAGTACACACACCTTTCAAAAACACTCCATGTAAAGCCACTCGGTTTTGTGATGTGAAAGTAGCAAAATGTAAAGAAGGGTGGTTTCCCTCCAGGCCTGAGTTCCTCGAGGACTTCACAGCTGCAGGTACCATCCAGGACTACGTGGTGTCCATGCTGTGTGGTCTGGACGGGTGTGTGATGACGCCTCAGAACGCAGCCAGCTGGGGATTCTTCAACACTTCTTCCAACCAGTGGAATGTAGACATGTATGTTAAAGTGCTCAACTTCCTGTGTTAATAACACTAAAGCTGGCAGTGTGTCGTCTTACTAAGATCCACGAGTTGAAGCACTAAATGCATGACAGGTGTTCATCATCAGAAGCTCAGTGTCACTGTTGTTATGTGTCCCCTGCATAACGAGTCCCTCCGTGTGTATTGTGCATGCTCTAGTCTAAAGGGTGCCGGCTTCCCTCTGACCCTGCTTCCTCAGTGTGTGCCATCGGGTGTCTTGGCGGGACTGACTCGCTCTGACTGGCATGGTGTTCCTGCTGGTACGCCAGTAGGGGCCGCCCTGGGAGACTTCCAGTGCGCTGTCTACTCCTGCATGAGTGCACTTACCGACGCAGGTGAAACACGAAGTCCAGTCATGGATGTCTTGGGCTGGGAGAACACTTAATGCACTGAAAGCATCATACGCTCATGGTTTATTCAGTTTGAATAAAGGAATCCAAAATGACTGCAACCATTAGATCTCCTCTACTAGTACACCACTTCTTCAATTGATTTGATTCTCTCAAGTTTTTGCAATAAACATATTCCAACCATCTATTAGTTTTTTGATGGAAATAGGAGAATGGTTTCACTTTTATAGCAACTAAAAAAATGGATAATATGTTTTAGCACACACAGAAGACTGATGCATTATGGGTTAAGTGTTATCCCAAAATCGCCTTTTGCATGTCTCGTTTGTTGCTGTTATTCATACATCTTGTACTCTCATATACTGTAACTTTCTCCTAAATTTCCCAGTTCTTAACATAAGCACCTCAGCACAGCTGTCCTTCGCCATGCCCGCTGACTTCAGCCCTCCAGATTCTCCTCAGCCCGCCTCCTCCATCTCCTACTTCCCCTACTTTGACTCCTTGTACCTGGCGGTGGCGGCGTCCCTGAACGGAGGGAACGTGCTGGCGTCTTTTGTGGAGATGCTCACAGCCTGGATGAAAGAGCTCAGTACGTGTTTTTATTCAGCATTTCGTGAGATAGACTGTACACTAAACTTAAATTGTCCGGCTGCAGTAACTCGCTCGTTCCAGGACTTTTTAGAAGGTGAACCCCTGAGTCTTGTGAAAACCATAATAACTTGGCTCAACTGGGTGGCTCATTTCACACAGCAGCTGCGTTTAGAAACTATGTTTGGAGAAATAATTTACACTTTCAGATCATCATCAGTGAGGGGCAGTGTTGGTTTGAGGAGAGAGTGGATGTCGGTAATCTCCTGTACAACCTGTTTCATAATACAATCCAAATTTGTTCATCCTTGGAGACTGAATCCAGACAAAAATAAGCGAAGGATGTTCAATGTTCAGTATTCTGAACACAGAAGGAGAGTTAGTGGTTTAATGGATCATAATGAATGCTCAAACAGTTACGAAAAGATAAGACGGAGGTTCTCATCATAATTTCAGATAGCTTCTAAAGAGGGGTAAACCCTGGACAGGTTGTTAGTATATTACAAGGCTAACTTTAGCTGTTTTGAGAAATGAGCACAGCAGAATTGGGCCCGGTCTTTCTCTGGAGTTTACCTTTCACGCATTAACATCGCAGCAGGAGATTCATAGATAAGACGTGTTCATAATAGCACAGAACGTCTGTAGCGTTCAGATGTAGGGTCCAAGATAGCATATGGATGTGGGCCACTTAAGGCAATGATGCGGCTCTTCTGGCTTCTTGTGGTCCGGAGGAAATGGATAGGAGCCTTAAGTGGCCGAATGTATAATGGAGTTTGGGAGCTAGTTCAGGCAGCCAACTCCAGCTGCACTGCTCCAATCATGTTACATACACCATGTGACACACCTCACTCTCCACAACCATCTATAATACACACCCTCCTTATTAGGCTGTCGATTCAAACAGAAAAAGTTCCCCAAATTTACTCCCTTGCACCTGCATCAGTATTTCTGCCAGTTGCCCCTCCACCATACCAGCATCCACCTGTAGGTGCCGACCGAGGGTGACAAGTATTTGCTCATCACATATCTATGATATCATATCGAGGGGATTGATTAAGTCGGTGCCTAGACGCCAAACACTAACATGTTCTACTTCTGTAATTACCATTCGAACGTGCGTTGTCTAACTGAAACAGTAAATGTGGCCCAAATATCTTTAAACAAATGTTGTTGCTGTAGGCAAGGTGTGGTCTGGACTTGAACCTAAAGTGGTGAAAGGTTAATATAAAACTAACTCGGGACACCTTCGGCTTATTGCTAACTTGTTGCCCAGAACTGGAGCACACCGCCCAATGTGCCATATGGTAGTGTGGGCCAAATCTGGGACTTAACAATTCTATTATATGAGGTAGCACAGCAGGCAGAGGCACTACATAACTTATTAATTCTGCCTGGGGATCACATGCAATTTTGTACAGCACATCAACACTGGCGTCTAACCAAAAACGTTCTTAACATCTGAAGGCTTTCACTGGAACATTTTCCTACGCACATAAAATGGCCTTTGTCTAGATTTGCTGTTTGTTTTTCTATCTGATCAAATGCTTTGTTTCTTTTATTGTTTTATTACTTATTCATTATTCTGTTGAATCACTTGAGAAATGTGCTAAATACACTTATTACTTATTTACTAAAATGACAGATCACTATAGATTATTCCCTTTTAAATGTGTTTCATCCGAATGTCAAACTGCTCCCTCTCTACCCCGCAGATGCTGAGCTAACTGATTCATGTGTATACGAGAAGCTGGTCGGCTGCGCCCTGAACCAGGAGAGCAGCGATCTGAGGGTGAGCCCCACCGTCCTGGGAGAGAGACACAACCCCCACTGCCTCGGTCAGGTCACCAACATCTCCGCCGATAACCTCTCCCTTGGCCACGTGACCAGGGCGCTGTGTCGCGGAGTACTGGACAACCTCACCTCCATGATGCCAGTCGAGCGTCTGCAGCAGGCGGGGGTCAGCAGGATTGTGGGTAGCGGGAGCGCGCTCACTCGCAACGAGGTGCTGAGGCAGGAAGTGGAGAAGGCCTTTCATCAGCCGGTGGTGTACAGACAGAACGCAGACTCTGCTGTCGGTGTGGCCATGGTCCTCTGTGACCGACTCTAAATGAGACTTATACGTTTACATGATTAACTGATGATTTTGCACACCTCTGAGGTCGGTATCATATGGTACCACTTTGAAAGAAGGAAGAATTAAGCAAACTGAAATGCTGCATATTGTAATCTGTGATCTAAAAACAAAAGCTACAGTATATTTGCCAGGATAGGGATCAAAAACCTTGTGTGACTCATAATGTGCCATGAGGTTGTGAAACTTTTTGGACCAAATGATAGAATCTATGACATGTTTAACATTTTAGTCAAACCTAGCAGCTGAGTGCAGCCACATTTAAATTCACTGTCCCTGAAGAGCAATACATTGACCATCTGTGGGTCGCAGTTGTGTTTGGTAGTGTTTCCCCCCCCCCCCCCGCAAAAATCACTATGGCATCAAGGCACTGTTACTTTATGGCATGTGATGCTTGAAAAAAATCCACTGAATGGTTGATTTCTCGACTGACGGGAACCATGTGAGGGCAAATACAACATCAACACAATATGCTGTGAAAGACTTGGGTCAAACGTCTGCTTTGTTCTTCACTGTTAGGCCTTCAACATGTTACACACAAGAATCTAGATCAATGTCCATATATCTCCATTCAAAAATCTGTTTGTGCTTCTTCCCTTTCGCAACAGCTTACACGAGAATGAAAGCTCCTACTGATAGGGTAAATAACCTGAAGCCCACTAAGGGGGTCCTGCACCCCTCATCTTACTACCACGCAGCTTTACAGTTGTTGGTGTCTGCACTTGATGTGCAGAGAGCAAAATGTTTATGCTCATTCCCTGTGTGCTGCTAAAAGACATTAAACAAAGCCCATGAATCATTTCAGCATCCAACAATAAGGGAAATGTGTCTTCCTCAGGTATGTCAGTCTTCCTCCCCCTCCCACATCCTTCCATTTCGTGGTTTCTGTGTCAGGTTTCTTGACCCGCTCATCTTTAAGGTCATCCCGACTATCTGAGGTTGCCGAAGAGATTTCATCTATTGATCGATGCAGACTGAGCCTTTGTGTACACGGGTCTGTATGAGAGAGCAGTAATGAGATACCTTACAGGCTGACATCATTAGTACAGGCCAGTCAGTCGGAAAAACTTCACAACCCTGACATAAACATTACATATGAGATGTGAGAAGACTTTTTATTGAATTATCTTTAGTTATGCAGAACTAGAAACTGGAATGTAACTAAGGCACCATAGAAGAAGTAGGAATACTATCCAAATAGTTAAAGGCTAAGGCTATAAAGTGTCTTTATAAACCTTTGGTATTGTCAACATATTCACTGGAGCGAGTATAGGAGCATGATCTGTATTAACTTTTATAATGTTTTCCAATGATGCACACATTTTTATGAATCATATGTTAAAAAAGTAAAGGTTCTGATGGAAAAGCAGGGTTGAAATGTTCAGAGTGCCTGCATAAAAAGGAAGGGAGATGAGACATCTTGCACATATCAAGGTGTATATAAACAAAGGGTGCATTTGTAGGTTACTGGACAAATTATCAGTGTGTGGACATCTTTTTTCTAACAAAAAAACACAGTGTAATTCATAAGATTTAAGATTTAAACAATTTAATATTCAAAAGTTGCCATGCGCTATTCTGAGCTGTAGTACATGATTAAGAGCCTAAAAACCCTTTGGACAATTGATATTATTTCACTGCATCAGGATCAGCTACTATTGTGATTGTTTCAAGTTCAATATTATTACCAGAGTGGACGCATATTCCTCCTATATAACTATCAAAGTGTTTCCACTGAGCCATTAAAACATCTCTATTGCTCATTAACGCTTGACATTTGATACTGAGAAAACTCTCTCAGTCAGGATTCAGTGATGATGACTGAATATACCCACTGATCTGATTGGACAGTAGTCTGGCAAGTTGACATGTTTTGATCTGATCACTATGAAGTTAACCTGTGAGCCGTGCAACATTGGCCGCCATTGGTGAATGGTTAAAAGTGAATCGGGGTCATGGTTCACATCACAGACTGACCCACTGATGCTTGTGACTCCCTCAGCTGGTGTCGCTGCAGGTTGGAAGTGCTTTGCTCAAGAGCTGCACAGTATCAGTTGGTTCATTCTGTGATTATATTTTCATTAAATCTTATTTGCTTAATGCCCCGATTTTAGGACAAACTTTGGTATAAAGGATTTTTTTTTGTAATCCTTAAATTGCTATTTAAATGGATGATCACTGCACTTTCTTCTCCTTCTTGTAATTCTAAGTCTTAATGTATGGTTTCAGTGTGACTTTCTACTGCTTCAGTTCCACATTTTGCTTCAGATGAGGCTCGATGCAGATTATGGCAAACTGTCCTTTCACATGTAATATTTTGAGCAGCCATGTTCATATTTTATCTTATAATAGTGAATTTATATACACATTTTTCCCGTGTGGAAAACAAATATGACATCACTAATAATAAGGTTGTTTGTTTACTACTCAGGTAGGATTTTGTTGAATCAACTATAGTTGATATGGAAATAAGTTTCTGTCAGTGCTGCTCACGGCTGAAGTGATGTACTTATACAAATAAACATTTTTTTAAACTATAGTGTTATTTAACTCGTCCAGATTATTGTAGACATAGTGACCATCATTATTTTCTTGGGCACACATTTCAAAAGTTCAACCAGACACAATGAAGGACGTCTTGGTGACCTGTGTTACTGTAAAAAAAAATAAAAAATGAAATAAAAAAGGAAGTAACCGTAAGAAAGAAACCAGAACTTGTATGCAGAAGCTCTGCAACCACACACTCAGTCACAGGACCACAGCTGCGCTGGGAACACACACTGCCGATACTGTGAAACTAACGAGAGGCTGATGTGACACAGGAATAGCTTCAGCAACTTTAAGGACAAGTGGCAGAAAAACAGAGCAAAAAGGGTAAGTTTCTCATGAATATTTTTTTATTTTCAGAGACACATAACAATCTTTTAAATTCTTTTCTTTCATGGGAATTTCCTTCCAGCTAAATGTTACAATGGAGTACTCGAAATATAACAATGAAAACATTGCAGAAAGCTGCTCTGCTCGCGACTCGCAACTCATCATTGAAACACATTATTGTAATGTTTACAATGTAACACATCATAGTTGCTGACGAGCCAGGGGAGGTCAATAACAGCATCCTATTTTACACAGGGCTTCACTTAAGTGCTCTGATATTCTCCAGGGCGTGTCACTCAATCTGCCTCTAGCTTCCTCCTGCTGTCTTATCTCTATTACATGTTGCGGGAATCTCAGGACATACAGGACCATAGGATTCACACGCCCAGATCTCTGCTCCTCTTTGTACGCTAGTTTTCGACTAATGGATCAGATTTTTGATCAAGAAGACCATCTGGAAGAGGGAAAAGAAGAATTATTGCTAGTGAGTAACCGATATGTTATGGCTTTGTTTGATTGTTTTGATTAGATTGAGTCAGGTCCAGAGGAGTATCTTCAGCATCCTTACATGAACAAAGCCTAATGTGTCTGAGACCTTTAAGATCGTATTCTGCACAGCTTTGATTATCGCTTAGCTTTGATAAAGATACAGAAAATCAGAGGAAACAGACTTCACAGATGTGACTGTCTCTCTTTACATTATTATTTTTTTATATTATTGTAAGAAATAATACTTATTAATAATCAGTCTATTTGGAGTATTCTGCTGAAAACCCATGCAAATCAAATCAAATCAAAAGTAATATAATAAGAGAATATTTAAAAAATACAGAAGGAAATCAATGCATCGTGTGATGCTTCTGAAAACACAAATTTCCAAAAAACACGTAATGCATTTCTCAAATCCTGTTTCAATTAAATAAAATGTTTAATTTGTCATTCAGATGGGATGTCAAGAATATATTTGAATTTGATATAAGTAAGATGGTCTTCCCTGTCTCTACATTATTGTGTCTGTCAGTCTTGTGATGATCATGCAGTTTCCAGAGTCACTGATTCCCCATTTTCTTGATAAAAAGGGGAACAAGAAGCCGCAGGAGACGTGTTTCCATTTTCCTTAACATGCCATCTTCTACATCAAAACTTTGGACCAATGTGATCGTCTGAAAAGCTGGATTGGATTATTCCAGAAGTAGCTGCGTAATCGTGTTGTGTGCACTGCTGTCATGGAAATCTTATAAATACACTCCTTTGTTAGTCAGAGGGGTTGAGCTATCACATGTTTGTCTGCCCGTGAGGTGTGGTTAATACATTCAGACTCAGCTGATACAGACACGTTGTAACTGATGTGTAAAGCACGAACACTAAACATGTTGTCCTGCACTTTTACTTTCTTTAAGGAGGGTATGTTTACACCTCTGTCTTTTTGTTTATTGGTTTGTTTGTCTGTGGGTTTGTTAGTTTTTAGTGTAAAAAGTCAGCTATGTTTGAGAGAGTGATATCTATCTAAGTTTGTGCAATCTGCTGCAGCTTGATTCAATTTAAAGGAACTGTTGCACCTTGTCGAGATTATTCACTCTTTCCAATATACAAGCAGCCTTTTTGATTTGAGAAATCTCAGATGCTGGAAGAGATTAGTAAGATATTGTATTCAATATTCTTTTCGATCTTTATAATCTTTGGGTGGTTCATAACTCGCTTACAGAAATTGTCTTGTGCACTATTCAAAAGCCATGTCCACTTGTGCCATGTCTCCACATATAGAGCACTGCAGAGGGAGGTAGAGATGAAGAAGTCGGAGATGTTTGGCTTCTCCCTGGAAACAGACGACAGGACGGAGGAGGAGAAATCGCGGCAAACAGCAGCAAATAGGAATGGATTGGTCTCAGCTTTGGGTTTGGGCAAGGAGGCCCCCATGGCACCAATGGACACTGATTACCAGGAAGAAATGGAGGAGACAAAGCCGAAACTCAGATTCAATCTCAACTTTAACAAGTGAGGTTCTCCATGCCTTGATAATATAATCCTACCTGTTTTTAGATCACCATATCTCAGCTTCAGCGTGTCATCAAGCCCCACAGAGTGGACTCATGTGGAGCGGCTTGACCTTTTGACTCATGTATGCCTCTAACCCAATTTTATTGCTTGATATTTTGCATTGTAGAGCGATTCAAGGTATAGACCCGGACAACAGCAAGAGAACAAGTCAGACATTTAACATTGAAAGGCTGTTTGAAGCAGTGGCCAGCGGAGACGTCAGAAAGCTGGAGGGCCTGCACCTGTACCTGTACCAGAACATGAAGAAACTGTCCGACTCCCTCTGTGAGTGTGTCAGAACCCATAGGGCACCACACTGTAAGCTGTTGACCCGTCTGTATGTGTGTGTATTTACTCCCTGAGTGTTATGTTGCACCTGCAGATCAGTCGTATGGCAAAACCCCCCTCATGAAGGCTCTCCTGCACCTCCGAGATGGCAAGAACGAGACTGTGGAATTATTAATTGAGATTTCAGAGAGTCTGGGCGACATTAAAGAGTTTGTGAATGCAGCCTACACCAGCAGCTATTACAAAGGTACACTTTTTATCTGTGAATCTAAGAGCTTGAAACACACAATCCTTTTTTTTAAGGGACCCCACTCTCTCAGTCTTTCCTAGTAAACACAATGATGTTTGACTCTGACAGGTCAGACAGCTCTCCATATAGCCATCGAGAGGAGGAGTATTTCCTATGTGAAATTACTGGTCAGTAAAGGAGCAGATGTCCACGCCAAAGCCTGTGGAAAATTCTTCCGGCCACATGACAGCCCCTACTTTTACTTTGGTGAGTTTACGCTGCTGCAGAGCGAGAAGTACAACTCAGCATTTGACAGTCCTTGTTGCTGTCTTAGCTGGGTTGTTTCTCTGCTGCACATCAACCATTGAGTATATCAATATCCAAAATTCAGTTTCTTTGTTTTCTTTTCATGTCATCAATAATAACTGTTACTTTCTTAATCAATGCCAACGAAGGGTATAAGCTCAAGACACTGGAGTACTAATAAATTGCCAATTGAGTATGTAATTAATTTTTAAAGACCACTGTGTCCTAGAAATCTTTGACACTAAGTGCATGATAATATTCATTATCATTATTATTAATTGTGTTTTCGTCAGAGATAAAGCACTGGAAACACAGAGTCAATGTGTTGTCATTAGATCAAAACGAGCCTTTCATATCTTAATCAGGAGCTGTTACAGCGCAGAGCCCATCATGTTGTTTCTACAACAGCTCGGAGTGAACAAACCAAAGACTCTGAAGAGTTTCTACATTACTGGAAGGGTCCTCGATTGGAAAGAGTGCGATCAGGGCATACTTATGCAGTCAGTTGCAATCTATATCCTCACCGCTAGATCCCGCTAAATCCTACAAAATGGACCTTTAAGCACATATTGAAATAACTCTGATGACAACATTAGGGTTACATAAGACAAAAATCTGTTTTCTTAGGCTGAATTTCTCTTGTAACAAGTAAACTGAACCATGTGTGAAAACCAATGATGAAACACTAACTGTAAATACTAAATACTTTGGGCACCTGCTCGTAAACCTGGTAGCACGGGACGCCCTGCACCCGGAGGCTTGAGTCCTCCAGCAGCGGCTGCAGGTTCGGTTGTGACCCAGCTCTTTGCTGCACATCTTTCCCATTTTACGGATAAAATTATAATAATAAAATAAGAGTGAATTTCCAGAGTTAAAGTAATACTAATAGATCTTAAGGAGTCTGGTTAAATCTGGAACATGGACTGATGTAAAAGAAAAAGTTTATAGAATATACTCTGAAGGGTCATTTCCATCCATCACTGTCCATTAGAGATAACCGGTAAACTTGGTTCTATGAATAAGACTGTGGTAGGGATTATACAATACAGTATTTGTTTGATAAAATTAATTAATAATCTGCAACAGTTTTTAACTGGTCAGTAGTCATAGAACTATGTCTTTCTTTCTGATGTGCTAGTCTCAAAGCTCTGCAGTCAAAGGTCATGCTTGTACAGTCATGAATTGAATGTCAAACCTTCTCACATGAAGAGTTTTAATAAATAACACAAACACAGGCTAAATAAAGTCCAGCCACTGACTGAAGACCCTCTCTGCGTCATCCTCAGGTGAGCTGCCTCTGTCTCTGGCCGCATGCACCAACCAGGCTGACGTGGTGGACTTCCTGTTGGAGAACGAGTACGAGCAGGCGGACGCAAAGCTGGCAGATTCTCAGGGGAACACAGTACTGCATGCTCTGGTGGTGATTGCTGACAACTCCATTGAGAACACAGACTTCATCACCAACATATACGACGGCATCCTCAAGACCACTGCCCGATTGCATCCGAAGCTGAAGCTGGAAGACATAGAGAACCACCAGGGGCTAACGCCTCTCAAAATGGCTGCCAAGACTGGCAAGATAGGGGTCAGTAGAGATGTGGCTAGATCATTTAAGAGGTTTACATATTCCTGCTGCCTAGTAGTGTGCTCCAGACAAGTCTACAGTTTCAGATTGAGTGTTTAACTGCCAGGACAACAGACAATGAACCTTCTGGCTTTCCTTTCATTTGCCTGCAGCTTTTTGCCCACATCCTGAAACGGGAGTTCCAAGAGAGCCACACCAAACATTTGTCCCGTAAATTCACCGAATGGGTTTACGGGCCGGTCAACTGCTCCCTGTATGACCTGTCCTCATTGGATTCCTGCGAGGAAGCCTCAGTCATGGAGATACTGATCCGCGGCAGCGACATTCCTGTGAGTTCTGGCATCAAGAGCCCAGTCAGGGCTGCTGCTGCACCTGTCATCCCGTTCTTCAACATCTTTCTCCTCCTGTTTCCTTGCAGAACCGTCACAATATGCTTGAGACGGAACCTCTGAACCGAATGCTGGATGAGAAGTGGAAGAAGTTTGCGGGTCCCCTGTTTTTCGTCAACTTCCTGTTCTACCTTCTGTACCTGATCATATTCACACTGGTCGGTTACAATAAGAAAGAATTAAAGGTGAGGTTCCGGGAACTAGATTGAATATAAAGATGGATAACGCTTCTGCACTTCCTTCCACTATCCTGAAATGAAGCTAAAATACCCATGATACCAGTGCCACCATCTTGCACATATGGAATAAGAGTATGCAAAGTAGCGATCGAGGGGTGAAGCTATCTTTCAGAAACAACTTTTTTGTCTAGTTCATGCCCAATTTACTACCATGGAGGGGGCCAAATATATGCATCCAGCCGCCAGGTGGCAATCCTGGCGCTTTGGCTCCATTTCTAGGGAGCCAGCAATGTCGTCCATCTGTAAATACAGTCTATGATCCATCTGAGACAGACCTGTGCTGATGATGCTGACCTTTGACCTCTGTTCCACAGCTTCGGTTTCGCCTCGAACACAACTTGAACGGTTACCTGTACGTTTCAGGCCAGCTACTGTTACTACTGGCAAACATCTATTTCTTTTTAGGAGGGGTATGTGCTCCTACTCTAAATCTTATCACTATCTTGTTGAGAATGTATTGCAGTCATGTGACTCTTGCCCTTTTTCCTAAATTCCCAGATAATTGACATGTGCAGGAAGCGACCAAAGCTGCAGACGTTGATGATCGATGGATATTATGAGATTCTTTTGTAAGTAAAAATGTATTTCTCTGTCTGTCTGTCTATAAAGATTTTCAGACGGTCACATGAGATTTTTAATCACAAACTCAGCAGCCAACAAATATCATGTTTGCAAGATATTTTTATTTTCCCTCCTGTACAGAGGGTCACTTCATTTAGTTGTTTTTCGTGGATGTGGAATAGGGGCCATTTTCACCAAGCTTCACAGGAACAGGAAGGGAGGGGAAGCTGCAGCCAGTGAAGCGTTTGTTTTGGTCAGAGATGCTGGTGCTAGTGCACCATCTAGTGGGAGTGAATATTACACATTTGAAAATAGTCATTTAGGGGGTGGCCATTTCTACGGTCTCATAGAGGTGGGTTTTTGGATCAATGTTTTCATGCATTAACTAGAATAATAACACAGATATACACATAGTTCGTATAAGAAGTGTTCCAACAACTGTTTCACACATCAAGTCAGAAACGGGTTAAATGTGGCTGATTTGGTCACCAACATTTCTATTCATAATAGAAAATAAAGTCAGATAAGAAAAAAATAATATAATTTAAAATAATCTGGAGGAAACTATGCATTTCATCGACTCACTAAAGTCACCTGCTTGATACTCTGCCAACAATGGAAATACCACAGCACTTGTTTCCTGTACATACCGTCATAGCAGTGTATTAATATCAATCACTTCAATCACTGACAAGTAAACCCCTCGACTACATACAGGAGATCCCGCTTACACTCGTCTTACAGATCAGTCAGACATTTTGACTTGTCATCATTGGAAAGTCACAGGCGATAACATCAACAATAGGTCCAGTCCTATTTAAGTGTAGATTATGACAGTTTGAACAGGAGCCAACATGAACAACACAAGAACCCTGAAGCAGCTTAGTGGAATGGAGCCGTTATTAATGGTTTAAATTATTTCGACCTTGTGTCTTATCGTAAATGTTGGATTCATCTGTAAAATGTTTTGTGTATTTGATACTTGCTTGATTATTTTATCAGTCTAAATCCCTTTCTATAAAACTGGTTCCAGTTTGACATTAAAAGTCTTTTTGTTCTGTTGCTCAGCCTTGATTAGTTTATAGTCACTGTACAATTTTCAATACTACTACTAAAAGAACAACTCACTATAAAACACAAACAGTGAATAACACAGGGGATTAATGAAACAGCGCACAGACCAATGACATATAATCAGCCTCATATGATCTTTGAAAGTATGTCCTATATATGTTGTTTTACAAAGTAAAAACATACAAACCTCACTGTTTTATGTTTGATAATATAGATTTGCATCGTTGCATCGAGTAAATTATTTCGTCTGATTGTTTGTCTTACAATTAGAAGGATTGTGCAAAAACTATTAGACAGATTATTACAAAACATGGAGGATGGATGGATGGGATATCGATCAGAGTGGAACACATTACATTTTGGTGCAGATTCAGATCAAAGGGGAAGTTCCAGGAATCATTTGCCTTTTTTTAACATTGAGAGTTTTTCATAATTTCCCCTTGATTTCTCTGAGAATAATCCATTTATCTAAATAAAAGTCCAGATCTAATGAATTTAAATGTGGTTTCATAAGGGGACTGCTGCACTGAGTCCTAATTTAAAATCAAAGTTGTGACCTCTCTACTGTTGGGCAGTTTCGTGCAAGGCTTCCTCTTCATGATCTCGGCCGGGCTGTACGTGTGCGGGCAGCAGGCGTACCTGAGCTTCATGGTGCTGTGTATCGCCCTGAGCTGGGTGAACCTGCTCTACTATTCCAGGGGAGACAGCCACATGGGCATCTACAGTGTCATGATACAGAAGGTACAGTCCACATGGCCTCAGCTGTGTCACAGTGAACACCGCAGTGACCACTCTCATCCCTGAAGCCTCTTGTTTCCTCTCTTTTTGTAGATGATCCTCAGTGACATCCTGCGATTTCTTTTTGTCTATATCGTCTTCCTCTTTGGATTTTCTGCAGGTATTTGACTTTTCCTCTATGAATGACAAGAGACATTCAATACCATCTCACAATACTTTCTGACTTGCAAATAGAATGCACAAATGAATATCATCATAGTTATACTTACCTTACATTGATTTGAAAACTAGCTCTCTCCTACATTTTCAAAATAAATCCCCTTCACAAACAAATCAAAAGTACATTGAGATAAACTTTAACATCCCTCTCTTCCTGTCTCCTGTCTCAGCCTTGGTCTCCCTGCTCAAAGAGCCTCCTGTGAAAAACGAAACTGTAAAAACTGGTAATACGCGTCTCTATGCTCCCGTCGGTGCTGATGAGGAGTGCCTGAAACCCAGCTACTCCAACATCACCTACACCACGCTGCAGCTCTTCAAGTTCACCATCGGCATGGGCGACATGGAGTTCATGCAGGACTCCGAAAATATGGAGGTCTTCTACATGCTCCTCATCTCCTACATCATACTCACCTACATCCTGCTGTTCAACATGCTCATCGCCCTCATGAACCGCACCGTAGAGAGGATCCAAATGCAGAGCAGCAGCATCTGGAAGCTGCAGGTGAGTGAAGCATCCAGAAGGTTTCCACTGGTCGTACGAGTGACTTCATCTAGGCGGCTGTGGTTTGAATGAGGTGCTGTGAATTTGGTTTCAGAGGTCCATCACCATCCTGGACATGGAGAAAAGGCTGCCTGGTTTCTTGAGGAGGAGGTTACGCTGCGGGGTGGAGAAGAAACTGGGCACGGCTCTTGGAGATGATCGTCGCCGGTGTTTCAGGTTAGATTCTGCTTTGCTCAGCTCAGACAATTAGTGACCAAAATGTTCAATAAGGTTTCAGACAGTGAGTAGATTACAATAAGGCCCCAGATAGAGTCCAACAGCTGTATGGAGTTTGTGTAAATTTTGTTAGTTTGATTTATATGCATGAGTAAATGAAGCATATAGAAAGATGAATATTAAGCACATGAAGATAAGAATGTCACTAGAATTGTGTAACAACAGTTCTGTGAGACATGAGAAGTTGGAGGAGCAAAGACACTGACGTCTTCATTCAGTAATTAATTGGAGGAATAGAAAAGGAGAGAGACGAAAATCCCAAAAAGGGAGAAGAATTCAGAAAGATAAAATGATCGACTGAGCATGTTCCCCAAGGCACTGGGCCCTAGAATATAGATAGAATGTTCAAAATGTAAGTCATATCAATTATATCAGGTTGGATGGTTTAAAATTTTACAAGAGTGAAACTCAGTGTTCATAGCTCTGAACAGTCTCCTTATGAAAGTACATTTAAATTCACTAGATTCTGATTTTTATTTGGATTTGCATCAAATTACACACATTATGTATCAGTCACTTAATCTGATTTTATTTTAATTCAATATCCATGAATTACTTAATTAGAAATATACGAATATATATGTTGAGAAACCCCCTCTCATGATATTAAAGAAAGTGAAAAAAGTTCCTTGATCCGCCCCCTGATCCATATCCACACAAAGGTTTTCAGTGTTCTTTCCTGACCCATACCACATCCTTCCACCAAGTATAGGGCAATCAGTCCAGATTTGGCCTAATCCTGCTAACAAACAAACATCGTTTAAGTAGGTAACCAAAACTCCAGCACATGTAAACTGCACTTTGACCATGTTAAGGATGTGGCTCTAAGGATGGGAATGTTTATTTGTCTCATCAGCAGCTCGATGATGCCATGAATCTCCTTTATCACCACCATGATGTTGACCTTTGGGATTTTTATGTCTCAACGACCAGTGAACCAATTCCTGTTGAATTTAAAACAGATTCCACTTTTGGTGATCCCCAGTTCATCTAGCGCCATCATTAAGCCAAACGATTTCTTGTCCAATACTTTGGTTTAAAATGCAAATACATGCAAAACTCATCGGCCCCAGCTGCTCCTGCTTCTGGTTGCTGCTAGTTTGCAAAGATGTCCGTGCTAACATGCAAAATGGAGGAAAAATCACACCTGCTAAATATCAGCGAGTTAGCGTTGTCATTGTGGGCATGTCAGCGTGAGGAGAGAAGCATTTAGCTCAAAGCACCACTGTGCCTAAGTGCAGTCGAACACAGCTGCAGTCTCGTCACACACAATATTGATGTCCTGTCTGGTAGAGACTGGAAATCTCTGATATCTTCATTACTTCAGTTGATATAAAGCTATACATTTAGCAAGATCCTATTAATTTAATCTGATTGCACAGTAAACGAGGGGAAGACTTTTATTTCAGCATGTGATTACTGGTTGGTTTTTGGGGCTGAATAAAGTGAAAGCATCATATGTAATCTGCAGTGTGCATTCATTGTACATGCTCGGTAAGAAAGCAACAGGCCAGAGTAAGAGAATAGTAGTGGTACCACTCAGTAGTGCTCATATTTTGGCTCTAGTTGTGATGGATGAGACACAATATCCTCATGTGTGTACATCATTTTGAGTCCTGGTGTGTTGCGTGACAGTGAGATGTGTTGACATAGTAATATCATCACATGATCTAAAAGTTTGGCTGCTATATGGCATTTACGACATTGTCTCTTATGTTTCAAGATGTAATCTTTTTTAAAAGTAACCCCTCAGATTTATAACAGAAGAATAAAAACCTGCAGGAAAATGTGAAAGCAAAAGCAAAGGTTTGTGCTTTAAAATTTAACAAATGATGCAGCTGTGTGCGCGGGATCGATTTAAGTGCAGCACACTGTTCTTCACTAATTTGCCTTCTCTGATGGCAGATTGATGTGTCACACAGCGGACAGTAATTGGAGCATGTGTCTCTTCTTGTCGTCTCAGAGTGGAGGAAGTCAACTGGAACAAATGGAACATCAACCTGGGCAAAATCAATGAGGATCCCGGCTGCTGGGATAGTTTACACCAGCCCACACCAGACACTCCGCTGCACAGACCAAACAGAGGTGCAGACACGGTTCGAGAATAGAAAAAGGCCTTTTTCTAATCTAGTAATCCACTGTGGCAGGAAAGTGATCTGCCCCTGCTGACATTTCCTCCATCTTTCCACAGGGAGGAGCTGGAGAGGCTTATTCGGGGACGGCAGTAGGCGATTGCAGACACATCAGTCCACAGAGATGAGTTTTCTGAGCAGCCAACCGGTCTGAAAAGACACAGCTCAGGGCTTCACTCAGCCTGACTGACCTGAGTGACGAGGCATTCAAACCCAAAGACAGTATTCACTTTCAGCTCTACCTTCCTAAATGACCGATACTCCACTGTCAGCTTGACTTTAAATGGAATCTTTGAGGCAATATCTTAAACAGGGACAGTGACGAGAGAGAGATTGTTGACTTTCATCTTATTGACTGTTAAAAAGAGAATTTATCAATGCTGAATGCTGTAACAAGTGCTGCCTATATACCAAAGAAACCATGCATTTAAAACCGATTAACTATTTAATCATTCTGTAGATGTCACCTATGGCTCCACCTAAACAGGATGCATGTCCTCTGTCTGCAAAAAAAGACCACATCCAAAGGCACGGCTCAAAATCCCTCAAGGGGCAAGATGGAGCACGAAGGTGCTGATCCTGCCCTCCTGCTGTGTGCCCTTTATATGGGTCCCATTTTCATCACAGCCAGACAAGCTAAATCTACTGCAGCCACACAGTCCCGCAGATTTCACAGCTTGCTCTGTCTACTCTTCTTCCTGTTTCTATTTGGCAGAGCCGGGCTCGGATAAATAGTGTGAAAGCACAGCAATAGGTGCAGCTCTGACTGCCTTTAGCACCAGCTGTTGGTGTAGATCGACCCTTTGGACCATTCAGTCTCATGTTAGACAAGCATGTGAATAACTGACCTACCTGCACATGTAATAGTTAAAAGTTACTAAGCTGCAGAATGAAGAGAGCAATAGAAAACATGCAGTTAAATCATCTGTCGTTAGTTCTAACGTGTATAAAAATGTTCCAGATAATCCAAATTTACGGCTCAGACTCATATCAAAGCATAAATTAGAACTTTATTTTATTATTACAATATTACAAAAAGAGTAGCACAACTCTCACGCACTCGCCTCTTATCTCTAGTACAGAATGACACAAAAAAAGGCTTGTGGACCTTCTTCCTTTTCACAGCAATAGTACAAGAAACAAAGGAGAAAATAAAATTTAAATAACAAGCAAATCAAGTATTATAAATAGTCACAACTGCAAACTGAAGCTTTGAAACTTGAAAAAAAAAAAAAAGTTACAGCCCTGTAACTACACATTGCTAAAATATATAATTACAAAATATTACTCCTTTTCTCGCTTTCCGCAATAAAGAATTTCTAAGGAATTGTCTGTCTATTCAACAAAACATCAAAATAAAAAGATCAGGAAGAAAAGAAATGCTATTTCTGTGTATCCTTACTGTCTTCCTTCACCTTATTGTTTGGGGTTTTCGTCAAAACCATGCTCATTTGCAAAGGAAAGTCCAAGGACCAAACACTTAAGGCTTTTTAAGGGCTGTTAGGGAGTTAGGTGAATAAAACATGGGCATCATTGTGTTTCTATACACACACACAACCACTCTCTCTCAATCTCTCTCCTACACACATACACACCCTGAAGTCTACCCACATCAGCGGGCAACATTCACACACAATCATTACATTTTTTAAGTTACAGTAGTCTAGTAGGTAAGCCAGTGTACAATAAAATAAACAATGCATTTGCTGTTTCACTTTAAACTCAAAAGGTCAGTTTTGTTTACCTCCAAGTGATCTTGCAAGTGATCAATTTGGTCTTTCCAGACAGACTTCACATCAAAATCAGTAGCAACTACACATAACTTAATCCACTTAAGTTCCTTCTGTCTGGATCAAAACTCTGGCTCGACTGGTAGCTCGATTCTATGGGACATTTTGTAACACCATCACTTCCTATAGTCCAGAGTTCTGTCCTTAAAACTAACCGATCCCCTTCCATAATCTTCTCAACATTCAAGTATTACATTTGTCATGTTTACAAAAAAATGATCTGAAAAGGAAACAAAATAAAATGGCATCTTCATAACAGTGTGTCTTTGTGAACCTGACTTTGGCCGTTTGAAGGTATGAGAGTACTTCACAATGTTGTTGCCAAACCTTCCTGGCATTAACAAGTCTTTTTTTTAAACACCTGAATTCATTGCAGCATTGTAAGCAGAACAGAGCATCACCTATTTAACATATTTGCTCCCTGCTGGATCACAACTATGTACATGCAACTTGATCACATGTAGCCTTAACCAATAGAAAGGAATCAATGTTGAAAAGTCCCATTATACAAATAAATAGTTATATTTAAAAAGAATAAAACCACTGTGTACGTGTGCATAACGCAAGCTGTACTACTATCTCCAGTGTCTGATCGCTTTGCATTGAAACAAGATCATTACTCTCTAATGATTGTGTTCAATCAAGCTACTACGAAATGTGAGCATTGACACCAAGATTAAAATTAGTCACTTGTCTAAAACAAAATAATCCTGACAAGACCCTGTAAAAACATCCATCAGAGTTTTTTAATGGGCCATCTATTTGTTTTTCTTCTTCTTTTCTTACATGCATAAGAAAATATTATCGGTAGGTCTTAAGTTGAAATAACACAGGATCTGTAGATCCAGGCACACAAATAGGCAAGTATGATAGAAGAGGAGGAAGAAGGGAATGACACACACACAGTACAGACATGTACACACACGTACATGAAAAAGTTCCCTAAAGTGCTCGATAAATGCACTCAACAAAAATAAAAGTAGCAATTGATCACTTGCAAGATTTATTTTTAAAAAAGAACAAAAGAACAAAAAAATACTGTTCTTCATTAAATATATTAATTTACCCTCTTTAACATTAGCGGTAATTTGCTTAAGTTATCAACTCAATTTTCTTCTTGTGTTTCCTTTCTTAAGACTAAACAAAGGGGTTTGATAACTGTTGTGTAGACAAGGCCATAGCTTATCTGTACCCTGGGTGCTGGATGAGAGCGGTTCTGCCATCCCCAACCTCTGGACCTACCCTGCTCAGAGAAGGCCTGTGCATCTTGCCCATCAACCCTAGATTCTGATCGCAGAAATAGGGCGTCTGGAAGTCCCCACCCAAGTAATCTGCTGTTTGTATCAGAGTAGTCTGGGCGGAGGAGGAGGTGGAGGAGGAGCTCGCTCCTAGCCTGTAATGGGTAGCCCCAGGGGGCCCACAGTCTAGTGTGGTGCAACCCCCTGGGCCTGCACCATGGAATGGCATGGCTATGTCCTGAGACCCGGAGCTGTCACTGTTGGGTGTGGGAAGGAAGCTGCTGTTCCAAATGTGAGACTGGAAGTAATGACCATTAGTGTAGTGAGCCATGGGACCAGGCATGCAGTTGTTATTGACTGGGGGAGAGGGGGTGGGCCTCTCTACAGGAGGCTTCAGTGTGTAAGGCTGACCCACACACACCTCTGCGGGGTAGCCCATGCCCTTAAAATGGAAGGTGGGGTCCCTGGAAGGCTGCTTGCAGATGTGGGTCCCACCATTTTGAATGTGGGGTACATGAGCCATCTGGTGCGGATTCCAAGAGAGCATCTTCTGCTGCTGTGTGTTATGTTGTATCTGTTGTTGCTGCTGATTCTGTTGTTGATGCAGATGATGCTGCAGTTGGTGCTGCTGCTTGAGATCAGTGTGGCTGGAAGGCAAGTGGTTCATAGCAGTCATGCCGGGTGGAAGATGAGCTCCCATTGGGGCCGTGGCTTTCTCTTGAGGGCAAATAATGCAGTTGGGTGGGGGGAAGCCAGGGGTGCCAGGGATGCTGTGCATCGAGACCCTGGAGCAGGCGCTGATAAGCAGGTTCCGACTAATAGGGCTGGGGTTGGCGATCTGGCCCTCGCACATGGAGGTGGCTCCTGCACCTTGGGCTCGAGCTTGGCAGAACTGGTTGATCTGATGCACAATGGTGCTCAGGTCGGCCTGGCGGCCATGGTGCAGCCCAGCAGCCATTGAGAGTGGAATGGTTGAGGTAGAGACTGTAACATTAGGAGGTGCATCGCCATCTGGTGGCTTTCTGCCCCCCTGCAGACAAAGTGGCGGCTGCTGCTGCTGCTGCTGCTGAAGGTGCTGCTGCTGAAGCATGACAGTGGGGGGCCCCTGGGGATGGCCAAGAGCTGGGTGCTGAGACATAGTCTGAAGTCTAGGTGGGCCCTGAGGGTGCTGGGCCATATGGGGAGGGTGTCTGAGGCTCTGGCTGTGACCCTGGTGCTGAGGAAGGGGCATCTGTAGAGCCTGAGGTGGGTCCTGTTGTTGAAGGGTTAAGTTATGCTGAGTCACGTGAAGGTTCGGCAGAGGTGGGTGGTGATTTAAAGTGCTGGTCGAAGCCACTTGGTAGGGTCCAGTGGGATGGTTCATGATGACTTCAGGGTGTAAGCGTGCCCGGCTGCCGTCAAAATCTTTTAGGACGCCTTTGACTGTAGGCCCCTTGATGACTGCAAGGAGGCCTGTCTTGGCAATGACCTGAGACGAAGGGTAAGGGCTGTAGCGCTGGCCTGACGTATCCAGCCCGTTCACTGTGCGCCGCACGTGGTTTCTCTGGGGGACCTTGACGCTGTTAGGGAATATTTTGATGGTGAGGGGGTGGTTGGCAACCTTCTTAGCATATGCATCCAATTCTGCAGGGGTTGGAAACGGACTGGATCTCATCCTTTGTGTGGTGTCCCCTGTGGAAGAGGACAGGACAGGTCAGAAAGCAAGAAGAGTCAGAAATTAAGTGAGATGAAGAGAATTTGAGAGAAAGGCACAATGAGAGAAAGAGAGAACAATCCAGTGTATATGGCACAAAAGAGCACTTCAGTTGTAATCTGAGCAGCTGAGGGGAACTTGATTTGGAAAGCACTCTGATATTCCATACCTCATTGCTTTTCTCTAAAAAACCCTAACAGCTCTCATCTCATGAGGGAGAGAGATTCCCCATCTCATTCTCCACTGAACTTCTAGGACCAACACGTCCAAAAATCCAATTTTGTGTTAGTGTCTGTGACTCTGAGGTCAGGAGCTCTTAGTGGGCTTAATTGACGCAGCATCCGGGCAAACAATAAGTATACCGGTGGAGGGGTTGCTGTGCTGCTTGCTACTGACTCACAAAATAAACAAAGAGCGAGTGAGGCACTGATAGTCCCCTGTGGCTGCTTTGGGGAGAAGAAAAGAAAGAGATAGACGTGGAGAGCAGAGCTCCATGACAGCAGACAAGTAATCAGACACAGCAGCAGCGTCTCTGATCTGCGGGAACACCTCCCAGGTCTCAGCTCACAGACATTTGTTATACCTGCTAAGCACCGTGGTTAAATTTAACTATGTCAACCTGACAATGCGAACATGATTATGTGTTTGTGCATGTGTGAAGGCAAGGGTGTGTATCATTCAGGAGCCTGCTTAAAAGAGCTAATGTGTCAGTGTCATGTACATAATGTACCTATTTTCAGTCTGAGTCTAGAGGTTTTAACATGACGTGTGCTTACTGCTTGCTACCACTCATTTAACTATCCCCATAAATGTCAGTTATGTCAGTATCCCAATAAATGGCAGTAAATGGCGTATTTGTTTAGAAATGTTCTAGTCTTTCCACTCAAAGTGCTTAATAGTACGGTTTTGCTATTCATCCATTCACACTCATTTTCATTCAGTGCATCTATATGTGCAGCACTTCCTCTATCACACATCACATCAAGTTGGGGGTCAGTATATTGCCCAAGGACACTGGCACACGGAATGGGGAGACTGGGATCGAGCTAATGGCCCTCTGGCTAGTGGCTGACCCGCTTTACCCTCTTTGCCACGGCCACCCCCGAATGACAGGCTTGTCTCCCTGCTTTGCTTCATCTCACTGTCCTGATCACCTTAGCACTTCTAATCTGACCTACTTTCACCACAGCTTTGACAGACACAAGCGATCACTTGTTATTGAGCTACATTCAATTTTTGTTTTGATTAGAGGCATTTTTTGTTTGGGTAAAATGGATGTTGACATTACAGCTACTTCTCTTTGTTGTTGAGTGAGCAGCAACTTGAAATGTCTGAATTGCTGGCAAAGGGCTGCGGTTTCATGCGGCCGTGGCCGTTATGCCCAGTCTCACAGAAGGGGGAGGCTTGTGGGATGAGGGACGGAGCTGTGAGCACTGACACAGTGGCACTGAGAGTTGTGCCAACTGGCTAATTAATTCCTGCTTTATTTGTGAACAGGAAAACAATAGGCAGCGATGTGCTGGGCCGGTATGGGGCGGCACAGAGGGCTGCTGTGACTAAGTTCAGCCCGATGATGGCAGCCTCATTAATGCTGGGGTCTGGGCCAAGGGGCGGGAGCTCGACACCCGCCATCGCTGGGGCCTAATGTCTGTCGCTGAATAAATGCCAGGGTAAGCAGATACAGATAAATGAACAGTTAGACACAAGCACCCAGACGTGCTGAGGATGGACCTCACCTGTCACACACAGGTGATGATTAATGACCTTGTTGGAAATGATGCTCCACACAGCGACACAGACGCAGGCAAAAATAAATACAAAGCTACTTTTCAGGGCATCAGCAGGTTATACTTACCACACAAAACATCCCATATTAGCAATAAAACGTCACTTTGATAAATGCAGCTTGTTTGCCATCAGTATTCAAGATACGTATATTTAGAGCTTGTAAGATTCTGGCAGAGGCTGTGCTGCTGTTGTCAAAACCTCATGTCAGTGTAGCTCAAGAAAAGGATCTGAGTAGGTGGGAAGAGAGTAATATCAGCTGTTGCAATGAATAAAACATCTTTTATCGTTTCATTGTATTGAGATCTTCCAGATGAAACCAGTCTGAAGAGCATGAATGAATGTTAAAGAACACATTAACTTTATACGTAACATCATCTGTCAGGCTTTACTTTGTGTCAGATGAGCTAGTTGGAGACATCAGGCTACATACTGTTAGAAAGAGGTACATTAGGATAATTAATACAACCATGCAAAATAATGTATAAACAGCAATATATAGTAACAGAGAAGAGTAACTTGTAATTTCTGGAAAGGTTTCTAAATTGGGGTCAGAATTGAATAATTTCATATCTTCACCAACTGTTCACATGATAGATTTACCTCAGTATGTCTGAAAATACCCTAACCTTTAATATAACATGTTAAGTGAATAACAAATGAATATAAATAATAGTAAACTTTATTTGCATAGCACAATTGATGCACACGATGCAACATGAACAGTTTTCCATTAAAGCAATATTATATATGGTAATATAATAACAAGAACATTTAAATTGAATCTAAATAATATGTAAAGCTAAAATTGGAAAGGATCAAACAGACATGAGCTAAAATATTTAATAAAACTGTACGACTATGATAAATAAAACAGGTAAAAAACACGTCAGGAGAGGGCTTCTTTAAAAAGATGTTTCTTTTAAAACTGTCAATAGAAGTTTTGTGGTGTAATTAAAAAAGGCAGCTTCTCCGCGTCTTTTATTTTAGAAACGATCAAAAGGTTTGAGTCAGAGGACCTCAGGGACTAATCAGGCAGATATTTAACCAAACAGGGCAAAGCCATTCTGTGATTTAAAACCTAGTTAAGGAATTTCAAAATTAATTCTGAGAGACAGGCAGCCAGTGGAGAGATTTTGAAATTGGAGTGATGTGGGCTCTCTGTCTGTTTTTTGTTATAACATGTGCTGCTGCATAGGTGTGTGTTTAGCCCTATGCTGTCATTTAGAGAAATTACACTCTGTGCGCCATTTTTAAGTTAGAGAGAATAGCTTTCACTTAAATAAAGCATGAAAAACAGCAGCAGGCATGCAACTAGAAACAGTGTTATTTCTCTGCCACTGGCGTTTCTATAATGAGTTTTATACTGAAGTTGTGAGACTCAAGCGAATAGCTACGGAAGCAATGTCTATGTCTGGAGACTGACCAAACCATTAAATTGGAAAAGGGATTATACATTGTTAACAAAGCTGACATTTTTTCAGGGCTGAAAAAGCAAATCAGAAAGAACAGAGCTGCTGTAAATTGTGTAATGAAATTGGTAAATAGAGTAGTTTCTCCCTGAGAGTGGATAAAAATCAACCTCTTGCTGTTTACATCTGTTCCTGAGTCCTGGCAGCTGTTACATGTTCTGTTAAGCGAGTGTAGCTTATTAGCATTTCAACCTTAACCTGAAACCTAGATTAGCTGAAGAGCTTAACGCATCAGGGAAGGGTTAATGAGGATATGAGTGAAGTTTGTAGGTGGCTGCTGGTGGCTACAAGGATATCATCTCTCAGATCTCACAGCTAAGAACGTTCCCAGGGTAGGGAATGGGGGGGAAAGAGGCTAGCCTGGCCTTGTGTTAATTACCTCGCTGCTAGCTAGATAGCTAGAACACAAGTGCAAAGTCAGCAGGCACTAATTAGCGTTTCTTTTATTCAAACTACTGCTTTCATTGAACAATATTTAAGCAGCGGGGGGCCACGGGCTCATGCTGCTGTAAACTGCAATTTTCACATAAGAGCAGGAAATTAGGTCTGAAGCTTCAGTGTCAAATTAGACATGTGAATTTTGGTTTCTTTCATGAACAAACCTCCTCACTTTCCCCTTTTTTTTTTGGCAGACTTTTGAACAGAGCGGCCCAGCGTAGCAAGGACCTTTGAAAATATATGAGGCGAGAGAGAAAAGATGTTTTTTCCTTTGATCTCAGAAGGGACTGAGATGTGAAAACCAGCCAAGTGGTCCAGCTGTACTCACTGTTTGTTCTGCCTCTAAGAACTGAGGACTAAGGGCCACTTCCTGGTACTCGAGTCATCCTGCCTGGAGGATGAGCCGTTTTCTTGCTGACCCACTGTCTCTTTCAGCATACCTGCTCAGCTCCTCTTACGGCCTTTCCCTTTCACTGCCACGTCTTTTCGCAGTCACTCCCTGATGATAACTAGAGCAGCTGCTCCGGCCTTGCCACTGACAGCAACCTGCGAGCCCGTAACTTTAAATGACTGTGCTATGCAAAGGCTCATTATGTAAACTCTCCAGCATAACTAGGCTGCAGAGAGCTTTGACTGAAGATTTCATGTGAAAACTAGTCTATGAATTTCACCTAAATGCAGTCAAGCACATCTCTTATGGATTTAAACGGTGGGATTATTTTTTTCCCGTGATGGGTAAATGACGAGGCACTTGAGAGACAATGAGTCCCGTGGACAGCTAGTAGCTATACAGCAGTTTTACTCGAGGGTTGAAGCCTGGTTCTGGCTGCGTGGCGGCGCAGAGGGAACTAATGCCTCAAAACATGACAGCTGCTCAACCTGCAGACATGCAGAGGTGATCTACTGGGGCTGGATAGCAAGGCAGCAGGGGCAGCAACCTGAGAGTCTGTACTGAGATACTCTGATAGAAATGATTTAGTCTGAATGAACATGATTTAATCTAAATAAAACACAGATCTGTGGCTTTTGATGGAACATCGTGTCTGGTCACAGTACTTTGAAGAGCAGATGAAAAGGGAAAGCATTATGAAAGAATAATGAGGAAAAAAAGACAGATTGAAATTACACTTCTAGGAACAGCCGTGCACTGGGAAGCACACACTCCATCACCGAAATAGATTACAGAGCTGGGCAGAACAACAAATTGAGCTCCAGTTGCACTTTGTGGTCTGATGTGTCTTCTTAGTCTGTAACATAAAGGAAGAGCAGAGATCCAGTCTGATGGCTGCACCATGTCACAAGCCTGCCTGAGTGAAGCAACAGACGCTGGCACTTAACAGACTCCCTCACACTCACTGATCTCCTGGGGGTTGGCTGATTACTGTGATTCTGAAATTACAGTCTTGATGAGCTGGAGCAGTTTACAAAAAAAGTGCTGCAAAAATGGAGTTTCTGCTCAGAGAGAAAGAAGCAGGAGGAAAATAAGACGTAGATATCTTTTATGATAGAACGTATAAAGATGAGCATTTGGATGAGCCATAATGTTGCTGGTACAATATAAAAAGTATGTTTTTGAGCAAGTATCATTGTATACATATGAACCCATCATTACAAAAATGTAGGAATACATTAATTTACATGAATTTATTTTTGAATATATTTAAAAAGGAATAAATGATCATTTTCACACTAAAAACAATGAAATGTCAGTTTAAATGGGTTTAGGCTGAACAGGTAGAACACAAAGGCAGCAAAACTGACTTAGTTATCATTCCCATTAATCAACTTGTCATTCATTAATGTCCTCCAAAGCCAATTAGTCTTAGCTCTCACTATTGATTGCTGACTCTAACTCTCACTTGTCCTTCTGCCCCCTTACACCCTAAAGAGGCAGAGTTTCTCAGGAGCTGAGTTGTAAAATATAAACACATTGAATTAACTGAGCCAGCGCTGACTGGTCTGCTGTTAAACCAGGGCAGCAGATTGCATCTTAAAACTCACTCACGTTACAAGATCATCAGGGCAAAACCCAACTCAGCCGCAATCTGTCTGCAAGTCTGACTCTTCGTGATGGTGAAAAGTAACTGAGAAGCTCAGATCTGACACTTGAGTGTTGTGATAGTGTTGTAGCAGGCACACAGGACCACACTCTTGTGGCAGACAGATCTTTAAGGGCGATAAGGGAGGGAGGGAGGGAGCTAGTTCGCTGTTCATCAGCAAATTAATGGCGCAATTCATCCTTATTTTCCTTGAAGACAGATATACGGACCTGGAGCATGAAAATGTTCTCTCTCCCTTTCTGGTTTTAAAACATAACTGTAGAGGAGAACCGGGCCAGGGCTGGCATTGGGATTTGACGTGGGGCGGCAGCAGGATTGTAACAGCTTGGTTTATTGTGTGGGATGGTGGTATTAGTTAAAAGACTATGCGTTGTGTGTTTGTGTCGAGATCAGTACTTACATTTCTGAAGTCCAGTGTTCATCTGCGTGTGGGGGAGAAGCTGGAGGGGGAGATCACCTGGCACCGGCAGACAGGCCAGCATTTCACACGGACACTAATGCAACATGGGACATACACTTCTCCTCACACTGCAGAGAGAGGAAAAAAGAGACAGAGAGAGATGGGGGGTTTCAGTAGTCAGACATCACTGTGAGGCAGCACATGGTGGGTAGTGATACAGCGGCCGGGTCCAGACTAATAGAACTCTGAGGCCGATCCCCGGAGGCGCAGGGCTGAGGGAGACACAGTTACCTTTCAATTAGAAACTGATTCACACCTGGAGCATCAGGTAAGGTGACATTTGATGCCAATAACAACTTCAATTAAACATCAAACAGCTGAAGTAAAACGGGCAGACTGGGCCTCAGGGGCCCACAGCTTCAAATAGACTCAGTCCTTCCGCTTACTTTCCCCACATGTTAGTCAGCTAGCTGGGCCCTGCTACCTGCACTTTACCTCTCCGTCTCTACCAGACCATGGCGGAGGAAATTAATGACTCCTGTACACTTGAAAAGAACACACTCAAGATGCCTGGAGCTGACACGTTGGTGGGGCTCTGATCGATACTGCAGTCCTCTAGGCCTCAAAGAGGCCTTTATTTTGGGGACATCACACAATGGATCTAGCTCAGGATGTGGAAAAAAATAAATGAATAAAAAGGATTACAGCTCCAATAAATGCCTGCCACTACTGTGCAATAACCTGATGTAATAGAGAGGGAGAAAACGTAAGCCATGCTCCACTTGGCTTACTGCTGTATTCAAAACACCACAGATGCTTGCTTAATCAGCACTGAAGAACAGACAGGAAGCAAATTAAGTCTACAGAGTCCGCACCCTCCCCTTTTGCTGTGTGGCATAAGAAGAGGGCGGCAAGTGTGCACAGACAAACAGTGTCTATGAGAGAGGCAATTACCCACAAAACAACCTTGGCATGCCTGTCTGCCGCAGGGTGATGGCTTAAAAGTGTCTTTCCCCCCTGCAGGGAGAGGAGAAAAGTGGAGGAAAGAGTGACAAAGAGAGAGAGAAAGGTGGAAAGAAAGAGAGACGGGTGGCAGGTTTGGGGTGGTGGGGTGCCTGAACCTGCTTTAAAAAGCAGGAGCTCAAAAAGGTCAGGATGACAGCTCATTTAAATCCTCCCTGTGAGAGGAGGGGGGGAAAAACAAGCCTTAATGAAGCTGCCAGTTCTATACAGATACCTGAGGGGGTTGCACCTTGGGGTGCTGCAGGGGCATGGCAGCAGGAGGAAGGGCTAGAGAGGAAGAGGGGGAGGCAGGTGGGTGGTGGCGCTGCAGTCTTGAGACAGATCTGAGGATTTTGGGGGGGTGTTTTGTGCTGTTGATGCTGCATCACCCTTTCCTGTTGCCCAGCCTCCCACTCCTCTCATCCTCCTCCCTCTCCCCTGCTTTCTGATTTACAGCCTGGACCGCCATATGGCAGCAATCCCTGCCCTCGATTCAGCTTGTCACCATGCATTAACTTTAATTGGCCTGATATGTTATTCTTTTCCCTCGGCCTTGGAAGGATTTTAGGTACATAGCGCCTTGATGTCAGCAGGCAAGATTTCCACCCCTCTCTCATTTATCAGGTTGCCAGGATTTCGCAGAAAGATAACAGCCATCTCTTTGACAACAAGCAGGTTTGGGACGGAGGAAAGTTAAATATCAAATACAACAGTGTCTTTGCTATGGGTTTCAAAAGGAAAACAGAGGCAGGAGAATGAAATTATGTGGTGGGGGAAAAAACGGAAAAAAAAAACACCAGCATAAACTGTCAGTTCATTTGTTATAAGAACACACACATCACCACACTACAGGCAAAAAACAGCCAACAGGACATCAGCCCCCCCCCCCCCTTCCTGCCTCCCCGACAGCGGCCCTGAATGTCAGAAAACTGTGCAGTGGGGAGTGCAGCGGCAAAGGTCAGCCTATGGTAATGCCCCAGATGAAACTCTGCTTTACAGCGGTGAGCAGGAGGAGATGAAGCCCGACAGACAGAGGCCTGACATCTACCGACTTGCTCATCAGCACCACTGCCACGGCAACTTCAAATACACATCACACGCCAAACACTGGCACTTTCTACAAAAGGCAAACACCCCCACACAGGATTTTTTGCAACCCATTACACTATTTGTATCAGGCGCAGGAGGACTTCACCTGACAGAGTGTACAGGCCCAGACAGAGATTGTGCACACTACAGCTGCTGGCTTCTGCCGAGTTCCATTACCCTCTGACCACCAGGCAGGGGGGTTTTGCCTGGTCTGGACATGGGCTTGACCCCCCCATCCATCCATCCTTCCATGTAGGTGTCTACCCCCAGTGGCTTAGTAGCCTTTGTGTTATGGAGACATAGCCCCTCCTGTCCTGAGTGGAAACAAAGTTGAGTCTGTGGCAGGCCGGCCGAGCCAGCTGGGCAGGCTTGTGAAGCAGGGATTGGCCTGGTGGAGTTTAGCCAGGCGTCTCACACTATCAGCCCCATGCAGACAGACACCACGGGGTTCTCAGAGTATTAGGGGGCCCCCGTGACTCGGCAAGTCTCCACCAGCTACCGATAGAGCCGCAATAAAAGTGTGCGAATAACTGTGTGGGCTTTCATTATAGACAAATAAAGGCGGGCGGACAAAGCAGCACTAGAGGAAGTGATGCACATGGCTTGTGTCATGTGTCAAATTGCTCCCATAAAAGACGACCTATATCTTCTTTTCATTGTGATGAAGGAGAGAAATAGCCATCTGAATGTGTGCAAAAAAAGAGAATAAGGAAGAGGATTGATAGAAGCTATTTAGGAAATTAGACCAACTGACTGTGCAGCATCTTTTGTTCCATGTGTACTTCGTCAGCTATGATCTGCATTTGTGAGAAATTTGGGAATAGCATCAGGCTGACTGCATAGGAAATCATCTATTAAAATATCCAGCGGCGGTAATACATGTGAAAAAGCAAGAATTGTGCACAAAAAATATGCTCATTAGAAGGACGCGGGTACAACAATATTAGATGAGACAAACTATAAAGGAAAAATAAAACAAGGTAAGAAAGTATGTTTTGCATGTTGTCTGAATATTGAGCCTTTTCTATACCAATTAAAAGCAAAAGCAATTAGGAGAACCAAGTCACCATGTTGTACATGGCTTGTGCTAACGGCTGAGGAAGAGGAGAGAGGAGAAGAGAAAGCAGGCTGCTGTTATTTTAATTGCATGTTTACCCCCAGGTTATGGGTCTGAAATAGAGCCAAGAAAAAATGTTGCAGTGAAAATTCAATGCAACTTCACTGTGTTGATTCTCTCAGGGACATAGAGTGAAATTACTTTTCATGCAAGCACAGTCTCTGAATAGGAGGTAAAGAAAGGAAAGGAGCAGGAAGAAGAGAACAGCTTTTTACCCTTGAATACCAAGCCAAGGCATTCTGTCAAAAGAAAGGGGAAAAAAGCCTTGGCTCTTGAGCATGTTCGAAAGAAATAACACTTTGGTATGGCTTTCATTAGTCCATCAGGCTTTATGAACTGCAGAGGTAGAAAAGGATTTTCTGCTGCGAGCAGAGGGACACGAGCACGTTAAGCTATGACAGGCTGGTTCACAGGCTCACACAATGGATCCTGATGATTCCAGCACATCCCGAGGCGTTTGGGACAGGCCGTTTGCTTTTCCAGTCAGCAGAGATCGTCAGCCCGGAGTGTTATCTTACACATGAAGAGAAAGGGCGATAGAGGGGGAGATGGCCATGATAAGTCTGTAAAATAGTGGTTTCCAAGTTGCCAGACAGAGTATGTCAGGGATAAAACTGTCAAACAAGGAACCTGCAGCAGAAATGTGGGAGAGAGGGAGACAGCTACTTGAAACTACTCTCCCTTTGAGGGAGAGAGCGGTTTGCAAAAGAACTGTGAGGCTGTATGAACACTCAGTAACTAACAGATAAAAAAGAGACAGTTCCCTCAGGTGACATGGTGGATATAGAGTGAAGAGAGATGTCATGCCCCAAGAATAATGCATAGTCCACAGCTGGGTTGGATAAATCTTTGCAAAGATTCAGAATGTTCCCTAAACAGTGCGAACACAGGCTCTTAGAGCAGATGTGTACCATGAAACTAAGAGAAGGAAGCTCCCTTTGAAGGTATGAGGCCTCTTTTTATCAGACTGACCTCATTCCCCCTCTCTTGTCTTCACATCAGCAGTTTGGAGGCCAGTGGCCCGCCCTCTTGGATGAAGTCCATGGCTGCTCACAGTGGAGAAGATGACAGTAATGGTGGCGAGATGAGAGGATGAGAAGATATCAGGAAGTGAGTGTCCTGGCCAGGCCTGGCTATCTCTGCCAGAGCTTTGTCATGCTCATTACCCGTCCACCACATCAGCGCTTTGAGGACAGCGAGCCAAGGGCCATTCTTCAACTCGGGGTCAGTTTCACTAACAGCCACTTAAGCCCACTGGGCTTCCCAAAGAGCCCTACAAATGTGTAAGGTAGAACTAAGTGTGCTCAGTCATGTAAAGCCTGGCCAAGGTCAGGCGGGCAGACAGAAAGTGCTGGCAGCACCGCACGGCATGGCCTCATGAATGCCAAAATGCCGGGGCCCCTGGTTGTGCCGTTTGACAGACATGTTTACACCTGATAGAAAATGCAGGCTGGATGGCCTGCCAAAACAGAGGGGATCCAAAGTGAGGCCAGCGCAGTTATTTATTTATCTGCTGAAAATGCATCCAGAGTGCAGCCAGACGCTGGGCATGGCTCAGTGAGGAAAAAAACAGCCTCATCTCACATGTGACACTCCTGAACCACTTGACAGAGACAGAAAAAAGATCTGACATGACGTGAAAGGAAAGAGCAAAGATCCCAGAGAAGAGCTCTAGAGACTGGATTGGATTTACTCACAATCTCAAACTAACTAACCATTAGCACATGAAATCATCCAAGACATTGATTGGAGGCTGTACCTGTTCTTACTAACACTGCAGGTAAAAAAAAAGGCTGATAGTATAAGCAAATGTCAAGGGGACACAGCCATGCTAGTGACGCTATAGCACAAATAAACACTGACATCATCAAGCTAACATGCAGGTCACGGTGCTCACCACTTAAGCTCAGTGTGTTTAGTGTTAAAATGCTAACATTTGCAGGGATCCACTAAGGGATCAACAAAGTTGTTACAGTTCATCCTGAGGTAAACAATTTTTTAACTTTGTATGGCAATCCATCAAACCAACAATGTAAACCTCATGCTACATAAAAAGTCTGGGGATCCCCCAAATAATCTGAATACATCATATGGATGCCATCAATACTGTGCCTATCTATCCATTACATTTTGAAATACTTACTGGATAACGTAAGAAAACTTTCAAATTAACTTCCAACCAGTGGGGACCATGAATATCTGCACAAACTGGTAGAGCTATATCAGCCTGGACTGAGGTGGCTGACCATTAGTCAACCCACCAGTTTGGACCAGAGGAACAACATTGCCAACCCTCTATACCCACACTACACAAGCCTGGTGCTTTTGATGACAACAGCAGATAAACTCTTGAGAAGCACAGGAATGCAGGTAAGCACCAGAGAAAAGACTCTTTATCTTCTGGAGAAACTCGAGCTACCACAGAAACGGCACTCATACATATGAGAGCAACGCTGCTGCTTTCATCTCCTCAATGGTGCCACCACCTCTGTGTTATAGTCACATATCCCCCATATCACACCAGACAACAATGTGCTGAGTCACATAATACTGTGTCAAATACCAGACTCTGGGGTTTGATACAGGACTAGAATGGCACTAGACCAACACAGATACACAGACAGATACTAAACTAATACTGCAAACTATGTGTGTGTCTGAATGTGCATAAAACACTCCACCAGACTCAAGGCAGCTGGCTGTGTGAAAGCTCGGGTATAAAAATCACAAAAAGGTGTGGTCAAACCTGAACTAACAGATGAGCTTATATTGAGCAAAGATATTCAATGTACAAAAATATATGTACTGAAAATGACTTCTGAACAACATTACCTGCTCTTTAGAGCCGTGCACATTTTATTCGATCTATACATTCCGCGAAATGCAATTATTTAACTAATTATTGTGTAATCAGTATGAATGTTGGGGCCTGCAACCCCCGGATGACACCACACGAGCAGTATGGAGGCATGTTGTGTTTTTTTCTGCTGTTTTATTACATCTGAATAGGTGGTTACCTTGAGACTCCAGAAGTGTTTTGTAAACTCAAATGCTTTACCCACCCCTCCATCAGCATAGTGGTGAGTAGATAATGCGATGGATTTTTTTTGGTGAACTGTGCCTTTAAGACTTTAAAACTTTAAAAAGTAGATTTCTGAGCTCTCTCTAATCATTTGACTGTAAGTCAGCCAGGCCGTCTGCCTGGTTAGTGGGGAATAACTCAATGTGCTGAGAGCTAAAGCGCAGCAGCATTGTTCCAGCTGGCATAAAAAGGGGAAATGAAGATGGAGTGGTTTGATTTCATTTGTTAGCAGGTGCATCCATTTTGTGTTCTTCCCCCACACCCACCTCGCCTCTCTCAGTCAAAGCGCTTATCAGAAATTGGACACCCCAGTGACAAATTGAGCCTGCAATTAAAGGGAGAAAGAGGAAAGCTTTGTTAAGTGCTGCTGATTGGGATCCCAGGCTACCCTCACACACAGAAGGGTGTGTGTGTGTGTGTGTGCGTGTGTGTGTGTGTGTGTGTGTGTTTGCATCTATGCTTGGTACAGAGCCAATAGCAGAGATGACACCACCACCACTTCTTCTCCCATTTTCCCCTCTCTCCAGGTGTTCCCACAGCTTACATTTCTGCTCCGAGTACTCAGCAAACAAAATCAAATCAGTGCAGCTGTTTCCCCACCTCTCCTCTCTCTCGCACACACTCACATACATATTTATATACATATATATGCATAGGAAACTACACAAGCTACATACACCAGTAATAATACCTTGCAGGAAAAATTGCCTCCACTTCCATTACCTTCTTATTGACATATATTCTGTGTTAAACAAAGAGAAAAAAAAAAGATTTGTCTCTCCGTATATTTGTCCCAACCAGACTCATATCAGTGACCTACCATTAACCTGGCCTGTTTGCGCGTGTGGCTGGCCTGTTTAAAAGGGAGGGTGGGTGTGGGGTGGGGTGGATGCTCTGCTCGGCAGAACTGTGCAACTGCTGACTCTCGCAAATCATCCTAAAAGGGCTTAACGTACAAAAAACAGCTTCCAGTGTTGCACAGCATTGGCCTGCTGTGAGAGATTTATCCACTGTGCCATTATACTAACTGCCCTCTCTTCCATACGAGCTGTATATATACACCAATACATTCCCACACACATAAAGAAAAAGGCTTAATTAGACTCATGCCTGGTCCAACTCTGCAGGAGAACTCAAACATTTCAACCTTTTATTATTCTGTACTAAAGACGCTACTTTATTTACTGTTAGTCTACTTATTTTATGTTGCCATACTGCTCACATGTTGCATAGTGTTGGTTTAGACACAATTAAATGTTTTGTGCCGTAATGAAGTTAAGTCCTTTAGCTATATACATCTGTTAAAATACAATTAATAACTTCAATACTTAGGGCCACTCTATAATTTATTAACACTGGCAGCCAAATATATATTTTGTGAAACACAGTATCATCTTTAATTCTATTACCTTATTATTTCTTATGTTGGTTTATAAAAGGTCCGGTGACATGCACGGCAAAGAAAAAGGTCTCACTGAGATTCAACTTCAACTAAGTTGGTTCACTTAGTAAGATTGGATTACGATACATGTCTGGATGTGATGCACAGAACTGGTGAGAATTTTGTGCTGCATAGAGACGTGCAGCAAGTCCAAAACAAACCCTTCATACTGACTCCAAACCCTGCTGTGAATGTGTTCAATAAAAGCTGATCTGTCTCCATCCCGGGCCTGTGGAAGGTTGGTAAGGTCAGCCGCCTTCGTGGCAGCTCTGACATTCAGCCTGGCCTCCAGCGAGACCAAACGAGTCTCCTTCGCACCTACAGACCAGCCGAGGAATAAAAGAGATCCTTCTCCACTGGACAGGCCTGTGTGAGATTTGTTCCTTTGGCTTCTGGCGACACATAAGACATTTGCTGTCTCTTCTTCATCTCCTGTGTATATGTGATTAAGTCTGCACCCCCGGCTCTTTCCCCCAGCAGACACAGGCTCAGGGCAACGGGCAGCCAGCCTGTGACTCTGTGGAGAGGCAGGCAAACACAGGCCCTGGCGTAGCAAACATCTCACGTCCGTGCCTGCATGGGAACATCTGGCCCTGCCAGGCTCGCAGGGCCCTCCGTCTGTCTGCCTGTCTGACTGTCAGCCTACACACACTGTTGGTGTGCACTGGTGTTGTCATGGCACCAGAATTTTTTTACGCCTACACAGGTACTGGTTTAATAAACAAAAGCAATCACAACAGGACCTATACCAAAGCAAAAAGGCCAAATGTCACAGAACTATCTAATGATTATCACATTACAAAATCAGCAGTTTAGTTTTCATCATTAATAAAAGGGCTCTGATATTTTGAGATGTCAATGCAGTTGGACACCCACAAGTTAAAAGCCTCTGGTGCCAGTTTTAAAAGCAAGTTTAGATGGATTTTAAATCAGTTCAGAATTTCACTCCAACAAACATCTATACTTTTGGTATCAAAAATCAGTACCAAAAAGTAGCATCCAATGGTGACGTCATCTTATTCTTCCAAATTTAAACAAAAGATTCATGCCAGTTTTAAACTAATTTAAATAATGATTGTAATCATATTTTAACTCAATATTTTGTCTCAGTGCAAATAACTGGATTGAACAATCATAGTAACAACGTTGCATAGAACATGTATTTCATTTATTCATGTTTATACAATGTGGATGTATATCTTTTCTAACATCTATAATATACAAACATAACTGAGGTTTAGGCCTGACTGAATTCTGCACTGGGTTCTGCAGATCTGAACTGATAAGGCGACGCAGAAAATTAATCTTTAACAAAATATTCATAGTAACCGAGTGTGTGTGTGGAGTGGATAGTGCTGAATACATAAAGCCTAAATCAAAATATTCAATCTCTTCGTCTTGTCTGTCGCAGCGAGATAGAGTCATATGAGTAATAGAGTTAGCCCAACTGATAAAAACCCTTTTTCCTATCGCCCTCTCTCTCTCTGCCTCACTTTCTTGCATCATGCCCGCTCATACAGATCTCCTGCGGCCGTCCAATGATTCAAGACTGATGAGGCATGCTCAAAGGTCTATGCCATTGAACACTGCATTAATGCATCCAGCAGCAAATTTTTTGCAATCGACCCCCGTTCCTTCAATAAGGACAGAGCTATCAATCAGGCCGAGATAGCCGTCACCAGACACGGGCTGATGAAGTAGGGGACTTTGGAGCTAATGACAAATGGATCCCTCTTGTGATATGGTCACAATATACTATGACAGTCTGCCGAGAACACTTGACCTTTAAACAAAATCCTGAGCAACTTTTTTGCCAACACTGTGCAATGCAAAAATGTGGAATATGCAAACTGCTGTTGCTGTTAAGAAAGTGTGGTTATTGTGTGAGAACTCCTGGGCCCGACTGAGAGTCGCAGCCCCATCAGTCTCTGAGCTGCCCCTGACCGGCCCAGCCCTCCTCTTTTTCTTTCACACCAAAGCTTGGGGAGTGACCTTCAGCGGGGCCTGCTAGTCTTGCTAATTGGGGTCTCTACAGAGCACGGCAACCCCCCCTCCACACTGCACTGTAGGAGGGACTGTGGGGCAGAGGGGGCGAGAGATAGCAGGGGCCTGTGTTAACTGCTTAGTGTGGGAAAAAGTGAGACCTGGGCTTAAAAACGGAACTTTGAAATACAGAATTAAACTTGCACTGCACTGAAAAAGGAAAACCACAAGATAAATGAGTACTTTATAACAGGGAAGCTGAAAAACACAGAAACAATGTTATGATTTGGAAATACATCACAAATTCTCCATAACTGGGGAAAGTAACATGTCAAAGTGTCTACACTTTAAAGTATTAGCTTTTTAGATTTATCTGTGGAGAGTTATTATTAATGTAGACATAATATTAAGAAAGTATCACTATATGATTAAAATAATAGATATTGGAAGATAAATCATCAATATACTAAACACCATATTACAAGGCTGTGACAGAGGTGTTAATTTAATTTTAAATAATTAATAAATCAATCATTGATGTGATGTCGCAGTGCCTAAAGCTCCAGGTGATGATGGCAGATAACTTGATTTATCTGACCAATATTTCACAACCCAAAGATCTTCAATTTACCATCAAATAATAGTCGATCCCTTCAACTCAGAAGCTGCAAAACTTAATTTATGGCATTTAATTTCAGGAAGTATTTTAACAAATAATCAATTATCTAGTCATCTATTAACCTATACCATTTATATGTTGAGGGCTGTAGGGGGGAGCTGGAGCCAATCAAAGTGGATACTGAGCAAGTGGCAAGTTCACCCTGGACAGGTCACCAGTGTAAATAATCAATTAAAAAAAAAATATGTATTGATCAACTAATGGACTAATCCACTCATCGTTTAAGCTCTAGTAAATAAGAAATGGAAGACATACTGTGAAAAATGTTAACCTGGGTTTGCTGCCCTGACAATAGATACCATCACTTAAACAACAACTATTACAACTACAGGTTAAAACGAGTGCTACATAAATGTAAATCACGTAAATTAAATAAAACCACACTCTATAGTATCTACTTTCATATTAGTGACTGAAAACCTATTATCTAATAAATCAAAACTGTGAAAAGACAGGATGGTATTTAAGAGGGAAAATGGGTCAAGAGGTCAGTTTAATCTGTGGGTCAACAGGGTAAATGCTCTGCTCTCAGGAACATGGAGGGGACACAGGTAGCATAGAGCAGGTTCAGGCTGGTTCCAGCTGAGTACCGAGCTTGCCAACACTACGAATCATCATATCAGGGCCACTTCCTATCAGTGTGATCAGCACTCAGAAATAAAAGAGGGAGGAAAATACTCAGGAAGTCATCCTGTAAAAACAAGATACCGAGCGCCCTTTTCGTTGACAAAGAGTCATTGAGCTGTTTTCTTCTCAAATGTTTTTAAGCTGAACGACTTCTGGAGGAGTGAGAAGAAGTAGAGTGAACCTGGTAACCATTTTCAAGGAACTTTTTTTCAGAGATCTAGTAAATGAGACTTTGCGCCTTGGTGGCCATGAATAGAAGGGTCTGCATTTAATTTTATAATCCATCATTCCAATTGTGCTTGGTAACAAAGGGAGAGGAGAGTGGTGGGTCATTCAGAGGCAACAGAGCATGCTGAGGGGTGCGTGTGTGGTGCTCCAAGGAGCCAGGGAGGCCATGGCCCTTGGCCTTAAAAGCCTAGCCCAGCGCGGGGGAGAATGGGCTCTGATGAGCTCAATATAGGCAAGACTAATCCCTTATGTCCAAAGAATTGTTTAACTATGTATGACTGATTAACCCAAACCCCTCCATTGCACTTCCAATCTATTTGTTCATTTAGGTCTCCTGTACTCATCTTGCTAGAGTGCTTGGAGGGTGATTGTGAGAAAGAAAAGAAAGAGAGCAGGAGAAACAGAAAGAATGAGGGATACAGAGAGCATTAAGAAATCCAAAGAACAGCGTTCTTTACTTGCATTTCTCCAAATGGACACAGCACCTGAGTTCCTACAAAGCAGCTGTTTCTACCATTCAGGGGTCAGAAAACTCCTGCATTGACAGAGATCTCCAGTCTTCAGTAGCATGTCACTGGCTTTTTTACCAGTTCAGTGGAAATGGAAATTTTAAGGTACTCTCCCCTGCGTGGAAAAGAGGTTGCCGGGAAGATTAACCCAGCTTCCTTTTATAGCCTCTGACAAGAGGTTAAATCACACATTACACCGCCTGAAATGTCTCCTAGTAATTAGATCAAGAATATTACTCTCTTCTTCTCCTTGCAGACTGCAGCTGATCAAAGCCTAATGATGGTGTCAGTGCCATAGGCGGTGCTGGCTGGGTAAATCTCCCCATCGGGACGGCAATCTGTCAGGGCCGCGAGCCCTGCTAAACAGCACAGAACATGAGCACAATGGTGCTTGACACAAAGTAGACTAAATGAACCACATCTTTTACCAGCAAGCTATCCATCAGCAGTGGACCATTAAAATTCAGAGTAATGATTATACCTTTCTTTGTTATGGGTCTAGGACTAGTGTTGATATGTACACACTCAGCTGAGGTGTTTTAAGTGAGAGAGATGTTGCTGACATCTGTGGGTTTTACCCCAATAACAGTGGAACGCACCAGCAGCGTGTCTCTCCATGCCAGGGCAGATCTAAGCAGCACCTGGTCCCTTGATGGGGGAGAGGGGGCTACCGGCTATTAATTACAGAAAGCCGACACGCAGAGCAGGCAAACCCTTCGCAATGAGACCCTGGGACGTCAGATACGCGGCAAGACGAATGCTTCTCTGTCACACGGCAACATGACCTGCCTCAGGACTCTTAACACACGAGTACTTTCAAGTATGCCTTTCAAATCATGGCCCACCCTTCTTCCTCTGCCCCCACCCCGTCTCCCTCTCTATCTCAATCTCATTCTGCGGATGTTACACCACTTCAGGGGATATATTCTGACTAATGCAAAATGGTTGTGCAGTAAGATGATAAAAGTTGACATTTTCCTTTTCTAATTCAATGCTTCCTTTGTAGACGACCTGGCATTTTTATGCAAGCACACGCACACATACACACAGGCTGCGAACACATCAGGCGTAATGGTCAATTTCGCTATTTGCTCTCAAACTCAATGGCCGCAAACAAAAGGGGGAAATGGCAGGAGATATGCCAATCATTAACTGTTGAGAGATGTTTGACAAAAGAGGCTTTAAAAACCTGACAGCTTCTCTTCTCCCCGGCACAACTGGCTCCAAAAAAATGGGCGCCCAGAACAACAGACTCCAGCAAGAGGTCTGACCCCATTTTTAACGCCATACAGGTGGCACAGAGCTAACACAGGAAGCCGGAGTGCTATTCACAGGACACAGCTCTCAGAGATCATTCAGACGGGCACAAAAACAGCTCAATGCCAGTTAAGTGTATTCTAAAGTGCAGAAAAGCAAATCCCCTTGAACACGCTAATGGTAAAGACTTGTTCTCATTATAAACTAAAGCATCTGGTGAAGGGGGTTTTCAGAGTTGTTTGTAGAGTAACTATCTTACAACATTGTATAGTGATGTTGAGCAGGAATGTAACAGTTGTGGTTCAAAGTTTAAGATGCAAGTCCCAGAGTGTTAAAAACCGATATGCATCAGTTGTGCAATCAACAATCTTAATGGTCAAAATTAAAAGATTATCTCAATGCACAAAGACAATGATGTCAAGTGTGGTCACCTAGTTCAGGAGAATAATGTCCGATTGTTGATCGGACGAGTCTGACGACAGAGCTGAACTATGAACTGTGATTACAGCCAACATCCCCCCGCAGAGCGACAACTGCATCTCTGCACATTCCAGGAAACGCAGCCAGCTGAAGACAGCAAATACAACAGAGAGGAGGAGATATAAACAACATCAGCTAGTTTGAGATCTGTACCGGTGTTTACCCTCTCACTAATTCATCCCCTCTGCTTTCACAGCAGTGAGGGTATTTCAGCATGCAGCACAGAGGGGCTGCTGATGCCACAGGTCTGTGTACAGAGGGCTCAGTCACAGGCTGGAGAAATTGTTTGGACAATGTAGGTGTCAGACACACTGCCTGTCTGGAATAACGATTCAGTAAAGCCTCTATGAGAAACCCTTTAGTTCCTGTATGGCATGAGGTTCGATGAAAAAACTAACTTGACTGTTTTTGGAGTGTTTAACTTTAAAAAAAATCTAAGAACATTTCGCCTTGCTTGACTTTGAACACTGCTATCAGAGAGAAAGGTCTGCATTTGCTTTAAACAGGCAGTGAATGACATGCCAGAGATTAGCCTCCGAAGGTCACAGTCTTAGCCCATCCTTTCAGACGCTTTTCACAACATAACCCTGGGCCCTTTTGAACAACAGGAAGAATGTCATCTGGTTACTTTTCAAAACACGGAGATACCATTCACTCTGGCCAACAATGGCTGCAAACAGGGCCAGAGGGTTAGAAGGTTATAAAGAGCCCCACTCGCTCTCCGGTACACTGGATGCACACAGAAAAGAACACACCCACACACTGAGGCCTAGAGAAGTGCTGCAGCTGATGATAAACTGAGGAGGGTCATGACAAAGTGCCTTGCGCTGACCGCTCCCCTCAGCAGCTCTCTCAGCTCAGCCTCCATCCCTCCCCAGCACAGCTCTTAGCACCCAGGCTTTCGAGGACACTGGCTGATTTATCGTATGGGAGAGAGTAAGTGTATGATATCATAAACTCCATCATCTGGGCTACTATGTCCTGTTCAAGTTTCCAAAGAGCAAAAAAGAGTTTTTCTACCAATTTCACACAGCTACTCTTTTGGCAAAAATAATAAAAAGTGAAATGGGACTTTAAATATCCAAAGCACATGAATGCCATTATATTCTTATTGCCGGAGAGAGGCTAAAACAACTGGGTTGAGAAGCAAGAATGGGAAAATGCAACCATGTAACATGACTTAGAGATAAAAATATAATTTTGTCATAACAGACATCGTAACCCTGTGTCAATGACAAGACTGATCTGCTATTAAAAAGGATCTGACATTATTTAGGTTGTGAGGCTTGTGCCGCAAAAAGGCCCTCGGACTTCAGCCAGCACTGAAATCCTTCAACAATTTAGTCTCTAATGAACCCTCGGAAATATTAAAAATAAAGCCCAATTAGCCCACAGCACTTTACATCTCCTCCCTCTCTAATCCTCCGGTAGCTTAGTCCTATCTTATGTCTGCGCCAACTATGACACTTTCAGTTCACTCTCCCTCTGTCCCCTCCACTCGATATCCCCCACAGCTTTACTGGTGCTTTGTTGTGGCATTCTCTCTGACCCCATTGCCCGGGTCAGACTCTCAGCCTTTCTGTTGGTGGCTGCTAATGATGCCCAGATATGTACAGTTGGCATGGACATTGGAAAACTGCGGCAATAACCGCGGACATCCTAATGGCATCTATTAGGATGACTTAAGAGTGATATGGGACTCGTCTGGCAGGCTCTTACCGCTGAAGGCTTGGTATTGGGGTGGATATTTTGTGTGGAGGGTCAGTGATCCGATTGAGACGGCCTTATCTTGTGTCATAAACAGATAACAGTATCTGCTGTGCTCTTCTGCTGTTCCTGTGAGATGAAGGTTGATAAACAACCCTGTTGTCTCTGGTGCCTCCAACAAGCCTGATCAGACAGATGCGGTCCTAAACTAAGCCCTGTTCCTTCTGCCGCTGTGACTGCTGCTCATGTCATGAACATCACCAGGAGGCTCAGATCCTTCCCTGATTGCACTGAAACTCAAAACAACAATTTCAAAAAGCCCTTTGGTCTAAGTATTTGTAACATCAGTTTGCAGCACTACCTGGCTTAAGGCTTTGATTTTCTGATTACGCAAACTACCGAGCAAGAGTGGGGCTTTTTGCCCTAATTGGACCTGCCGGCTAACATGCAAATCCATACAAAAAAAAGCCATGAAGAACACAGAAATGTAGCAAACAAAGACACAATATGTATCATCCAATCAGCCCCATGGCCTGTAGTTATTTGGCACGACATAAAACAAACCATGTGAACCAAACTAAATACCATGTAACAGCTGACCCACAGCATAAGCCCTGCAGGTCAGTCCCTTGTTTTCAGAGGTATCCAGAAGTTGCTCATGGTGTCCTAAACACCTGATCTGGATGTATCATGTGGCCGCAGCTCTGGCCTACGTTTAACCCTCACACTGTGTCTCCTGACTTTGCCCACTCACACAACGGCTACCAAACATCTGCTCCCTGTCTGGAACCACACTCATACAGCAGAGAAGGCACTGGGTGGCCTCATAGACAGTCTCTCCAAATGGTGGGTGGCTGAGTGGGTGAGTGTGGAGTGACAGCTGCACTGGTGACCGGAGGACTAGAAGGTGGAGCCGGTTGGCAGATCGTTAGTACCTGGGAAATCTTTGATCTGCTGTCCAGCTAGGGAAAGGGGCAAGTGTACCCACCCAGCCTTGTGCAGCAAATTGATTATTTCATGGAAAACAACCAGTGAGAGGAAAAGACAAATCTGCTCTGCACATAAACTTCACAGACAACACCTGCATGCGATTTAACATACACAGGGCTCCCGCTGGAATATGAAAGGAACAAAAGTATCACACTGGGGAGAATGCACCGTTACGCATTTCCAATTTGAGTATCGTGTATAAAATGGTACATCAAATGACTGGCTTCTGAATAAACTAAAAATCAACATCAGCCAAGTGGCTCATTGCAGCGCAGAGAATCATTGCATCAAAAATATGCTGGTTAGCCGAGCCATTTCACAGGCAACAATCACAGAATCAGGACTGTTACTAATAAATGTATTTTAATGAGCTCCCTGTGAATCCCAACAACAGCTGAAACATAAAAGCTGCTCAAGTTCTCTGGTTCACTCTTTGTACCTTGTGATCTGTTATTCATAGTCTGCTCTGAAGTCTCAAAGAAATAAAGCAGAGCTTTGATGTTATCCTCTTCCTACTCTGTCTGAAACAAGGCTAATGTTTGGAATCAGACCGTTTGGCTGTCCTACTGAAACACTAAACATCTGGGCGTTAGAGTGAGGAGCTCACAGTGATTGATTTTACTCTGTGAAACCTGTAATCACTCTCTAATAGGTGCTATCATTTGCAAGTAAGATTTTGAGTAAGATTGGCCTCTAGAAAACTATGCGAGTGTGCATATTACAGTCACACCCTACTCCACTCACCACCCTAGTTCAAAGTTTCCTCTCACCGTAAGTATGTTGTCTACAATATGTATTTTCTGCAACAGAAAATATCCTCATCCACTGGTGACTGCAGACTGGGAGGCTTGTGCAGCAGAGATGCTCCACGAGTATTTAAAAGGAAATTACTCTCCTATGCCTGCGATGTAAATCAATATTAGATCCCATATATTTGTCAGTGGCTGACCGAAAAATCCAAGACAAACTTGCTTTCCTGTCACTTTGGCCCTCGGCAAAGACTCTGGGTTTGTGGTGACAGGTCAAAGAGTCAGCACATGACTCATGGACAGAGGAGCTCAGACACTTTGAAACGCTGAGCAGGGATCTAATTAACACATGCATTCAAGTGGTATTTCAATTTGGTGAAACACTGTAATTTTCCACAATGCTGACCGACATGACAAACAAGTCAACTAGGTGCTTCTGGCATTTGGGGCTTATTCGGCTGTCTTTATGTAACAGCAACCACACACATCTTCTTTTCCACACAGACATTTACTTTGTACTTATGCCAAACTTCTACTTTCAGCACTAAGCTTTAGCTGCACAAAATATAAAGACAACATGCACTGTCATAAGCTATTAACCTTTGCATCACACTATATCTCCCTGTGTCTGGGAAGCATTTCACTTCCATTCATCTAGGTGTCAGTCTGATTCCTGTCATTAGAAGCTAACTGCATTTTACAGATGGGGAGAGGCCTGACAGTCATTTGCTCCTAAGACCTAATTAATCTTCATTTTGCTGGGAAACATAGCACCTCAATGCAAAAAGGATTCCTTCTACTACACGATAATTGCAGAGAGTCGAGGGGCCCGAGTTTCCCAGACAACATGGCCTGAAATTTAATTATCTGCTCTTCGGAAAATGTAGGGGAGGAAAGCTGCGTTGCAAAGCTGCACTTTTTGGGCAAGTAACGTCAGGCTGTTGTTTGGTGAGATCAGGATATCAGTGGGCACATTTCACCTGCTCACATTAACTAAACATAGTTATTACTGTAAAGAGACTTTAATGGCTTTTTTTTACATTTAGAGAAATCTTTTTCAAAATTCCAAAATTGTCATGCAGATGTGGACACACAACATTAGATTCCAGTGTCATCATCTTACCATGTGCAGATCACAGCTGTTCACATCCATAGTCAAGTCCCAGTCAGTCACAGAGGTGTTTGCTTAATAGCGACCTCTTTTTAATCGGATCCGTCAGGCTCCATGCCATTACACAGCGACTACAGTGATAAAGCCAGACTCGGGACGGCCAAACACAACATGGACAGGCGAGGGGGGGTTGGACATTAACATTCCGCCGTGTTAAGATCAGGATCGGAGGAGGGGAGGGGGGGACATCGATAGGATCCCATTAGTTAAGTGCGCCCTAAGGATACCCGAAATTTGATCAGAGATAGACCTTTTCCTTCCAGACACGAACCATTAGACGTTATGGTTAAAAGACAAACATCGCTGCTCTCCTCCACCTCCTCCTTCACCTCCTCCTGCTCCTCAGTGGTCGAGGTTGTGCGGCAGGATCAGGACGAGCCCGGTGACGTCAACCTTTTGTTATCACCTTTAACACTTCGCCTCTGCAGGTGCGAACACCTCCCCCCCCGCAGCGCTGCGAGGCGCTACGTGCAGAGGCGGCCACCACATCTGGATGGGGGGGGGGGACGGTGGACACTGAATGTGGACAGATGCACGCCAGGTCCCGATACGAGCGGTGGGAGACAACTTCGTGACAGCTCCACTGGACTTTAGAAGCCAGGAATAGCAAAGAGATAAACCACACTAACAACTTGGAGCCACGGCCAGGAGAGGATGTCCTGATTCCTCCGCATCACGTTAGCGATAATGACCCTGATGAGGATTTATAATCATGAGGATGATTTGGCACGGAAACGGAGCCACACGTAATCCTCACTGCTTGTTGTCATATCGCAAAATAAACTACACGCCAAACCATCCCAGCGACACAAGACCAGTTCCATGCAGTTGACAGGAGCTTTAAACACGAGTGTGGCTGATTTAGCACCTGCAGAAAATAGTGTTGACTCACCGGAGACAGACAGGGACAGGGACAGAGACACAGACAGAGCCAGCCCAGAGGAGCAGTGTGGTGGACCTGCTTGTTGCCAGTGTGCCAGCTGACTGCCCGGGCTCCCGGCTAGCTAACCTAGCCAGACTGAAACATACACAGTCCCATTGTTGCCTTCTCAACCTTCCCCGACATTAATGGCGCCGCTAGAGAAGATGTCACACAGCAGCGGGCGGAGGGCGAGGTATCAACATGCGGGTACTTACTCTCCGTGCACCTCAGCGGAAGGCATCGTTTAGTGCGTCGCCATGGTTTAAAAGCGGACTGGTTTTCTCCCGTTGCCCTGCGCTGCCGAATCACTGCTGCTGTCTGCGGCAGCAACTTTCCGCGCATGCGCACTGACTGGGACGGTTCCAGACTGCGCTGTGCGGGGCCGGCGAGGGATTTAAAGGGACCGTCAGCGAGAGATCTGATTGGACACCTACATATTTGTGAAAGAGGGAGGAGAAAATAGATGAATAAATCAATACAGATATTTATATTAAATCACAGTGACTGTTGTTTAATGTCAAACTATGAAGAAATCTTTGTTTTAAGTGCAATATAAAGAAACAGTGATGAAATAATAAAGTGATGATGATGATGATGATGATGATGATGATGATGATGATGATGATGATGATGATGATGATGATGATGATGATGATGATGATGATGATGATGATGATGATGATGATGATTATTGTTGTTGCTATTGTGCTATCTTTATTATTATCATTATCTCAATTAGTATTATTATTTTATTATTGGCATTGTTATTATTACTATTAGTCACAGGGGGAGCTGGAGGCGTTCACGCTTACATTTACACCTATGGTCAAGTCTAGTAGAAGATTAGTTGTAGTAGAAGTAGTGGTAGAAGTAGTAGTAGAAGTACTAGTGGTAGTTGCAGTAGTTAATAAGGAAGTTTTTCTCCCCACAGTCGCAAAAGTGCTTACTCATTGTGGGAAGTGTTTCTGTACAATTTCGAATGTCTCAACCTCAATATGTAAGTTGAATTAAATGCAAACAAATATTATTAGTTGTAGTAGTAGTAGTAGTAGTAATGTGTAAAATACATGTTTTTCAAGGTTGGTTGACAAGCTCTGTGGGTAAAGCTAGTGAAATGTAAACAATTTAACATGTGAAATAACAATAATGTTTAATATGGTGATGGTGACTCAACTGATTTTGCATGAAATGTGACCAGTAGTAACCCAAGAACTTAAAATATCCCTCAGTTAAATACTATATTTACTTAAAGCAAATTGGGATTTAACTATAGTTCAAAGGAGAATACTGTGTGTGCATCTGTAGTTGCTTTAGAAATTAAAATTTAACCTACAAAACATTTTAACAATTTGCAAACATCCTATATACAATTCACCACAACATGGAGCCTAAGTCAATTAATTCACTGTGTTGTCAGAATGGTTTTGGATCCTAAGCAATTAAAACATTCCTATCAGTGTGGTACCATAAAATTAGGGGTATATAGCCTATATATTGGACCTATATGGGTGAACAGAAAACTAAGGTTTTCAAGCCACCAGCCATGATCACAAAGGTCTAACACCCCCAGCTTGTCATTTGATATTGACAATCAATATTTCTTGAATCAACATCTCCTGTTTGCCTTTAAAATAACAGCTTGTTTGTGCTTCTCACTGGTCCAGATATAATAGTCATTAGGTACAATGGCACACAATTTGCCTTGAGTCGCGTTGTGCTAGGATTTTGTGTCATTGTGCCCTTAACACGCTGTATTATGCATCTTGCGGGGAAGGTTAAACCAGGGGAGAAGACTTCACGGTCAATAATGTCACATGCTTCGTGATTTGATGAAAGGTTCTATTTGTGGAGCCTGATGTGTATGGCTCCCTAATCAAAGACTTATATTTCTGTGACAACTAAAATAAATTACTCCATTACAATCGCCCACCTGCCCTCTCCACAGTATTGATACCGTTTTATTACCAGAGAGAGACAGATGGACAACACAGAAGACTGTGGCTAGTTACGGGAAGGCTTGTGAATGTGTTCCCATGGACCTGTAATGTCATGTCAGAACCTGCACAAAAGCAATCAAAAAAATTGATTAGGTAGAAGATTACACATGTTCAACTCTCCAAACATTTCTGAAATACATCACAGTGAAGGAGAACTCCATAGCCTGGGTTCCAGTCTGGACCGGGCCTATTAAAATACTCCAGCCAATTTAGGCCTGCAAGCTTCACTTCCCCTATCAGCGAGTGAAAGAGAGGAGAATTTGGTCTGAAAGCCCAATCACACACAGCGCTCTGAGTTCAGCAGGTGGGGAAGTAGCAGCAGCAGGCACCATCAGGCAATAATACAAAGTTAATGATGCAGAATGGTGTCTTTCTCCATACCAAAGAAGATGTCAATACAGGATGTTTAAGAACGCTGTTCCTAATTACGCTTTTTAAATTCACCACTGACGTGATTGATGATTTCAAAGGGAGGCATTATTGATCCACTTCACAGACAAGTCCCATCGATTGCAAGTCTAGAATGAATAAAAGTTTTTTTTCCCCCTTCATCTCCCCCACTGAGAGAGAGATTGTACAATCAGAGCATCAGTGTGACCTACATGGGTAGTTTTGGAGTTAAATCACCTCTTTTAAAAAATCAGCCTGAAGAAGAACATATAGAGAAGTGATTGCTGGATTTAGGGACCTTGGGGGACCTTCAGGGCATCACGCAACAGTTCAAATCTCACCACTTTCTCATTTGCCAGATGTTAACATTTCATCCATCCATTCATTAATCTGTGGGATACTTCACAAATAACATATCTGTGTTGGGACTGCTCAGCATGAAATAAGTTTCGGCTGTTTTATAGACAGTCAGCCAGCTGTGCAGCATCACGCCTCTCACAGCAATCAGCAGTGATGGAGTGATGGATGCTCTGACACACTGACAGATTGTTCCCCCCCCCCACCCACCTCTGCTCCCCGTTGACATGCCCCATGGCTCGTGCTTCTTATTCCACGGACTTTGTTATTCCTTGTGAGCAGCAAGGTCTTCTTATTAGTGGAGAAGCTGCCAGTTTCCTGCATTTCTAATTCCAACTATTGGCAAATCAACAAGAGAGGAAGCACTCTGACATCACCTGCAGGGAAAAGAAATCTGCATATTCAGGGTGATTTGATCTATTCTCTATCAATACATTGTGTTCTGTTTGAATTTTACCAAACAAGATTGATTAGCGCACTGAACTGCAGCACACACAGAAAGGTCTTCCATAACACCGTGTTGAATCTCACTGGCAAGTGCACTTCAAATGGCAAAGTGGGCTACAGCTTATGATTAAATGGTCTGCAGGCGAAGCCTTTTTGTCTTTTTTTGTAGAGAGAGCTCTTTCTGAAGGCCAAAGTTAATGCAGTCATAGAAAGAACTCTGATACACTCCCACGTGAAATGGCCATGTGAGGAAAGCCCGAAGGGAGAAAAGGCCTTGAATGAATTTGAGAGGGAGAGAGTGGGAGGGAGGCAGATAGAGAGAAAGTTCAAACATTACTGATCCTAAAATATCCTTTTTGTTTCTGGTTCAATTGGAATTCAGCATTAAGTGTCTGCTAAAAGCTCCATTTTTGTTGCCCTTCCATTGCTACAGAGCTTTTAGGGATAGATGATGACAGATTGTGAGCTACCTGATATCCTTCATCATCCTCCCCAGTGGAGGTGTTTGTTCCGCCCCGGGCAAGTCCTCGAGGACTAACAAACAGCCGGCATGTTTGATGGACTATGGGGAGACATCTGCTCTGCCTGTCTTTGCCGTACAGAATGAAAACAACATGGAACAGTAATCAATCAATATGCAAACTGTGTCCTTTTGCACTGATGATTAACCTCACAGACTTAATGCTTTTCAAGTCATATGAGCTTGTCATTGTAAATCAGTGCTGAATAATCATAGGGTGTGACCATGAGAGAATAATCTGCATGCTCGATACATCCTGAACAGCATTGTCACAACAGAGTTTCAAGCCCCCTCGGGGATAATCTCTGCTGTGTGTGCTCAAGGGACGAGAGGGGGGGGGGGGGGGGGGGGGAGACTGCACAGTGCAATCTGATTTGTGGTTGTAAGCTCGCCATCCCTCACAAAGTAATCGGAAGAAAATCAACCCAGCCAAAACATCCTTTCGAGCACTTCATTTTGAACTGTGAGTTGCTCACATGGGGCAGGTGTGTCTGTGCGTTGTGATGAGCTAATGGGAAGAGGAGGATTTTAGCCACTGAATATCTTTAATGTTGTAGACAGGTGGTTCCAACACTGGTTTCCATGGAGTCTTGAGAGGAAAACAGAGCATTGGCTGCGAAATTATGCATGATGGTCATTATTATCGTTATTTAACAAACAAATACACATGTAGCTGAGAGGTAGAGCGGTCGGCAGTTCGGTCCCCAGTCTGACTCATCTGCATGCCGAAGAGTCCTTAGGCAAGATGCTGAACCCCGAATTGCCCCCCATAGAACAACAAAGGGCTGCTAATAGATGCACTGTATGAATGTGTGTGTGAATGGGTGAATGTAAAACTGTACTGTAATGAGCTTTGAGTGGTCATCAAGACTAGAAAAGTGCTTTTACCATGTATTCGATTTTTTTTAATGTATTTTAATCTTGTTATGACTGACTTGAACGTTTTATTTGACTTCAATTATTAATGTGTTTGACTATGATGCATTGGAAGACATCCTTGGGTACAGTGAAATAAAATTTAATAACGTATGTTTATTATAATTTACATAGTGGCTTCTAAATCTGAAGCCGTTTCCTCTTTAATATCCTCCACTCCCTGCTAGTTTATTTATAAATTGAATGATCTAACTCTTTCTTTAGCTCTCTTCTTATATATCTTTCCATCTTTGCTCTTATACAATCACTTTGTGGTCCCTTAGACCCGATCTGTCATTTCTGATTTAGGAACGGAGGCCTAATCTCCTGGTGCAGTCTTTGTGCATCAGTCCAGACAGGAGCACTGGGAAAACACTAACAACGTAAATGTAAATAGACCTAAATCAAGTCATGTCAGAGAAGATACATTTCAAACTGCGTTCCTCCGGGCGCCAGGGGGCAGTGGAGACTTCACACAAACCTCAGTGAGGACACTCCTAGTTGCGGAAGTGGTTTGTCGTTGATCAAAACAACATGGTGTCACCCTGTGGGCAATGTGAACTTAAACAGGGAGTCTCAGCTCACACAGGATAAACACCATCACACCGGCGGGAGAACTCCGGGATCTTTTAAAGCTCATGTATCTGAGAGCGTGTTCTCGGGTTGTGAGGGACACCGCGGTCCTGTGCACACGGCCCCTCGTGTCTGCTCGACAGGGAAGTGCGTCATGGTTCCTCACAGCGGGTCAGTGACAAAATGATGGGGGGGTTTCTCCTCCTCATTCATATCTGTTTATTTGTTCATTTCACCAAGGAAACCGAGTGGGTCTCCAGTAAAGCGTGGCGTTGTTACTGAAGGGGGGAAACACTGTGAGGTTTGAAGGGATGGAGCTGCTCCTCTAGGATTCCTATATGATGGTTTTAATATTCCCCATCAAAGCCTATGTCCAGTCTGACTGTGTCAGGAGAAATGACTGTGTTATGAACAGAGCAAATTACAACACTACTGGGGGGGAAGTAGCAGCTTTCTATTGGTCAGTGGTACATTTACACCAGTGACTTCTCTGAATGACAAGGCAACACAAACCAATGTAAACACTAGTAACTTATTTCATTTAATACACATATTTAAAACACAAGATTTAATGAAACTTTAGAAGTGATTAAGTCGCCCCATCGCTCAGAACTGTGTAATACTTGTTCCCTTACCTAAGTACAGTTCTGACACATTACTTTTAATGTATTTTTTAAAGAAATCAATAAGTGAAATTGACCCATTGGTCCAATCAGGGCGTACAGGTAACATTGGACCCCGCCTTCTGCAGCAGCAGCATTAGTGGTGAAGAAGAATCACCTAAAATGTCGAGACTCTCCCATAATGATGTCATACTCTTACTTTGTATACTTACAGTATCTATTAAGCAAGTGGTTACTTGCTCTTATTCAAATTAGAAAAGTGAATGTAGTACTTTTACTTGAGTACATATTTTTTCTTTTACCTCAGTAAAATATTTGCAGACTTTGTCCTCCACAGGACTGTTTTACATTAATCCGCTGAAGCCTCCAGGTCACGTACACTGGGAATGAGTTAAGTAGGCGACAGCTCATTAACCTGCTGTTAAATGAACAATGTTTAAATATTTATATAATCTCTATTTTTCAGTGGAGGGGTGGATTTTTTCATTACTATTATGTCTTAAAGTATTTCTGGAGGTTGTCATTAAACTTTAATTAACTCTCCTACGCTACATCCAACAGTCCAAACCTCAATGATATGTAGTTTTATTTGATAATGTAATTTAGCTTGATTTATCATTTATAGACAACAAGCAAGTACTTATATTTGAAAAATTGGATCTAGCAAAAGTTTGACATTTCTTCTTAATAAATGACTAATCAATATTATTGGTTATTTTCTGTAAAATAACATGGAGATCATACAAAAGTTTTTACATTCAGCATCTCCCACCAAAATGCACTGGCTGACTCCTGAAGGTCAAACCAATCAACTCCTCATAAATCATTTGCAAAGCTGATATTGACAAATGAAAGTCGTGAGTTGTTTACATCCATGTTATCAGCTGTCTTGCTTACTGTCTACTTCGTCATGTTGCCACAACTTACAATTCATTAGGAGCAGTAAAGTGTAAAACCAGCTGGAGAGAAGGAAATTATACTGCCACATTGTCTTTCACAATACTAACAAAACCGGGGCCCACTTGTGAAAACATCTCTGTAGCCCTACCATTGGACTAAAACTCCACAGGGTAGCTTTTACGGTGTGCTATTAAAATTGTACAATATTTATAGCACATTTTATGTGACTTCTAAAGGCTCCTCAGTTTGCACAAACACCCAAATACTTAGTCGGAAGGAGGTGTTTCTGTGATAAATTGTATGGCATGATATAGACTTTTGGCAGAGAGCTTATGAATGCATAATAATACTGTGTCAGTTTAACATTCAGGTAAACACAATCAGTCAGTTACCTGGCAGCCCTGCTGGCAGTGAAGTGATGGATTTGTCGATGTCTTTACAGGAAACGCCGCCTGCAGCAGAGGAGGGAGGAATGGATTTATCTTCACGCCTGCCTGTTTTATTACATCAGAGGCGTTTCTCAATAGACTGATGAAAGGCAAAGCAGCAGAAGCAGATGGCAGCTTTTATCGCCTCCCAGCATCAGTTCCGCCGGACAGCGGTAACCAGACCACTGCCTCAGAGATTTACATCCATCAACTCATCTAATCATTCTGGCCCAAATAGTGCTGGCGTCATCCTCCCACCACTCTCATGTTCTCATTCCTGTTTTTACTGCAGTCACATCCACTTTTACTGCCCGTCTAATGGCTGATTGCCCTTTTGTTTTTTTCCAGGTGAACAACTGTCTCTGCTGCTGAGACCTCCAGATCAGCCTGACAACGCAAAGGTTTTGAAAGTGGCGATATTAGGTGCCCCGAATGCTGGGAAGTCCACGTTGACAAACCAGCTCCTTCGCACAAAGGTAGCTGTGTTAACTGGCTTTGTATTAATCCGCCACTTTCTAATGTATCTGTCTTACTGAGGGGAGGGGGAGGAGGTGTTTTCCCTTTGTTAAATGCAGTGTTCTTTTCTTCAAGGTGTTTGCTGTGTCCAAAAAAGTACACACGACACGGGCACGTGCTTTGGGCGTCCTAACAGAGGATGATACACAGATAGTAAGAGCTTTTTCCACCTCTCGTCTGATGCCTTTAATGTCATTTGAAAGCCAAATGCTTCAGTCAATACATACATATGTTATCTTTTTATAGATTTTACTGGACACTCCTGGTCTCACTACTCCTTCAAAGGTTAAAAGGTGATTTATTAGATTGTCACCATTACTTAAAGCCTGTAGTCTCCATAGTCTATAATCATACAGTGCAATGTTTGAATGAACCCTCTGTTTCCACAGACATCAGCTCGAGAAGTCTTTGCTTGTGGATCCCTGGAACACAGTCAAAGAAGCTGACCTGAGTATTTCATTTTCTTTTGCTCAGCCATTTGTACTTTTGTGTCATGGATTAAACGTTTAAGTGGAACAAAGTGCTGAGTTTCAAAAGTTTATAATGGGAACTCTTCCAGTGGTCGTGGTGGTGGATGTGGCAGACAGATGGATGAGCAGGACACTTGACTTTGAGGTGCTCAAATGTCTGGCCCAGCACCCAGACATCCCAGCAGTCCTGGTCCTCAATAAGGTAATCTGACCTCACACTGTCATCAGAAGCTTTCACATATACAGACACTCAAACTTCCATCTGCTTTATATATGTGTTATTATTATTATAGTTATTATTATTATAGTTATTATTATTCACGGCTACATATATAGTTATTTAGCTGTACCTTATACTTACCAGGGTCCTTAAGCACTAGAGGAAGATTTTTAAAGGATCAAAATGTTGTATTAGAACTGAAGTTAAAGGATAAAGATATTAATATTCAGTATATTTAGTGAATGTCAACAAATTCCATAAAACGACCCAAATCAATGTATAAGTCTGTGTCTCAAATACTATTTGACTTCCTCATCCTGTATGTGGCCTTGATCTCCAAACCCACTCGCTGCCACTGAAGATTTGAGTCTTGATAAACATAAAAGCATACACTGTATAGTTTCATGCTCTAAAAAGATAATAATTTCTGCTTTAGAGAGTATTTACAGCAGCAGGATTGTGTGTGTTTCCCAGTTCAACTGTGTGGCTCAATGTTGTGTTTTCATAGGGCAAATCTGGCGTGGAGTATCACCAGACTTTCTTATCATATCCCACAGAAATATTCACCTAAACTGAGGTGTCTTATAGAGGCCTTCACTAATGCTCTTCTCTCTCTCAGGTGGACCTGGTGAAATCGAAGGACAAGCTGCTTGAGAGCACAGTAGAGTTGACATGTGGAGTGGTGAATGGACGCAGAATGCGGGTCAGGCCGGTGATCAAGCCTCCATGGGCTGAAAAGAGGCCAGAGAGAGATTCAGAGTTGTCGCTTGACGAGGACATGGCAGGGCCCGAGGGGAGCAGTGAGCCAAACTCTACACTGAACAAAGAGCATCTCAAGGAGCTGAGGAGCCAGCAGGGCTGGCCTCACTTCAAAGATGTCTTCATGCTGTCTTCTTTGGACAAAGAGGACGTGGAGACACTAAAGGTACAGATTAGATGTGAAGCCCATATTTCATCCTTCAGAGGCATAATACATGCTTATTGTGCTGGCTGGTGCTGCTTCTCTTTGGCTTTGTGTCTGATGTCAGATGGAAGTGAGGATGATATTACCCGCAGCAAGTTTTTTCAGGTTTGGGAGAGTCAGAATTGAGTTTTTGCAAGAATCAGATTCATGCTCACAGTGGTCAATTGTCCCAAATAGAAATGCAAAGATCTGAACATCTCTCCTCGTGCTTCAAGATTACATACAAAGTCAATGCAAAGGCATGTCTAGACACGGATTTGCATCAAGACCCTTGGGCATCGTGTTTGGGGCATTTGATGTGGTGCGTTTGACATTTGAAATTTGACATTTTTTTTTCAAATTTCCACCGTAATGGATGTGAACTCATCATTAAGCTTGCCACCTCTACACTAGATTATTTTGGATATAAGCATATAAACCTATAGCAAACATTCAAAATAAATGTTAAAAACCTCCAAATGACAATAAGAACACAAACTGAATACTAAAATGACACATGCCACAATTAAACCAAATTTACTTTTTAACCCTTGCACATGATTTCAACACAATTCCTTTGTACATGTTTGTCATATTTTTAGGTCATTTTGAGTTTACAAGCACAGACAGAGACAGTAGCTTGTCTAAGCATTAGGTAATTCGCAATGGGCCTAATTCACCAATATCTTTGTAAGAATTGTCTTTAATTTGTTCTTGAGAAGTTTTCAAAGAAAACTATGTCAGATTCATGATGAGTTCTTAAACTGCAGAATTGTTCGCATTTGTGTTCTTACATTGAAGGATGACATGTCTTCATAAGTTTAAAGGGCGTCCTAGTTTTCCCTAATTAGCATAGGCAAACGCCTGGCAAATGCCCATGAAAGGGCATGAGACTGCAATGCCTTGTGCATATAGAGAAATCACAGAAATTGAAAAGAACATTTAAGAAGCCAGGAATGATTAAACGAAAATCTAAAGAGGCCACTGCACTGGAACCAAACTGATAAAAAGTCTGTTATATTTTGTAGTGTCAGCACTGAACAATAAATAGCACAAGAAACGATACATGGATGCAGTTACACGTTCAGTGAGAGGGAAAAGGAGGATGCACAGAGTTATCGGAGCTGGTTCAGCGTATCATTGGAAACAGCACGGCAGGTGAACCCTCAGCTGAGCATCTGTGGATACTCGACCTGAGCCTGACAGGACCCATTAGGACTGGACATGCCTGTTCAGACAAAATGCTTTGAATAATATTCGGGTTCAGGTCCCAACGGGACTGCACCCACAGGCCTGACGTGCAGTGCGGTTTCATCTCCTGAGACATCTCTTGTCTCAGAACAGAAATAAACTCAGATTTAACAGGCTACAGTTGGATGAAACCTCTTAACTTAAAGCTATAGCAGTAAAATAGTGTATAGCGTGTAAAAAACCTAGCAATGGTTGATTGTTTTTGTCACTAATTATTCTCCTCTTCAACAATTCCATCCGTCTAAAAATGTTTTAATGTGCACTGTCTTTTTTTCAATATAAAGATGTTAAGATATTATGGTAATTTGAATCTAAGTTACTTTTGTTTTAGTCTAATGTCTGCCTTGCTTTTATTTCATCCTGTTAGAGTTACTTCATGGTCGCCGCCAAGCCAGGATCGTGGCAGTACCACAGTGAGGTCCTTACGGATCAGAGTCCTGAGGAAGTTTGTACCAACATCATCAGAGAGAAGCTTCTGGAGTATCTGCCGCAGGAAGTGCCTTACTCAATGACACAGGTGTGTAATTCTGCAGGGACCCTCCACAGCACATGTGATAATAAGCTGACAGCAAAATGAAAACACCTATTACATCCCACTGCTCGGATTCAGAGGACTATTTAAAGCCCTTCATACTCACTTTCACTCCACATGCTGACATGAGCATTGATGCAGCTATTGAACCCAACCTCCACCTGCGTCACTCCTGCCTTTCAAATGCACTATGGTCATTTTGGAAATGATGTTGCTTATCATGTTTGTGTGTATTTATTGCCTCTGCCTGCTTGAACTCCTGCATCACACCACCAAGGCAGACTGTTGTAGATGTTATTAGTTAACAAAAGTGTTTTCTGACAAATAAACAGTGCCCTTATGACACCATAGAAACGTATACATTGCTAATATTGGGCTGCTTTTGTTTTCAGGCTATTGAGCTCTGGTACGATAGTGAAAATGGTGAACTGGATATTTCAGTGAAACTTTATGCCAAGAAAGAATCTCACATGGTAAGTACATTAACTCTGTTTTATCACACCTATGTAATATTTTGTTTACAAGCCCCAGTGCGGCGGCAGCCAGTGGCCAGTGCATTCTCACAATGGCTCATCCGAAGTTCAGTGCATGTCTGAAGGCAGCTTATTTTTTCTGGTTTTCCATTTGAGGATTTTTCCAAATTTGGTACAAACGTTAAGTTGGACTGAAAAGCGAATTGAGTGGAGTTTAGAGGTCCAAGGCCTAAGCCAATGTGAACTGACAAACCACATTATTTGCCTAGTGAATGAGTTATCTTAAGAGCTCCTTGGGAGAATCTTTTCAAATTTGGCACAAATGTTTCCTTACACTCTATAAACTGATGGATTTAGGTGGTCAAGCTCAAGGTCACGGTGGCCTCACAAAAAAAAAAAGTGTCATGCCTCTTGTCATCTCAAATCTGAATTTTGTAAACTGAAACTGCACTAGTTGGCGGAGGCGTATGACCGCAGGGTGGTCATTTTAGTTTTTTATGAGGTTTGGCTGCTGTAACACTCCACTTTCACTCTGGGGTTAATCCATCTATTTAATATTTAATGCGGGTAAATTTAGCATTTTTGTCGTATTGGAAGAAACAACAGAAAGACACACATTGTTCATACATTTAAAAATCTATGTTTAAAATTCAAATTCAGGTTTGTCAGGACCTCTGTTTTCATGTTCCAATGTCAAACAAGAAATCCTGCATAAATGTATATGAAGCCCCTTATTAAGTCTTAAGTCAGAACTAACAAATAAATGATTTCTTCTCTTCAGAAGTTCTTTTGTTCACATCAGATGAACTGTGGATGCAGCACAAACCAGAATGGCACTCAGTAGAGCACATACCTCTGTCAAGGCTCAAAAGTCTCCTTAAATCAATCAAGCTGCCTCAAAATTCACAAAATAATATATGTCAGTTCCCTAATTGTGCCTGATTCTTTCATCAAGATCAATGAATCATGGGAAATTACGGAAAATGTAAAAAAAATAACTATCTCGCAATGTTAAAGAAAGTGAAAACATGAATCCATCCCTGGTCCGGATCTATGCCAAAATAGAAAATATGGCTTATACCTCATCCTTCCAGAAAGATTCAAGAAAATGGATTCAGTATTTTTTGCGTAATCTTGTTAACAGACCGCAAATCTGCAAATGAAAACAGAACCTCGGTGGTGGAAATCAAACTAATTCAAGTGGGCTGAGAAGTGGGAAAAACACATGTGAAGCATCTGGAATTTATTTGCTGCCCCCCCCCCCCCCCCCTCTCACATACCTTGAGGTTCCTCTTTCTTTGTGTTATAAACTAGTAAATATTTGAGCAGCTTTTCTAAACCATACATATTTGATGACAAAGAATATTTTGAAGCTACATCTGTGCCACTGAAATGTTTCAAGGCCAGCGACCTCTGAGAGTCAGGCCTGCAACAGAGGAATAACCCTGGAGGTGTAAACAGTTTTAGAAAACAGGGGGATGACCGACCACAGGAATCAAATCTCATCTGCTTCTTCAATAGTTCCTTGTACTAAGATATTTCTTCGTTTTTCTCTGAGGAGATGGAAAATGAAAATGGAAATTTGAGTGTAACATTCTCTCAAAAATGTTTTAATCTTTGTATGCAGTTTGGATGAATACAGTTAAGAAATATTTTGCGGTTGCATTTCACCATATACTGTAGCTTGTGGTGACATGGTGCTTGACATCATCCTTTAATATGGATGCATTACATTATCTTAAGCTTCAATTTAGTAAAACGTATATGTATACTGTATTTATAACATTTCCAACCTTTTAAGTCCAAAAATATATTTTTCAAATGTTCTTCCTGCAGTAAAATACAACCGATGACCCTGTCCATTCACTGGTGCTCTGTGTCTTGTGTCTGTAGTCGATGGTGATCGGCCCAGCTGGCCAGATGGTGGCACGGATCGCCCGAGAGGCGGGCGAGGACCTGAGCCAGGTCTACCTGAGGGAAGTGAGGCTGAAGCTCTCGGTTAAGCTGAGCAAGTGAAGAGGATGGAAGTGACTTTAAGCGGTGAAATCTTAAAGAGATGAAGAGGTGGGGACGGATCAGGCTGGATTTCTCCACAAAGGACAAACGTTAAGAGTCAAGCGAAGGAGAAAATCCTGTTTGAGTCTGAGCTGGAGTCATGGGACAGGAAGGACTGTATCCACAAGCCCAGAGCTCCCACTGAACTTGACACATAAGGAAAATAAATTATACTCAAAAGTTTGATGTTTGCATCAGCAGCATTCCGTCAGGCAGTCGTATAAATCCTATTTATTCAAGATTAAACACCTAATCTGATAAACAGTGGTAGAAAAAGTGATAAAACGGTTATTGTTGTAAAATAAACCTTTGTTAAAAATGTTTTTTTATATTTTCTGGATGTTATTATATGTTTTTGCGTGATATCTGACAGTCGAAGATACAGTGAAAGAGAGATGAGGATGACATGTGACAAATGTCCCCAACCGAGGCCATTTGAGGGACCTTGAGGCCATGTGATGCATCAGGGAAATGGAGAAAACATGTTAATGAAAAGCAGCTTATGCAAGCGACAAAGTGTAATGAATTATAGACATTTATTTATCGCTGATATATTTGAGGTAACAAACACAATGAAGACTCATCAAACGGATGTTTTGACTCAAGTTTGGCGGTGCCTTTACGACTGAGCAGATTTGGCGAGGTGTGAAAAGGCTGATGGTTTATCTTTGGCTGTCAGAGCTGTTTACTTGGCGGGCGCCACGTGCGAACACGGCCTGTAGATAAACTGAAGTGTGACCTGCGCAGTTGGATTTCACTCGGATGTCCCTGATGTACCATCCACCCCTGTTCCCTGCACTCCCACATTACTTTAGCCCTCTCCACTTGGCTTTGAAGTGTGGCCATCCATCCCTCTGACTATCACTTTTTGTTCTGCTGCTCCTTTCTTTTTTTTCCTCCCTGCCCCCTCTCCCTCCCCCTGATTTTTTTTTTTGGCTCTTATAAAGCCCAGCACTCCCCCTGAGGGCTGAATTGTCTCCCTAATGGATGGCAAAATGGAGCACTAACCTGATGCTAAAATGGGTCAGATAATGGTGATTAGATTCATTCCTGCTGCCTGTGAGTTAACTCGACAGTTACGCTATCCGGCGCATCTTGATGAATAACCAGCCAGTGGCCTAAAGCGAGGGCGAAGGGAGGAGGGGGGGAGAGGCCTTGAATGTCTCACAGAAGCTGTGTCAACCCCTCCAGCTCCTTCTGCAATGGCTGCTTCCCAGTGATTAGACAAGCCGGCTGCGCAGCAGAGATCGCCACTTAGACAACCCAACTGCTGCTGGAAAACATCATGAGTGATTTCGCTGGCACATTAAAGCAAATCTGCAAACGCAAGATGTTTAGAATGCTGATACCCTGCTTTAGATGTGACTTACACAAAACAAAGAGGTGACATATAATCTTTATTTCACATGCATCCACAAGTACGTCTAAGAATGGCATCAGAAGCTCATTAATAACACGTCCATCACGGTCTTCTCCTGTATGGGCCTGATGATATTGAGCGAGGGCCATGGAACCCTTACGATTACTTAAACTCAGTAATGGTAACGGTTTGACGGCCCTGCTCTGTAGGGGGGTGCAGCCTGCAGTCAGTTGAGCCCGAGTGTGTGCTGATAGGATCCAGAGCGGGAATGAGACCCTGGATAGTACATCATCTATACTGTAGTGTCTCTATAACAAACTTACAGTATAAGATGATATCCTGTCCAGGGCACAAGACAGAGGCGTTAGCAGCATGTTATTGTTGCAGTCTGTGAGACGAAGGAAGAGAAGGTCAATCGATGGAACAAATATGTTAGAAATATTAGTAAAGAAACTATTAAACTAACTTGGCATGTATTTATATACTGAAGGAAACCACTGTTTTAAATAAAGTGTATCATTACACAGCCTCAGCATCCTCTCTGTTGCTTACTCACCTTTGTTGCATCTTCTGTTGCTCGCTGACGCTTTTCTCTGCATGTTTTAAAGCTGCGTCTCGTCCACGTCAGGTTCACGATCTCCTAACTGTTCTTCTGTGGGGCCGGGCCCCTGCACTTAAAGCCCCCCTGGCTCATTAGCATACTGTGATGACATCTGGGGTGGACCAGACATCACGGGCTGAACTTTTTCTCTTATCTGGTCCAAACCTGACTGCCTCTGTCCACTGATGGTCCACGCCCATATAACCATCCAGATGGACTCACAGCATGTTCTTGGAATATTATTTATCAGTAATATTAGTATTAATGAATATCATTGGAAAAGTTCACTCATTTTCCATTTACAGTGGTCAGTATCTTTTCCCACTCAAGTTGAGTAAGCAGTGGCTACACAAGTGTTTTCTATTTTTGTATGTATCCTAATTGTTCTTGTCCAAAGCCACTTGACAGACTTCTGTTGGGAGTTTTGACCTTTCTCTATCACACAGTATTTAAAAGAACTCAGCAGTAAACCAAAACATGTTTTCTCTCCTGTCTATTAAAAATCGCTCTGAGCTTTATCTCACACCGTCATCATAAATCGAAGGTTCGCCATCCTCTGAATGTCACATCCCCTTGGATTAATGCGCGATGCTTTCATGGATTGGAATTTAATACTGCAATATGTCAACTGATGACATGTTATCTGACATATTACATTATGAGGATTTCTTATATGCCCAGACAGATTCCAGGGTATGCCTAGGAGGGATCAACTTTTTTATTATATGTGTCACACATATACAGAAACGATGCATGTCAAATTACAGCCGGGCTGTGATAAAGCAGGTCAGAGAATGTTGTTTTATCTTTTTAATCCCTGATGGTTTGTGTACATCCATTAAGAACAGACTTTATGTACAGTCTGACATTGTATTTTTCATGTATTCCTTTTTTTTCTTTAAGAACTGGATTCACTCAAATTAAACCCTAAATTTCTTTAAAAAGCATGTTGAGTAGCATTTGGAAATACTGCTCACCATTAACACGTTAATTTATCATATTTTGACATGTATGCATGAAGGGCTTAAGATATGAAATTTAATATTAACAACACTATTTTAATATTTTACTTCCTCACATGGTATCTATCTTAACGAATGTATGTCGTTACGCGAACTGTGACATGATCTTCAGGAGGGCCGGGGTTAGGTGGGACACAGCAGTTGCCATGGTGACCCTCTCCCTAGTCAGGGTGTGGGGTCTGGTTGGGGTGTGAGACGTCCTCCTGTAGACACAGATAAAGATGAAGGTGGGTCTATCTGGGTGGTTTGGTTTCCCTCCAACTTTTTATCTGCAGAACAAACGCTTCAGCTTCTTCAAAAAATGTTCACTTGCATTCAAAGATAAGTTTTGTACAGACTTACAGTTTGGCCTATTACTGTGACTGATGTGGCCACTTACAAGAGTTGCCGTTCCTATCACACAAGCTGAGAACACGGAGAGAACGATCAACTCTGATGTGAGAAAGTGGTTAGGAGTCCCAAGATGTCTGAGCAACATCAGCCTGTATGGACGTGGAAGTCTAAATGCACCAAAACAAGGCTGGAGATGATCCTCTCAGAGTCCAGAGACAAGCAAAAGCAGCTCTACATGCGTTCTGACATTGTGGCCACGTTCAACAGGGAAGAGGAGGTTTAGGCCTAGGTCAGAGTAGACCCCTGTGGAACAAAGCAACTCCTTCAGAGAAGAGGAAATGTGTAGTCCTGGAAATGCGGCGTCAGGAAGAGGCAGCCAGATGAGTGCCTAACATCCGCTGGTGGTCACAACCATCCTATATATCAACTGGTGGTAGGCATCAATTAGTGCGGTATAGAAGGTACAAGGGATATTCTCCATCTTGTCCTCTGTTCTAAAACGGGAAAGTATTTAGTTTACAAAGGCAAAGAGGTAATTTTGTCTGATCTATTGAGCGGCCGCATGGCTTTCATAGTGCTGCCATACAAGCCAGCAGTCAGATTTACCTTTAGCCTCTGTGTACTCGCAAGTTCGGCCTGTATCATTAATTTCAAGCCCAAAACACTTAATGACGCTGGTGGCCACTAACACCTGCTAACATCTACTGGTAGATGGTAACCTAACTTGTGCAGAAGACCGTCAAACGTACAAGGGATATTCAGCATCTTGTCCTATAATCTAAAAAAATAAAAATTGTTATTTGAGCTGATGGAGACAAAGAGGGAGGACGAAGGCATTGGGCAACAACGTTTTATCGACAGTACTCAGGGGAACTTGTTAGGGTTTGATTTAAGTGTTCATATATTTGTAGACTATGATAAATGTCTGGGTTCTTCTTATACAACAGCAGTGTTAGAGAGCAATACAACTATGTATAAACATATGATAGAATAAGACTAATTAAGAGACTTAATGATCTTCCTCTGAGGCAACATTAGGTGTAAGAGACATCTTTCCTCTTCTATTTAAACCTTTGACTGTTCCTCCATCTGCCATCAACTGAGTGTATAGTTCATGCCACTGTTGTAGAAGTATGAAACATCTGGCTGGGAGTAATTTGAATCACATCATTTATTTTTATTAGAAGGGAGATTGTGTCCTGTGGGAGAACTACAAACATGGCTGCACATGAGTTTGCATTAACTGGCACAACAGCTGCCACGTCTCTGAAGGTTGTGTACGTGTATTCACCAGGATGTTAAATAAAAAACCTCCGGGACGTGAGCTGCATGGCTGTTAAATGCATTCATTTCACACTTATTTCTTAAAAATTTGTCTGGTTCTTTCCTGACCCAAACCACATCCTTTCACCAAGTTTCATAGAAATCATTTCAGTAGTTTTTTTGTCATCCTGCTAACTAACTAACCATCGAACCCAACAACCAAACAAATAACCAAACAAACGACTAAGTAATAAACTGGAAGATCAGTCAGGGTTAGGGTTAGGGTTACAACATTTTTTAAATATCAAACCAGGTGAAATTAGGAAAAAAACTGTCGCCGGATGTTTCCCCAAAGAAATGCAGCCAATGTGGAAATATGGCCAAAAATATGATTGATGAGAACCACAAGTTAAAAAGTAAAGATTAATCTCTGCTTTTGATCCAATGCGATTCAAACAGACACTTTGATGTTTTTAATTCAAGCATCTGTAAAACATCACCATTCACCTCGAAAAGACAAGGAACTCCACCACAACAACCATCATGTTAATATGTATCATAATGTGGCAGTAAGACACAACATATTCCTTTTACAACAACACAAATATTACACATTATGTTCCCAATGTTTCCAGGTAGTTTTCTTCAGGCATGACATGGAAAATGTTGAGCATTATTATAGAATGACTAGATAGATTGATGGAGAGAGAGAGAGAGAGAGAGAGAGAGAGAGAGAGAGAGAGAGAGAGAGAGAGAGAGAGAGATTTCTTTGGAAATTCATCATATGCAACACAGCAGAACAATTATGCCTCCAACACCAACAGCACTGACACCACACATCAGTAGTAGTGTTTTATGGTTTGTTATTTATTAAGAAGAGAAGTATTGAAGTGTCTGAGTATCAGTGTTTGTGAGCTGACTGTGACGCCCTCTTCAGGTTGAGCATGAACTGTCTCTGGGTCAGTTTCTGTACAGTCATGATGTCCTCCATGCACAGCACAGTAAGGGTTAGGAATCAGTCATCAGATACAACAGATAAATAGTGTGGACTAGAAGGGATTGTTGAAATGATATAATAATAACATCCACTATTCAGAATTCAAAGCACATTTTGCATATCTCACTTACAAGTTGCAATCAGACACAAATAAAATGTGATGAAAAAACACTAGGATCTAAGGGACACAGAGTGAATGGTATTCTAATGATACATACCTGAGGCCTGTAAGAGATTCAAGATTCAAGATTTTTTATTGTCAAATGAACAGAGATAACATGAAGTAGTCACTGTCAATGAAATGCTTGGGTCACACACTCTCTTTAAGCAATGCTCAGTAATTTCAACCCAAAAAAATAAAATTAAAATTAAAATAGTATAAAATAGAATAAAAAAGAATGAAATAGAATATCAAAAATTTAAAATAGAAAATAAAATATATACATCTAAATATATATCTTTACAGATGACTGTTCAATTTGTGCAGTAGTGCAAATATTCAAATATGCTTATTATGGTGCTGGTGCAAATATGCAAATATTCCAGGGTGCTGGTTTGGTGGAGTTATTGCAGTTCAGAGGAGTTTAAAAGTCTTATGGCCATGTGGTGACGGGCAGATGATAAAGACACAAGTCATGTGTTTTACTCTCACTGTTTGGACCATGTCAGGGTTTTCTTTCTAACACTTTGAGATCCTGCTCGTCCACAGTAACCCAACAGACGTACAGGTTGTACAGCTCATGATACAAGTAATAAATGATGATTGCATTTAGGTACAGTTCTGCTTCTACCGCTGAGAGGAAGATCTAAGCTATCTTCTGAATATCCAATAACACAATGGTGACAGGATGAGGATGCAGCGTAAATTTAGATAATTATTTATTCACATATAAACTATTATAGAAGTTAAAGAAGTTTCTGTGTTTTAAACAAAGGAATATTATGAAGATTATTTTCACTGCTTCACCAGAGTTGCTTCCCCAGCATGCAGACCTCTGACCTCTCATAGTGACTCTCTCCAGCCGAGTGGAGGTCAACGACCAGAGGACACGCCTTCATCTGCAGCCCTGTCATGTTGCCAACACACACACACAAAATGGTGCTTATCCTCATTTGATTAATCCTCCAAATATATAGGCAGCTACACTGTGTTTGATGTTGTCTTCTTAAACTCGTTTTGCATGAGAACCATTTGTTATAATTAGTGTTTGACAAGTCTAATATATATTGTGATGTAGCTCCTCATGTGGAGGCGGATGAGATGGTTGACAAGGTTTGAGAAGACAAATCAAGCCTTCCTTATGGAGTAGTATAACAACGACAGTGAGGCAGTCAGCAGGTGGTATAGCTTTTTATTGCGAGGCTACACACAACACAGAAAAACATGAACACAAGCCATGCTGGGTAAATTTTACAAGAAAAATACATAGTATAGGTTTAATGGAGACTACATATTATTTCTAAAATAAAAAGCAGGAGGACAGATGCAGACAAGAGCTGCGGTAGAGATCTGGAACTTTTGGTCTTTACACACATTCGCTTCTCAAATGCAACTTGGAGAAACAGGAAGTTGCCGTGATCCTGAATCGACAATGCAGATGAAAAAGAGTGGATTTAATGGAACACAATAGAAAGGCATCATGAACGAGAAGTCATTGTTCAACATGTACAGGTTGTACAGGGACAGCTGTCAAAAGCTACTTTATGCTACATTTATATTTATCTGATAACTATATATATGTATATATGCATATGTACTGTGTTAATGTTCCCTTGTACTGAATGTTAAAGAAAAGAAAAATAGAAGAGGAAAACTCACAGTTTAAAACTATATATGTATAAATTTCACATATTCTACAAGTAGATCAATGTCCTGCAGTAAATTCCTGATAGAACATCCCCCATGTCTGATTGATAGTTAACAAACTGCACATTAAAGTATCAGTGATACTAATCAACAAAGGCACTGTGTTTACACTGTGTATCTGCTTCTCTCAAGTAACATTGCAAGATAGAACATTGAGGTTTTTTATTCCGGACGAGCCACTGTGTTTTTATGGTTAAATAAAAGTGAGCTACTAGAAAGCGGTGCTGTTGTTCAACCGGGTGTGTGAAGGTTTCTTGTTGGTGTCGGATCGAGGAGATCTGTCAATCATCTACAGTGCAGCCGACTGTAAAGTGGTGTTGGTGTGAGTCTCTCTCAACCACAGCCGCACCAGTGAAGTGACACACTGGAGACTGCCAGGCTGCGGTGAACCATTACAGAGTGGAAAGGAACCAGGGCAGTGTCACGTTTCAGTGAATAATGACTGAGATTAGCTTGTCTAATAATCACATCTTTGAAAAATACTGGCTGTTTCTTGTTTTGCTGAAGAAACTTGGTGATTAATATCATTAGTTTTAAAGAAGCCAGGCAATGTTTTCACTAACATTTAGAGCATAGAAAATAGATGCAGCAGAAACCAAGATAGAAAATTAGTTTTAACTTCAACAAGGAGATGACATTTGCGCAGACCAAATAACCCACAAGTTGTGTGTTTATTTCAGGGAAATAAAAGAATGATGTGATTATGGTAATAACTTTATAATGGTCACTGAAACAAAATATTTACAGGTCACAGACTCTAACAAGTGGTTAATGGACATTCACAATGTGATTTAACAGACACAAAGTGCAAAATTAAAAATGGGGTTAGCAGTACCCAACTGTGTTCACAGGTTAGATAGAGCGGCAAAACAAGAAGTTTATGTATGTAACAGGCAACAAAATGCTCATTCAGTTAAAATGGGTTTAAATGGGTTAAGATCTGAAACTTGACACTAAAATTTGCTGTCATCCTACTTTAATCTGATTTTAAGAAAATTTAAATTAAATCAAAACATTAAAACCTGGTTTTAATATCGAGGCTGATTCAATGACCTCATCACCAAATAAAAAGTTCAGTCTTCACCTGAATTTACACAATGAAGTCAGTGTTGCTCTAACCAATTCGTCCATCTATGCCAGACCACTCAAACAAACACTATGTACAGTGTTTACCAACTGATCACATGCTTTTACTCTTTCATCTTCTCACTGACTCCAGCTGCTTTCAGGTCCCACATGGGATGTGGTCGCAGGGGTCAGAGGTCACTATCACTTTTCTGCCATAGAAAATTTTAGTGTGGGCATTTTTAAGCTACAAAGTATGCACACAATTTGTAAAATTTCAAATGACATCTGAGAAACGCACAACCACAGGTGAGTAGGACTGACAGTTCATTTCGGGTGGAGGAAAGTGAGAGAGGAGTAACAAATTAGTTAAAGCAAAGACCCTGCATCCACCGTGTGCTACTTGAGGTAAAAGGGAAATGTTCAGTAAGCCTGGCAGGCATCCAGGGTCTCCATTAAGGCTAATCTTTTCTTTTAAGTATGGCTTTGTGTTAGCGTCTAAATCTGCCTTTGTGTCCAAACGCGACACAGGTGAAAAGTAAACACTTGTTAGTATAAGCAGATGTTATGAGAACTGTGAGCGACACTTAAACATCTCCTATCTGTATGACACAGTGACACTTGGACAAAAATCCAACTAAAGCCAAACCACTGTCCAAAAGGTTTGGGCACTTGAGTGATGAACAGGCACTGCACATCAGAACGAGCAGACGGGAAACATGACGATATACCACGGGGTCAGGTTTATCTTACAAATAAATCTGATAGTCTGATCTACTATAAATTTGTATGTAACAGCGGTTTGGTTATCCAACACTCTGAGTTAGAGGTAAACTATATAACTATAAGAAACTGTTTTAAGAGTATAAGGTTCAGATTCCACACAGTGCTCAGTCAACTGCAAACAACTTCACCAACTGAGCATCAGAGGAATCACAGTATGATGAAGGCTCTGGAGCACACAACCAAATTGTCATAACTGACGGGGAAGGTGAAAAAAAACGATCTAGAGAGAGAAATCAGGAGAGGAGTCAAACATCCATATTGGCAAACTGTGGTCCTGGAGTATTGTTGCAAGAACTACTTCAGAGGTGGTTCTGAGCACTTTGGCAGTTGTTGATGTACTTAATCATCTAACAATACAGTTAAAACTACTGCGTACTCATTGGGTGTGAATGTCAACATGTTGACAGGTGTTACAGCTGGTGTTTGGCCTCTCTGGAATTTAGTTTAGACTCTTTAAAGCACCTACTGTAAATTACATTGAACGCTACCAGATTACAAAAGAACCAACTCTGCTTTGGATCACTGGTAGGACTGAACAGAACTGCAGAATATAATCCTGGCTAACTAGTGCAGTGTGACAAAAATAATAGTGTTAAAAAACAGGAACTTAAAAACAACAGGAGAACCGACCGGTCTGGTCCTTTAGAAGTAAGGCCCCAGCGTAATTTCCTTCAGAAAATCGAAAACGCATAAACTGTCTTGGTTGGTGTCAAGACGTTCTGGTCAAAGGCAGTTGCATAAGGGGGTCAAAGACTTGAAAAACTGTTATCATGCTTGAGGCAGATATATGTTGAAGGTTTCAGAGGAATTAGTCTCTGGCCTGATTCATCAGATGGCTGATTAGCACTGTTGGCCGATCATCTGCTGCAGCAAAGGGATCTGAGGAGAGAGGGATTGGTTAGTTTTAACAGAGAGTGATGAAGATGGCGGTCGAGTCTAGTCTGTGCTGTCACACATTCATAAACCACAGCTATATATTATAATCAGGGTTCCAGCAGCTTTCAACTTAAGTCTTTTTAAAAACTGTTTAAGACCATAATGAATGAAATTTAAAGCCTTTGTTCAGTGTACTGTGATAAAATCAGACAGGGGTCAGTTATCAGTTCCATGTTGGTCTTTGATTGTAGTTTTATAACAGCGTCTGGATCACTGAGAAAGAACTACACCACATGGTGACATTACAAACTATACATGCCACTAAAACAATTCTCCTAAAGACATCATTTACATTTTAATGGAGGTTGCATTAAAATTACGTTAACATAATTGAAAACTAACAGCAGACCTAGTACATAATATTTTTCACATGAAACAAATCTGACTACAGACTTTTTTTGACCCAACAGAAACCCCGTATATTATCAGTCACAGTACTTCCTCAATTTCAGAATGAAATCTGAAATTTTTATATTTTTCTGAAGAAAATGCAGGTGATTTCTGTAAAAAAAGTATGATGTTTCTTAAACTCATCTTTCATGACATATCTCTAGTAAAGTATGGCTAGTAAGTAAGGATTTTTGAGGAGCCAGCGCCCTCTCATGGTAATAGCTAACCAGGGCGGGGCATTAACACATTTCAGCAAAATCACCCGTGTGTTTTCTAAATTAAGATGGAGCTGCAACTCAAAATTAAATGTTATAATGATTAATTAACCAAAATTTGGTTAGGATTAATAACAAACATTTTAAAGTAAACCTTAGAAGAGGGTTCTGATCATACATTAATTAACTGCGCAGAACAATTTCAGTCTCACCTTAGAGAGATCCACTCCAGTGAGGGCGTTGACAGAGACAGGGAGTTCAGCTAATAAACGGTTCACCTCTCCGGTCACACGGCTGCCGTCTCCACTCAGGATGACAATCTCTTTGGTCCTAGAAAGAGGTGCAGCCACTTTACTGGCAATCTGAAAGAAAAAACGACAGTAATTATGTTTGTTAATTCACTGACAAAAAAACGCACATCATCCGTACATCTGAGGATTGACCATAACTGAGTGCGACTCATATATTGGTTCTGAAGACATCTCTGATGGATTTTAACTGGTGCAGTAGTGTACACAAACACAATGTTAGGGCTGAACATAAATGTGAGACAATTTGCACATAAGGCATATATAACAGGGGACAATAATTTACAATGATAAACATACACAGCCAAGCATGTTAAGGAAACATTAGGAAATGCACTGGGAGGTGACAGGACAGACGGCTGCATTAATGCCGTTGATCCATAACTAACTTGAGTGGGTGTTTTAGTAGTTTTTTGATGTTGGGGAATAAAATTGACAGAATAGTCAACAATATTTCTTGTTCAAATTACACCAACTGTTATTTATCACACTTTCTGTTTAATTTAGAATAAGCTGTTCATAGATTACTTTGGTGCCAATCCTCTGGTGGGGAGGACACTGTGCAATAAACCAAACTTCCCACATATTGGTCATTTGCTCTCAGGCCAGCGGTGACTACATGTACATGTACAACACAGACCTTGGGCAGAGCCTCCAGGACCAGAGCAGTTTTAGCAGCATCTCCATACTGCAGATAAGCCTCAGCTTTCAACCTCATCTTCTCAGCCTCTGCTTTTCCAATCGCTTCAATGGAGGCGGCCTCGGCCTCACCAATGCAGCGGATCTTCTCAGCCTCAGCCTGCGCCGTGAGCACCTTCTTTATCCTGGAGGGAGGGTAGAGAAGAATCATAAGGAATGACTGGTCTTTACTTATGTTAGCAGACAGTTGAATTCTGTTAAATGTGGTGTGTGCTAATTTGAAATCATTAGTCTGGTATACATTATTGACCATAAAAACTTCACATAGGTTTCTATTTAAACTAAAAGCATTATCCAACTTTAATGCCTTTAAGGTCCTGTCTAGCATTGAAGAGACTTGCTGCATGTCTGACAATTTAGTCCCAGATGACTCTGAACCAGCCGCCACGTCCGTGGTCTTGGCAGTCAGGACACTGGAGGCGAGAAGCATCTATCTTATTCCACATTTCTGTCGAAAGGTGCGTGTTCTGTTACCGGAGTTGTACCTCATTGCTAGACAACCTAGATAACTTAGCTAAAGCCGTTTACAGACATGACCTCTAGGAAAAACTGAGAATTGTCACCACAACTCTCTTGACATCTCCATCGTCAGTGTCTACCGCCCCCCGGATTTCAACAGACTTTATACTATGAGGTGAGGGGTTTCCCCCCAAAATTGTAACATTGCGAGTAAATGGATAGAAGGTGATTTTCTGTGGAGTGTACTGAGAAGAGCTAACTGTGTGGATCTCCACTCACTTATGTCCCTCTGCAATCGTCTGCATCCTGTAGGCTTCAGCCTCAGCAGGTCTCTTTACAGTGGCGATGAGTTCCTTCTCAGTCCTGTCGATCTCCTTCTCCTCAATCGTGATCAGCTTCTTCCTCTGCACCACCTCGATCTCTATCTCCTCCAAACGTATCTTCTGCTGCTCTTTGGCTGCCTGCAGCTCATATGCCAGCTGAGCCTCTGCTTTCTAGAAGAGGCAGGAGGTTTTATTAATACGCTACTGTCATGATGATGGAAGTTACAAGATATTCAGACCTATCTATTACCTTTGTGTTCACTTCCTGGTTAAAAGAAGCTTTCTGCATTTCCAGCTCTCTTTTGGAGTCGGCCATTTTTGTGTCAGCTAAGAACTTAACATCCATCATCTCCTTCTTGCACTCAGCTTCCTGTAAAAGACAGTGTGCACACAGTGATGACAGGGCGACGGATTCAGATCAATTTGTTGGTTTGCTAATGTGATAGCTATTAACTCTAAGCAAGCGAGAGAAATTACGTTCTTTAATTATTCCTGTTTGTAGTTTGACTTTCTTCTAAAAGCTTGTCTTACCCTGATGCCAGCGTCTCTCTCAGCCTCTGCCACTCCGATGTCTGCATCCCTCTGTACTGCAGCTGTCTGAGATTTACCCAGGGAGCTCAGGTACTCCACTTTATCATATACATCCTGTCAGGGAGAGGATTACATGTGGAGATATGGTATAGTTTAAACTCTTATAATTTACATGGCAACTGGAAACAGGTATTTCAGTGATAAATATATAATGAAGCAAACTTAATCTTTGCAATTCTCATACCTTGATGGTGAAACTGAGGATCTCGATGCCCATACGACCGACATCAGGTGATGCCACCTCTCGCACCAGGATGGCAAATCTGTCTCTGTCTTGGTAAATCTGCTCAACAGTTAGGGTACCTAAAAGGTGGAAACATTTGTTAGTGCCTTCCAGTCCCAACTGTTCCTTCTCTCATCACTGTCATCTACGTAAAAGGGAGGACACTGGAGAAGATCCTTTGTATGTCAAGAGAGAAAAATGACAAACATATCCTTGACATTGTCATATAGGACCTGATCACATCAAAAAGCTTAGGACAGAATCGTTCGTGTACAAATGTTCTTTAAATAATTTGGTCATAGTTATCTGCTTAGTGTTCTTTTTTCCTTTACTTTTACCGGCTCTGATGTCAGTGTGTGTCGAGCATGTGGTGTCAGTAGGGACTGAATGAATGAATGCACACAGCTACGATGAAAGATTTGACCAATTTGGGTGTGATCAGACCTGTAGTTACCTCTGTCCACTTGTGATCGAATCACTCAGGACGTTAACACCAGGTTTGAACAGGATTAATGGAAATCATCACTTTGTTATTCTCTACAAATAACTTAACTACCAAGCTGCTCTGTGGATGATGTTGAACATTTTGTTTGGATAAGTTTATCTTAAACAGCAGCAGCACGCTTGGTCATTAAAAAAAAATATATATATATTTTCAGTGCCATTCCGTTTCCCTTCTCCTGGATCCTTTCTCAAAAAAACCTGATGCCGTTTTAAAGGCTAACTTTATTTGATTTGGGTTTTCATTCTGATTACTAAAGTTAATTGATTAAAAAAACTATATATACTTTTAAGTGAAAAAATGTCCAAGATCCGCACCAAAATTAAATGAATTCTTGCCTGACCAATACGCATCCTTCCCTTACGTTTAGTAGACAAGTAGTAGACAACCACACAAACAAGACGAGGCCATGCAGCTAATGGAGGTTACCCACCCAGGATGGCGCGCAGGTGACCCTCAAGGGTCTGCAGGATGACACTTTTAATCTCCACGACTGACTTCCCCAGGAACTGTTCGCAGGCGTAACCCAGCAGTTCGTTCTCTGTCATCACCTTCACCTAGTGCCAACATGGACAAAGATCGTCAGCTGTATACACACAAACACAGGCACAACACAAAACAAGCACAAATACAGGCATGCATAGGTGTGGCACACATAACATGACAAAATTATCACTTATCACACACCATCAGTAAGATACAGAAAACAACTGAAAGTATATATAACATAATGGAACATAAAAATGCAATATTAGTCTACAATGCCCTAGTGACAAAATGCATAAATCCTTGTTTGTTTTGAAGAGCAAATACCTTACACTTATGTTCGTGCATCACTGCTATTGATATGCCAAACATAATCATAGACTGTGATAAACTGCTTTAATTATTATCCAGAAAACATGACTCCAAACACATTATTAAAGCAGCTGTTGCATGGCTGGTATTGGAGATGAAAGGCTGCAGCAGTGATCACTGTAACTGTTATCTTGTGTACAGTATCCCTCAAGAAACAGGAGTGGCCGATACATGGAGCTTAGTCTACATGGCCAGATAAATTAAAAACACATTTTAGGATATTTTTGGGTAGTGCTTTGTTCTTATAAATCTTTACATTGGTGATCAATGTCAGTGGATGCAGACATAAATCTGACCTCAAACCTATTCTTTCTTAAGATATTAGCAAAGCGTTTTTAGTCAAAGCAAGGATAAACTGTATAAGTGTGTAAGCATATTGTTCCGGTTAAGAACTACATCTGAGTAAAAATAACATTGAAGAAAATGCAACATTAAAGCCGGATTCATGGCAATGCAGTGACAAAACATAATCTACTGCCGGTCCTGTTATTAAGTCAGCAACCTTTTAAATTTGAAGGAATTAAAGGAGGAAAATCAATGCAATGACAGGAGGTTTAAAAGATAAACACAAGGGGAGTCAATCAGAGGTCACTTAAACAATCAAGAAATCAAAAAGTGTGTTTAAGACAGAGGGTCTTGGGTGATGTACTCCACTGGAGCTGTAAGAAGAGAGAGAATGAGCTGGGTCCTTAGGCGAAAGGTCTGCACATGGTTTAAAATTTGCAACATGCACTCATACTGGGGATGAGGGCAACACAATGTCAGGGAGGGTGGACATCATTCCAACGTTGGTAAAGAGAAAAGGCTACAACTCAGCTACACAACCACACAAAGGCCAGCTTAGACAGACAGCAGGGGGCGCCGTGCTGTGGCTGGAATTAGGATTTGTGTGCTATGGTTTTTTCTTGCCCCTCACTCCTGACCTTCTACCCCAGACCTCCAATCATCCAACTCGTGACACCACCCTACTTCCTGACTCCGCCAATCTCACAGTTCCTTAAAGAAACAAATCTGATGAAACAAATGTGACTGAAAAAGAAAATCTTGACCACCTTTTCCTCATTTTGTGCTGTACCACAAAGGCCAGAAAATATATTTAATGGTGGAAGACTTTCCTTAAATCTATGTGATTTTACTGAAAATTTGTAGAAAAAACTAATCCTTCTCAAAGTTACATGGAATAATATGAATTAATGGCAACATAAAGTAAAAACAATATCCTCAGTTAACATTCTGCTGCTGGATCCCTCCATCTGATCCTAAACCTTTGGTGTCTTTTTAATTTAAGATGGATACAAAACCCCTGTTGCCATTGGACACACTCCACAGTGGCTGTTGCTTAGGTTGGACCAATGAAACAGAGGCATGATGTGCTTCTCTGTGAAGTGAACTGTGTGAGAGTGAGGGGCTGTTTGGCTCCAAACAGTGGACTCATTGTCAGCATGCATTTAGGAGAACACAGAGGAAAGGAACATCGGCATGACTGTGGCTAAAATACAGAACTGATAATGAGACATCAGGTTTTGAAACGCAGAAACGAAAAACTGACATGCAGACAAAAAAGGGAAATATATAACAGGATATCATTTGAAATGGAAAGGCTGAAAAATAGTGTTATTTTATCGTACAAGTTATCAGAGAGAAAATCCACCATAAAAAGCTATTTTTCTTTTCTTTTCATTACACTAGTTTAGAATCTCTTAGCGTACATGAGCACATTTCCTTAAGACCCAAGTCCAGACAGGGTATTCATGACTGATGTTGCTCAATGACATGTAAAACTGATTTAATTACAGTAGTTTGTGTTTACTTTCTTTCTCTGACATTGTTATAGAGTGACGACGGAAAGGTTCTCCTTGACTAATTAATGTTTACTGTCTTTCAATCTCCGGGATACAGAGCTACGAGAGCAGAGACAGAGGAAGTAGGTTAATTTATGCTTCTAACTTTAACGTTTGAGCACTCTATGTACGATGTGTAGTAGATAAATTGTATGAGGAATTTTATTCTATCGTGGATTTTCTCTTCAACATTACAATTTGTCAAATGAACAGAGTTTATTTTTGCAGTGATCAGACTTGAACGATCAAGTAGTAAGCTGAAGTAAAAATCCAGCTATAGAAAGAACCCCGTTCCTGTCAAATTGGGACAAAGTTCGCTGAACCACTGACAATTACATGATTAATAAGATTGTGTGTGTTTTTCTGACACAGTGCTTATGTCAGTCTGAGTGCAACTTAGTCAGGTAAGTTTAATTAGGTATTACTCTGCTGGGATATTAGAATTAATCATGCAGAAAACCATCCATTTCAAAATCTGTGTCTACATGTCCCTAGATCAAAAATGCAGGTGTACATCTTAACTTGACTCCCGTGTATGAAGAACCACCTCTGCTGTGATGCCATGGGGAGATGCCAGAAAAAGGGAAAGGGGTGGTAGGGTTAGTGGAGTCTGAACTGGCATTCTCAGAAAAGAGCGGTGATTTACCTGAGCCACCCCAGTGACAGTAATAGCTACACCCTCCGCTGTCTCTACATCCTCACACTTGGGCTGCAGGGTCATAATCTCAAGCGTTATCCTGTGAAGAATGTGGAAAAATATAAAATAAAAATTGACATGTTCGGAGGGAAAGCAAATGAAGGGCAGGGCCAGAACATAAGGAAAAAAACAGGACAAAGTGAAACCATTCACCCAAGGACTCCAGATCACTAACAGCGGAGAGCAAAATGAGATGCTGTCCACAAGACAAATCTTGTAGGGTTTAGGTTTTTGTCAGATTTTTGTTTATAAAATGCAACCTGCATTTTGCATTGGTTTTCCTGAGCCTTTTTACTGCCATTTATATAGATAGCATCCATTTAGTGCCCCCGTTGCCATGGGTGACTAAGAGTTCAGCTATATGGTGAAGACCAAGTTTGTGACAGTTGATTGTCTCCTTTTGACTGCAGAAGAAAAAGCAATGGTGATGAGGAAAACAAACACACACACACACAGACAGACAGCGTGAGCTTGTTAGTGGAAAACCATTTTCCTGAGTCGTCCTTTGGTCCTGAGCACCAGCCACTTGTTTTTTTTCAGGGTCTTTTGAAATGCATTACCTGAGCCACCCCTGTCACATCCAAGGGAACACCCTCCGAGGTTTCGATATTCTCACAGCGACAGAGGATGGTCATAACCTCCAGAGACATTCTACGTAGGCAGGCAGGCAGCAGGAATAGCAGAGGCAAAACAGTAAGTTGAACAACAGCTGTTAGGAATGTCAGTAACCATGGTCAAGAGGAAGAAGAAAGAGAGAGGGGGTGAAGGACACAACCTGGCCTCGAGCTTTTGCTGTTTTTTTGGCCTTGAAGGTTGTTTCATGTTTGGACGTGCTGCTGGCAACCTGTCTCAGAAAGGCAGAGCTGTCAAAGGTACAGCTGAGCTAATTTAGCCTCCTGTTAATAGATGTTTAAATAAACTAGGACAAAGGGCAAGATCCACAGATTAAAACTCCAATCAGTGTTGACAGGATTCTTGATCCCAGAGACTCTCCAAGATTACATTTGTATGAAGATTACCCAGGAATGTGCTTCTCAAACTATCATATCCTCAGCTTCAATACTGGACTGGCTCGATTGTTTATGTAAGGTTCTGTTTCACAGCTGATAAAACAGCCAGAGCTGTCCCTTCATAATAACACATGACTTGTCTCAGAGTCAGCGTCACAGATATGGGAGGCAGACAGCAGCAACAGTTGGAGAGAAAGCTCTCTGGTTAAAAGCTCCACCTCCCCCTTCCTTCTCAAGAATTGGATCAATGAGTCAGAGGCCTGGACATTAACATGATTACTGCAGCACGAGCGGGAAGCTATGCTCCTTCCTCCTGTTTTTACGACGCCGCACAGCTACTACTGGCTTATGCACACAGGCCTTTTACTTCGAATGGTTACTGCTCTGAGGAGGAGCGAGAGCATCTCTTCTCTGTTCATCATCCAGGAGAGCATCTGAAATAATTATCAAACTGCACATCACCAAAATAAAAATAGGCAAGAGGGGCTTCTTGGGTTAGCTTGTCTCTTAATGGGGTTTTATAAATCCACACAGGCGTCAAGTTGATTTAGTTCTTGAGGTCTACCATTACGTTTCCTAGCAACTAAACTAGCATAATGGGAAATCTGTATCCTGAAGGAGACACACTAGTGCTAAGAAAAGGTGAGACTGACAACAGACAGAGCTAAGCAGGTTAGCAAAGGTTAGCAAAGAGGCAGGCAAACAATAAAAACAGTAACAAAAAAAAGAAACAGGCACACCAGAGACAAGGTATATGATCATGGATAGGTCATTTTCATAGAGATTTTCATAAATGTTCCAGTTGGTTTCAGTGAGAAAAGCTACATTTTAAAAAAAGCCCTCAGACAATTATGGCTTGTGTGAAAAATATTTACACTGAAAATACAGTGTTGATATTTCACTTCACCTCTCCCCAACAAATTTCGGGATAGCCTCTCAGTTAATGTTTGTAAGTTTACTTGCGAGTTAAAATTATAATGTAATGTTGACTTAACTATGTTGTTTGTGTGGAGGCTCCAAATGTGTACAAAATTTACTGGCAAATATTATTGTTGGCTCATTAAATCTGAATAATCCAAGATTACCTCTAAGAGCACTCGAGTTCCATGCCACATCATTTGGGCCATTTTTGTTTATATGTGTAATTAGTCAGACATGAAAATATTTCACTTCAAGCTGTTTAAAGACAGGCCAGAGTCTGTAACAAATTTAACTTCAAATACAATCTGCTTCACTGAAATTCAATCAGCAACTTGGGTCACAAATCTGAGTTAGCACATTTTAGATAGAGTAGTTTAATGCTTCACTGAGGCTTAAAGGTCAAACACAGAGCTAGTCGAAAAGGGTCAGTGCAGCCGCTGTGGGTTCTGTGTTGTTGTTGTTTGTAATTTAGACTTGATTAAAGTCAGTCAATACGTTTGCTTTTTTGGTTACAGGCTCTGAGAAAGTGATTCGATTTGGTTGTGTTTTTTGGGCAAATGAACAATATGCAACTTCTTTCTAGTTTGTTTCCTGTTTGATTATCTTTTTGCTGTGTCTGTAAATCAGATGTTCAACATGCTAAGAGGTAAACTGTATTTTTTCTAAATACTTTCCCTGACCTCGCTGTAATGTGTCATCTACTTATTTTTCCAGCGGTAACTCTGTAGCTGGCCTGTTGGTGCTGCATTTAAAATCAGAAGACAGTGAGGAGCCGCTGTGTTTACACATCTGTTAAACATTAGCTTTTAATATTGATGTTGTTTGTCTTGGGTCACCATAACTTTCTTTTTCTTCAATGGACCGTATAAGGGCCAGAGCGAGAGAAGAAACATCCGTCCTTCTCAATAAACACAGGGTAAATGCATATAAATCAAAATTAGGACATCCACATTTTTATCAAATGTAGATCCATGATAATCAACATTACAATGGTTTGTCAATTTCACATTTGCCTGCAGCACCCAAACCTGGTATGCCAGCTATGCCTGCAATTTAAAAGACATAAAGCTTTTCCTTTTTTTAAATAGGTCTAAAGTTAGTAATTTATTACCTCTACTCACGGAAATATCAAGCCATTCTGTTTTAGCAAATATCCAGTCACAAAATTAAATAGTGCATTTGTTAGGAACAATTTCCTGTACAACTGTGTATTTACAGCACCATGACAGTGTAAATATGAATGCCTCCATATTACATTACACTACATGTCATTTGGCAGATGCTTTTATCCAAAGCCACTTACATTTTGAGAATTCAACATCTATGAAGGAACATTTAGGCATTCAGTATCTTGCCCAAGGACACTTTGGCATGCAGATGGGGAAGAGGACTGAACCACCAACCTCCTGGTTGGAGGATGACCACTCTTCCCCTCAGCCACATATGAACTACAGTGGCCATGTTTATGATAACAGAAGAATTAGCAGGTTTTGGGTTCTTTAGGCATGAATTTGTTGTTGGCTTGTTCTTTTCAATGGATTTGTTGACAATAAGAAAAAAAGAACATCACCAGTCACCCATATCTTTCCTTTTTTCCTCCTTTATAAATCATAAAATTATATCATATATTGTGCTGATGTTTACTTGACACATGCCCTAAGACCGATGCTTAATAAAAACTCAGAAAGAAAGTGGAAATACAACAACCGCTGAAGAGCATTAACGCTCTCAACAAACGCAATAAAAGACTATGCAATATCACAAATTACATTTTAGCCTAGTGTTTGCGGAGAAATTGTCACCAAAACATAAAGGAACATCCACTAAGGGTCTTTGATTTGATTTGAATTATTGATTTAAAATTCAATTTTACTGTCAATTATCCAGATCTCCCTAGCTGAACCAAAACTAATGGACTAAGAATACATTGATAATGGTTATGGAGTGTTCACATGTTAACCATATGCAAACTATTTTGAAATATTTAGCAATTTGTGGGAAAGATACATATTTGTGTATATCATGCAGAACACTGTTAATTATTTCCTAAGTTAAAACACCTGCATGGTAACTGAATGGTGGAAAGTAGGACAGTTATTTCAAATCTGTGATTTATAGCTGCAGAAACCCTCTTCCTGACTGAGATTGTGCGCACTCTGCCATTTAAGACTTCATAGCTCTAAGGAACACTTTAACAATTTCTATGATTTGAAGCCAGAACAGACAGTCTTACCTCTGGATGTCAGATATGAGCCACCAGGCCCATGCCCAGCCTCCAACGACATACTGCTTATTATCTGAGCCACAGCAGCCACCTTTAAAACAATACAAGGAAACAGATGTCACATGGCAACAAGATAAGTCTCAGTTTTTAATAGTTTGAATAAAATAAATGCCAAATGCAATAAGCTACATCACTAGCAACAGTCTTAAATTACAGCTGAAAAACAACACATTCCTACATAATGCATTCATATTCACAGGGCATGTGAAGGAATACTATTGTAATAATACATTAACACATTGTTTAGTAATTGACCAGTAGGTTATATTTCAAGCTCAAAGTAGTGTTAGAGTAAAAAGAAACATCTACACTGAGACCCTGACCCACTTTCCAGGTTCTACAAGGGTTTGCGTCATAACGTCCCCCACCCCATTACATCCAACTTTGTTCTGCCATTTAGTTTTGAAAACCCAACCTAAATTTACTTAAATGAACGATGTTATTGAAAACCATTTTGGGTGTTTTCTTTCAAATTTCGCAAAAGCTTCTACGCTTTATTTTCTCGTCTTCTTTACACCCAGGACATGTATTGTCAAGCATTTGGTAACTGCATGTGTTAATGTCACAAAATGTTGTGAACAGTCCGACAGACGTTATAATGGGATTAAAACATACATGTACATAATGTGGTTACGGTCAGAATAATCCACGTTTTAACTTGATTGTTGTTTATTCCATGTAACCCTTGTGCATTCTTTTGAATCTGTCTCGACCCACTCGGATTTAAACGTTCTGTTCGACTTGGAAGTAGAAAGAAGTCCAACAATCACTTTTTCTCATAGATCATAACATCTACTGATGAGATGCATGTTAGGTTAGGCCACATATATCGGTCGCCTTCAGTGGCCTTGCTCAGATAGCTTGATCTGGAGTGTTAAGTGTGACATTCCCAGCTGTCACACGTTAACTGACAGACGGAGGAGGGGGAGGAGCTGGGCTAGCTTTACTAACACATAACACTATAACCAAACATTACAGCAGGACACACTGAAGCTTTTCTCATCAACAGGAATATTATCAAAAACAGACAGAAAATAGAAATGTGAAATTTTAACATTAACACAGATTATTTCAAATGAATCAATTAACTCTGCCTTCTTGACTCCTTCTTGACAGTTGGACCAGGGACTGACCATGCGCAGGATGCATTCTATTAAAAGATATGTTTTGGGTACATTCACTTATGATATAATCTAATGCAGCCAGAGTAGAATGGGTATTTTAAAGGACGGATTGAGGGTGGGGCAGGCTAATACCATCAAAGTTCACATCGCTCCTGCCAGATGCCATTGCCAGCTAAAGTTGTAGGCAGACGTGCTATGAAATACTCAGAGCTACACACCACTTTAGTCCCGGTTGCTCTGGTTTACCACTGGCGTTACTGAGATTCCTGAGAGCATTCAGTGCACGGTGGGGGGAGGGGCTCCAAGCAAATGAATGAAAGTTTTCACAAGTGGAAAAAAATACAACCCATCTTCAACATCACTTTTAGGAATGCAGTGTTTGGCTCTTGAAAAGTCACATTGACATAACCCACTGCTGAAGCGGTGTTTTCTCACATATTTCACAATTCCACTACTAAATCATGCTTTGTCATAGTCTATGTTACTGGTCGTGGTGACTGACATTTGCTCACAATGGAAAATCCCAACGAGGTTATCTGCTTTGTGTTTTATCAAAAGTGGATAGACCTGAAACTACCGTGACAGATTCGGTTACAGGGGCTGTGCTAGCAATCATTTGTGCAACGAAGTGCCAAACCACATTTATAAACTGACATGAGACTTCTTTTTTTCAACAGTGTTTCAAGGTCAGGTATTCGTTGTAGTCATTCCATATTATACATCAATGGAGAAAGCAATAGCATGTCGTTTAGTTTAGATTCTCAGTCACCTGATAACATAGAAATGTCGGACTCAACAAGTAGATCCTCGGATGTTAAAACAGAATCTTGATAGGATGAAAATCCAGTGTCAGTCTGCGCCTGCGAAACTTTGACACAAAAGAGGAGGTGCTGGCCCCGAGTCTTTAAATAAGGGGCCCCTGGGATTAAGCACATTCCTGGGTAGAGATGTGTGTGCCAAACAGACTGAAACCATGAGTTAATCCCTCTTACAAATCATTAATGTAGAATCGCTTTTTAGAATAACCATATCCCACCACCAGCAATCAGATACAGGGATATTAAATAAATCTAAATTTACTGCATCGCTGCTGTAAACATTTCCCTAATGTCTGTACCATAATAATCACGTGAGAGCAGCTCCGTGATCAAATGTGACACCCGGGAAAAAAACATGGGAACTGACGTGCAGCCCAACAAATCAAACCCCCATCCCCAGCAGCCAAGGCAGATGAGGACAGCCACCGTCTCAAATGAGGGCGAGCGGAGAAAACAGGTGGATTTCAAATGGAAATTCTTCCCGACGAGGGACCCATATACGGCGGTGTAACGTAGTGAACATGGCGGTTTGTCTTTCCGTTTGTATTAACAGTTTTCACACGACAATCTGTGCCTGCTCCTGTGGGAGTGGGCCTGACGACTGCTCAACACAAACCACAAGTGGGTTGTTGTCGTGTTACACGTACATTCCGCCTTTTTCAACGCATTTGTACGTGAGATACTTCTGAAATAAAAGGCTATGACTACGTTGTAGCAATTCCTCTGGGTTTTCCCGGGTTTTCCCCGTTACACCCCCGTCAGTTCCAGGTAATAGACAGGGGCCCATGGAGCGAAAATACGTAGTAAAGAGAGAGAAAAAAAAAACGTTACCTGAAACTACAAGGGCTTCGTTTGGTCCAACGGTGTGACAGTTTCCCATTTTATCGACAGAAAAATAGCTCGTTTTCACACCGACTACTGGCAAACTAAAACAATTCAAGTTAATAAACTCGATTTCTCCTGTTTTTTATCAAACCGTGGACGCTTTTTTCCAGAACACTCGCTCCACGCCCCTATCGGTGTTTCTTTTTTCAAAATGGAGTCGATCGACGAATTTGTCCAGTTAGCCAATGAACCAACGGCACGCTTCCGCTTAGCACTTTCAACATAAAACTTCAGTTGGTTAAAATACCCTTAAATGTTTTATTTTGAAGGTATTATAAAAAATATCCGTCTATTTTTTTCCGTCGCTTAACCCTGCCGATCAGACCCCCTCCTCCACAGAGCAGGATATCATTTCATAATAACAATAAAGGCGTGGTTGTTTAAATGTCCACTCACGCAAGCAGTCCCTTTTCCTGAGAGCAGTTGTAATGTTCCTGTAACATGAGTCCCATATGTTATCAATGAAACGCTCATTTGTTGCTGTGATTTACAATAGTTATATCTCAATGGTATGGGGTCCGGGTATCCCCACACCACAGGTGTTTAGGGGGTCTCCAGCTAGAAAAGGAATCATTAAATGTCGTGTCTTTATGTATGACTTCTTACACGTCCTTTAATGAAACATCTTAAATCAAAAATCTTGTCAAATTGGGGTTCTGCTGTTTAATTTGTGTTGGTTAAGGGATTCTTGACGTGCGAGAGATTAGAAAGCACTGATGTAGGAGGCGACTCCAAACCCAAAACTTGAAACTGGCATTGCAATTGTCTCTGTATGCATGTTTTATGGATATAAGATATTTCCAATTATATAAGATCAGCAAATTTTTATGTCAGGTTGCCTTGTAAAAACTGGACAAACCAGGGACAACAGATGGAAATGATCTGATACAGCTAACTATAGCTCATTTGCAGTGTTTTGTCTGTTGATTAATGAGAATTGTCCCTATCAAGTAAATGAACAAATAAAAAAACAATACAGATTCTGACTTTGAGATTTGAGTACATAGTTTAGTGGACCTGGTCTGCAGCAGTTTGATACCCGACATCCCAGTGCTCCTCAGAAACAGTTCATTTAACTGCTGCTGACTGCAATGGTTTGAGGTTTGCTTTGCAACAGAAATTGGGTGCAAAATTGTCATACTAAAACTCATCACAACAGGAAGTGGATTACGACATTTCCACCACACACAGACAAGGCTCCAGTCTCATGTCTGCCTCATCCCACAGCCCCACTGCTGTACTGGAGACTGGAGGTGTGTTTGCCTCCCCCACTGCTGCAGCCTTCTCTTTTCATGGTCGTCTGTGTTTCCTCTTAGACCCATACTGGTTTCTTTCCAGCTTCATTCAGTAAATATATCCACCCATCTTACCCAGTAAATCCCAGCGAGGCAGTTTGATACTGGTGTCAGCAGAATTTACATTTAATATCCAGTTAGCTGACTTCCCATGAATAAATAACTGCCTGCAGCCCCTTCTGTTTTGAGTTGCAAGTAGTGTATGCTGTGAAATGTTTATTTTGAGGGCGTTCACCTAATAATGTTTATTCCCCCATTCGCCAAGAGAATAAATGATAAATATGGTGACCTGTTATGAATGATATGGGACGATTTAGGAAATAAATAAATATCCAACGGAGACATGAATGTAATTGCAAAGACAAATGAAAACAAAGGAGGCTGATTGAGAAATGCTCTGTCGAAAGATGCTGTGTGGATTTTTGTTGTTGTCTTTTCTTAAAGGTTACGCATTTAAAAAGCAATGGTAAAGATTATCCCTACAGGAATGTGCTCTGTTTAAACCAGATGACTCCACCTGAAACCTGCACTACATAACTTGTGGATAAGAACAAATTATGTAAACTTTCCGGACATTCATGTACAGCAAACTGATCATTAAAGTGTTAAAAAAACAGCTCTCTGTGTCTTCAGTGAAGATATTTCGAATTCTCGGCATTCTAAAGAACTTGGTGGAGATGTTACAGAGGAGTAGAGAGGTGAAGTCTATAAGCAGGTCTATAAGAATGATATCATTTTTCTGTAAAAAATAATTTATAAAGGTTAAGATTAATTAAGTTAATCTTTACTTGAGCTTTATAGCTCCATAGATAATTATTGTTAACCCATATACTGTATACTTTGTCAATGGAAAATTCAGATTCTCCCCACTTAGTAAACAATTATTGTTAAAAATGAATCTTTTCACTTCCAGCGACAAGAGTTACAGCTACTTGAACCATTAAAGTACCAGTGTTTAGGATTTAGTGAAATCGAATGGTTTGTGCAGGCCCTCTTTCATGCCAGTGTTGTAATTTAGTCCGTCCTAGAGTCTGTACTACAAAGGGAGCTCAACATAACCAGGATGTCTTTCGAGATCCAGCTGAACTTCACGTGTGGGAAAGAGAGAAATAACGTTGGGCCACGAGATATGAATCTGTTCTTTACTAACAAGACCTGTGGAACTGAAATGAAGAAGCCTCTTGGATGAGAGATGAAACGTTTCACTTAGTCACATGATGTAGACTCTATAATGGGCTGTAGGTCACACTGTGGTGGAAACGTTTGCAATTACTAATCAATAAAAACACATGGACCTATTTCTCTGCACCATTTCTCAGAGGAGGGGGGGGATAGGGGCTGTCACAAGGTAAATCTGTAAACTATCTACCCCCTTCCAAATAAATATTTAATTTCGAAGGATAAACCTTCTTTAAGATAGGGAAGTAGTATTGAACTAGGTCTTTGTGGGTGGAGCTTTTATACAGCTTAATCTCTTATCTCCAATTTAACCTGCTCTGGAGCAGGTTAGCTGTTCAGCTAACCAAGTTACCATGGTGAATTACCCCGATAAGGTCAAACCCAGCTTCGTGCAGGGCCCCGGGGCCTCTGTGATAACATGGCGCTGCAACAGGGCAGATCTCTGTGGATGAGAGCCTGCTTCAATGTGGATATGAAGAGTTTGAACAGGACCATTCTTCATTTCAGGTTAAACTGATTAAAATATACTTCTGAAAATATTACATTTCTGCTTTTGCATCCTAACTAATGTCTGAATCACTGTGTTGAAAATTCCCTTTTCAAACTACATTTCATATTCAAAACAACCTATTGGATAATTGTTATGAAAACCTGTTAAGTAAGACAAACCTTCCCCCTTTTATGAGCCGCATTGCCATGGCCTGCTGTAGGCTGTCTTGCTAAGCTAATCATTAAAGATAATAAAAAGGAAGGTTATATCACGCAGGGCTACTTGAATTCTAGCCAACCATCCATGTAGTTTGAGCCCCGATGAGCGACAGTGGTGACACAGGGAGAAGGACATGGATCAACACTTCAGCCGACCGACATGGAGCAGGCAGATAGAGTTCACTCTGGCCGGCATTGGCGCTGCTGTGGGGCTTGGCAACGTGTGGAGGTTCCCCTATCTCTGCTACAGGAGTGGAGGAGGTGAGAGGAGGTTAAGATAATGTGCTGTTAGTGAGCCCTGCATTTGTTTGTACTGATTGTGTTAAAAAAATGTTCAAACTATGATTTGGATCACAAGTTATGACATAGTTGCAGTGAACTTTGTGGCTTTTTCGTGTTTACAAGCTCAATCTAAACAGAGAAATTCTGCACGTACAGTTGAGGAAGAACATTTGTTTAAAACAGTAAAAATGACCCAACATAGGTTAAAGGGAAACGCAGGAGCAGGAGCACTTTTACAGTAGTTAAACATTAGAGGATGCCATAAAAACAGTACCAGCGGGAGCTACTTTGCTAGCAACATGTGTGTAATAGTTGACTGATGTGATATTTTACCATTATTTCACTGCCAGGTGCCTTTCTGGTGCCATACCTGTTAATGCTGGTGGTGTTGGGAATCCCTCTGCTCCACATGGAGCTGACTGTGGGCCAGTACACAAGGAGAGGACCTGTCCATGCTCTGATTAAGGTCTGCCCACTGCTGAAAGGTAACTGATGGGTAAAACACGTCTATTTGTCTGACTGTAAAAAACATGATAGTAACATAATTTTTGTCTGTCCTCAGGTGTGGGTGTGGCATCAGTGGCAATCTCCTTCATAATGTGCACCTACTACAACATTGTTATCACGTGGGCTCTTTACTATCTCTTCAGCTCCTTCCAGGCCCCGCTGCCCTGGCAGAGCTGCAACAACACCTGGAACACACCGAACTGCACCAACCATGCCACCAACAGCAGCTACTCCTCCACAGCCAGCCAGGAGTTCTTCAAGTAAGTCTCACTGTGTGGGAGAAACCCACTCTGCTTCTTAGATAAATGTCAATGTCAATGTCAATGATAATGTCAATTTTATTCATATAGCATATTTAAAACAACTTGGTTCACCAAAGTGCTTTACAGCTGTAATGGTACAACTAAAGGATAGTAAAAAGAATAAACATCATAGTGCAAATGGTGAAGTTGGTAATTACTTTCTAGTATGCAGTGATGCCATGTTGAAGATTTTTTGGAAGAACCAACACTGTTCATTGCAAACAGCTTCCTGTGGAGTCAGTGGTGCGAAACCTGTCGTTTTCAAATTGGTTTACTCATGAAATGGTTAAGTTGCCGTAAGTGGATGAATCTATAATCCAATATTTTTTTTCACAACAAAAGTAAACCTTATTTACAAAGCTCATTTCAAATCACATTTACAAAGGGCTTCACGAGACACACATAAAAAATAACTGAAGATAAAACAAAGGAAACAATAGAATACACTTTGAGATTGGTATAAGCTTATAGGTCAATATGTTGTGCCAGGTGTGTAATTTTTTGATATCATATACAGTGTGAGAAAATCCGAGGTCTGGCAATTTAGCAATGGCTGTATAACATATTTGGTAATGGCAGTCAGTGTTTTTCAGCAGTGCTAAATAAAAGTCAGGAATTTGGAAAGTATTGGACACATCCAGATTTTTTTAACCTGTCTTTATTTTTAACCTGTCTTAACGTCTTCATGATTTAGTTTTTAGTCTGCGTTGACATATTGATTTTCTTGAGTATCCAGTTCCAGGACTGGTTTCTGTTATTTACCCATAAGCCTTTGCTTAAATGCCTTTACCCCACTTCTGGGCTATGTTGTTCTTCTTCCTGCTGCTCTGCATGGATCAGGGATATCTGCACCAGGTTGTATAATGTTTCACCCTAATCCATTAATGGGTTGGTCTCAGTGGAGGAAAAGTTAGTGGCTCACCATCAATGTCTGCAGGATTCATCCTTAAGGGACCATGAATGCCCTTTGATGATGTTAACTGAGTGAGAGACAAGTGCAGGGCACAATATAATAGTTTGGTTGATAAAAATTTGTCAGTGATCAAAGGTGGAGAGATAAGAACAATACCGTCACCATTACAGTGCAGAAAAAGAAAAGGGCCCAAAATGGAACCCTGTGATACACCAGATATAAATATTTCCCTGCCTAATGACCATCAGAGTAAAATGACTAATTTATCACAAAATAATTGGACTGATTGTATGAATAATTAATTATGCCTCAGGTATGAGGCATAATGTCAGGATTAATGCAGAATGTACTAATCTTGGACACCTCTCTCCTCTTTTTGAAGAAATAAGATGCTTGAGCAGACCAATGGAGTGGAGGAGGCAGGAGAGATACGCTGGGAGCTTCTCCTCATCCTCTTTCTGGCTTGGATCCTCATTTACCTTTGTATCTTCAAGGGAGTGAAATCAACAGGCAAGGTGAAGGAGTGAGCGAGAATAGACTGAGCCCAAGAGAGAGTTGGACGGACTGATGGGCGAATCGCTTACCTTGTTTGTTTCTGTGTGTAGGTGGTGTACTTCACGGCCCTGTTCCCGTACGTCATCCTGATTGCCCTGCTCATCAATAATGTGCAGCTTCCTGGAGCAATAGATGGAATAACCTTCTTCATTGTGCCAAAATGGGACAAGCTGCTCTCAGTGGAGGTAAGAAAGAAGCAAGAGGATTGCATAAGGTGGAGATAAATAAATAAATGGTTCTGGATGACCTGACTGACACAGAAGTGTCAGCCCACTATTTATTTTGTTAACATTGACACAGGCATTGTTGATAGGTTTTGGCAGTGATGATCAATAGTAATGGATGAACATCTCCTCTGTGTTGAAGGTGTGGGTGAACGCTGCAGCTCAGATCTTTAACTCCATTGGGATTGGTTTCGGCTCCCTCTTGGCCATGTCCAGCTACAATTCCTTCAACAACAACGTTCTGAAGTAATAAGACAGAAATCCTCTTTTGCTTTCTCCCTCAGCAGAAGTAGAAAGTGATACAAAGAATATGTTCTCTTCCCAACAGGGACACCCTGACTATAAGTATCCTCAACTCCCTCACCAGTATCCTGGCAGGCTTCGTAATTTTCTCCGCCTTTGGATACATGTCTCATCTTCAGGGCATTCCTGTCAGCGATCTGGCTGTGGACGGTAAGAGAACAAAACCATAGTCTCATATCAAATCATAACAATTCTAAATTCGGATTAGACTTGCCCATTTTTATACCTCGGTATCAGGATAATATTTGTGTTTTATTTATAATTTAAATGAATTCACTTGCAGTAAAATAAGCTATTTTACCCGTGTGAGGGAGCGAATGGTTATAAATTTGTTTTCTTTCGAGACAGTGCACCTGGTATTAGTGTATTAGGTATTTTCACAGAGGAGTCAAGTGTTAAAATATGAGTCATAATTCAAAATTTGATACTGGTCACCCTCTCGTCGGAGCCTCATTGACCGCTATGCTGTGTTTAAAATCTGAAAAAAAGCTTAATTAAGAATAAATCGTAATAATAGAATAAGAGACAAGAAACACTTATTTAACTAAAGATGTACTAGTGCTTTAGAAGAAATGACGTGTGTAATGTTAATTCATCATTACACACTGCTGTAGCAATATGAAAGCTTTATGAACACTACAGAGTATTTTTGCTCTTCAAGTCTGTGTTTATTGTCTCCATCAAGGAGTGTATAGTGAACAGATTAATTCTGTACATGTTGATCTTTTCCCAGCTTTTTGTTAATACATGTCACAGTTTGTTTATAGAAGTGTCTTCATGATTTAGATTTTAGTCTGCGTTGCCATATTGATTTTATTGTGTATCCAGGTCCAGGACTGGTTTTTGTCGTTTACCCACAAGCCTTTGCCAACATGCCTGTGCCTCAGCTCTGGGCTGTGTTGTTCTTCTTCATGCTGCTCTGCCTTGGACTGGATAGTGAGGTAAAGTCAGGGAAAGGCCATTTTGGAGCTGTCCTAGAGAGATTACGTATAACCTCTTATAATTTCTTCTAATTTCTTTTTTTGTCAGTTTGCGATGGTTGAAGTGATGGTGACCAGTCTGATGGATCAATTCTATCAGCAGCTGATGGGATTTTTTAAGAGGCAGGAGCTGTTTGTTCTCGCTGTCTGTGGTGCAGCCAGCCTTTTAGGAATTCCTTGTGTCATGCAGGTACAAACTCTACTTCATCACTGGTTGATGTTTTACCAAGTTATAACCAAACTGTAAGATCTTCAGTCTCACACCTGTTGTCCTAAACATTGTTTCTGTGTCTGTCCAGGTGGGAATCTTTGTTTTTCAGCTGATGGACCATTACACTGCGATCGTGTCCATCATGTTTCTTGCATTCTTTGAGGTTATAGCAATCTGTTGGTGCTATGGTAAGAAAAAGATGTTCGGCTCTAATTCAAATTTTAGTGGTCAGTTAAAGTGACGATACACTTTAAACCAAACATGGATGTATCTCATCAATTTTGAGCTGCAATTTAGTATGTGACTTGCCATGCCACAAAGTCTATCAGCAACAACATAAAACAGACTGCTAACAGTTGAACATTTTACTAAAGTAGTTTCCCAATCGCAGGTGTGAAGCGACTTTCAGACAACTTGGAAGAGATGACAGGGAAGAGAGCAAATATCTTCTTCAGACTGTGCTGGCTCATAGTTGCTCCTGCACTGATCGCTGTAAGTAGGCAGGACCACCAGGACTTAATTTTCCACTAAACGCAAGTTAGATATCCATCCTAATGTGTCACTACTGAACTTTGAGTGTTTCTTTCTGCAGGTTCTCCTCATTTTCTCCATCATACAATTCAAACCAGCCCGCTACGAGGACTACATCTTTCCTCCCTGGGCTCAGGGCGTTGGGTGGGTCATTGCCATGGCTTCCATCATCTGGATTCCCCTGGGTGCAGTTCACACGTTGTGGGTGCTGCCTGGCTCATTCATGCAGGTGACCTACGTGTACTATTAACCTGTTCTCCATTCAAGGCTCTGCATTTAAAACTCATGTGAGTGTGTTACCACATCAAGCTGTGGGTTAATGTTATTGATTCATTTTATCCAACAGAAACTGAAGCTCTCGATCACACCGCACAGCCTGGATGAGAAGTCCAAAAAGACGTTTGATGAGAGGGGAGGAAAAGATGCATATCCAGTCATGGCTGTCATCAGCTCCAACTCTCTTGTGACTGAAAAATCTCACATTCAGACAAACCTCTGATACCTCATGATGTTCACATTGCCACCATCAGCTGCAGGTTTAACTTCATCTGGAAGTGTTTTGCTATTAGTCTTAAATCTTGAACAAACTTCTGGTAAAGAATTAAGCATATTTATGCCACAAACTATTTGCATGATTGTGGAAACATGTTGCTGCATGTAGATTATTTAAAATGGACATTTTTGTAAGCATCTGAATTTAATCTGAGATTTTGTCCAACGTCTGGTGACTGTTTTGTTCGTTTATATGATTTTGTGGACAGATACGTGTTTAGAATCTGTTATTGTTGAGGCATCCTCAACATCTGGCCTGCATTTCCTCTGGCGTGACAGCTGCAAAGGACAAAGGAGGGGACTCGAGACTTGACATATACACAAACCTGACTGGTCTCTTGTGGACTTGACTTTGCTGAGGGTGCCATCTCTTGGCCAAATATATTAATGCAGATGTCGACAAATCGATGATCAGGGGCTGTTATTGAATTCAGTATCTAATTTTTAGCTAATAACATTAAACCATTTAACATCCATAGTTCAATGCCAAGCTTCAGCTGTAAGAACCAGTTCCCTTTTATCATATTGCACTGTATAGTTTATTGTGGCTGACTCATTTATTAGGTCAAATGCAACAGGGCACTGCGGATAAGAGATTATGCTGCTGCTTAACAGATGATTACATGGGTCATGCAGGTCTCATGTCATGTCATGATGTGTAATAAAAACATTTCACAAAGTTCAAAGATCGTCGCATTTCTGCCATGACAAGCTGACGCCTGCAGTCTGGTGAACACATCACAACACGACTTCCTTCTGGGCAATCATTTTTATTTAATGAGAAATTGAAGGTACACATCTCAAGCGGGTTACATGTGCAATGAGTTAGCTTCCTCCCCTACATAAGTTGCCAGTGTTTACTTGTTAAAACTCCCCACAAATGAATCAAAAGTGCAGAAGAAATGAAATTACATAGGCAAATCAAAGGTGGATTCGAAACCCATGTACTGAAAAGACAATGGCATTGGTCGTTCCCGATTCCTTGTACAGGGCTGAAAACTGGATAGAAAGGTTAGTGAATGTGTTTGTGAAAACTTATGGTGACTACAGGAAGCAGGATGCAAGTCAGTTCATGGTTAGTTACAAGAGTACAGGACATAGTATTGTCTATATTTAGTGAGTATGAGACCACGTCTATTTATGATCAAAAGTTAAAATATTTATAAAACGTATTAGTGGCAATTATACTTAAACTTAAACTCTTTCCATTTCTTTTCAAAAAGATATGTCATATGACCTACAAAAACAAAAAAAATAAAACATGTGCAATCAATGGCATAGTCTTCCCTCTGAAGTGATGGTCACGCAGATGACCATGTAGCACAGCAGCACTCTCCGTTGTCGTTTGTTCCTACTGTAATCTGGAGTCAGCCCGGTTCAGGACCGCAATTCATAAACAACTAGGTTGCTGCGTTCAGTAGTATTTTCGTAGTGGTTTGCAAAGTCTACGCCCTTCATTTCCTCTCACAGCCTCCTTAAGGCTCCAGATCTCCTCAGCCACATCCGAGCAGATCCAAAACAGCTGTAGTTGATTTGTTTTATCCCCCCTCCCTCCCTTGCCCAGCAGAGGTCGCTAATGGGTCATGAGGGCTGCTGTGCTCCTCCTGCAGCTTCCTGTTTGACTGCTACGACACCTGTTCGACCGGCCTCATCTGCATGTCTCCAATCTAAGGACAAGGAAAATAACAAGGGAGATCAATATTGAAGCCGCACCGTGTACTTGATGATATAAAAGTAAGATAAAGAAAGAGAAGGAGATACCTGGACGTGAGGAGGGGCACTGAGGACAAATGTGACCGCGCTGGCTACGTCTTCTGCTTTCAAACACTGAGAAGTGGAGACAAGAGTATTATTGATGCTGCAGCGCTCCAGTTTTTTTTCACTGTATTGAAATACTACGTCGGCTCTTACTTTGATACTCTCGTACACAGCAGCTGCTTTCTCTGGATCACTGTCATGGTGCCGGAAGGCAAACTCAGTCTCCACTATTCCAGGAGATATACACTGTAGAGGAGGAACATGCATGAGGTGTGAACCAACTGTACGGTGATTTAAGTGATCCAGTGAGGAGAGAAGGATCTTCACACTGGGGGCTGACAACTAACTTACTGTGGCTCTGATGTGTGTATTTGCTTCTCTGAGCTCTTGTCGTATCCCCTCAGTCAGAGCAGTCACAGCATATTTAGTGGCACTGTAGAAATGCACGTCAGCACTTGGCACCACTCGGTGTCCACTCATACTATAGAAGACAGAGGAGGCGGACATGATTTAATTCGAAAAATTTGATTCAAGTCCAAATTAAATGAATGAATCTTTAAACTCTATAGCGTCTGATTTACTAGTCATGTTATGTTCAATTCCTCTTCTTTACGGTTAATTATTAATAAAGTGTCTTGGTAGCATAACAATAATAAAAGAGGTCAATATTAGCTGACTTCCACCACCAGGGGTCAGGTGGGGCCCCTGGTTGGCTTTACATAAAGGTTCAGTGTGTATAATTTAGTGACATCTAGTGGGGGAGTCTAGTGGTGAAGCCTTCAATTGTCATAAAGACTCAAAAGGTGTTTAGTTTGTCCAGTCTGGGCTACTGTAAAAGCCATTGCGACCTCTGTCGAGAGGACCCGCTCCTGATGTAAATATTAAGTATTTAAATATATAGGGCTCGTAAAATGTAGGTGATTACACACAAGTGAAAAAATCACTAGGATTATCTTCTGTTCAATAGTTCCCTTTCACCTTAATCTTCCACATTGAAACTTTAACTTATTAAAACCCCTTGAACAAACTGGCAGAGGAATTTTCATATTGATCTTTACATTCCTGAGATTGGAGGATGCATATCTTACCTGTTAATATTAATGATGTGGCCATCGTCCACATTCCTTTCCTTCATTGATTTGTATGCCTCACGGGTGCAGATAGACAAGGCTAAGACATTCACCTGCAGAGAGGGCGAAGACAGAAACTTCATCATTTGCAGAATCCTACTGTGTTGTTAAATTAAATGTTTTGAATGTTATGTAATAACACTAGCAGTGTAGCTGAGTGCTGCTCACTGGGTCAGTGTGTTAGATCATCTGAACCCGCTGGTCATGTCCAGGTTGTGGTCTCTAATCTGCTATTGTAGTGATACTCATAGACAGTATGTTTAAAGCCAACGTGGTGGGAAGATAGGGAGGTGACTAAACAAGGTCAGGGTACAGATTAAACTCGAGCTAAAAATACACTCTAGTACAGATTTATGTAGGGTGCCATGACAACAGATGGACGAGCGTAACAAATGCAGGACGTTGGAGACAGTGGCTTTAGACTAGGGGGTCTTCGGTGGTCAAGAGCTCAATGAATCAGAAAGTAAAGTTCCAACAAGATAAATTGGGCTTCTTTCAATAGTGGGCCTCTGCTCTGTCAGGGCCTCCACTGAAACTGCCTCGGTGAGGAGGGGGGGCATCAGGATTAGTGTGTGTGTGTGTGTGTGTACGTATACAAACATGAATGTGTTTACTCTTTACTCTACAAACACAAGAGTTCCCCTAACTCCATCAGAGTAAACATACATTTACAAAACACACACATAATTATACCCACTACAATTAAAAATGTTCATTTCAGCTTGTTGCTGCCGTGGCATTAATATTTGTGTGTCTGTGATCAACCCACATCGATCATGTTCCTCCAGCCCTCGGTCTTTCCGCTGAGCAGTGGCTCGCTGTGGGCCAGTCCAGCGTTGTTGATGCATACGTCCACGCCTTTGTGCAGCGTCTTTATCGCTGAAAACATGGACAGGATCTCCTCCTCGTTGGACAGGTCACACTTGTAGGGGATCAGTGTGCCACTGTAGCCTGCACTCTGACATTCTGCTGCCAGCTTCTGCAAAACACAAAATCAGACCCAAATTTAAACCCTGTAAGAGAGTGAAAGAAAACACTTTTTTTTTTTTTAAAACACTGTAAATTGCCATGTATTGATTTACAGGACTGAGACACGGTTAGTTAAGAGCTAGAAATAATTAACCTGCAGCATCATAACTAAGATAAGGGTTCCATCCTGCACCCTACCAACTCCGACTCTGAGAAGGCAGAAAGAGCGTGCAGCCATCAGATCAACGCCACATCAAGAGGGCAGATTTGACACTAATGTGGACAAACCACACCTGCCTTATTATGTTTCTTTCCCTGATAATAAAAAGCATTTCAATTAAATTTCGACCAAAATCCAAATCAAGACTGAAAGAGGAGCTTTGTGCAGCTGCCTCTTTCTCGAGGATACAGCTCGCTGAGCCTGCAGCGGCCGGGCAGGCTGCACTCCAAACAGGTCAGCTGGCTGGCCACCACTGTGAGGTTTCATACAAACTGTCACACATCATCAACCCCCCCTCCTTCGCTAGGCACAGCTGCACCGGTCACCTGATGTCTCATTCTGGGTGCCGGTCAGACAGCAGGGGCATGGGTAATAAGGGCGGGGCTGGTGACAGACAGAGATGATGTGCAGCACTGTAACGCTCTGTGCGGGTGTGGAGCCGAGACGATTACATTTCTAATGCAGGCATATTTGTTATCTTGGTTTTATTTAATACATGGGCATGCAGTTTCATTCAGATATATCCAGCTTTAAAGCATATAGCTTTCATTTCCTATTCTCCATGTGAGAGCACCAATGTCGGAGTGAGAGGCTCTAGACATTCTCTGGAGTTTCTTTGGTTAGCTCCCCAGTAAAAAATCCAGAGAATGTCCGAATGAGCCAACGGGAGAATCAGGACAGAGTGGGCGTGATGATGCCATTTCTAACACACAACTGACGCAAAAAGGAAAGTTACATCCTGCCTCTGCACCCTGCACAACTGATTTTAAACATTTAGACTTGTTTTCTCGAGGTTTGCATCCATACTTGTGTAACCTGGAGCGTCGGAGACTGGATGTTTCAACCACTCCTCCATTATAACAGATTCAAACAATTAAAAATATATATAATATAAGTAAAATATAAATTGTGAAGATAAAAAAATCCATGTTAACAGCTCACTGTCAGGGATAAAACTAAAGCTAGAGAAGAGGCAGCACGATCTGATACCTGAAATTACAAGGCCACTTACTTCCAGAATGTAAATTAAGAAAGCATGAGCAGAAAGTTGGGCATCAACACACTCGTGCTAATAAAGGCTCTGGGATTTTGTGTTAATTGTCTGACAGGTGGAGATGGCTGCTCGCAGATAGCAGCAGCCACTGCAGCGGCTCCTTGAAGACACTAAGTATACTTGTGAAGCCTGCTTTTTATAATCAGGATGAAATTGGATAAAGGGATCACTCTGGCTGTTTTCTAACAGAAGGCGTAATAGAGTTGATGCACTGTATCTCACACTTAGGAGTGTGTAGATTTCCCTGCTCTTCCTCTAAACCATTTAACTCGGATTATCCAGAGGGGAAGCATACCCGAGTTAATCTGTCAAAATACAACATCACTGAAAACACTTGTCTCATCTGTAAAGACTAAAACCGACTCTTATGACCACATTGTAGAAAGGTGAAGTTGTGAGCCTGGTGCAGTTCAGCTGCAGTAACGCCTCAATGCAAAGTATCTGAGCTGTCTTTAACCTGTGGCTCTAACATACACACTTGTCTGGAGGGAAATGCTTTCAGGCGGGAAGGAGATCTCAGGCCCAAGAGTGGAGAGGCTCTTCTTTATTCAGAAAGGAGGTTAACGTAAAGGGGAAGTAAGGCCCATCTTTTGTTCCTGGGAGAGAATTACACTTAAGTGGGAGCAGCAGGGCAAACAGGCTGTGATCTTGGTCCAGGAAGTAGCAGGCTGCGAATGTGCGTAGATGTGTGTGAGAGAGTGTGTGTTCTGGCACCAGCTTGACTGCTGTGGGCAGTTCCAGCCCTCGGACTGGCTGTGCCTACAGACATGGCACTGCAGTCCCACAGATAAACAACCACTCCGAAAAATGAGCAATTGCATTGTTCGCAAATTGATTCTACGTACAGCTCATTCAAAAATGAAACGAAATATCAAAAAGGTTTTGCATGTTAACAACCTTTAAAAGTATTAATAAACCTGTTTGACAAACATAATAGTTTTTCTAAAACAGACACAGCAATGTGGCTAAGCAGACTTTCAAAATAAACTGATGCTATGTTTGTGGGCAGGGTGAATCGAAGGTGCACTTCTAAATCAATCAAATGCAACATCGGAATCCAATAAACCAAAATAGACCCAACTAATAGCATTATGCAACCACTTTCCTCTAAAAGCAACATTCACGTTCTGAACTACCTTGTGTTTAGATTTTTCTACAATTGTCCACATTAAAAAAAACATAAAAATATGCATTAACCTTTTTAACATCACCTGTATCACGTATTTTTATATGGTTTGGAATTGTGTGCTTATGAAAGATTGCAGATACACAGACCTCAAACAAAAATCCCTATTTGCAATTACTCAGACAGTCTTGATAAGACCAATGTTGAAACGCAAAAACTCTTACAGCTCAGAAACAGGTCATAAAGGCCGTGCATGTCCCAGTAATGGGTGTACATACACCCACACAGCACTCAGTCATATGTGTACATGCCTACATAGTGACATTAAAGGCCTCTAACCCCTGCAGGGGGGCTGTTATATAAGGTCTACAATGCAAGGGGCATCACTGTCCCGCGCCATGTTCAATCATTCACCCACTCACTTGGAACTGGTGTAAATGCACCAGCAAAACAACTCACTGGAGAGGAGGAAAGAGATAAAAATAAAAGATGCCAAAGTGCTGAGGGCAGATAAGCTTCATGAGAGGAGCCGATCGATAGCACAAGGCAAGAGCTATTAGCAGAGAAATTATATTTGTCTCAGGTTGACTGTGTAGTTCCTCCACACAAAAGTGGGCTTATGTTTAAGGGAAGCTGTGTCTCCTCTTATTCTCTGAAAAGACTGTTGGGTGGGTGGTTAAAAAAAATAAAATCAAAAGACGTAAATCAGCCACTAACCCCTACCCTCTTCATCCTTCCTGTCCTGTCTCTTAAGTACCTGTGACACACAAAACTGTTTTTCCTGTCATTATGAATTTTCATCCTCATTAACGAGACTGTTGTCCAGTGATCACACAAAGTGTGAGAAAGAAGGCAGGAAATGGGGGAGGATGGGGAGGGGTTGGCAGCCAAAATCGTGAAAAGGAGGGAGAGAGAAAATAAAAGCATGAAGCATACATACGGCATTAAAAACTGGATCATTCAGATTTTTGTAGGGGAACAATATAACAGGACGGTCTTACAAGTAGAGCTTCATGGAATTATCCACCTAATAGATGAACTCGCATGTGACTAATTTAGTGCCAGTATTTAATTAAATGTACCCTCCATTTAGTGGTTTTCCCCTCCTGAGAACAGGGTGTCTGAGGAACACATCCAGTTGTGATTCTTTATTCCACTCATTATCCAGCTATACTACTGCTGTGTGACAATAAAAATAAACACTTTCCAAATTTTTGATCAGTCATGCCGAGTGTGGGGGTCAAAGGAGACATCAGGCTGATTGCAGCAGGGTGGAAAGGATGGTTTTGCAATTATCTCGTCTTCGCACAACGAAAGACGGCCACTATAAGAGGTCTAAAGGTTGAACGGGGCGGTTTTACACCACTTCCCTGAGGGTTATCTAATCAAGTCAGGGCGATAAGAACATTTATTACACTCTTTGTTGGAAACTACACTCATTTACAGACTTAGGCTTTTCTGGAGAGTTCCAGGCATTGCATGAACATGGGTCAGTTTTTGGAAAACCTATGTCAGCACTCGGAAATAATGTCACAAGAATCAGCAACTGTGCAGGCATAAATAAGTAAATATAAATAAATAAGTCCTAACACAGTGCTGCTGGGTGATGAGTCAACGACAGCATATGTTTGGTATGAGTATCTGGTTTAAATGAGAAGGCTTTTATAACCCTGACAGGGGAGATAGAGAGCAGGCAGCCAAGTGCTGTGTAACAGACCGGTGTAACCAGTGCAGGCGGATTTTTTGTTCTCGAAACAAAGTGATCAAATCAAGGAAGAGGCAGATATTTATTCTAAATAAGAGAAGAAACTGTGGAAGGATGACATTTCTACAGAGAGCCGCCTTTATTCCTGGATTCACATGGCCGTCAGATGATTAAAAGAATTACTCAATTTCTGTTGTCTGTAGTTGAAACATGCTGAGGGATGAAGTTTCCCTCTTGACGAATCATATGCCTCCTCTCTCTCATGTGAGTTTTTTTTCTGCCCCTGTTGCTGGCGATCGTTACCACAACTTTTGCTCTCACTGCAAAAGCCCAAGGCCGACTCTGATACTGCATTGTAATGCATGCTGCGTTTGTGATAGCTTAAACCCTGAGCAGGCAACAAAAACAGACATGGGAGAGAGGCATGGAGGCAGTGGTGATCTGACAGTCCACAAATTAAACCCTTTCAATCCGGGCCAGCCTGGGTTGGGCCTAAAGAGTGTGAGCTCAGAGTGGCCATAAAATGTTTCCAATATCAAACAAACACCCGGCAACAAATCCAGTTGGGCTGATGTCAAAGCCAAAAACTATAAAATTAGCATTTTCTCCTGCCAGCCCCCCCAATGCCGAATGGTAATATAGAACTCAAGTTGTCTTTGTGCTGTAGACTCATACAATCCTTTCTTTCTCACTCTGCTGTCACTGCTACAACATACACCGACTGAGAAACACCAAAGTATAAGTAATACTGGGTAGGGTTGTGCTTTGCTCTGAAAACAGCCGCAGTTCTTCTGAGCTGTATCTGCATGACTGCATGCACTACATTTCTGCCACATATGGTAATTGCATGCTAATTGCACAAATAAGGACATTACAAGTGCCAGCCTGCTGCAACAGTTGCACATAGCAGTTCCATGAAATGTTCTTCCATTGTACAATAGGCCTCCCTCAAATACACACCGACAAAATACACACAGAGAGGAGCTTTTCAGCAAGTGTGTGACAGAATAGGACAGGAAACACGCTATCTATCGGAGCAGGAGGCCCGGAGAGTGGATGTCAATGCCAGTAAATGTTAGAGAGAGGCACAGAGAGATCAGCACTGTGGTGGTGCAGGGAGAGTGGCTCATAGGGGTCACGGAGCCGTCTAGTCAAATCAGACTGGTAATTGTATTAAGACCCAGTTGAACCAGCATGATGGGTGATTAAAAATACCCCAGACTTGAGTTATTTATTGTGAGCACTGAAAAATGTAACAGATGTAAATGTTTGTATTTTCATTTATATGCAGTACTCTTAACAATTGTACTGTTTTACTGTTAAATGTTTTGCTGCAGAGATACACTTTTAAAAAACTATTGAGTTTCAGAGAAGAGTATCTCACCAGATTTTGAGTTGAGACTACAAACACAACATCTTAATATCCGATTTGACAGACTCTTACAGGATGTATTAATCCATTAGTCTGAACTATGGTACTTACTCGTTCAGGTATACTAAAGTAAAAAGCCTGCCAGTATGGAAATGATGAATACTAAATTGAAATTGGAAATTTACTGTTGAGGCTAGTCTTGTGGGACTGTAACGATAAAATAAACTGGCTTCTCATCAGCAATAGCATCACCTACTCATGATTCATAAATCTCTGCTATACATATTTAAATCATATCAATAACTCACACATGTGGGACAATGACTGAAAAGGCAGACTCAGCCACTACTCCTGGGGGAGCTGGTTATGGAGCCTGGTTGTCAGTGAAAGCAATTTGAGTGTTTTCAGTGAACTCGACAGGACGGCTCCTGTTCAGGTGGTCAAAAAAGTTCATTACATTTCCACTCTTTGTCAGCACGGGTTGCCTGCATAACCCGTATCGGATACATTTCTCTCCAGCTTGAGAAATCTGAACTGCTTCCATATCACTAATGCGGTTTGACCTCTTTTACTGAATTTCATCGTCAGCCATTTGCCTCTGCTTTCACATTTTCATGTTTTACTTTTGTTTACGCGTGTCACATTCATAAGCCTACTGCTCTCGCCTAATAGCGAAAAGTGAAAAAAGGTGGTTGTGAGGGTTGAGCTTAAACCAGAAGACATACATTTATTGAAATGCATTCAGCGGGTTATCATTTTTAAATCATGGTATTTTCTTTCATTCGTGATTCATTTATAGAAATCGTCTCATTGCCCAGCCATTCGACTTCATACCTGTATGTCATTAATAACCTCACATTCTGAACTGCTGCTTTGGGAGGATTGATACATGAGGAAATGTTATTATGTGTTGTGGTGTGAATTGCTTTTTCTCTCGGGAGCAGAATCCATGGACACATGATGGATTATCAGTTAGAGCCCCTGTCAGCTCACAGCTCAGTGGGAAAGCTTTCTGCATGGGTAAGACCGAAGCTTGAGAGCTGAAGAGGCCATGAGGCAACTCTCTGGGTTCAGGAGAGAATTTTCATGGGAAGTCAAATAACTGCACAGGAGCAGACAGCAATGCTGACACACCAAAAGGAACAATCTTAAAACTTAGGGTCTGAACTATTCATTGAGACTATATTTAATATGCAAAGGTAATTTTGCAATGCTTACGTCGTTTTGGGGATATGCTTAAACAACGATCTAACTGTGCATTTACACATCACACCTATCAATATATTTTAATGATTTGAAGGGAATAGACAAAACATAAAAAGAAGAATCAGGGCACAAAGTGATGAAGAGGGACTGAGACAAAGAGAGTAAATCTTTCTGACCTGACCCACTTCAAATACGTTCTCGGGTAAAATCTAATCACTGTGTTTCAACGTGTACAGACACAACCCAGAGGAGGTAGTGGAGACAGCGGGACGCTGATTGACTTTTGTTGTGTCACCTCAGCTTTTGAAGCATGACTGAGCATTTCTTGGCTCCTTCAGAATGGGCACCAAATCAAAGCTGGTCAACCGTGGTTTGAAATTGACCTCCTAGCTAATCTGCAGGGGGCTTTGAGTTTTAATTTAGAATTTACTCACTCAAAGAATACATGCTTAGGCTAGCTAAGAAGTGTAGAGGATTATGCTTTATGTAGAGCTGCATTCACAGGCAGCCAATCAGGAGCCTGTTAGATAGGGCCTATTAGCCCACTTGAATTATGTGCTGGTCAATTGTCCCAACGGCTTTAAACAGGCAGAGAGCAACTATATCCATGCTAATTTAAGTTTAAAAAAGTTTTATATAAAATGTAAGCTGTACAGAAGTGCACTTTTTGCCCGTTACTGACAAAAAGTTGACATTTTCATCTGCATTTACTATGTTTATCACACCTCTTTTTCATTCCAAGACATTTGTATTATTTTTGTTCTGTACCTGGACACTCACTCTGGCATTATGCTGAAGTTTGACTAGGGGTCTGGAAGGAGAAACTCTGCAGCAACTGACTGAGATGTTTGCATTCTCACATACGGCCCTGTTTATTATCCGGAGTTCAGTGCATGTCTGAAAGCAATTTTATACTCCTTGTATTCAGCATTGAAAAAAGGCAGTGAGAATAATAACACAAACTCAGTGTATGCCAAACACCAACGGTTGAGCACGAAAAAGTCATTCTGTTTGCCTATTTTATCTGATCTAAAATGTAGCAGCCAAAGCTTTTACATTTTGACAGATGTCTGTACTGTGCGAGGGCTCAAAGCACCCAGGTAATGTCAGTTTCCCCGTATCAATTTTAAATGGACTTGCAGTACAAACAGATTTGTTATATAGATGGTCAGAGTAACAAGTGTGACTACAGAGAAACCCTACACAGTACCCACAATTCCTTCCTGATAAAAAGCCATGTTCATTGATTTGTGACTTGTTTCTAATGAATGTGATGAATCGGGTTTGAATTATTTTGCAGAAACAGGAACACAAACTATACTTTCTAGATGCACAATCAATCATTTGAATCATCGACTATGTGACAGACCCCACCCCATCCCACCCTTTGCCTCTACGGAAAACGATTGCAACAGGCTTATCTTACATTAGAGCATGTAGGCATGAGATATGACAACTAAAACTCATAAGCAACCCAGTTATGGGAGATTCATAAAACAAGTTGACTATAAAAAAGTTTTAAACCAAGAGTTTTTTTCTTTAAAAAAATACTTTATTACTTTTGCCATGGAGGTTAAGTTAAAACCAGATTTATGTTATGAAACATAAATCATTTATGTTATGAAACATAAATCTGATTGTTGGTTTGTGTAATCTACAGCAGGATTACACAAAAGTACCGAAGCAATTTGCATCAAACTTGGTGAATGGTAACTGCAGGTGAATTCAGAGGCTGCCTCAATCTTTGGAAAATCTTAACCTGTTTAGACACGAGTCATGTTTATATCACTGCTTAAGACTCGCCGCCTCTCATTGGCTTTCATTTCAAGTTGAGATTGATACCTTGATTCATCTGCTATTACGCAATATTTAAACATTTTATTGTTTTTTTTATTTTCTCCACCCATTCTCGTTTTTTTATAAATACTTTTATTTTCATATTTTAAACCTGTTAACCTGTTTATAAGAAAACATCATCTTTGATTTTAAGGGGCAGAAGAGGGATATTTAAAGTAACATCGCAAGATAAGGCCTTTTTTGGTATTTTCAACAACTTCTCAGTAAACAATGTTAGGATCCTGATGAAAATAATCCAGTATTCCAGATTATCTGGATGAGGTGGAGGAATAAATCCTAATGGTGTCTTTTTAGTTTGATTTTTGGGAATAAGCAACAAGAGTTCATTCTCCCATAACTGTGTATTTACTACTGCATCATATTGTGCTTGGTAAGCAGGTACATCCAAACCACAGATATGGGTTATGTGGGCTGGAGGGCCATAGAGGTCTATTCAGTCAGTAACTAGCTGTCCTCTTCTTCCTCTGAGTCAGATTTGAGCTCAGATACGCCTTCTAATATGGCAGCAGTCTCACAAACATGCATACAGTCTTTGGACACTTCTCCACTTTTATGGTGTTGCTCTTCAACACTCAAAGCAGAAGCTGCAGTTCTTACGCTGGACGTTGGTCAGTTTCACAAGCTTTTAATGAGAAGCTGTGTTGCTGCTACTTGAAAGCGTCCTGTTGCTTCCATTCCTGCTCAGAGCCCATGGTGACCACACGTCGCCCTCCAGCTCGCTGCTCCCCCACTGCCTAGTGCATAGTCTCACAGAGACAGCAAAACAATACTGCTGCCACAACTCTCCACTCCCCTCTCTCCATGGTTTGTTTACAGACAAAAACAAAAACCTATTACATTTAAATATATTTGGCCATCATTTTATCTGGTCTACTTTGAGGTGAAAATACTGATGTAAATCTCCTCAAGTAAAGAAATGAACACCAATATGGAAGTCAAGAACAATTACTTGGTGATAGACATTTGCATCCCCCACTAGTAGCATGCCAGGTTTGGCACAACTACAGCAAGAACCCAGTTTACATAGCAGAGAGGGCACAATACTGGCTTTGTCCCTCAACTCACACAGACATCTCTCTAAAGTCTTGTACAGTCTCTCGTGGAGAGAGCAGAAATCTATACAACCTCACATCTTACGGTCTTTGGGGCAAATATTCAGTTTATGGAATGTTGGTTTCATGTACTGCAATCCATATTTAAGAATAACTGAGACTGCTCTGGCTGAGCTGCAGTCGAGTTAATGCTGACAGACATATTCAAAAAAAAGGCACCATAAAGATTTTAAATGTTATGACCTTGTTGTTGTCTTGCACAAGTAATATAAGAGGGCTGACACAAGCTGTGGAAGTTAACTATTGACAGGAGGGACCATGTGACCAGAGTATGAATGGAGGGTGGTTTTCTATTGCGCAATTCACACTCACTGTATGCCTGTATGGGCATGAGTGTGTGTACGTGTGTGTGTGTGTAGCCAAGGTGGGAAAAATGCTTGCATGTCCAAAACAAGACATTATTGAACCATGAGGTACAAATTCCGTAGTGCAGTACGCGCCTGTTTGTCTGTATTGCAACTACCTTGTTGCAGACTGGAAATTGATTTGTTGTTTGAGTAAAAAAACAACACAGTAACAACTATGATGATCGCCAAACTGTTTTCAAACCTTTTTGTATTAAAAAAGTCAGAGAAAGAAAAATAATTTCATTATGAGGATTACAACACATTTAAAGTCATATTTTGTGCTTTGGGAAGCTTGGTGGGTATTTTTCACTAATATTGGACATTATAGTCTGATTAATAAATAATGAAAATAGTTAGCTTTCGCTATAGTACAGAACCATGCAACAATGCACTATGGAGAGAAAAGATTGACACATGATGACCAACTATTCTAACTAAATCCTGGCCCTTGCTTGTGTCTGTCTTTTGTAAACAGCTTGACACTGGAATATCAGAGGTCATCCAGTTTATATGCAACACAATATCACATTGATGGCCCCCGGGTAAGAGCTGACTGAACTGGAAGGAGCTGCCTTCGCCACAGCTCTTCACATTAACGGTGAAGAACAATAAGATGTACAGTACCTTATTCATCTCTTTAGCCTAGATCTCTGCCAGTATAATTACGATTAATTATAACAAGTTACAATTCATATTAGCTAAATAAACTTAAATCTACTTATCTAATCTAACTACATCAGAGGGATTATTCATGTGACTGCTACTGCATAATGCCACTGTGTTTTATGACTCACAGTAGTTGACACTCTGTACAACACCTTATATCCAAATGTGACAGTGATGTGAACAATGCAAGGCATGCTGAACTCTGCTTTATGAAAAACACACCGGGTGCATTCAAGGTGGTCAACCAGAAGTCATACAGCAAGAAGCTGAGACATCTGTGGAGTGAGGAGAGTAAGGCTTGATTACCGCCTGACAAGATAAGCAAGGTGCAGTGCCTTATGGCTTACGGTTAGACAAGAGTGAGAGGGGTGGGGCCACTGTCACCTGCTCCAAGATATTCACCACCAGAGTGTTTGTGCCAGAATGTGTGTCACAGGAGTTGAATTAAAACCACTGTGACTATTCTGAAAATCCGCCTCCCATGTTCGCCTTCACAATCAATTAATTTTTTTGGTTAAACCCCCTAAAAATTCCCTGAGTTCTATAGGCGGATAACAAATTTGCACGCACTTAAAAACTAATCTCCACTGGAACCTATTACTCTCAGAGTCATGATGGGAGCGGGACCTGAATAATGATCTGACTTGTCTTTCCTTATCACAGAGGGTGAGTCTTTAGCTCCCTGTGACAAGACTCACAGAGCAATGACTCAAAATGTGATAGGTGTATCGGATCATGTTTATCCCAAACCTCGAGCAGAGATGAATAGTCTGGCTCAAAATCTAGGTGTGAAAAAAAAGGAGATTATCAGTGGAACAGTGCGTCCATAGAACATTTTACAGCTTGGATTGTTGGTAATTTGTCTTTAGAAGACACATACAATACACAATGAGGAACTGTATGCATGATGTTTTATTTTATTACGGTTATTGGTTGATACGTCCACTGACCAGCAAGTGTAGTGAGGAAACTTGACGCTACCAGAACAAGTTTATTACTAAACACTGGGAGTGGGTGAATTAGGGCTTTGAGATGACGACCTACTATTTGTCTGTCCCGCACAATGGTCAGTTGTTAGCAGGTATCATGCTTGTTTTAAGGGTCATTTAACACAGACGCTCTGCTGATGCTGGTCTGCTGACCTCTGACCTCTCTGGAGCAGGTCAACCTTAAGAAAAAGGTTTTCCCCTCCCCAACAGCAAACAGAGATGCATAAAGAGCAAGGGTTTATGGGATATGTAGTGACAGGAGCTGCAGGGAGAGCATCAGTGGTGCTTTATTGTACAGAGGCACTGTGAGACATCACACAAGTTAAGTGGACCATCAAGCTAGGACACAATTACGTCCCTGTAAAGTTGTAAACACTAGCTTGTCGTGATTTAGCTTTGGTTTACACCTCTGGTGATCCCACTGTTTACACAAGGTTTAGTAATTGACTGATGTAACATTAGTTCACTTTGTTTTATTCTTAACACTATTCAGATGAATGAAGCTCCTCTGCTTGAATTAAATAGGTTACTTGACCTGCTACTGTCCACCACTGGGGCTTCCCAGCTGAAGTTGTGAAGCTAACCTAAGCTAGCGGTTAAGGTTAGGGGGCTAGTTCTGATGTCGTAAAGCTAGCTTCTCCTGTGCGTGTCGGAAACACTTAACGCCCGACGACACTCCACTAAATCACCCACCTCTATTTTGTCGACGTTCCTGGCACAGCCGACGACCCGCATGCCTTGCTGGACCAGTGCCCGGGCTGTGGCCGCTCCAATCCCCACCGAGGCTCCGGTCACCAGGGCCACTCTGCCTTTCCACCGCTCCATCTCTCCTGCCTGCTGCCTGCTGCCTGCCTGCCTGGGCGGGCACTCCGAGCACCAAAGCACCGCTGCTGCTGCTGCTGCTGAATGTCCTGTCTGCTCAGATCACTGTCGCTGTGGTTTCAAACAAGCGATCTAATCACACGAAGGGACGCGGCAGCTACGAGCTCCTGCCTGAGTCTGCAGCATCCAGGACGGCGGCAGGCAGTGGACCTGAAGCCCGGATCCATGCGCTCCGCTGGATGAGATATGAAGAGGCAGTGTGCACAAATGTTTGGTTCACGTCACCTCCCACTCCGTTTTTCAACCCACGAGCCCCGAGTTTTCTCATTGCGTGGTCATCTATCGCCATCTAGTGGATTCAACTAGCCATGACTGCGTCGCGTGTTGCCTTAACGCTTTCCTGTAATCAAAGCTTTTAGACACATTTTTTTTACTCAAGATCACGTTATTAGCCATCCTGTTTTAGTTTTCTAGAAACCAACCCCCAACTCATGTCACTGCTGTGACACAGCTGACACAGTCATTGAACATAAACATGTAGCAACAGAAAACATACAGCAATGGCAATGTCAACACGTGGTATTAAATCAGTCTTTACAGCTATTTAGGAAAGACGCAGCTGTGTCCGAGAATTTATATATGTGGAGAATATATTTAATACCGTTCTGGCTGCATCTTAACTGAGAATAGTCCAATTTCCTATAGAAAAGGAAAGGCAGTGACATCACCATGCACTCACTGAACCCAGCTCCAGGTACTGTGTGAGGAATTCATTCATGAATTTGGATGACTTACATTTTCAGTGAACTATACAGTTTAAATAAAAACTGAAATGTGGGAAAGAAATGATCAAGGGTAATTATTATTAGTTTAGCAGGAAAGCCTTGCACTATTTGCAGAGGATAAAAAGCTACATTATACTTGGTTTTAAATATGCAAAATAGTAATGTTTAGCTTGTATTGTTTCAGATTTGCTGACACTGGAATATTCCTCCAGATGTCCAGTTCCCTGATTGTGATAAAATTCAATAGAGATGTTGAATAAATAAAGCTCTTAACTTAAAACCTAGCTTACAACCCGTCTGATAAACTTGTCGTGTTTGCATAGTGTTTAAATGTTAAAGGCCAGGACTCACAGAAAAAAGTGACATACCAACAATCTCAGATCAAAATAGAGTTAAGGACTCGTGAGGTATAGTAAACAATGAACAAATGTATATATGCATACTAATAAATATTCTTTATTTAGTAAATTTTGAACATTGCGCTCTTAACATCACACCCAATTCCTTATTACAAACGGATGTTTATTCTCTGTAAAATCTTTAAATTTAGAATTTCTGTACACATTAAATGGTACAACCTTTACCACTACACTGAAGTGTCACCAAAGAAAAATGATAGAAAACAGAAAAAGAAAGAAAGAAAAAACAAACACAAGACTCCCAAAAAACGTATTCCCAATTTCACAGCTTGCAAAGCATGATTACAGATTCCACTGAGCTCTTACCCAACAACCCTACAGGAGACCAACAACAAACAGCTAGGCTTGGTCAAAGTGAAAACAATTACTGATGAGAGCGGCCGAGAAATGAACTGCAAGGTGTGTTGGTCTACGAGTGCAAAAGAGAGAGGTGCCCAACAGAAAGTAAGAATTACATTTACTCTGAAGGAAAAATGAGTGAACAAGACACCAAATATAAGTCAAGATTTTAACTTTTCTAAATGTGTTGCAGCAGTGGTCGTGCTTCTCCCAGGGGAAGATGTGAGTAGTGCAGTTAGGTGACACTGGTTGTGGTGGCAAACCACTTTCCACACACTGGCTTACTCCGCTCAGTGACGAGGCAGTAGTTGGTGAATTTCTCTTTCAGAAGCTGACGGTACTGGTGGCGGTTGTTGTAGAAGGATTGGTTTCTTTCTAGAAATGCCTTGATCTCGTCCTGTGTCAGACAGTTCCCTTCATCGGAATTCACCTCTGACTCATCCTGAATAGAAAACACGACAGGAGAAGAGAAACTTAAATAAGTAACACAATTAGATAGCAGATTGTCAGCTGTGACAAACATTTTAATTAACACTTCTCACTAACCAGAAGTTCCACAAGACTTGTGTGAGGGCTGAGGCTCTTTTGATGTACTGCCCATGGTAGTCGTAGTGCAATGCTGGAAGATGTGCTGCCACATGAGGAGGAGAGGATTTCTTTGGTTCGGCAAGTGTGAGATGATGGTGGACCGTGGCCTGTAGTGTTACCAGCCGACACACAGCCTTCACATTTTAGTCCCTGTAGAAAGGTGCATGCTCTCATTAAAAATATGCAGCTTGGTACATTCTGTAAACAGCATGTGAATTATCAAACGTGTTCCCTCACCTGATCATTGCATAAACCCTTTCCCTTCCTTTTCTTTTTTTTACTCTTGCATTGAGCGTTTCCCTCAGAGTGCTGCCAGCAGTCCAGACAACTGTCTATCCCATCCTCCTCCTTGTCTTCAGCACAGTGATGGACAATCGGCTCTTCTCCTTCAGAGAGTAAACAAAAACACACTGTGAGGAAGTGGACTAAGTTACTCTACAATGTAGCTTCTTTTTAAAGAGTTCTTAGTCCTGAGCAGCTCAGAGCTACTCCAGCCTGACCTGCTTCGTGATGGTTGCACATCCCCTCGGAACAGGCCACGTCGGAGCCTTCTCGTGATCCTATGTCACTGCCCTCCATGCTTGAAGAGTAGCCGCAGTCACTGGCATTGCTGTGGGTGGACACATCTGGGGAAAGGTGGAAAAACATTTGCTTTACAGGGTCCTAAGGAGGTTAATGCATTATCAAGACAAATATTCCAAGTGCATCTTTACCTTGTTTGGTTTCGTCTGAGCAGCTACAGGAAGTACTTCCGCTGGCAGCGATGCCCTCCTCACATCTGGCCGTCTCCTCCTCCTCACCGTGGCTACCACAGACCTTGCAACTGTCTTTCACAGCCTCAATAGAACCCTGCAAAACAGCAAATGAGTGGACTGAGTTACAGGCGGTCAAACATGTAGCTCTACAGTACATGTAGTGAACTGTACTGCCCATGTACACTACATATTAACAGTAGTATACATGGGTTGCTTTGTGTCTCAGACTCTTTATGAGTGGGTTTACCTCATCCAGATTTTTGTCCTTGTCCTCTGACTCCGGTTCACCACACTTGTTTTTGCGGCGATTTTTTTTCTTTTGCCTCTTTTTCTCCTGCTTCAGCTCTTTGGCTCTCTCCTCTTCAGACAGCTCCTCGACGAACTGCTCGAGCCGACTGATCCCCTGCATCTTCTCCACTGCCATCTGGGGGGCACGATAATACGTATGTCACTCGGCTATAATCCATTATCTGACAAGTATATAAAAATCATATCATACACACACTGGCTTGGATTTTTGCATACCTCAAAATTTCTGCGTAGTGCATCAATTCCCAAATGGAACAATAACTGCCATGTCTGCTCCTCAGCTCGTAGTTTCTGCCAGATCCTGTGCAGACGCTCATAGAGATGTATGCCCAGACAAGTCAAGACCTCCTCTTGTGCAATGTCAATGGTCTTGGCATGTCTCTCTCTGCGTCTTTAAAAAGGAAAAAGTAAAACGATACATAAATACATTGAAAGGAACAAGGTATGACAGAGACTGTCTCAAATGAAACAGACCTCTTCACTGGTGATCATCACTGTATAAACCTCGACTTACTCATAACCGCCTGCAAACTCGGGCTCTGCCCGGCCAAGCAGGTGAGCGATGAAGTCTGTTTCGCAGCACACATGGATGTGGCGCTCATGAGGACAACAGCAGAGTCCTTCATACAAGGCAGCACAGTAGCCCTTCTCTTTAGTGCAGTCCAGCTCCCCCACCAGGATGTTGTACGCTCTCAGCACTTTATTCTTACAGTCAGTGCAGAACCTGTGCAGAACAAAGTCGCATGCAATTAATCAATTTTTTTTTGTTTTTAAACAATTAACAAATTATTGTTAGGAATTTGGGAAATTGTGCTATACTATGACAGCTGTGTATTACCTGTGTTTACGCAAGTATGTCTCCAGCGTCTCTAGGAGACAGGCACTATCAATGAGGACCACCTCATCCCTGCACTCCTGAGACATAAGCTCCCATACATCCATCCAGCTCCCCCTGTAAGCAAACATCCCATTATTATAGCAATGCCATCATAATGTATAATTATTATAAACCTGCTGATTTTTAAGCCAGTTCAAAGCCACAGAAATAAGTGGAATACACAACACTGACTATATGGTGACATAGACACAGAGGATATTCACATTCATTAGGAGTCCAGTTTTATGGTCACTTGGAGATTATAATACCAATCTAATTCATACTTTTAGTTTAGTTTCAGTTTCTACAAACTCCTGAGGGAAATATCTGGCTCTGAAAACTGTTAAATGCTCCATTATGTTTATTACACACCCACTGAGGGTGTCTATTCCCAGAGTCTACAGCCTTAAAAGCAAGGAACTGCAGCTGTATGTCCCCGAGCGCACTGCATAAGGATTTCTAACAAATTATTATACAAAAATTACAGTGGGTGTGACAAAGGACACGTGTGTAATCAATGACTTTGTTTAAATTACACTATACATTTCAGTTGAGGGGATTAACATGACTGTTCAAGTCCAACAAAACAGTCACCTACTGAAAGAGCTTTAGTCATCTTCCAGTGCAATTCACTAAACCAACCACTCTTTGTCCCTCTCTCACTATGCTAGAGGACAACTTAAACACACTGGTCCTGTCTGCTGGGAAGAGTGACTAGTCCACTTCTCAAATGCAGCCTATGAACAACACATTCTCAGGAATAAACTTGCACAACTAGAAAAATGGATGGGAACAAGTATTTTACTCACCCCAAGGGCTTAGGCTTGTGTGTGTCTAAGGAGTGCAACTGGCACCTCTTGTTCTTTTTACTTTTCGGAATGGCATCAATCATGTCATTTAACTTTGACCTTTAAAAAGGGAAAAAATGCGAGTAAAAATAAACAATATTGTTAGCGTTAATATAAATACAGCATCATCCTTCTTTGTTAGTTGTATTCATTAATTTCCCCCCTTTTTAAATCCAAGTGTCAAAAGTCTTTTATAAACAACAAAAATTTACACCTGAAGCCTAATAAAGAGGATAGGAGTGTTTTAATTTGGTGCAGCATTATATCCTCACTTACTAATTCAACAAACACAGAGCATTTCATGTTAATAACAACTGTTGTCATATGGATTTAAAGTTTGTGTTGACTGAAGAAACACAGTTCAACTCAATTCGTAGTGAAAAAAACAAAAACACCACATTTCACTATGTCTTACCCGTGAACATAGAAGAGGGTGTGAAGCTTCTTCACATCTGCTAAACAGGCCTTGGTGACAGAGAGCATGCCTGTGGGTTTCACTGTGAGAGGCTCCAGAGCCGGGTTCCCTGATTCCACCAGATGTGAGAAGAGGCGCTCCACACTCCGCCTGCAGCCCACGCATGGCACCAGCTGAGATAATGCACTGTAGACCTCTCTGGATGTCACCATCATGGCGATATTCAAGTCCTGTTGCTTCAGCTTTGAGTGATACTGTAAGACCAAGGAAACAACAACAACTGTCACCACTTTGCTGAGAAGTCACATGAAGACCAACTACACACTTATTATCACAAGGAAGTGGCGTCAAGCTTTTGGCACCACGCCCACAGTAGGGTGCGTTTAAACAGGACTTGATAAGTGCTCTGACTGACTTAAGGTGAGGTAACTATGTGTAAAATTAAACAACTCACCTCAGAAAATTGTTTCCATTGAGACAGGTTTATTTCGTGGCTGTCAACATCCAGGATACAATCAGAAAATTCCATCACCATCTGGCAACATGAGATGAAACACAACAGTTAATAAACATCAATGTCTCATTAGGATCGTGTCACAGAACAGATTACTAATTTGTCATGTTTTGGGTGTGAGTATCACATGCCAATAATAACATTCCAATCAAGCTTCCCTTGGTTGTTAATGTTTGTACAATAAAACAAATTCTTGACTTTTAGTAGCTGGCAGGTGGACATTGTTTTCTGTTCTTTTTTAATCTACAATAGTAGGAGAATACCCTCGGAGACTTACATTGGGTGTATGATATATGTGAATATATCATATATATACACATATATATATATATACACATGACATATATATGTACATGTCATGTAATATTACAGATATATGGTTTTACTTTGTCATTAGCAATATTGCACCTGTTCCACAACATGTTAAAAGGGTCAAGGTGGCTCAATAACCTCTGGCAGCTTATACAGTTTCTAATCCATCATCCCTACACATCCATAAGAATGTACTTACTTAACTACACCTTTAATTTTATTGCTATGCTGGTATGATTATTTGTGCATCAAAGTAAAAAAATAAATAAAACGTTTGTCCTTTAAACAGGCTGGGCCTCCTCATGCCACAACTGCACCTTTGCTTCTAGACACCAAATGTTAGTGACAGGATATGGGATGCATACATCTGACCCAAAGAGAGAGATGGCTGCGTTTGCCACATCCCAGTTGTGATCTTAGCAGCCTTTCTCCTTGTGGTCATACACATGGTAGAGCTGGCTTACCGTGAGGGTATCATCGATATACAGGGGGATTTGTCTGGCGAGGAACGGGTAGTCCTCTTCCCCTTCCCTGCACACTGCCACCAGACGAGCCATGCCTTCTTCCAGTGTGGGTTGTGGTGCAGCTCGCCTGCAGGGGACACGCAGGATAATGACTGACCAGCTCAGACCAGCACAGAGCTACAACGAGCTAATGCTAACCGACTGCAGGTCATCGCAGGGCTAGCTACAACACCACCTTCTCTCAGTGGAACCTGACGTTCACACGACCTGCCCCTGAAACACGTCGCAACGTGTCAAGTTGGTGTTGAGGTCGACAACATTTCATTTAACGTCGCTACAGCCGATGTCGATCTTTCCGACTTGCCTTGACCCAGATTTAAGCAGCTAAGTTAGCTGAACATACTGGGAAACGAAAGCGAACACGGGGAGGGCTGAGGGTGTGGAAAACCTGTCTGCACTTCTACAACTATTTGAGTTATGAAGACTGGTTTAATTACGCGAACATCTATTGTTGGGGTCGATATGATGAAATAGTGACCAGTGGCTAGTCAGGTTAGCATGCTAGCTCGTTTCCTATGGCAGCACGGGTTTACGAACAGAGGAATCCGGTCGCTGTATTCGAAGCATTACGTCCTAAAGCGATTAGCCTACGTTGTGTGCAGGAGTTTGTTCCGCCTTTACAGATAACTAACACGTTGCAGCGCTCATAGTTATTCTACGCCCTGACGCCAACTTGGCTAACTTACTAGTTAGCTTAGCTACCGTACACAGCTAACGTTAGCGAGCTTGGATACGGCTAATATAAAGTTAAAGTCGGTGAGTGGCCACTTAGCGACAGCTGCTTTCAACAGCTTCTCTAACTACAGTTTAAAACCCGAGCTGTCACCGTGACAACACAGACAGACATCCGACTAGTCCCCGCTAGTGTTCGTACTCACCAGCTCCTAAAAGTTGCCCTGGAAAATAAACAAGTGCGACAGTGAGTGGAGCTGCTGCGGTGGCGGAATCTTCATGACGGATATGACCTTTGCCCCCGACGTACTAGCTGACGTTTTCATAGAAGCAGCCGCCAGGGGGCGCGTGTAGGAAATTATCCTTGAGTTATTTATACAAGGACAACAGTTTTTCAACATGTTGATTTATTCTTAAGACGTCCTTGACAGAGACAAACAATAAGATAGAAACACGATAAGATAAATTCAGTTGCTACGGCAACAGATTGTGAGAATGAGACAGACAAGGGAATCAAAGGGCAATCGAATAAAAATAAAACATCCAATAAAGATGCATAGACTCTGTACATAATAAAAACTTTTCACCACAGAGAAATATTACTGGTAGAGAAACGTACTTGAGTGGCACAGGATGATATTGAAACAAACACACACACACACACACATATACATAGAGTGAGAGATAAAGAGAATGTTGTATAGGCAGGTATGGTATACAGTATGAATATACAATATTATTATATATACACACATAATATATATTTTCGTCATAGTATACAAAATAACAGTAGATCACATTAATATACTAGTATACAGATGTGTGTATGTATATATATATATATATTACATTCAGAGGCCTATATATGTAATAATATGACACAATACAGTATTACAACCCTACGTTATAAAGATAATGTGCAAAAGGACACAAATGTACTAAATGAAAATTTCATAAAAAATAGTGAAGTAAGACAGTGCAGCATTCATTTTACACTCTGAATGGTGTTGTATTGTCACCAGTAATGTACATCAGTAGGAATCAAGAAAAAAGGGGATCTGGGACAGTAGCTCGGGGTTAGGATTAGGGCTGGGTCACTGGCCTGGGTTACAAGGTCTACTACCATGATCCCTACGACAACCCATGGCAGAGCATGCAGAGCAAAACGACATGTCCTAACATTAAAAATTTTGACCAGCTGACAAACAGTTGTAACAACAGAATAGGCATAATAATTTCTGGAATGTGTCACATCTCAGTTTTAAATGCAAATATGGCTAAGATGAATAAATACAGTTTGTTTGATACATGATCTTTAATAATTCCCACTTTTCAGTTGCTGTATATTATCTCATATATTTGAGCCATAGCTATTATTTGTGGGTTAGGGAGCAATTACTCACCGTTTTTCTAAACATCAACAAATACAAAGCATGTGGGAAATAGTTTCAAATCATCACTTATTCAGATTTGATCCAAAACATATTTGTATAAATAGACAGATAATGCACAACAGTATCTTCAGCTTTGCAAATAATATCAAAACTTACAAATGAACCGTTTCATTTTGCAAATGTGATTTACCAGAATTTCACCGTTATTCCACGGTAATGTAGAACATATATCACAAAGCAATTCATGAACATGTACATCAACAAAACACACACTGAAAATGAATGGCTACAGGTAAGTGTGTCCACTAGCGAGTTGGTCAGGCCTGTCATGATATTTGCAATTAAGAAAAATAGCAACTGATTCCTGCTGATGGCTTGAACAATGCAAAATCTTTCAACTTCACCCCTGTTTTTGTCAGAGGCTGAATCTGATTGTTTTTTATACAAATTCCATGATGAGGGTAGAAAGCGACAGCCTGATATGCCTTTGGAAAACAGTATAACCAGATCGGCAAGACCGAGGCAGGACATAAAGAACAAAGACTGTGCAACACTCCAGAGATAGAAAGATAAATTAGCTAAGCGACGAGACACTGGCTCCACCAGTGTCTGACATGTGTACAAAGCAGTGTACAGCACAACACTACCAAATAAGAGGTTTAGAAGTGCTCTGACCCACTCTTTAACTTGGGATCTCGGCTGCATCACATAACGTCCAATTTGAACCCCTGCCATGTAGATGGCTACATAGCCCACCACAGAGAATATGCCCTCCTTGTTGGCGTACAGAAAGCCCTTATCTCTGTCATTGTTGTGGATAATGAACGCTTTCAGCCCTGATGTCTCCAGAATGAGCTGATAAAGTCCGCTGAGCAGAAGGGAAAACACCAACGACTGATTGACTGGTAAAACGGCCAAAATCAAAGAAGCCAAAACTCTGACGATGGCGAGTGTGAAGAAGAAATTCCAGTGGACACCATATTCTGTCACATGCTCTTGGTAGCTGCTCATTTTCAAGCTTACCAGCCTTCCCATACCAAGAGCAACCAGGGGCCAGACGGACATGAGTTGCTTTGTGACATGATTGATCTTGGATCCAGACATGGTCTTTCCCCGTGCCTGTGGACAGACGAGGGCATTTGCAAAGACATACGCTCCGACACCAAAGTCCATAACCCCTGTCCCATAGGTTTCTGTTTTAGCATAGCGCCTTGGGAAGACGCTAAAGTCTACAGCGAGAATGCTGATGGCTGTTTTCAAATTTACCATCACTCTAAAGATGGTCACAAAAGGAACCTGGTTGGACTGAACATGAAGCTGCAGGAAGGTGCTGACAGTGGTCTTCGGGTGTCGATTGGAAGCGTGACTGTCAGTGCAGTAGATGTAGCAAAGCACACAAACTGAAACAAACAAGCAACCCCCGATGACCAGGTGAAGAATGCCGCTCAGGATGGTGCATGACAGGACGAGGGGAAGGATTAGCACAGAAAAGTCTAGAATCAGGTGAGAGAGGAGTGGAAGTGGCAGTGGGAGGGCCCTTCTGGTCTGATGGTAGAGGATCAAAATCAGACCTCTGTTGATGAGACACAAGGGTGAGAGAAATGAGCCCAGAGTCACCTCCTGCAGACTGGTCCCATTGAGATTACTGACAAACGCCTCCTTCAGCTCCCTCTGAGACATGATCTGCAAACAATAACACAATTTTCAATATGAGAAACTGTAAACCAGAATATGCAAATAGAAGGGGTGGATGCAGGGGCGTGTCCAAGGGGGCACTGGCATCTTTTTTTTATACACTAATCTCTAACCAAAGCTGCTTTCAGAGATGAACGACACAGAATGTACACACATTTAGGTCTAGACTTACTCCGTAGTTTGCCTTTCACACATGAAAACCCCAGCAGGAGATTCTACGATCAGACACGTTCACAACAACACAGGAATCAACATTGGCCCTTATCACCAAAAGCTCCAGTATCTTGTCTTCTGACATCTTTGTTTTATCTATCTCTTGACATATTTGTCGGTGTCTTCTCTGTGTGTGCCACCACTTTTTATACTGACATATTTGTATTCTGTTAGGGTTTTTTCAGTTACGTATATGTTGTGTATTAGAAACATAATCAACAAGCAAACTTGAGCGCGGTGATTCCTCAGAAAAGCTCCTGCTGTATTCTCACACAAGGTCACTCAGACCTAGGCCACTAGGAGGCTGGCAGGAGAAACTCCGGAGAAACTCAGGAGCCTCTGACTCTGCCATTTGCGTTCTCACATTAATAATAACAAAATATAACAATTTGTTCGTTTGTCTTTTCTTTTATAAGCTTCTTTTTTTTTTTAAACATTATAATTTGAAAAAGGAATGATTTTCAAAATATATTCAATGATGTGTGGCTTTGCTCCAAGCTATAGAGCTAGCAGTAAAAAATGAATGACTTAAATGTTCACCTTACTGAGTTAGGAACTGTGCATGGCTGTTGTACATATAATTGGTCCCACTGTGTAAATTGTGGCCCCTTTATGGCCCCTGAATTAGAAAAATCCTAGATCCGTCACTGGCTAAGACACTATTATGACAGCACCCGTGTTAAATGTACAGGGATATTGTTATATTTACAGATTCAAAGACATAAAAAGAATAGATATAATATGTGTGTGTGTGTGTGTGTTATCAGTACTTACGGAGGGTTCTGTCGCTTATAAGTTGGAAATACAGGTTCACAAAGTACCTGTTTAACAGGAGCTGCAGTATCTATAGTTTGTCGCAGTGTGTAGCCTCCGTGAGCTCTTTCATTACTTCCGGGTTCAGTCTCATGATGCGTTCAGGATAAGTCGGATTTTTGGTAACTTCTGACCTAACCGGGACATAATATATATTATGAAAAATAAAATAGCACGAGTACTTCCCCTATGGTACTTGCATTACAATATATTATGAGGACGTATCTTTTATTCAAGTCCCCCTGTTTGGAGGTCAGGTCAGGATGTTTTGGAGCAAAGTATTTATACATTTGAACCTAAATCTTTGCTGCTTGTGTTTGGTTTTCTTGCTTTTGCTCATTTCTTATATCTGCTGTTGTCTGTCCCCCTGTTATAAGCTGGACATTTATACTGCCTTTGTTTATGTGTGTGTGAGATCACTGCGAGTGTGACCATTTGAGTGAGGTGACTATTGTGTGATTTATAAATGTTAGTAATTATAATAAAGTGTTTTGAATCGTGCGGTGAATGTAAGAGAATAAGCACCTAAAATAGTTTCCAGTCAGAATAATATGGACGCAACCGGTGGTGTTGGACACAGCTGGGCCGGGGGAACATGAGGAGGAGGAGGAGGAGGAGGAGGAGGAGGAGGAGGAGGAGGAGGAGGAGGAGGAGGAGGAGGAGGAGGAGGAGGAGGAGGAGGAGGAGGAGGGCGGGAAATGAAGCGGTAAGGACGGACACAGTCACACCGCAGCAGGAGGAGCTGGAGGAGAGGTCGGGAAGTTGCTCAGGGATTTCTGACAGTCATGGAAAATGTCGAGGTTCAGCAACACAGAGGAAAATAACCACAGCTCGTCTTAGTTTATGAGTTTAGTTCACGTCAAAGTGTTCGGGCCTGACACGAGGGCAAAGGTAGAATTCAATGAGTTCTGCGGCGGAGCGGCGTAACGCTGGAGCTGGACACAGGAATGGAGGCGGTGCGGTGAGTTTGGAAACTCGTCTATTAACACGTTTTAGAGGTTTTCTTAATTCATTTGAACATGATCAATGTAATGACAACGCTAAAGTCACCCGTAGTATCCTTTTATATAATCTGTAATGACAGTAACTCAATCCAACGTTTAACACGCCGGGTAAAATAGTCCCAAGTAAGTGACGCCAAACTTCACAGAAAACACAGAGGAATGTGAAGAAACACTGTCAATGCGTTGTTACTCCATTAGCAGCTTTATCAGTGTATTTCAGCATAAAGACATGGCTAACACCCGGTGGTGTGACGTTTAATATACAGATTATACCTTAATTTGGTTGTGTTTGACAGTTTACAGGACAACGTTCACTAAATTTGTATTTTTTTTGCCTGAGGCTTGGTTTTGAGTCAGTCAAGGAGGAGGCTACAGGTTGGCTTTAATGTCTTCTTAATCTATAGGTACCTGTGTTATCAGATGTTGTTCTTACACCAACGACTGACTTCTGAAACCATAACACAACATACTGCTACAACATAACCCCTGTATGTCATCATGTTAAGTGTAGTCTGCAAAGTTTCCCTGCAGTGTCAGGTATTGAATTTACGCCATTCCTTGAGACTATTTACGTTAACCTCGTAGAGTGATGAAATGTAGGTTAAATGCTAGTAATTGGATTAATTGTGTCTGAACAAATTTAGTACGTCAGACTGTTGACTGTCCTCAGGCAGGCTGCAGGTCCAGGACACGTGACAGGTTAGAGTACTGACTGAAGGATTTTAAAATGTCACAGTGACCAGAATAAAATGTATATATATATATATATATATATCCATTACCTCTGTATGACTATAGACATACATTAAGATTTGATTCCCAAGAATCAATGCTTGCACATTAGGTTGCAGTCAGGTGAATTATTAACGAAGCTTCATTACCCCAGAAAAAATGGTCAGATTTAATGGGGGCACAGATCATTTGACATTTTGATTCAAAGATAAAATTGATTTTTACTGTATTGTAGCCGTGATCTCCTCTCGATTTGACTACCGACCTCTGTTATCTGCCCTTGAATAGTCTTATTTCCTTATTTATATACGCACTTGTTTGTAGCCTGATTAGTGTATTTGTATGCCAAAGAGTTTGAATTGTGGACTCATTCAAAGCTTACTTAGTGGACTTACTGTTCTATGACTTTGTTTTTAACTTCTCTTATTCTATTTGTATTTTTCATTGTACAGCACTTTGGTCAACCCTGCTTGTTTTTACATGTGCTTTATAAATAAGCTGATCTGACTTGTAGTAATGACAAATGTTTCCCTTTTTTTGTATCTTATTCTTCCTGTCTGTGTTTGTGTCACATTCTGCCTTATACACATAGGTTAAAGGATTTGTCCACAAATACAGTTCTAGGCATCCATCCCTAAATGATTCACGTGAGGGAGAAATTCAGGCTTTCCTCACTGATGAAGATCAACTCCACACTTATGACGACCTCACTAAAGTCAATCCTGTGACCCCTACAACAGGTAGTAACTCGTAAACAAGGCTCCTCTAGAGTCTCTAAAGTACTTCATATGATGTGTCCTTTCCACCTCATGTCACCTTGGACTGCTACATTCACTGAGTATTATTTACCCACATCAAGATATAATCTGCAGGGATGACTGGTGTAGCATAAACAAGTTTTGACAGAACCAAGGGAATGACTCTGAAATTCCTTATCCATTTAGGGGTATTTCTAATTATTTGTCTTATGTATATTACTGGTGACAATACAACACCATTCAGAGTGTAAAATGAATGTTGCACTGTCTTACTTCTGACCTCTGCAAAGATTTATTCATATTTATTTGATTTATATTTCAAAGTGGTGTCATCCTAGACCTAGCCCAATAAAGAAAACACAACAGCTTATTAAAAGCAGAGGTCAGGTTAACTGCAGGGGACCACTGTAGGATATTTACTTTTAAGGCTCTTGCACTGATTGTGCAGCACATGTTATATGAATCACGTTATTTTATATAGCTAAATAATTGTACTATAAGTAAACTTATACGTGACTTCTTAACCTTGCTGTCCTCTCTGGATTTGTCTTATTTCTGCCTCTGGTGGTTGTCATCTGTGAAATATTTGCTTTTCTGTTAATTTCTACTGATATGTAATATTTGTCCTGCCAGTGCTGAAATGTCTTCAGGCCAGGTACAGAGTGAAAGTGTTCTACACAAATGCTGGCTGTACATTGGTGGCTCTGAATCCCTTCCAGCCAATCCCAGACCTCTACTCTCTGGATGTGATGAAGGAGTATCACTCTGCTTCTCAGCCTCAGGTATTTACATCACACAAGTGTCTAGATGCAATTCATATGTATGTTTTCTTCTGTAGGATTTTTAATTATGTTGGGCCAATATGGGTGGTGAAGGTGGGAGCCTGGGTTGTTCAACAGGGTTATTCCCCAGATGTTTCCTAAATTATATCACACACTAATACAGACCTTAAAAAATTACTAAACAGGTACCTTGAGTGTATCAAAAACCGATATTTCAATATAGCAAAAGTGCAATAAACTCCAACCACCTTGTGTAGTGATGGGAATTTAGTGCTTTAATTTGAGCCGGATGTCATGGCTTCAAAAATGGAGTGGGGGTTTATGTGTAGATATGTTATGTTCTCACATTTCATGTGAGCAAAATTTGGGCACAATTATAAAAAGGAAAGGTTCCCCTTGTTCTTAACAAAGAGCCGTTTATTAAGAATCGGATAATTTATGAACTGTTGTTCACTAATCCTGTTTCGTGGTGACTTTAAACTACCACTATAACATAAATATTGCACTTCCTCGTCTGCCTTTTTTTGTCAGGAACAGCTTCCACGCCAAACTCATTAAACTTTGGAAACTCTTATCCTCTGTGGATCTTTAGAATCTTAATAAGTCTGTATATTCTTGTCAACAGGAGTTCAAACCCCACATCTTTATTGTGGCAGAAGAAGCCTACCGGAATGTTCAGGGTCAGCTGGAGCCAGTAAACCAATCCTTGGTGGTCAGCGGTGAGAGCGGTGCTGGAAAGGTAAACCAGCGCTCACTGTGTCATACCAAACATAAACATAACAGTCAGGGGTTCGGAATATTGAGTTATTAACTTGCTGCCTCACAGAAATATTAATTTCAATTGTTGTCTAAGATCTTTTAGGCAGTTTTGGTGTTAGTTTGTGTTGGCACTCAAACCCACTTAAAGTGAGGGATGTGCTGCTGTTTAGGTTTTTAAACAATAGCAGGGGTTTGTTTTATATAAACAAAAACTTGGCCACTTAAACCTTCTGACAATAACTCGCATAACTGCTTATTCAAAGATTCTGTAGTCAATTTAGAAAAAAAGTAGTTCGGCATACAGTAACATCTGTTTGGAATAAGTCATTTTGTCCACATTTAAAGACCTATTATTAATCAGGTTGTTAATCAATGAGGAAGGCAGTTGGCCTGAATAGCAATTTGATTTTTAAGTGCTGTAATAGTGGATCTCAGATGGTAGAATAAATAAAAAACATGATGCGAAAACAAAAGTTTGTCTTTTACTGGTGTATGCGACATTAGCTCGCTAGACATAGCTGGAAGCTTGAAATAGCTTGAAACGAGGTTGATTTAAATGAGTCAAGTCATGTGTGCTCCTGCTCCGCTGGAATAAAAGCCTTAAATGAATTACATTTTTCGCAAATAATTTCGTGATGGGGTATAAATTCACAGGTTCTGACATTGGTGTTTGCTTGCAAGCTGACCATAATAGCTGGACCCGAATATCAATATTACAACACTCACAAAATCAAACTTAAGTGTATAACTATAATGCCAAAGAATCTCAAAAGATGACTGAGCATTCTGCACACTCTTTGATCAATAGTTGATCTCTCGGGGAAACAATAGTTAGCATTTAGCTTTTAGCTGATGTGATCTGTCATGTGCTGCTTGACCACGTCCACTTATCATGCATTAACGGTCCACACCATCAAGTGTAATTTTATATAAATCGAAATAAAGTTCTAAAACGAGGCTTACCTCCTTTTGGCAGTAGGTGGTGCTATAGATCTGTTGGGTCAAAAAAACTCATGTCTCTTCAGGTTGTAAAAAATCTTTCACCTTTGCAACAGTCAAAGACATCAGAGGAAATCTATGACCAGTGACAGTGTGACATTAAAGAAAACTGAAAACAGGGAATTATTCACTTAATGAATCCTTTGAAGTTAAATAAGTGAAGTTAAATAGTAAGTCACAAACAAGTGTAATTCTTTCAGCTTTACCCTTTAATACAAAACATTGGTCAAAAGGGATACGCCTCAGTTTTTATTGTGAATAATTTCATCAATCAGTATTGATATCCCCCAATTATTACTTATTTATTTTTCCTTTGTTACTTCTTGAATAAAAAATGTTTCTGAATTACTACCCTTCTAATCCACAACTTAGTTAAAAAATGACCCGTAATCATTTGTTGTGTTATTGTTTTATGCATGAGTGTTTCTTTGGTATATCTTTGAAATGAATGCATTTTATCATTTAATATTCAAAGTAATCATTAGATATCTTGTGTTTGATTACCACAAATCATCATTTTGCTTTTTCCTTTCTTACTCTATAAACAAATGTAAATTTTGGGGAATTTATGGTTCTTATTGGACAATGCACAGTGGAGGTGAAAAATACTTCCTGATTCATGACAAGATATTAGATGGCACTACAACCCTGTGTTAATATTGACATATGGATCTGTTCAGGCCGGGACACTGTTAATGTGACAGAAAATTGGTGCTGATCGGAGAGTGCACAGTGGAGTTATGACTTATTCTTCTCCTTTGACGAACGATCAACCTTTGCCGCACCTCAAAGTTGACACGGTTTGAGGAAATGTCACAATTCTGACCATGGTCTAATGACTTGTCTGAGCTCATTTGAGTTGTATATTGTAAAGTAGCCAGGAGCAGTTCATCAAAGTATAAAACATCTCACTTCCTGTCGCCAGCGCTGTGACAATATTGACATATGGATCTGATCAGGTCGGGACTGTGATTTTGTGAAATAGGTTTGAAGGGTTATTGGACAATGCACAGAGGACTTATGTAAATCTTGTTTTATTTGGTAATCTTTAAACTTTGACACCACACCACGGTCACACTGTGTGATTAAAACCATGTGTGACCGTGTGGCCTACAATTTGAGATGGTTTTAATCTTCAAAGTGTCATCTTGACTCCTTGAACTTGAAGTTGATCTGATGAAAGCTCTAGGAGGAGTTTGTTAAAATACACAGTCATGATACACTTGTGTACTGAATTACATGAAGATCGTTTAAACCAGACGGAATTGCTCCATATTTGAAGGGCGCGGTCGAGCCATTTTGCTGCGTCCATTTCGAATTTCTGCAGAATATGTACATTTTCATCAAAACCAAACCAAAATGATTAATTTTCCTGAATAGTCAAACGAAAAGCAATAGGGCCGCACTGTTGGTGCTCAGCCCCTAATTAGGAAAATTAATGGTTGTGAACTGCAGCTCCTCATGGTATGATCTCTATTGATTACGTTGCTAGGTTAGTAGAACAAATCTTAAGTTGACTGATGACTTGTTTTGTCAGTTTGAGGTCAAATTCTTGCTGGTCTCTAAATGATTTGTTTCTTGACAGACGTGGACATCTCGCTGCCTAATGAAATACTACGCCACTGTGGCGGCCTCCTCTTCGGTGGTGAAGAGTCAGAACACAGTGGAGAGGATAGAGAGGAGGGTGCTGGACTCCAACCCCATTATGGAAGCATTTGGTGAGAAGACAGATCACTGATCTGGTGGATGTTGAAAATCACTATTATCAACTGTCAGTCATCAACAGAGTGCTCTTTATTAGGCAATGCCTGCACGTTACGGAACAACAACAGCAGCCGCTTTGGAAAATACATCCAGCTCCAGCTAGACAGGTACCTGCTGTATTTTCATCTTCGTCCACATGACATCATCTCATGTGCTCCACGTCATCTCCAGGACAGTTTATTTTCTCTGTCCAACATGTCATATTATATATGAAGGTGTCAGCTGTTAGTGGGGGCGTCTGTGCAAACATACTTGCTGGAGAAGACCAGGGTGGCCTGTCAACCGGCCAATGAGAGGAACTTCCACATCTTTTACCAGGTGATTTAACTGACCTGCACTACAGCTCATAGACTCACATGGTATTTTATTTTGATATCAACACATTAGTACAGATCTGTGGATAAACAGTGATTGTGTTGTTGTTTCAGATGATGAAAGGGGCCACAGATGAGCAGAGAAAGGAGTGGAAGATGGCACATGGCCAAAGATATGTGTGGCTGCCGAATGCTGAAAAAACTGTTGAGGGTTGGTCTTAAAGAATTTTGTGCAAATTTGACTCAATATTTAGACATGAATAAAATTTGATATTTACAAGTAACTGCTGTTTATTTAATGTTTTATAGAGGATTGTTTCCATGAGACTATTGAGGCAATGGTTCACCTTGGCATTAATAAAGAAAGACGGAGACAAATATTCGGGGTAAGATGTTGATCCTCACCTTTCAATGTAATTGTTTTTAATTATCTTTATCTCTCTGCAAGCACAGGATGAATAAGTTGTGTTCATTTTAATGGTTTACAGATTTTAGCAGGGCTTCTGCAGCTGGGGAATGTGAATTTCTCTTCTTCAACCGATGAATTACAGCCTTGTGACATAGAAGAACAGTCTCAAGGTATTGGTTATATTTTGTGTGGGATATTATATGTAATCAATGCTTATCAAAAACTTGTACTGTCTGAATGCTTAAAATCTCTGTTATTTAGACATTTAAAGCTGATAAAAATCCAAAGTATATATTTTTTAACAGGCCTTTATTTTTTAAAAGATTTAATTCAGGTTGTACTTTTGTGTCTAAGAGCTGATTAATAAGAACAAGTCCTATGACATTGCTCTTCTTTCTGTCATTAACTATTGACAGACATTTTGTTAATGGACACATAGTTACCATCCTTCCCATCCTGTTTGTGTTGTAGACTTCCTGCAGAGGGCTGCTGAGCTGCTGTGTGTCCCTGCTGAGGAGCTTCAGACATGTTTAAGAGTGAGGACTCTGAAGGCGGGGAAGCACAGTGTGCTCAAGCCTTGTTCCCAGGCAGAATGTAGCATGAGGAGAGACTGCCTGCCCAAGGTCATCTACGCCCAGTAAGAATGAACATTTAATCATTAAATCCCACCGCAATTTGACAGACTGGGATGTTCTGTGAATACGTCTGGTCCTGCAGAAGCTTGTTTTCGTCCCTGTTGTCATTTTAATACTCAAAATGCAAAAACTCTCATAAGCCTTTTTTCTTTATAATAAACCGTGAGGAATATGTATTGTATAAAATTTTTATATGATAGGATTAAATGTGACACTTTTTTTCCCAAACAGTTTATTCGAGTGGCTGGTTACATTCATCAACAACAGCATATGTGCGGACAAATCCACATGGTGCAACTTCATAGGTAAGAACTTTTTTTTACAACAACAAATTAAACCCTCCAGTTTCTTTTCATTCGCTCAGTCCTTTCCTCTCCTGTCTGTAATCCACAGGGGTTCTGGATGTGTACGGGTTTGAGTGTTTCCAGGTCAATAACCTGGAGCAGCTGTGCATCAACTACGCCAATGAGAAACTGCAGCAGCACTTTGTGGCCCATTATCTCAGAGCTCAACAGGTAGTGATAGTTTCAATCACTTTTCTGCAGAGATATCTGAGCAGAGCCGCTGATTCTCTGATGGCCTCTTTGGTCTTCTCAAGAGTTTAATTGAAGACAAAAACTTGTTCTGCCTTGTGTGTAATGTGAACATTTATTTTTGTATTTAAACATAAAAGGAGGAATATGTGTCAGAGGGGCTGCAGTGGTCCTTTGTCAAATACCAAGACAACCAGAGCTGCCTGGATCTTATAGAGGGGAGTCCAGTCAGTGTTTTCACTCTTCTGAACGAGGTAACCTGCTGCTTTTCCTATAATTTTCATTGTTAAATGAAAAGATGCACAATATAAAAGTAGTTTTTCAAAAATTATATTCTTCAAGTAAAGATTTTTCTCTCTGCATTGAAGCCAGTTGTAATGTCTTTTAAAGAGATGACCAAAAGCACAATTTACTTAGTTTACATGCAAGAGAGTACAATTATTTTTCTTGGCAAATGTTGACATTCATTTATCATTTAATGTACAATATAAATGTATATGTAGTCAGTGATGTCATACAGCTTTTTAATATACCTGTTCCTTAGGCAAGTCGTCTTAATCGTACCTCAGACGCCAAGACGTTCAGGGTTCGATTGGAGAAGGAGCTCTCTGACAACGTCAACATCAGCTGGGACAAGTTCAGCGAGGAGCCGCACTTCACTGTGGCCCATTACGCTGGCAAAGTCGACTACCAGATCCAGGGCATGGTGGATAAAAACAAGGTAAGAAACCGCTTCCGGACAAGCTGAACACAACAGATCCATTCCTCTCATGTCCTACTGGATTATTTTGTTTTAGGACCCAGTTCCACCAGAGCTCATCGGCCTGCTTCAGAAGTCTGGTAACTCCCTGCTCCACCAAATGTTCACTGATAACGAAACTGAGAACCTGACGAACAAGGGGCTCAGTAAAGTAACCGTGGTTTCCAAGTTTAAGGTGGGTGCTTATGTCTTTATCATCATGGTCATGTTTATCTATCTTGCTCTGTCAGAATTTCTGCTGAGCGGATGTGGTTGAAGCTCTAATTATTGTTCATGTGTGATCGTAGAACTCTCTGGAGGCTTTAATGAAGATCCTCCACAGCACAACTCCTCACTACACCCGCTGCATCAAACCGAACCCGGACTGCAAGCCGCTGACTTTCCAGAAGGAGGAGGTGGATGTTTTTCAAACATGTGATGCTGTTGTATATTTCAGCAGTAACAGGATGACGACAGTGACATGCTGTGCTTCAAGGTTTTCATGATTTATTCCCCGTCTTCCGTCAGGTTGTCATGCAGCTGGAGGCCTGTGGGATTGTGGAGACCATACACATCAGTGCTGCCGGCTTTCCAATAAGGTAGAATATTTTTTTCTTTGTTCAGCTCATCATCTTTACCCATAGCTTGGTTTCTCTTGGATTTGGGTTGACTTGTGGTTTCTGTTGTGCAGAATTCCTTTCAGCAGCTTCATCCAGCGTTACGGGCTCATTGCAAAGTATTCAAGGTTCCCCTCAGAGAGTTGTTGTATTGGTGAGTACAGTTTATAGCTGGTTCCCTCTATGGTTAATGTTGGCATGTTGACTCGGACAGAAGATTGATTTTATTTCCTTTCTTTAGGTCTGCTGGGTTATTCTCCTTTTCCTTCACTAGCCCTCTTAGTAAATTTGACCCTCAGTTCTCTACTCTCCTTGGGACTTTTCAGTTTGTTCTATAAAAACAGGACTTTCTAACTAAATTTACAACTCCTTAGGAACTCTGAAGGTAAATGCATGTGCCTCTGACTATCTGACCTTGCTCTGCTCGTTCTTTGATGCTGTATAAAAGTGTCATTTGGCCTCTTTGCCTCATCTCACTGCACGCTCAGCTGTTTTTTGTGCCAATTTTCAATTAACTAAATCTGAGTGCTGTTAAAACCTCAGTTAACTCTTCACATCTCTCCTCTTTGTCTTCACATGATAACACACGTTATCAGGTGTGAAATATATTATATCCACGTTAATCATTTCATTGTCTGTGTAAGCTGTGCTTTTGATTCTCGTGTATTTCTTTGTGCTCTCAAGCTTTATCCACTAAACACTTTGTATATACCTCACTGATTAATACACTGTTAAACAAATGCTGTGTGGTAGAGGTCTTCATGGGTCCATCCGAACTGTGGGTCTTAAGGCCCGATCCGGGACCAGTACGGGTTCGAATCCCCGTCAGTTGGGTCGGGATTAAGATAATGTGTAATAACCGAGTAGCCCTGAGGAGACCCAGCTAGCCAAGCAATTTTTATTATACTGCGACCAAACATTAAAGCTGATTGTAAACCAGTCGCGTTTGTCATCCGTCACCGTGACAATGAATTTATTTATAATCTGAAATCACGAGTGGATTAAGTTAGCCATGCTGCCATTCAATCAGTGAGAGATGTATTTTACCAACTTTCTTAGAGGATGGATCAAATGCATCACGGTCAGGCACAGAGGAAAAGGCTGGTTACATTACATTTAATGGTACATTAAGACACCTTGTCCATTAACCTTGAAATTCATATGGACCAGTGAAGAACTCATCTATGTAGGAAAACTGAATCTGAGAGTGACTACTGCTCAGACATTACATCTCCTTCTAATTTGTGTTTGTCTCTGTCTCAGATTCGGACGCTGACAACAGTGACATGCTTCATCAAGAGGTGGAGAAGCTCCTCAGGGTGGTGTCACAGCACCAGGCCTCAGACCCATCACTCTGCTTTGACAGCGAAAAACCCTATTCATGGGTGCACTGTGGAAGGACTAAAGTTTTTCTCACCCAGTACATGGTCAGTAATTTATGTTCACAGGCATTCTCATAAACAACATACAGTGTATGTTTAACTTTGCATGGGAAATTCTTTTCAAATTAACTTCATAATTACAAGAATTTCAGCCTGGTTGTCTTGTCGTTAGTGGGTGTTTGAGATGTTGAGTTACTGGACAGTAAAGCAGGTTTGCGTTCTGCTCTATTTTGGGAGTACTGACCTGTCTGCTCGTCTCACAGCTAGATTGGCTAGAGGGTCAGAGGAAGAAGATCCTGTCTCAGTGCGCCTTCTCCATTCAGTGCTGCTGGCTCCGGTACCAGCGACGCAGACGCCACGCCTGTCGAACATCTGCTACTCTGATCCAAGCAGGTAAACTCCTTTAATACCTTGGCCCTACTGCCACTTTGATAGCCTGACCAGCTGGCAGAGTCAGTACACACTGTAAACAGGCCGATGCCGTTATCCTTTCAGAGGTTGCAGAAGGATAATGACATTTATTTTGATACGGCCCTCTGAATGGTTGTATGTTAACACTTCCACAGTGAGACGAACTGTGCAGAATATAATTATGTTGGATGATTTAATGTTTCACTGTATTTTCTTCAGCGGTGCGGTCCTGGCTGGTCAGGAGGCGGGTCCAGAGGTGGAACAGAGCAGCTGCAGTCATCCAGAACATATGGAGGAAGTGGAGGGTGAGATTTTAAAGAATAAACTGTATAAAACAGTATGTAGTTATGTATTTTTGGCTCATTCTTTATGTGTAGTTGTTGATAATAATTGAATGCTGTTTGGCTCTTGTGGCAGGATATGTTAACAGCCTTGGCTGAGGCAGAGCTTGATGACGCTGAGGACCTTGTGGAAGAGGATGTGCCAACATTGAACCCTGTTATCAGCCAACGGGGCTCGGTGCACCTTTCTACCATCCAAGAGCCTGTCATAGTGCGAGGGTGGCCCATGGGCCTGGCTCTGGCCTCAGCCCCATCCATCACTTTATCTATGACTGCCACGGGCTTCAAGAAGATGATATCCTTGATGGCCTCTCTCAACCTGCCCTCCAAAAGAGGGGACTACAAAGTGGAGACCAACCAGTACACGCAGGGGCTTGCCTCCATACGGGCTCAGCCCAAGGTGAGGGCACATCCACACAATTTCTTAAAAGGCTTCATCCACCATTCTACATTTTCATATGAAAACGCATAAACTCTGCTATGGCTATGCCTGGTGTCAACACTACCCCAGAGTTTTATAGCAGCTAAAACTTAAAAGATAGGATTCACTGCAGGCCACATTTTAGCTTGAAAACTGTGGGGCGACGTTGTAGTCTGGAGACTCTGGACAAGCTGATGTGGAGACTTTTAGAAATTATGAAGTTGACAGTGACACTCCACTTGCTGATAGTATATATATTAATATAGACATAGTAGACATAGATTAAAACTAATACAGAGCAAAAATGCCTGAGTGAACAACAGAGAGATCAATTTAGTCTGAAAACACTGTTTTCAAACCAAGACGTAGTAGTATGGATGTAGCCTAAATCTTCTATAAAGTTCACTCCCCTGCGAGATTTCTCTGATTGTTCTTTGTGAGATGAATATCACCTATCTACACAGGGATCTGTGAAGCTGCACTTTCGACGATCTCCACTTCTCTACGCCGACAGGCAACCAGACCTGAAGTGTGACGTGACAGGGTTTAACGAGATCCTGCTGGAGAAAACGTTATAAGAGGTTCCTCTTTGCAGAACACTAAAGCCTGATTTCATGCATTACCTGGCACAGTGAAATCAAACCTGGTATTTTATGCTGCCTTTTGCATGTTTTTGTAACTGAAAAGAGTAGGATTTTTTTAAGGCTGCCAAAGTTGATCTTCCTTAGTGGTATACAAGGGTGGAGAGATCTGCACCTTTTGATTAATGAATATTGACACTTTTAGACCCTTGAATGTTGAACATCTCAGTCAGTCGATGAACACGGCCCTCTGCTACAATTGAGACGAGGCAGGTAAAAAATTGTTAACCTCTGATGGCATGTGTTCCACATATTGAAAACAAACATTTTTTATATTCGGCATGTCTCAAGATCACAATCACAGCACATTTAAGAACGGGACTGCAGGTTTTTTGTCTAATTATTGCATCTTTAGAACATCTGATTTGTGATCAAAGTATTGAACCTTGGACAAGTGCCTTTTTTCTAAATCTACACTCAAATGATTAAAGTGCTGTTAGTATATCTATTTATTTAAAGGTGATTATTTATGGGATTTTATAGATTTTGTATTGGTGTAAGAGCAGTGGTGACGCAGCTGCACTACTGATGATGGCAGATGTTGACTTCCAGCACTCGTTTTGACAGTAGCTCGTGCTGACGTCAATGGTAGATACCAAGGTATTGCACATGTATTGCACATATTGTACATTTAAACCACACACATGCTCATATACTGACAAAGAAAAACATTAACAAGCAAAACATCACTAATGAGACTGAGAAACGATTAACCCAGGTGTATTCATATTGCTGCTGTTTGGTAAAGAATCTTTATAATATGCAAATCAAATGTTGGACCAAGCTTTATTGGTTTATCAGCTGCATCCCAAAGCAATGAATGTACTGTATGATTTATCAGTCTTTGTACACTAAAGTTTGTGTGGGAACAAACTTAGTCGTTTTATATTATTCAGTTTAAACATTCTTTTTGTGATGCAACTAGACATGATGCTAGAATCTTAACGATGATGTTTATCCTCGAACTTTTTATCCAAGACGTCACCCACATGTTCAGATATTTCAATTCAAACAAGCTTTCTGAATAATGTGCTGTTGGGATTCATGTAAATGTACATGTGGGTCATTATGTTCAAACTGTTTGTCAGGGATCCATGTACAAAACTTCAATTGTTGATATCTAAATTAATGTTTTGATGAAATAAATATGTTATAAAATACTCTTGTGTACAAAATTTAATTTCACAAAGCCTTGACTCAGGAAAGGTTTTTTTTATTTAGTTAAATCTCAAGGCATGAATTTTATACAAAAAAAAGGGAACAATATGGACACTAGGTCATCCATACACAATTTCAGAAATCACCAGCTTCATTAAATGTTCATGATTTGTCTTCATTTCCTACAATTTTCAAACATCGATCTGAAAACTCAACAAACAGCGGCTCCTGCATCGCAGCCTTCATGGCGTCGTCTTTGCTGTCTGCGCTGTCAATAGAGTGGAGCAACTGTCTCAGGTGGGGGTTGCAGAGGAGATCTCGCAGCTTTTTAGACTGACCTGTTAAGGAAATTAGAAACAATGAAAACGACTTTTTAAATTTAATTTGAGGTCAAGAAATAATTGATGTTGATGCAATGTTCCAGCAATTGACCTAAATAAGAAATTTTGATTATGATAACATTTATTTGTAATAGAATATTCCATTCATATTACAGAGCACTATCTGATTGTCAAGCTGTTGAAAACTGCTGTATGATGTCCTACAGGATGTTAATGTGTGATTTGGACATGTCTACACAATGTGACTGAGGTCAGAATACTGCATGTCTTAATTGGATTAGTGCTTATTTTGGTAATTACACAGCAATGTCTTATGCAGGCTAGTTTCTTAATATCGGAACATGCTGTCCACGTAAACATCGTGATAACACTAAAGGGTTGGGATTAGGTAATGTTGGATTACTACCTAACACCTGGAGTCTCTGGAGAGGCACTTTATCAATGATGTCCTCCTCGTGCAGAAGATCATCAACTGTCCAAGTCTCTGCGCAGAAAGTGAAGACAAAGGTGCTTTACACATGGAAGACTTAACTCGCTGAATCACTTTACTGGGATTTCATATCTCAGATATTTAACAAATACACTTTCACCCCTACAAAAGTGTAACTCAGTGACACCAGTCACCACAGTAGTAAATTTGTTTATTTGCAGCAATTGTTCAAAATTCACACACCTGACTATATATGGTAAATGTCACTGACATTTAAAACAGAATAAGATCATAAACATTCAGAAATATTAAGTTTATCTTTTAGGTTTTCGATTTAATGTGAATCGGCTTCATGCACATTTCCTATTGTGTTTCAAGTTATGCCATGTTGCCAACAAATGTCATTAATTTGATAATATGTGTCCTTGCTGGTTGACATGGACATTGGAAGGGATAATGAATATTGTGCCATACCTGAGGTGAAAGTGTCCCTCACTTCAGGATCAGTGGGTGTAGGTTGTGTAACAGGGAGGCAAGTGTCTGTGGAGAAAATAAATCAGATTAATGATGTTAAGTAAATCCTATGAGGATGTCAACAACACCACAATAAAAGACTGATCAAGCCGCTTACCTTTATGTAGCTTATAACAGCCAAGGGAGCAACTGCAGGAGGGAAAACAACGGGGTTAATTTAGATATAAATAAATAATATAAAGTGAGACGATGTTGTTAAGTCAACAGAGGGGTCAGAGGCCTGTGACAATAACATGAACTCGCGAGAGAACGAGAAGCTTTTTGACCCGTCTGCGTTGCCGTAACATGCGGTAGAGTTGGCGATGTTGTTTTCATGTGAGATTTTAAGGGAATTGCTACGAACCAGGACAATAAATAAGTGACGATCTAGCTTCTCATAAAATTCATATGATACATCCACGTGTTTTACTTATCTGGGAACCGCAATGCTACAAGCTACAAACTAGCATGAGGGTACTGTTACGTTGTTACAGATGCTTTGTATTCCTCAAGAGTTACATCAAGCTAATTTACTCATCTCAGTACCAGAACAACTAAGTGACAGTTTTAACTTTTGACTAGAAGGTGTAGAAAACTTAGCCGAATCTCTTAACTGGAGATTCGCTAGCTTGCAGACAGGAAGCTTAAGTTACTTACTATCTTATTTTGCAGGCTGGACATCTGTATTTCGGTGTCTGTTCGCTGCACACGCTGCATATCTGCATCCTGGTAACTAGGAAATTAAAATAAATGTCGAAAGAATCGGTCAACTTGATACGGCTTACTAGACGTCAAAACCCCTGATGAACAGGAAATGAGTGATTTCGGTTCCGGTAGGCTAGCCTCTCTTTCAAAATAAAAGCTGGTAATTCACCTAGCTTCGGCTCATACAGGAAGTCGTCCAAGAGTAACAAAATCCAAACTCTGATTAGAATTGTGGAGCGTCTGGTTCAATTGGAGCACAAGAAACTATTTTAGTCATCTATATTTTATTTAACTTTTTAGTGAGTACAGTTTTCCATATCCTCCAGTTGCATATAATTTGAATTCTTGCCGCTGTCTTCCTCATCCTGCTGTTGACATACTGTCCATGTGCAGCCAATCCATCAGAGTGAAAACCTAAATACCTCACATCAGTATTCATGATCATAAATACCAGAAATACAAAACAATATATCTTTCTATGCTACATGTGATAAATATCCTTCAACATTTGTATGCTCCTGCCTGCCTGGGTCTGCATGCCTAACCTTTGAGATACAAAAACAGAGGGGTGGAGGGATCAACACTGCTTTAACACATCACACTAATAATGAAAAACAGTGGCACATAACAGATTTACACCAGATGAATTAAATCAACTAGAGATATCATGTGTGAGCAACAGAAATAAAACAACTCAAGCTGGTTTAGATAACATAACTTTTATTGTGTTATTGATTTAAAATACAGGACATGACCTCTGAACCCACAGAAGCGACCATATCTATTCATGTACATTTATCAAGCACACACACCACTGACCTATATAGCTCACCACAAACTATTCTCGCACAGCTGTAACGTGACTGTAGCACGTAATGTTACAGGGTACAGTATGGAATGGAGGGCGGTCTCAAGACTCATTACTGGGATGTTCCCATTGTCATCGAGCTCCATTCACTGGGACAGGAGAGGCAGACACTTGGTCACGGTCAACATCAGAAATCCAATTTCAGTCCGGATCTGTGGGCGATTCAGAATTAAATGGTCACTACAAAGCAAAACAAAATGCATCTTAAAGTTATTTTCATCATCAATTCCTCTGCAGATTATTTTAATGGGTCTATGAAGTGAATGACCTGTGAAGGGAAATTGTGAAATATATCCATCACTGTTTCTCAAGGCGCGTGTTGATGTGTTGCAACTGTTTATTTTGTCTGTTCAACAGTCCAAAGCAAGTTCAATTCATAATACACAACAGGTGAAGGCAGAAAAGTGGACCAGAAGAGTTTTTTTGGGGGGCATTTTTGATCTGAACTGTCAGTGATTCATCTGTTGTTGTTTGTAATCAGAGTACTCATTAAAAAAACATCTAAGTTTAAACTAACAATTTAGTAGCACTTAAATGGCACTTTGTAGTTGTGCTTTTTTGAAGTGATTGTACTTTCTTGATTCTTGTTGAACTGGGTTTGTACCCTCATGGTTGAATGCACTTATTGTAAGTCGCTTTGGATAAAAGCATCAGCTAAATAAAATGTAATGTAATGTCATGTCATGTTATCCAATTTTAAGATGTAAAAGATGGAATTATTTCTGCGGTTATTCAGGCTTTGCCAAACAAATGGAGCATTGCTATTGATTATATGATTATACAAACAATAGGTGGGATAAAAACCCATTAGAAAGGAAATAACGGATCCAATTAATTGTCCTAGTAAATAGAGCAAAGCATATCTTACAATGGGCCTCATAAAAGTAGTTGTTATTCTCTCCACAGTAATGGGAGGTGCCTTGCAGGCTGGATCTCGTTTATGTAAACAGCAGGTCAGGGTGTTTTCTCTCTCAGAGGCCTATGGTTGAATATACACTGGAAAATTCCACAACAAAGAAAGACCACATTCAGACCTCAGAGGGACCGGATTACCTGTAATCGTCGATAAACAGGCCATCAAGACAACGGGCTCTTCGTTATCCTGCGCTTAATCTCGCTGTTGTGAAATTTTTCCGCTATCTTCCTCTCGTGTCCTGAGGGGGAATGGCGGTTTGTGTTCAGCTCGATCTCCCTCTTGGATCGGCCTTTGCCACAGGCATGGCAGGAGAACTCCAGCAGGTTGTAATAGTCGTACTGATCGTAATAGTTCTCCTCGAAAGAGACGAATCTTTCCATGTCTGTCGCCATTTGGAAGCGGAGAAGTTTCTCAGCGGAGTCTCAGAAAACTGTAAACAGATGATGTCACACCGTGTTTATATACACGCAGTCACGTGACCGCGGCTGTGCCACAGACTGCGGAAGTGGCGACATAAACTTAATGCTTCAATAATAAAGTGTGTACGTTATGTGATATTTTCATTCAACGCTTGTTCAATGTCATTTGACATCTTTTCAGTATTTCATGTGTTGTCAATATTCGCACTCTTGTTATGTGTGTGTGTATTTAATTTATGACGGGTTTTTTTCTGACATTGCACGTTTTGCTGTAATATTACTGAGGATATGACTAGTCAAGACTACTGAGCACTCATATAATGTAGTTATAACTTGTGAGGGCTCATGGATGCGAACTTCAACATGTCATCCCTCCTCAACATGCTATTTACAGCAGTCCCCCTCAGTACTGTGGTCGGTCCACACCCATCTTTAAACTTAGCCTTCATTTAGATCTCAAACACATACTTATAAAGTTTCATGACAGACAGACGGACTGACTTATACGACATGATAAGCACAGTTCATTCATGTGGGTATATGTATAGCTAGTAACACTAATCCTGTATTGTTTTATGTCATTGTTTTATGGTTTCATGGTGTCTGCCTGTCAAAAAACTAACAGGCAGACAGGCAGACAGACAGACAGACAGACAAGCAAACAGACAGACAGGCAGGCAGGCAGACAGACAGACAGACAGACAGACAGACAGACAGGCAGGCAGGCAGGCAGGCAGGCAGACAGACAGACAGACAGACAGACAGACAGACAGACAGACAGACAGACAGACAGACAGACAGACAGACAGACAGGCAGGCAGGCAGGCAGGCAGGCAGGCAGGCAGGCAGGCAGGCAGGCAGGCAGGCAGGCAGGCAGGCAGGCAGGCAGGCAGGCAGGCAGGCAGACAGACAGACAGACAGACAGACAGACAGACAGACAGACAGACAGACAGACAGACAGACAGACAGACAGACAGACAGACAGACAGACAGAGAGGCAGACAGACAGACAGACAGACAGACAGACAGACAGACAGACAGACAGACAGACAGACAGACAGACAGACAGACAGACAGGCAGGCAGGCAGACAGGCAGGCAGGCAGGCAGGCAGGCAGGCAGGCAGGCAGACAGACAGACAGACAGACAGACAGACAGACAGACAGACAGAGAGGCAGACAGACAGACAGACAGACAGACAGACAGACAGACAGACAGACAGACAGACAGACAGACAGACAGACAGACAGACAGACAGACAGACAGAAGACAGACAGACAGACAGACAGACAGACAGACAGACAGACAGACAGACAGACAGACAGACAGACAGACAGACAGACAGACAGGCAGGCAGGCAGGCAGGCAGGCAGGCAGGCAGGCAGGCAGGCAGGCAGACAGACAGACGGACAGACAGACAGAGAGGCAGGCAGGCAGGTTGTTTCCGGTCCAGTAGGTGTCTCCATGACCACATTTTTGCCAGAATAAACCTGTCTCACATAACTTACTTATTTTAATCTCATAGTGTTATTTCTTTTACAGACACTGGTCTGCATTTACGCCGTCTACATTTTATGTGTATTAGTTATAATAGACTTTTATTTATATTTTCCTTTTATTCATTTAAACTTAGTACTCTATTGTTGAATTACATGTACTCTATATTATATATTGAGCGTGGATTGAAACAAGCTGCCACAATAATTTGTCTCATCTTCTCAAGCTTTTCAGCGCTACATTTTATACACATTTCCTCAAAAGAAAATTGGTGATTTATAAAGGGACAGCGTGGATTTGAACAGTACACGCACGCACGCACGTACACACACGGACACACACCCACTATAAACCTCCATGATTAGTTTGCACGCCAGGCCGCTGGCAGTGTTTCCGCAGAGGGCTCGAGTCCCCCTGTCCTCCCCGGTCCTCCCCGGTCCCCCCCCTGTCCTCCGCTGCTGGGCTGCTCGGCGGCCCGCCCCTCACGGTGTGGCGCGTCCTGACGCTTTTCCACGTCGTCGCTCCGTCTCACAGGCGAGCTCTCTGCGTATGTATGCGTGTCTCCAGCTAGGCCACAGAGTGATGGCGGCGCCCGTCCTGAGAGTGTCCACCCCTCGGTGGGAGAGAATAGCCCGGCTCCTCGTGTGCCTGCTGGGCATTCTGCTGTCTCTGTACGCCTTCCACGTCGAGAGGGAGAAAGCTCGGGACCCGGGCTACACGGCGATGTGCGACGTCAGCAGCTCCATCAGCTGCTCCAAAGTGTTCAGCTCGAGGTAATTTGAATTCAGCAAAGAGCGCCGACACACAGTGGCGCTCAATGCAGCTGCCCGGCTGCTATCGCACAGTCTGGGGAAGAGGCTCCGCGGCTCAAACTGTCAGATGCACCCGGCTCACACCGGGGCTAGCCGCGTAGCTCGCCTGCTAGCATGCTGCGGGCTGAGTGTTAGTGTCTGAAATAAGGGAACTGTTTCATTTAACAAGCACATCATTTGCTACCTAGTTAGCCCGGCGAAGCTAACTTTAGCTAAGCGTTAGCTAACGAAACCCATGTCATACTTCCTAGCCGGTTAGCTGTCAGCAGAGAGCCCTCAGCATCATTGAATTATAAATTGATGAATGGCTAATTGCTGCTGTTTATAGCACGTAGGGCCACGCTTGTGTATGGAAGGATAATACATCTGTAAAAACAACTTAATTACAAATTATGTCGATATCTTGTTCTGACTAACGTGATCATCTGTCTGTGCTGTTGCCGGGTGAAGCTTTTCATTCAATTCTACATAACTCTTTGTATGGTTCCTGGGTTTTGGCTGTCTTACTGTTGATAGCTTTGGCTAACGTAACTTTCTAACCTGCTAGCTATGTTCAGGGTAGCTGTAGTGCTGCTGTCATTAGCTGTAATGCTAATGTCACTACCAGGGTTTCAAACTAAACTTTGGTTACCTCCAGAGACAGTGCACATACTGTAAATGCTTCATAGGTCAGTTGGATAGGTCAGTTGCATAGTTTGATACCTAAAAGTGTTACTGCTGTTAGATAACAAGCCACAGTTGCACAGATTTAGTATTGCTTTGGTTTGTGTCCGATGGTTTGCAAATTTAGTACTCAGTAAGCAATCACTGATTTAAATGAACATCTCTTTAAAAAGTAAAGATGATACTTGAACAAAACCAATCCTGAGAAGTTGCCATACTGGCTTAACTGTTGAAATGCAACTATTGATGAGTCAAGTGAATTGTCTTTAATGTCAATGAATGAGAGTCTTTGCAGGCTTTGGATCATAATGACAACATACCTGGAATGTCACCTGTCTGTGAATCATGACATATTTGTTAAGTGAGTGTGCAAAATCTCTGTCTGACAGTTAGAGACAGTCTCACCATTGTCCCTGTCGTAAACTGGTCATCATTTCCTTAAGATGAAGAATAGAGCAGTTGATTTGTAGGTTCAGTGTGTAGAATTTATTTAGTGATATCTAGTCGTGAAGTTTCATGTTGCAGCTGAATACCACTCACCTCACCCTCTTCTTCCAAACATGAAAGAAAACATGTGGTAGCCTTCGGTTGTCATAAAAACCCAAAAGAGTTTAGTTTGTTCAGTCTGGGCTACTGTAAAAAACATGGCAGCCTCCGTAGAGAGGCCCGTTCCCGATGTAAATAGAAACTATTTAAATAGAAAGGGCCTATTCTACAGTAAAGATGACAATTTAGATGAAACACACTAGTGAAAACATGACCAGGATTATTTTAAATTCAATTCTGCCAATAGATCCCTTTCACCAAAATCGTACGCACTGGACCTTTTAAGTCCAAAGTGTCTTAGTTTCCAGAAGTCTGTTACTACAAGGACTTGATAAATTGAATACCCTTTGTTTGATAATACAGTTTATCGTATTAGTTGTGTATGTCTCCTCAAATGGTAATCAGTGTAAGATAAAGCCTCAAAACACAAACCTGAATGCCTGCCCCAGTGAAATTAATGGAAAGCTTCCCACAAGGTGCTGAATTAAATTACAACGCTAAATATAATGTACAATAAGACTATTACATGCATCTTTTTATTAACATTAAAACATTTCTCTGCACCAATATTTTACAGAATTTCATTTAGAAGTCGACTGTGGTGCTTGGTGAAGTTACAAAATTGTCCATTTTGCCTTGGTAAATGAGATAAGTCATTGAACCAACCTCTTACTTTCATTTCCCTGCTTTACAGCCTCAAATGAAACGTGCTGAATTAACTCCAGTGTTTTCTAAAACATTAAAGTAGAAAAGTATTTGTCATTGATCGTTTATCCAAGTCATGGTTGCTGTGTAAGAAATTAAACTCAGTTTGTAGCACTATAGAGGAGAGAGACCGTTTCAGACGTATCTGATCTTGTAGTCTGACTGCAATAGTGAATTTTTTTCACAAGAAATCTAGCAGCACATTAGAAAGTATGTTGAAATCTAGCAGCACATTAAAAAGTATGTTGAAATCTAGCAGCACATTAAAAAGTATGTTGAAATGTGTCATATATAGAAATGTATCATAATCAAGACAAAGGTTTCAGTTTTACTAGGGGCAGAAATCAGAATATGAGACCTCATGTTTTATGGAAGTTTAAAGATATTGATGAACAGGTAGAGATGAGTGTTAACCAGTGATTCTGTCACTAAAACACCCCAACAAAGCCAAATAAAATGTCTCTCGAGAGGTTCATAACAGGCGTATTTAGTTAAATGTTCAAAGTCCTATGTTAGGTATGGTTACAGTGGTATTTCAGGTTCCTGAAAAAATGTTTTGGTATTCATAGCAAGAATTTCCTCACTTCTATCACTGGAATTTATTTTTGTACATTGTCTTTTTGTAAACCTTATTTCCAATAAGTGTGACTCATTGGGTTTTGATAGAACTCTAATCTCATCCATTCTTGCTAAATTGCTGAAGTTTTCTTCTAAATTCCTTAAATAAAGCTTTTTTTCTTTTCCTTTTTTAGGTGGGGTCGAGGATTTGGACTACTGGGCTCAATTTTTGGGAATGACAGTGCACTGAACCAACCCAACAGTGTCTATGGGCTTGCCTTTTATGCCTTTCAGCTCCTACTAGGTAACATGCCTTTCTTATTTAACTGATGAAAAAATGTCCTGTTCTGTTGCAATAGCATCTAATGCTGACTCAGTACTTTGCCTTCCACTGACATGGCTTTATTTGACTAAACCCAACCCACATGACACTGACATGGCTGTAAGTGGCCGTGTATTCATAAATTAAATGCTTAAGTTAGAGGCTGATACCTTGAAGCACACTCACTCTATTTCTCCTAAGACTGCATCTGTAACATATTAGTGAAGTAACCGTAAGATTAAGTCAGGTGATGGCAGTTGTGGGGTTCTAATAATGATGTGTTGGTCTCAGTCAAATTTTGTCCTGACAGTGAATAGTCATGATACAATTGTCTGCTTATGTAATATTTGTGGGTTTCCCCACTTGGATTACATGCAAAGGCACTCGTCAATGGTATTGCTGACTCAGTCATGCTGTTTGACATTTTCGCCTGCTGAAGGGTCTGTAGACTTGCGTGGCCACCTGGCCCTGGCACGGAACAAGATGTCTTTTTAGCCAAAGTAGTTAGCACTCATTTGCCAAACACAATAGCGACCCAGTTAAGTCAAACGGCTACAGCGTGTCAAGATTTCCATATTAAAATCATGGCCACTCAGTTTCAGAACTTGGATTACTCTGACAGCCTTGAATTTACCAGTATTTGCAAGTAGGCACGACTCCAAGATCTGCATAACTAACGCTTTAAGTTCTGTTCAGTGCCATTGTACAGCTCGGGACTAATGTTTAAATTTCACATTCACGTGAAATTAATGCTTTACCAAGACTTTGCTGCTTCTAACAATAGTCTTTTTGAATAATCCAGCAAATTAAATACCTATTAAATATAGTAGAAATAAAAATATATGTCCATAAGGCATTGATTTGCAATATGAATTAGACCCACAATGGTCTAATACAGTCATTAATATATATAGGACATGAACATATGTCACAATGGCTAAATTAATTTATCTTTATGGGATGTATGGTCCGAATGTATTCTAGGTATTTCTCATGTTAAAAGGCAGACCAGCACTATTTCTAGTAATTTATGTCATTCGTGGTTGGAGAAGTACTCAGATCTCAGATCTTTTAAGTTTACTTACTTTTAAAAGCCCTGCACTCAAAATCTCTCTTTAGTAAAAAATATTTGACAAAAGTACAATTGATTGTAATTATTGATGAATTAAGTAATCACTTTAATTCTGTAGCTGGTAAAGGCAAAACCTATATGCTGCTTAGTAGTTTATTTTTTAGTTAAATGTTAATGGATTGTACTTTGTTTTAATCTGAATTTGCAACGTTACAAGTAACCAAAGTAAATAAATCTTTTCGTCTACTTTAGTATAATTATCCAGGTAACCCTTTACTTTTTGAGTTAGCTGAAAAATCTAACTTAAACCTGCAGTGCAAACTGCAAAGCCTTTGTCTCCCTTCTCTGGTAGTGAGGACACTTTGGAATACAGAGAAATCTTCACAGTTCCTATACAATAATTATTCAGGTACAGTAAATATAAATGTTACCTAGCTTATTCCAAATAGGGCAACAACTTGGCCTGACCTCAGTTCCCTCTCTTCTGTAAGCAGTCAACACATCTGTGGCAAATTCTGCTTGCCTCCGTTGTAGATTGCTTCCTTTTTCTCCATTGCTAATTTTATACCTTTTTTCAGAAACAATCATTTCAGTTTACGGTGCGGTATGGTTCGCCACACAGAGATATACCTGGCGCTGACAGGCTTAATCAACATTGTGTGGACTTATCTCGAGAGGGCCTGACTGTAACAATAGTTAATTTATAAATAAATTGTCCCATACTGCAGTTTTAAGAACTTTTCAGTAGTGGTTTTCTACTGCTGGATCCCGCTCCATTGTAGGTCTTGTAGGTAAGCAACAAACAATAACTGTCATTGATTAATCTGTTGATTATTTTTTTGATTAAGCTTTTGTTCCTTTTGGTCCATAAAATGTCAAGAAATGGTAAATGTTGATCTGTGTTTACTGAACGCCAAGATGGCCTCCTCAAATCTATGTTTGTTCCATAAACCAAAGATATTTCCTTAACTGTGATTAGAGGAGAAAATAATTCACTTTTTTCCTTTCGTTGAGAATATTGGAAATAATTCATTATCAAAATAGTTGCAGATTAATTCTGTTGTAGATCACACATCAATTCATCAGGTTTTAATATCTATAATTTATAATCAACAAGATTGACAATATGTAAAACAGTGATTAAATTGATTTGTATTAAATCAAGCACACAATAATGTGCGTCTGCATGTCTAAAGATTAGGTAAATAAAAGAATTGTGGGAGCAAGAGAGAATCCTCATCTGTGCTTCTATCACAAGCACAAACACAGAGGAGACTCAGCCTCAGAACTATTACTGCACCTCATGTGACAACAGCATAGTCTGACCAGTCTATTCAGTGTTTGAGCTGAATGTCATCACGAGGAGGCTCATCGTATAAATAGAGAACTGTAAGGGGGAAAGCTTTGTGACAAGAGCAGACTCATCAGGTTGCATGTTTGATGAAAGGTTATGTTTTTTTTCCCTCACGGTCACTTGCCTAAGCCTTAGTCTCTGTTTCTTGCCATAGGAATGACTGTCAGTGCAATGGCCGCCCTTATTCTCATGACGACATCCATCTTGTCGGTGGTGGGTTCGCTCTACCTGGGCTACATCCTCTACTTTGTCCTAAAGGACTTCTGCATCATCTGCATCACCACATATGCGCTGAACTTCATTCTCTTTATTCTCAACTACAAGCGACTGGTTTACTTAAACGAGGCCTGGAAGCAGAAGCTCCTGGCAAAGCAGGACTAAGCTGTGGAGAACGGCAAGAAAAATACAAACAAACAACAAAAAAAGAAAAGACCTCTGAACATTTGACTTGCCACCAGGAGACCTTGCTTCCAAACAATGTTTATTCTGCTGTGTGTTCAAAAAAATGAAGAAATTTAACTTAAATGTTGGGGCCTGACATCTCAGTGTTGATTGCAAACATGGAAGGATCTGTGAGTGAAAAGGTGATTTTTTTTCTTTAAATGTCATTTACCTTTGTTTAACATTGTACTCACTCAAAGAGGGGGCTGGTTGTGTGTGTGTGAGAGTGTATGCACCTGCGTGCAGGGGAAACCCAACAACAAGAGCAAGCTGAGGCAGAGGGCCACAATACAGACCGATGGAGGACGGCTCTCTTTTGAACAAAAAGGATCGCAGAATGGAAGAAAAAAAACGGGACATTAAACGGGGTTTACTTGAAATGGTTAAAAAGGTCCTATTACTGCACAGCAGATCTGCACTTAAATTTGGAGCCGAATAATGTGTCCCTGAATTAGAAAAACACTCATTAAGGTTATTGTAGTTTGCAGATACGGTTCTATGGCATGGTGGGAAGACAACACGAGTCACATTTATACAGAATCTTCTTTTTTTCCATGTTTACACTTTGTAGAACTTTTTTTTTTTTTTTTTTGAAGAGGACCACTAAAAATAAACACGGGACAATGTGAGATATTGTGTGTAGATCAGGCTGATTGTTTTGCAATTCTGTAAATAGCTGCTGAGCAATATTCAAGGCTAGATTGTGATTTAGTGTTGACACAAACTTTTAACAAAAGAAAAAAAAAAGATCAGACCAACAGTTGAAAACTGATCAGGAAATCTGGATTTGAAAGTAATGGAGGTCACAGTTGGGGTGGATGAGTCTGAAGATGTGCGTGGGACATCTTCTGTCCCGTCATCCTGGTCAGGCATGCAGTTCAGAGTCGTGTGGATTTCTCACTGGTTTATCTGAACCACCGACCACAAGTATTTAAAAACAGCACTATAGGTTCATTTCTCCAAGTTTGCATACAAGGCATCCTCACCTTTTTGTTTTGTTATTGTGTGAAAAGCATTCCTGACCACCACGCATGTGGGATCCATAAAGACTTATGTGCCTAAAGGAATGTTAAGCTGAATTACCTTTTATTTGATTTGTTTTTAGGGGGGGGGGGGTTAACTCCAGTTTTACTCTTCACAGGTCCAAGGATTTATTTTTCTGATCACAATTTTGTAAATTAAGATACCAGTCAAGTGTTTCTCCCTCCCTGATAGTCTCATTAGGTAGCAAAGGCTGCTACACTGTGATTGTCTGCTCAAGAGTAGAGTGGCCTGATGGCGAACGCATCTCGCGCATTTCTGTTGCTTCACTGTCCTTCTGGCTTTCGTTCACTCGTCCAGGCCTGTATACATTTGATGTCAATTGAACAGTAGCGGTGATCTTGCCAAGCTGAGTTGCAGTTAATTTACAGGATGTGAACAAAACTTGGAAAATGGATTATTTTGCTGATATAAATGGCAGAATGACAACGTTAAGAATTATGTAAGAAAACAGAGCATCAAAGTTAAGCCATATGTAGTTTGTGGGGTTTTCCTCTGGTGGGACAGAAATTCAGGGTGCTGATGGTTTTCTGTCACACTGAAGCTTCTCATTTAATGGCAGATGTAACAGAGGAAGGTTTGTACAGAGATGGATCAGTGTTGTGGTGGTTTTTCTGGAAGTATTGTCACTTCAGTGACAGAGTAGGGCCACAGTCTCTTTTCCATCCAAAATCTACTGCTTCAAGTATCATACTTGTCAGATGCATGGTACAGTATCTCCTGGCTTTAAGTACACAGTGGCCATCAGACAATCTTACACACACCGTCAAAGATCTATAACAGTCGTAGTAATAACCGTAATAATGTGATTCATCTGTGTTGTTAAACCAGCTTGTTGATAGTTTCCCATCACCGCTAGTCTCCATCTTGCCCCTTCATGTTTTAATAGAAGTTGTTTTATGGGGTGTAGGTTGTTAACGTGTTGATGATAGCAACAGTCAGGAAAGTAATTTCAGTGACGTGCTTCCTGTGTTAACATATGAAGTCATCAGTTGTAAATGAAAATGGACATTGAGGTGATACTTTTTTGTTTCCTCAGATATTGTCAAAGTGAAACTGTCTGTTTTTGCATGTTGTGGCACATTTACAACCCTTCAGATGTAGGCTGTCTGACATCACTGTTGAGCATTTTCCAAAGCATAATGTGTTCTATGTTTTGAAACAGTGTTTCTTATATTTCAGGCAGACAGCGGTTTCCATTCATTTCACAGTGATATGATGTTCAATTTACAAGACTTGACACTTAACTCCCTTAGTCCTTCACAGTGAAGATTATTAGTACAGTTTGTTAGGTCAATATCTCTTTCCAGCTCAGTTCTTACTCGGAACCTGAGATTATTTTCATTTCCAAGCTTGCAGTCATTTTTGGATATTTGATATTCTTTCAGCAACTTTGTTTCTTAGCCACAACAGGTTTTATACAGCATATATGAACTGGTGCTCCCGAAGACCTGTTAATGGACTTGATGTGTGAAATCAGTGGCATTCCCAATTTTAAAAGGCACCAGTGTGTAGGATTTAGAGAGATATATCGGCAGAAATATAATTTAATCTTTATAACTGTTTTCCTTCGTGGATAATGACCTGAATTCGATAATTGTGTTTTTGTTATCTTAAAAGGATTGTTTTCTCTTTTGCAGAACCTGTCATGTTTCTACAGTGGCTTTAGATAGGTTCTTGTGTTTTTATGTTACTTGAAGACCACTGTAGGCTCCTCTACGAGTTTGGAAATGGTGGTTCTAGGGTGTATTCAGTTGGCTGCTATCTGCAACTTCACCACCATGAGAAACGAAATTCTACACACTGGTCCTTTAAACACATTTCCTGTGTTTTCTCTGCAACTTTATTTCAATATCACACAGAAGTGAGTGTGAACCACAGACTGCCTGGAGGATAAACTAATCCAAACGCTATGATTCACCACGGAAACTGATTGCCAGTTTTGTTACGTTGACATGATTAGTAGCAGAGTTTCCATCATTTCTCAAAGTAATCTCTTAAGATCTTCCTTACAGTTTTACCTGGGCAGGGTCATATCTGGTTCTCATTCATTTATTGTCAGAATGAGAATGTACAATTGCATCACTGTTTTGTCTATGTCCTTTTCCTGGGAAAGCCTGTGCTCATACAACACAACAATGAGCAATCACTTACACAACAGTGGGAAGTCTTTCTGCATGTGGACTCAATCTAACATTACTTGCTGGTTTTTGGTAACGGCTACGGATCCTATGAGCATTGACCATAGAACTGACAAGCGAGAATTAGCCTATCATTACATTAATGGTTCCAGTCATATGCAAACCTATTACACTAAGTTATGTGCAGTTACTTTAAAGATGGAATTTGGATGTTAAATGTTTGAAAACATTTGCTGGTAAAAGGACCACAATGTTGTGTGATATGTAAAAAAAAAAAAGGTCAAAATGGTTGATACTGCATTTCCGTGAATATTCGCTTAGGCCCTGAGGTATAACTGCCATGTTAGTTGCATCACCAATGCCAATAAAAGTGCCTTCTGTATGATCACTAGGCCTTGAGCCAAAGACAAGTAACAGTAACAGCCTTGTAAAACGAAGAATGGTAACTTAGATGTAATCGGATAAATTGGTTATTCCCAAAGATTTAATATCCAGCGTCGGTGCAAAAATCCTTTCAGAAATTGCCGGACAAAATTTTCTGTCAAATCAATGGCCGTTCCGTTTTTCCCTACCTGAACTCCACTGTATTATCATCTTTATTTTATTCTAGCTAGGACATGTTTGTTAGCTACGAACACACACTGTTGAACTACATGATTGTAATGTTCCTTTTCATCATTAATTATGCCCTTTAGCTGTATAGACTGTTAACATTCTGGGTTATTTTAGTTTAAATAAAAGTTGAGGGGTTGGAGGGCTATAGGAATCCATGTGTCAGCATAAAATTTCTTTGTGGAGGAAAACTTTCCGGGTTTGCTTCTGTTTTGCCAAATATGTTTTAAAATGCTGTATTTTCTTACATGGAAAAGTGTTACATGAATGGTAGGAGGGGCCGGAGAAAAGAATCTGTTCAAATCCATATTCTCTTAAGGGAAAACTGTGGAAAAGGTTGACATGAGTACATTTTTTATTGTTTCATTGTCATGTGGAAATGATCTACCATTAAAACATTCCCTCTGAAACTACCTGTTGCTTTTAGTTATTAAATGAAATTGGCTTCATTGGGATTACTGCTGAGTTTAATCATCACATTGAAGGATGAGTCAACAAATTGTCTTAAAAACAATAGTCAAGGGTTTAAGCTTTCACTTAAAATTTAATTTGAACATGGAAGGAAAAAAACGGCGTAGAAAGTTTTGGCTGGGAATCATGAGCTGTGTCAAAACTATCAGCTCCTCATAATAAACAAAAAGGAAACATTAATTCAAAAACCCTATACAAAAATAATGATGTAAATAACAGAGATAAAGGAATCTTTTTGAATCTTCGGGAAGGGACGAAAACATTTAGCTGAAACATCAATTGGACAGTTTAAGAGCATGAGGAATAAAGCGGAGTTCATTCCCAGTTCATGAAAACTTAAACAAGTTTTGTTTAATTTAATTCTCCACCTGTTCACACTGTCATTTAAAAGTCCTGTTTCCAAAGCTCAATCTTAAAATGAGGATATAACCCTAACCCTAACAGTCTGAAGTTCCATTAATGTTAACCACATTCAGTCTTTTTTAAGCTAAATTCAATCGTGTTTCTGTAATATCAGCTTGGTCTGACTAACTCAGACAACTAAAGATAAACTTTGGAATTCATGTTTGAACAGAACAAGGACTGTAGATGGAATAGATTGTTGTTGGAGCTGTATTATGTTGGATCACTAAAGGGTAAATCTGACAGCAAGGTCAATATTCTATCAAGTTTCCCTGATGAAGTCATTGGTCCTTACATCCCTGATTTTGCAACACTCCCTGCGATCACTAATCTGAACAGCATGTGACATATTGGTAAGTGGTGAATCTGTAGAAATAATAGAAGTCTGTAACCTCCTCGGCCAAGGAGACAAGTTTTACCCCTGTCTGTTTTTCAGTGTCATAACGCAGAAACTACTAACTGGATTTCCACAAAAGTTGGTAGAGGGATGAGAAAAAAGAACCTATTCAATTTTGACTCAGATCTGAACAAAGAGGCAGATGCAGGAAATAATATTCACTTCCTTTCATTTCAAGATTAGATTGACTGAATTTAAAAGGGACTGTTTGGCCTTACAGAGGATATATGCTCTAATGAGTGCCATTCTAGTTATAATTTTAAATGTCCCTTAAAACCAATGTATAAAGCATTTAGGTATCAAGAAAAAGAAGGATTCTTTAGATTCAAAAGCATAAATAAACACAGGAGCAGATGCGATGAATTACCATTAAACAACAATCTTGGATAAAGCAGGCTGTATCCCTCAAACAGCTTAAAGAAGCATGTGTAGAAACCTTGGATGTTACTGTGACCAAAAAATGATATTAATGATATTAATATATATATATACACGAGTCATGTCTTGCTGGTCAGAATCGGCACTGATAGAGACTTTGTTTATCAGTTTTAATGTTACGAGGAAGTTGTTGAAATAACAGCGTGTTCAAAGACGGACACATCGGCGCAATTTTGACACAATTTTGTAAACGGCAGTTGCAAAAGGACTGAAACCAATATGATGCAAAAATTTGGGTAAAACTTGCCTAACGGCTGATTTGGTGTGCCAAAGTTAAGCTTTTTATAAATTGTCTTGTAAGTAAGTAAACTTTCAGCCAGTGTGTTTGCAAAGACTAAATATTGCCCAGCTGTAACACAAAGGTCAAGCAGAGTCACTGATAGTGACAGGTCTGATTACAGTCACGCCAGACGCCACCATCAACAATCAATGGGTCATCATGCTACCCTCTAGGTTAAATATTATATTGACTTTTTGAATACATTTAGTTTGACTTTAGTTAGAACACGCACTACAAAGCTGCGTCATCAGTTGAAAACGTTAAGGGGGTGATCAATAAAATACAGTTTGCATATAGATCTCATTTTGTCTTTAATATCTTGATTCATATAAAAAAATAAAGCACTTCATTGGGTTTACATTCAGCATTGTAATTCACATTGAAAGAATGCATTAAATGACCTAAATCAGATTATTTGTACAAAGTAGAGGAATGACAGAGGAACTAGTTTAGCGACAAATTTCCTTTTCAGTGGCTTTGTGGTGTTATGTCATTTGTCTGGTGTTCTCTATCATCTGACTGGAGGAAAGGTCAGATTTTTGTCACTGATGATTTTCATTGGTTGTCACATCACCTTTTTATGGCAGCAACTGAGATGCACCACGTCACACAAATCTATATCAGAATGTCCTGTATCAAATGAATGAGTTTCATTCATTTCATTGATTCTAGTCTAAAAAAACAGTATCACAATTATAAACATTACTGTAAAATATGAACTCTGCTATTCAGCCCTAGAAGTTTTAATCAGCATCAAAAAATGTTTTAATGTTCAGAAACATGTTTCAGATTGCTGGAAAACCTCTGAATAGTGTTGGTGGTTCATAAATGCACACCACAGAAATAGCATAGCTGAATTGTGTTTCATGGTGGTCTGACTTTTCACACACTGAGAAGATCTCGAAGGACGTGTTTAAGTACATTTCCTCAAGAGACATGAATTTCACCAGCAACTTCCCACAAAGTGTAGTGCTCACGTGGTCTCGAGCCTGTCCTGGTCCGGGTGCAGGTATCAGAGCGAGCAGGGGTACTTGGCCCAAGATGGTAGTCTGCCTGTTTCGTTAGCCAGGCTCCAGTACCTCTGTCTCAGGATGAACGCTGCTGCTTTGGGCTGCCTCTGCCTGGTGAAAACACCCTTCTTGTTCCCCACCACACGGGTGATTCCTGCAGATCAACAACAGCCTTGTCATGCACAGGACACAGAACAAAGGAGCCTTTTGTCTGGCCATACGCAGATCGATTCATGTGTGAAGAGATTTTCTTTTAGAGTAAACTATGCCTCCTGTATTGGCAGAAGCAGGACATCTAAGATCAACTTATAAGTAATGGAAGTGGGCAAAAATAGCTGTGTCTGGGGTCAGAAAGTGGGCAAGAAATCAGCCCTGGTCTTCCCACACTTATAGGAGGCCACAGTGACACCTTTTGTACGACTACCTAAACGTATGTTAAGCTTGAACATTGCAAAAGGAATGCAGTGCACCAACTGAATCTATCTGTGTGTGTAGATGACAAGTTAGTTGAGAAAGATCAGTCAGCTCAGCAGTGCATTTAGAGCAAAAGTTGAATTTCGATAAAATGAATTCAGTATAAAGATCTTTATATAAAGAAAGTCAAATACAGTACTTGTTGACTATAAAACTATACATGTTCAATTATGTACCCATGTATGCAGAAAAGTAAGAGAATATCTGCATTTATGTATCCATTTGTCTTAAATATGGTAACACACACATTGTATGATTTGTATCCATATTAAATACATCAGTCAAACATTCACAGTGTGTGTTGGGAAAAGTATGTGAAACCTTCAGCTGAGGACGTCAAATAAAGTTGTTTGTTGTCAGGAGTTAGAAAACCTGGAGTTTGACAAAGAAACATTCTGAGTTTTCTTTTTACAAGAAGCATCTGTTGATGTGAAGCATGTCCCGCCAAAAAGAACTAATAATAATTCTAATGTTTTTTTTCCAATATATGATGTTGGAAATGTTAAATTGATTCTGAAGAGTGTGGAAATTCATCAGTCCACAGTCAGACACATTAGCCGCTTTCAGACTTGCACTGAACTCCTGCAATTGTCCGGATGTGCTGTATGTGAGAACACAGGTGTCCGTGTGAGTTGCTCCAGACCATTTCCAGAGTTTCTCCTTCCAGCCCTCGATTAAGAACTCAAGATAATGTCCGAACAACTTTGTGAGAATACAGCAAGATATTAATCCAGAGGATTCACACAAGTGGGCGTCTTGATGACCCAGGTCACAAGAGATGCAGCGGACTGACCTGAAGAGAAACATTCTCAAGCACGTGTGTGGGAATAATGTTTTGTGTAGGTCTGAGCTGCGGTTTCTGTAAACTTTTGTTTGAGGTCATTATTCCTGCCAAAGGAGTTGGACCAGTTAAGACGACTTCTTCCAGCAGTACTGTGAAGGTTTAATGGGTGTGGTCTATAAACACACAAAAGTCTATAATTGTTTGTCTGTACATGTTACTTAGATGAAGATCAGATTATATTTTAAAACAAGGGATAGTTCACCTAGAAATGAAATTACCTGGATGACTCCAGAAGTGTTTCGTGGACTCAAACATCTCCTCCACCCCTCCGTCGGCATTGTGGTGAGTAGATGATGAGGGAATTTCCATTTTTCAGTGAACTATCCCTTAAATGCAACCTCTAGATTGCTCAATAAGATTGCTCCTAGGTTATTGAAGCCCCCTTTTTTACTGGTCAAAAACCTGAATGGGATAATTTGGTATAGGGATGGGGAAGTATATAGCGTTAGAGCGCTCTAAGGGCTGACCCTTTTTTTTTTGGCAAGTGTACCTGTTGCAAAAACCCATAACAATAATTTTTGGTGTAAATTGACTCAATTGTCCGTTGGTGGTTTGTCTTTGTATGCTTCATTAAGATAATTGAACCTGCTGATTTTCTGTAACCTGCCGTATAGTGTATTTTAGTACACAGTAACTTTCTCCTCATTGAAGTTCTCCTGGCAGAGGTGAGGATCATATTATGATTGTGAGAGAATCTTTGACCATCCCCACACATTGCATCTGTACAGCACCTTGAGGAGAAGAGAGCCTGTCTCACTCCACACATACTCCTTTGTTTTTTAAGCAGTATCCCAGGTTATAGATAAAAGGTCCACTAGCAGTTCATTGTAGTGTCTACGTTGAAGGAATTTCTTACCCAATTTAGATGCCGCAGACAAAGAGGCACCAAACTCCAACTCTTTTGTGTATTACACCAATGGCTAGACGTAATGAAACAACGTGATTTAGGTATGCATGCTTTAGGCTCACCGATCCAATACGATGGGAACACCTACATATAACAAAGAGAGTGACAGCACTTCCAGTCATTCATGGATGAGCTATTGGGTGACGCAAGTAGAGGGAGATATATTGTGATGCTGTAGGAGACATCTTCCGACTTGAGATGACAATTGTTCATGTTACTATGTAAGCGTTTGTATAATGTTCCACTGCGCTGTCTGAGCTCTCCTTTCACCAGTTTCCAGAAAACTGCCATCACAATGATGTTTGTATGGATCATGGATTGATTCGTGTGTGAGTATAATGAGACCACACCAACTGTGGGTTCACATAATAAGCCACAGGCAGTAAGTGAATTATAAGCGAGAATGTATCTTCCGCCAAACATTGTCTTCCTCTACATTACTTGAAGTGTCCCTCTCAGCATCAGGTGTTAATGCAGGGTGAGCCATGTGTGAGCATTGTGTTTACACTGGGAGAAAGGACAAAGGGTCTGGTTCTACAGGTTGCTGTGCATTGCGGCTCTTGTACCTTGTGAAGTCATGAAATCAGCAAAGTTCCAGATAAGTTCACCGACAACATACTGCCTCCTCTTCTGGTCAAACACATCGTGGTAGCTCTGCAGGACGACCTTCTGGTACTCCTCAGTAAACATCACGGGTGGGTCCTGGAGCGTGAAAGGAAAGCTGCCTTAGGAGACTACAAAACATGAAAGTATAACTGATGAGTCATCTAATGTGCATGTGTGCAATTCCTCACATTGTGAAGCCCCGGCACTGCATCTGCCCCATATTCGCTCTGAATGATGGGTTTCTTGTACTTTCCATACCAGTTCTCAAACTGATTGTTGAGCTGGATGGAGATGACCTCCAGGTGGCCTGGGTCGTGGTACCAGGAGAAGTAACTGTTCACACAGATCACATCCACATAGGGAGCCTGGGGACATGATACAATACATGACTTACAGAGAGACTTAAAACACAGTTTGATTAACAGAAATCTCAAATAAAGGCTGTGACAATAACCTCGACTCCTCATAGATTAACATTTTCAAGAAGTAGCAGTAATTTGTTATAAAGAAAAATATATAGTTTTGTGCATGACTTGTGGAGACTTTTTGACCAAGAAAGGGCGTTGCAGCAGTGACTGCTCACAAGTTCAGAGTTGGCTGCCCTTCAGTAAATTAACAGTGTTTGAATCATATATTCAGAGAATCTATGTTCCCCAAGCCGAGAGCCATCACAACTTTGGGGCTGCTGTAGTCAGTGTGGGGGTAGTAACCTCATCATGGGTGTGTTTCGGGGGCAACATACAATAAATCAATCAGAGCTCCACCTGCCATTCTCTTTCAAATCCACCTTAGCAGGTTGCTATTTTGAGGGTTTACATGAGGATTGATTTGCCCGGTACTTAGAAAGAACACAGCAAAGGAAATTTAATACGGAAGAAATGGACAAACTATGTTTTTAACAAGCAGTGTGTATTAAAATTGTGCACCCAACTAAGCAAGTGAAAGGCTGTACAGTGAAATACTGCGCCATTGAGTTAAAATGCTTTTCAGTGCCTCAAGATAGCATGCACCAACAACACATCATGTGTCTGCCCACAATTAATTTTCTCACCTGGGTATACTGCTGATATTGTAATGAGAAAAAGACTCACCCCTTTGTCCCTAGCATAGTTACTGTCCGTGATGTAAGTGACAGGCCGGGTAGGGTCCAGAGCTTTGATGTGTTTTATCAAGGTTCTGGAGGAAAAACAAAGGGGAGTCAATTGTAAATGTGAAAACTGTTGATTCAACCTGCCCCGTTACACATGAATTTGTGCCCTAGATTTCTGTATATGTAAACTGTGCCCACCACCCACATACAGTCCTATACTGCTTTACTATTGCAATTTTGCAGGTGCAGTATTTGTTTGTCCTGCTTGACTCCCTGAAGCCTCGGGCCATTACTGAGCTCCAGCTGTGACTGTTCAGGGCGGCTCCATTACTACTCGCACTGCATTCCAGGCATTAGCGTACAGGGATAGGCTGCTGTGACTGACAAACACATCAGTACCTCTGTTACAAACGCCCGTTCACACAGCTCACAAACGCCTTACATTTTTCTACATTTACTCTTAACTATCAAATAATGGCAAAATGCAAAACAAGGGGAAAAAAATCGAAGTAGTAAAAAAAGTATTTCCAGCAACTGACAAAGTCACATTGTGTGTGAATAATTATGTCTTCACATCTAAAAACACTCACTTGAAATAAAATTCAGCAGGTGGCATCTCCGCAGCGGGCTCATTGGCCACTGACCACATGACTACAGAAGGATGGTTCTTGTCCCGACGTACCAGCTCATCCATGACGACCAGGTGATGGTTGAGGGAGGCGTTTCTAAAACTACGACTAGTACAAAGTACAAAGACAGAGTATATAAGAAAAATGTATTGAATGAGTGTATTGACATTGGCTGGGATAAAGTTTTATAGTTTTATAACATATTCATGTATCTTAACACAATTTAACACAAAGACTATGAGTCTACCACCATACTGTCAGTTCTGTGGTACTGTGCCTGGGAACATGCTTATATGTTTATTTAGTAGCTATGAAGTTAATCATGGTCATCACCAATTCATATTTTTAATATGTAAGCGAACTGAAGTGCATCCGAGATGTATGATAATGGTGATTTGTTTTCTAGGCATGAACTGGAATTTTGACCTCCTAATGGTGTTATTAATCCCAATAGAGACATGAATGTGTGTTTTAAGTTTTAATGTTTTTCATAAAAAAACAAAGCTGGGATATTAAACCACAAAAGTATAGACAGCTTCGATCACTGGGATAAGATGTGTAAAGGTAAAAATCGAACAGCTGTTGTAAGATTTTGACAATGCTGTGCTGTCTCTGAGCAAATCAAACTGAACTAACCTGCATTTAATTAATTCAACTGGATGAATTTATTGGTTTTGATGGTGGGTAAGTCCAGTGTTAATTGTAGCCTGCATCTCACAACAATACTTTAAATCTGGGAAGTTTCTAGTATTTATAATCATTTTGTGTCTCAAATTAAGCAGCAGACATGAGGTTTTCAAGAATAGTGATAGTGAGCATCAGGGGTAATCTGTCCTCATAAACTGTGTCCTAAAGTCAAATGTTAATGCTGTTGACCACTTTGAACTGTCACCCAAAGGTCAGAGACACTCACATGTCTTTGATGCCCACTCCCGGACACTCATCGATCACTACGATGCCGTGACGATCACACATCTGCAGGATCTCCTCAGCGTACGGGTAGTGGCTGGTGCGGAAGGAGTTGGCCCCCAACCACTTCAGTAGGTTAAAGTCCTTGACAACCAGGGGCCAGTCCAAGCCTTTACCTCGAATCTAACACGAAAGGTCAACGGAAGAGTTGTATTAGATTATTGCGCTGGATCCACTTTTTCCAGAACATATATTAGTTAACATATTCATGTCTATTAATCAGAAATTGTCTGAAGATGCTACTGCAGCTAGCGTATACATTGGGAACGGTAAGCTTCCTTTAATGAGACTGAGTGAGACTAGTTCCTCTTGTTAGGGATTTGCTGCCCTCTAGTGGTACTCACGTCAGAATCCTCATGTTTATTGACTCCATGGAAGTAGAAGGGCTTGTTGTTGATGAGGAACTTGGTGCTGGTCACGTTAACAGTGCGGATGCCGACTGGTAGAGAGTACACATCTTCATAAGTTGATCTCTCATCGGCTGCCATTAACTGAACCTGGAATTAGAAGTGAACAAGTGGGATTTTCAAAAAGTTGTATTTCTTGGTATCTCAGCCAGATCCTGCAGACCTTGTACAGAAAGGATTGGGATAATATTGACTAGAGGTGTAATGGTATACAAACAGCAATTTGGCAATGTTGGCACACAGCTTTTGTACAATCCACCAGCTTTTGTCTGTCGTCACTGAAGTGTTTCCACACAGCAGAATTAAATGATGAGGGAGGGTCTTCACACTCCTGTTTAACTGCGGTCGCTATGACGACGAACCGACAGCATATCCTGTCCCTTCGCTAAAGTTGTCCCTCAGAATTTGAGATGCACACAAGTGTGAAATTGCTCCATTCGTTCGGTACACGTGCGTACCGGACCGAAAGGCCCATACCTGAAATGCTCAGTTCAGATACAAGTACCATTACACCCCTAATGATGACACAACTACAGTGAGTTTAGAAGATCATTTACAATTTACACCTCAAGTGCCTTTCTAGTTACTGAATGTGGACAGAGATTGTTTTAGTTTTGAAACGCTGGTTTAAAATGAAAACACATTATTATGGATGTAGCCAGGGATCTTACGCTTGAAGCAAACTAAGTCATTTTGTCATGCAGGCTGTCTTACCTCCAAAGTGTAAAGATAACCTGGACTGTCGTGCATCAAAAATGGCCACCACAGATTGACATCCACTACTTTGAGCACTCCAGATGGTTCATAGGAGGAGGCCACACACTGTCTGTCTTTGTCCATTAGGGTGACCTTTAGGGTGGCTGAAGAAGCACCTTGGACTGATACGGTGTATTTGACCAGACCTTAAACACAGGAGCAAACCATATATGTATAATGAACGGCATAAACTAAAAATGTTGTAAATCACCAGTTTGCATGTTAGAAACTAAATAAATAAGTTGTTTAGTTGCATTAATTTACCAGTGTTATCCAAGAAGTCAGTCACCACAGTGATGTCATCCACATATGCTTTAGGAGTAGTGTACAGCAACACAGGGCGATGTAGCCCAGCATAGTTGAAGAAATCAAAGTAGATGTTTTGCACAAAAAAACCTTCAGGATACCTGTAAAGCAATTAATCATTTAGTTGATAAATTTAGAGAAAAATTGTTAGTTGCAGCCTGACACCAAAGTCTGAATCTCTAAATCAAATGCTCTAAAAGTAAAACTAAAATATACCATGTTGCAGCCAATTCCAGCACAAGTAACCACAAGTAACCACTTCTTCAAAAGTAATAAAACAACAGAAAAAAACATGCTGCTTGTGGGGTGTCATTCAAGTGCACAACATCAGCAATGTGGTGAGTAGATAATGAGTGAATTTTCATTGTTCTGTGTTCATAAGATTTTGCATCAAATCGGTGTTCTATTTAACACTTTGGAGAGTGAGCTTACTTGGTGCGGTCATCCATGTGCTGGATGTTTCCTGGAGGAAGCGTCTCCAGAGTCAGGGTGTTGTTGACAGCGATGGTGATCCTGCATGGTGAGGTAGGGTCCTTTCGGATTACACTGCCTATCTCAGCCTCAAAAGGAAGATGGCCACCTTCATGCTCTGTCACTTTCACCCCGTTCACCCACTGAAAAGATGGAGATAACAGGTAAAGAGTGTTTTTTTTGTTTAATAAAGACAGAAAGCTAAGTTTGAAAGGGGGGGAGAGAACAGAGGGTGACATGACATGCTGAGGCTTGGAGCCAAAGAGTGATTTAGACAAAGGATGATGACATGAACTTAGTAGTTGGCTTTAACACATTGACTGGCTGTTTAATACTTGCTAGAGTTGTTAGGAAGCAGACGTGTGTGATACTCACCACCACTGAATAATAGTGAGCACTTCCCACTCTGAGAACCACTCTGGTTCCCTCATCTGTGATCCAGCGGGCAGGCACCACCACCTCTCGCTCGTACCACACCCAGCCAATGAAATCTCTTAGTGCGGGGTCCTGGGTGATGTCATTGTAGCTGGCAGGAACCGGCATGTCAATCACTGGGCCAGTCTAGGGGAAATGAAGCAATCAATTTCAGTGAACAGGGTTTATTTCTAACACTGTAACAGATCTTAATTATAAATGTCTGTTGGACCCAAGCCTGAGGTTCCAGGACTCACAACATTAACCTGAGAGGACACAAGGTTTAGTTCATAAATACAAAAAACACACGCACATTCGACTTACAAAGGGATAGTTCACCCAAAAATTATAATCAACCCTTATCTACTCACCACTATGTCGATGGATCGGTGGGTGTTTGAGTCCATGAAAAACTTCAGGAGTTTCAGGGGTAAACTGTGTTGCAGCAAAATCCAATACAATTGAAGTAAAGTTTTTACATTTAAAGAATAAGTCACCATTTACTTAAATTCCGTTGAATTTGGCTGCAACCCTGTTTACCCCTAAAACGCCAGCTCTGGGGACTCAAATACTTCACCAACCCCTCCATCAGCAAAGTGGTTAATAGATCATGAGTGAAATCTATGTAGTGCCACGAAAAATCACTTGATCGCACCACTGCACCTGCATAGAGCTGCTCTGTCTCTCATTTCCTCTCAGGCCCAGGGTCCCGCCCCCTGTCACTCACTCACTCACTGACATACTGACATAGAAGCAGAGATCAAAGAGGAGAACCCGTTAACGTTAGCGAGGCGGTACATGTCGGCAACATAAGTGTGAATACAGAGTTTCAACGATGGACGACCAATGACAAATTATTTGCACAGCTGTTTCAGGATCAGAGCAAGAGCAGTGGTTGGTTTGAGTCTTTGTCTTAGTTTCCTCCCTCCACATTCCTGCTGACCTGAGCTCACTTTCCACTTTACCAATAAATACCAACACTAATCACAAGTTATAAGGACCCAAACAGAACAGAAGTTCACTTTGGTTTGTTTGAATGGTCCTGTGTTCGTGAGACATGTGTACACACGGACGCACATATTTTTGAGCATGGTTGGATGGACCCAAGAATTTCATTAGTGTGGCCCTCGGAGGACGCCCCTGACCTCAGGGGTCATGAGGTGTCACAAAGCAGACTGCTAAATTATAAGGAGTCCCAGGCCATCAAGTAAGGAGCCATTATAATTATCACATTTTTTTTATGGGCTACACGTTGATCTGGTATCAAGTTGGACATTGGAAGGTAAATAATGATTTTGGTAAACAGTTTTGTTCTTGTCTGTTGTGACACTAACAGACTGATAGCAACAGCTCAGGATCAATGCTTTTTCTACATCAGGGGCCATAAAGGGGCCGCCATTTACACAGCGGGGCCGATTATATGTCCAACATCCATGAGGAATTACTGATTCATTAGGGTGCACATTTAAGTTATTGTTTGATTTCTGTCAGCTCTCTAGCTTTGAGCAGAGCCACACAGCATTGAATAGACTTTGAAGTGTGTTTCTTTATCAACCGCGCTGGGTTCTTCAAAATAATTAGAAAATAAAAGTCCTCATATTCTTGGGTTATTACTGTTAGTAAGTGATACAACTATTTGAATAAAGAAGGAGCACTTAAGGGGACAATCAGATTTCGATTAGGGCCAGTTACCCGCCTGGCCCCGCCCCTGGCCCCTCTAAACTGTCTCAGTACCGTAACGTGTTGTTGTTGTTCATGTTTCTTATGCTAAAAAGTTGTTGGTCTATACGCGGCTGCATGATGTGTGCAGGTTGTGCATCAGTGCAGATGAGTGTAAGTGAACTTCAGAGACATTTCTAGCTCTTGATCTAAACAGAGAGACAAACAGAGCTGTGTCCCGCTCACCTGGGACAGACGGCTCCGGTACCATGCCTTGTCGAAGCCCTGCTTCCTGCCGGGGGACATGTCCGCCCGGAAGTCCCAGCGGCCGCTCAGCTCCTTCAGCTCCCTGGAGGAGGACTCCCGGGGGAAGAGCAGGCCGCCGCTCAGCGGACACACCGCGGACACCAGGGCCCACACACACAGGGCTGCGAGCACCGCGGACACACCAGGGACACGCATCCTGCTGCACACACTGAACCTGCTGCACACACACACCGAACCTGCCGCCACTACAACACACTCCTCTTCCTCATTCCGTCACGTGAAAGCCCTCTGTAGTCACGTGACCGTAGAGCCGCTTTACCTGCAGTCGGAAATTTAGAACTTAAATTAAACATAGTTGAAGGAATCACCCTAATATTTATAATAAATGAAATTTATTAAGACTTGCTCATGCCTGACACAACACTTTAGATATTGAGAGATCATTTATTGAATATGTGTGTCAAAATAAATACTTTTTAAATATGTCTGTTAACGTTATTTGGAAGTTAAATTTCACAGGAAGCACCTGAAGCGTCCTGTCTTCTTTCCCCACCAAATTAAAAGCCTCGACCTGGCAGACGTCAAGGTCGTCATTAATAGAAATAAAGAGAATAAACAATCTTTAACACCAGGAAAGTTCGCCCCCCCCCCCCAAAAAAAAAAAAATCAGATTATATAATCACCTCTGGTTTTAAGTCTGCACCAGTGAATAAGTGACACTAGATGGCGCAATACACTCGTATATAAATGTCAACAGCAGAGCTCAAAGGCATCAATTCCTCCACATTCACAAAATTCCCTCCAGCTCACGGTAGCCATGTACAGTAGTGATATCGTAATACTGGGTTCAGTATTTATTTAATTTGAGCTCAATTAGTGATTAATTGGGCCCAGGCTTGCCTGGGTTCGGCCCAGTGTGTAAACCAGCCCTGACTAAGGATTCACAGTTTGGGATATTTTGGAAGAGTTGGGCTGTAACAAAATCACAGAATGTACTTTCAAACTATGACCTATGTCTCTAAACCCATCCACTATGACCCCAGCATTATAGTCATGTTTGTATTTCACACATTACATCCACCAGTTCATCTAGCAGAGACATATGTTTTAGCTCCATGTCGGACTCGCTTTTGAATCAATTGCAGGTTGTACTGTACAGGTTGTACACTTCGCCCCACCGGCCAAACGCATTGACCATGAACTGCATTGTTCCCAGTTCCTGGCTGCCGGCTGGAGACCGTCCTAACTTGTTCTACCCCGTCTGTCTCTCCCCTCATGTGCTGCCATCTGTCGACCAGCAAATTGTTAATAAAGGCATCAAATTATGAAAAAAATCCTCTATCTTTCCAGCATCAGTTTACTGGTGGCCCATTACGGCTGAATCATTAGGGAAGAACTGAGACTATATGCTGCAAGTGTATTCTGAGAAAGTGTGTTTACATGGATTTGTGTGTTGACATGGTTTGTGGATTCTGAGGGTGAGATATGTGAGAGCATCATTAAAGCCCTTAAACATAAAAATCCTAACTGTAAATGCATCAACATTGTCAAAGGAAGTATTGGCCTTTTTCACAGCATGACATGACATTTTGAAATGTCACTGCAGGAAAAGCATGCGTGTGAATAATAAAATGAATGATGGCTGAGTTCCATTTAGCTGCATCAGTTTCGGGGCCCTTGTATTGTACTTGCTGCCTCATTGTCACACTGTCCAGATTTACTGGGACACTTTAACTAAACAGAACCATCACTCATGCTGTCAGTAAGAAGTGTGCTTTTCCTACTGTGACATGTCACATGTATGTTATGTTCTCCATGGCACACACTATGTTCTGTTGGAATGGATTGATCTGAGCATATTGGAGAGATATGTATGTGTCGAAACCCCCACTCGTTCTTTTACCATGGCCGAGTGGAGGTTTCGACTTGAATCTAATTAAATAGACACAGGCATGTCTCAGTCCACTTGCACTGAGACATGCAAAACAGGGGACACTGACTTATTCTCTTATGTCCCCCATCCATGATTAGTATGAATTGATGTGTGATTCCTTTTTCCATGTAACTTTTCAATCTCAGAGGGAGAGACTCCTCAGACTGTTGCAGACTAGATTTTTTTATAATTTCAATTTGTATTTTTGTAATTTTTATGGCAAATCACGCAGATACAATACAACTAATTTACACAGAAGAGGATGAAATAGAATAAATCTGTGGAGACTGAGGATGCATAGGCATTAATTGGCATGTATAATTCAACTTGACATGAAGCCAGAAGTGTTCCCATGTCTCAGTTGCATTCCCTCCATTATTAATTCTGCCCAACATGAGTTCATATGATGAAATCTTAATCATTTTATTTTTCCAGTCTTCCTCCATGGGACATCTACCATTTATTTTGTAATATGAGTCTTGCAGCAGTGATAAGACCAGCTTTTTAAAACACTGAATTTGTTATTTGTTGTATTAGGCATCATTGTTCTGTTGCCAAGGAGACAAATCTAGGGTGAGATGTTGGAGCTGTACTATCCATTATAGTTTTTTTTTTATTTTTCCTCTGATTCATGTCCATTATTTTTCACATGACCCCCTGGTTCGGTTTAAAGAATGTTTGTCCTGATTCATTCTTGGGGAGCACGCTTTCTGATTAAATTAAAAATATTTCACATTAACCAACTGACACTGTGCAGAAACGCTCAAGACCCCGAGATTTTTTTCGTTAAGGTTATGATGTCTGAATGGAGAAGAGTCAGACTTACGTTGCACCAAACGCACAAACAAGACAGATATGTAATTAAGTGCCTCAGAGAGCAACTCCAAACTATTCATAGCGCTGCCATCTGGCTGGAATGAATCGAAGGTTAATGGAGAGTTCAGTGTTAATTTCCTGTCTCAAGTCATTTTTCAACCGATTAATTTAGGATGTTTCAAAATAAAAGCACTTTTACTCTTTTTTTGTAGCATTTAACCATGAATGGGTTTCCAACCCATGTCTTTGATATCTTGTTCAAAATATTTATTCTTTGGGGACCATCATAGCTTACAATTATGTTTTGCCAAATTCTGCAACTTTTCCATCACTATTCTGTTGATTTAGGTGGGTCTAGACAACAATTATGTTTTTGGACATCAGTGCAGAATTACGTAAAGCTTTGATAATGACAAAAGACACAAATGATCTCTAAGTGTCTATCCACAATGTCATTAGACCATTCTTTTTCTTGTTTCCTGCAGGCTCTGACAAATTCTTTGCACGAGGTACTCAATTTCTATTTTCCCACATTGTTTTGACTCTGTGCCAAATGTTATGACTTCTCTACATATCTACTTCAAAACCAAACTTCACCCGCTTAAATCACACACACACACACACACACACACACACACACACACACACACACACACACACACACACACACACACACACACACACACACACACACACACACACACACACACACACACACACACACACACACACACACACACACACACACACACACACACACACACACACACACACACACACAGAGGATTGTGCTTCCATTCATTGTGGACAGCCCAACCAAAACCATGACCAATTCATACATAAACCTAACCTTAACCAACATCTCAGAAATGAAGTTTGGACTCATTAGGACTGGGATTTGGTCCACATCAGGTGGACCGGACAAGGTCAGTGTTTATGCTGGAGAAGGACTTTAGGAGGTTACAAAAATGAAACAACGAGTAGACACACATGCATGCACACGCCCACACACAAACTGTGCTGTGGGCCTAAGTCATAACCTTGACTTGGGCAACAATTAGGCAGCAAAGTCTGTGCTTATGACAAACATGTCAGTATATATATTTTTTTAAATCCTCTCTGTCCTTTTGAAGTCTGTAACATTTCTAATATTGGATTGTGCATTTGCATTTCACCAGGCTGCTTATAACTTTGGGATAAATAAATAATGGGTAATGATGTATATATTTGGCTTTTTTACTGTCTGTACCTCTAACTTAAACAGATTTACCACAGGTTCATATCAGAGTGGCTTGGAGGTGTTTCTACCTTCTTCAGAATGTGATTCATTAGTTATGAATCTATCATCATCTCCTGGCATCCAGTGTGCAAGGAGACATTTGGGGAAGTTGGATTTCCGTAGTTGTCACCTTACACTTATGCACTCTCTCTGTCCCTGTTATCTTAAAGCTTTATCCATACATTGACCTGCTTGTAAATTTGTTCTTATTTTTCTTATTTATGTACATATTTAAATAGAAATCAGTCTGCAGTTAAAAAGGTTGAAAAGGTGTTCATTCATGCATTATTTAATAAGCTAAAAAGAGTAAGAAAGTGAGAAAGAGAGAATGAAGGGGGACACAATCACCCAAAGAATTTTTGCTGATGTGCTTTTCAAGGTGATGAAAGGAGACACTGACAGGTTTCGGAGCCTCAGCTCTGACTTACTCTCATTAGTCAGTAAAATACATTGTCTTCCACCAACAGATCATGTGAAGTACAAACCACAACATACAGGCAAAGCTGGGATGGAGGAATTAGTTACTGGGTTAAGTATTCAGTGCAGGTAAAAATGCAGAGTACAGCAGTCTGACCAAAGTACATCTACAACTGAGCACTCAGAGATATTAAGATATTCTTAAATGATTATCTCAATCTGCGGACATAGTTAATAACCAGACATTTCATTTTCTCTGATAATATCCGTAGGCTGATTAGTGAAAAATTCTGTCCGCTAATTGACAGCTTACATTTATTTTTGTGAAAGAACTGAAGCTGATCTTGATTATCTACCTACTAACTTCTGTCTGTCTATATGTGGAATGCACATCCTGTGAATCGTTCATTTTAATCTGTTTCACACTTGGCATGTGTATGCTCAGTACCCAGAGGAAGTGCAGTGTTGAATTTGGTGCAATTTCAACACATGACATTGACACTTATTGAATAAGCCGGTGACGAGCGCTCTGTAGCAGTGATTTTGGGCCGGGCATTGTGTCTTCAGTCTGTGGACCCGAGATGAACGTCCTCTGATAGAATACAGCAGTGGTCCACAACTGGCAGCACCTGGGCCAAAACTGCACCAGCAATCATGTCCACATAATTTGTATTTCACCATATCAGACTGCCACAGACATTCATCAGTGTTGCAGCTGCCGATCTCGGTCATAGCAGCAGCTTTCATAGAATCTCTCCCTCTTTTGTCATCCACGTAAAAGCATAACCTAAGTTTTGTTGCTGCAATGCTTTATATTCAGCTGAACTAAAAAGCTTTTGCTCAAAAAAGTTGTGAACTTGGGTCTGAAGATCGTGTTTGTTGCTGAACACACCTGAAATAGTGAAATAATAACACCATTTTTGTAAATCATTCAAACTTATACATAAACCACAAACGTGAACTGTAATGAAGCAAATTCAGTTTCATATTAGGAAAAGCACTGACTATAATCATGGCAGATAAACCAGATAGGATGAACTTACAGTTGTCTAACTTCACACTGCGCCATAGACTGTTTATAAAAAGCTCTGCACACAAAGTCTAGTACACAAATGATAAGAAGCGACTGTATATTGTAGAACTGTTTGAGGAGGACTCACTAATGACAGGGAATAATTCTGAAGTGTCTCTAGAGAATTAACACAGGATAAGAGAGCAGACCATAACAAACAGGCATGTTTACAACAACACTGCACCAGTCTATTGAAAGCCATTTATCTGGTGGACGATCTTTTTATATGCTAACACAAAGTTTGACCACGCTCGATAACATCCATCATTTGTGTAGCTGAATAAACCTAAACACATTACGGTGTTATCATACACTGTGACCACCGACTTCAGTTGGCTTAACCATTTGTATTGTTTCTTCGTGTCTAATAATAGTAACCCAGTTATTAAGAGAAACACACTGCTGCTAATTAACTGGTTCCAGTGTGGTGCGGATGTACTTGTGTGTTTCCTATAGTGCTCTCTGCATCCTGTCTCCTTTCTTTGTGTCCACTCTGCTTGGATAAACATTTGCTGCTTGATAGAACATCTGATAAGGAGCCAGAATGAAGTGGCTTTGCTGATGAACGCCTCAGGCCACAAAACCAAACCAGCGAGCTGCGCACCAGCTTGTCAGTGTATTTAATTCACTAAGAGACAGGGTATTGCATTTATTTGTGGTAGGTTTGTGTGAGACATAAGGGAATAAAACACAAATGGCACAAGCATAGAAGGGACTTTTCTTGTCTTTTACACACCGATGTCAATCAGAGCAGAAGGAAGGAGGGGTTTCTTCGGCTCTGTTCTTCTACTACAAGTTTGTGCCCAGTGAACATGTGTTACAAGGTGAATGCGGTCGTTGGGACAGCTTGCTGCGTGGCATCTCCCTCGCTCCAGGTCCTCTGTCGTGTTGTGTTCAATCACCTGAAATATTTTAGTAACTCCTGACTGCTGTGACAAGAGCTTCTAATGCAATAAAAAGCACAAAACAATCCTAATGAGACAATAAAGTTCTCTTCATGATGCCGCAATTCTTTGGCAGAGTTATTAGGCGTTGCATCCACGTTTAAGCCATTAATAGATAATCAAGTTAGTTGAACATTGTAAATGGAGAATTCAATGATTTGCTAAAACAGGTTAAGATGCAGGAAGCAGAAGGAATCTAGTCAGGTGACGGATGACAGTTGTTTTTTTTATCTGACAGACATTTTACAGAAGTACACAGAAGAGCTTAATGTAGAGATAATTAATGTCACAGATTTTTGTTCTGCAATATTTGCTGAAAATTTGCAGCTTATTATTTGCGTAATAAAATAAGAGTTATAGTAATAATAACAAGTCATTTGATTTCACGCCACCCAAGGACAAATAAAAACATGAATAATTTAAGTAAAACCAAGGATTGAACTGGGATTAGGAGGCAATATTATATTTTCTTGCAGTTTTTTATCTTTTCATTTTAAATGCACAACCATTCCTCTGCAGAGATATGAATGTGATGCAGGGTGAAGAAAACCATTAGAAGGGTGTAGCTGCACTGAGGGTCCAGAGAAGCTCTGTCACATAGAAGTAGTGGCAGATTGGCTGTGTGGGCGCATGACTGAGTAGGAAGCCGTCTCCCTCTGTGCCAGGGTTTCACACTGCCAAAGCCGTGGCTGTGATCAGGAGCCTGCAGAACCACCAGCACCTCAGCAGGGATGCACTCTCTCCTCCACACCTTAATAATGGCTTCTCTCCTGCTGTAATGCAGAGTTTCAGGAGGTGACATTGGTTATCTCTGTTGCAGCTGTAGATTGATAGTACGACCTCAGGGAGCAATACAGGTTGTGTATGACAGATCTGGGAGTTTTATTAGAACCCAGGACCTATGTGTTGAAGAATAAAAAAGAAAAAAAAGAAAACATAACAACGGACTGGTGCAGGTTTCTCCCAGTGGACACATATGTGAGACAGCAGCTCCTGACACTATAATGTGTGAGCTGACAGCGCCACAGGCTCACAGGCCCAGCTCTATCGATTTTAATTCCAGTTTGCAGTCCTCTTCCTGTCCAGAGGGTGAAGGAGATATACTGCATGGTGGCTGTGTCACCATCACAACCTGGAGAAACAGGGTCATTTTCACAGAGAACAGTTATGGATCACTTCTACACTGCAAACTGCAGTCAGGGCTGCCAGTAGGTGAGGGACGAAAGCGGCTAAAGATTAACTGTTTCACTGCAACCTGTTAATGGCCGTAACAGGTCATGTGGCTGGAGCTGTGGAGGAAAACATATCAGGTTTTATGGGAGCAGGGCAGAGCAGAGGTCAGGAACCGTTGTGCAAATTTGGATGCCTCATCATTTTTAGTGACAGGAAGCAGGTGTACTACTGTCAGCTGCTCACACTGTTGTGCCACACTTGATTAATAATTAATCAAACGAGCTCATAAAGAATTGTCTGCATTAGAAACAAAAGACTGCAGATTTCCTTTGCAGAATTATGTCACGTGCATCATGACTGCTGTAATGCTTTGGTTTGCATGAGACAGACTGATGAAAAGTCATATTCCGCCTCGGAATTCATTCATTTATTTTATTCTCTTATGAACGGAGCTCCTGAAAACATGATTTGTTTTGAGGCATTTCTTGTATTCTAACACCTTGTGGGTGGACGATACACACTGATCGTGGGCGGATGATTTCTCCCCATCTCTGTGCTCGCCGTGCCAATGGTGCATGAGAGAGGGAAAATGAGCCGGAGTGAAGATGGAGAGGAGGATTTGGAGGAGAGAGGGGGAGAGAAAAGAGGAGGAAGAGCCATTCCATGTGTCTTTTCTCACTGTTCTCAATTGGAAATGATAGTGTTACATAATTCATAGCCTGTGGGTGGTGAATAATGAATATGTGCAAGTGATTAAAGGATACATGTTGATGAGCAGAGCCTGAGAGAGACAGGAGGGCTTCCCCTCGCTGAGTGATCCCTCACCTGCTTCACCAAAAATAACTACTCTAGAATAGAGGAGCTGAAATGGACAAACAATTGAGCGCAAAGTGTTCAACGTGCACTGCTTGAAAATGTAACACAACATATATCCATGAGCTCTGCTTGATGTTGGGTTTGTTTTTTTGCTCCGAAGCTCTCTGAATTCCATAAAACTGTGTAAATGGAATGAAAAGGAGAATCCATGTTTAAAGATGGTGAATAATACATCGCTGCAGCATCACGCAGAGTCGTGTCTGCATGCTGGGGTTTCCTATAGAGGGAGGGTTGGGAGGAGAGCTGGTGCATCTGGGGTTTATCTCCCTCTCCCCATCACACTCTCTGTTTCAGTGTGTGTGTGTGTGCGTGTGAGAGAGAGAAAGCACATAATTGAGTCTGTGTGAAGTTGACACATCTGAGCCCATGCATGTGTGGTTGTTTATGCAGAACATGGGTCATTGGTTCTAATGTTGAAAGAAACTCCTCACTACTTCAACCCACGCAACACCCACTGTTATGCACAACTATTCTAAATATACACCTCACATGTATGTGAAGAAGCCAGCGCACCCTCTGGCAAGACAAAAGAGCATGCTGCACTTTTATTTATTAAAGCAATGCAGGGAGGGATGTGCATGTGAGGTGGAGGTTAGGCCCCAATAGTTTCATTAAAGCTGTTGCAAGATACCGGGCAGCAGCGCCGCATGTGACGTGCAAAGGCTGGAGTGGGATGTTTGCATGAGTAGTCAATCATTTCTTGTATGTGAACATGTTCAACATCGTGTGTTGTGACAAAATGAAAGGTGTGTGTTGTTCAGTGCATTGGGCATCAGAGTGAAATGACCTGTGCTTATTTAAAGCTGTGCTGAGGATTTCCCAGTAACATTAAGCAGCCTGGTGCCCATTCAGGAGCAGCTGCAGGAATAATCCCCAGTGGCAACACACACACACATAGTAAAGAAATATGTGTAGGTGTTACAGCTTTCAGACCGTAAAGGTAGGATATTGTGCTGTTAAATCTGCCAAGGCTCAGGATGAAAATAGCGGTCTTGCTGATGATATAGAAATAACTCCAGTAAATGAAAAATTGATTTTTGAACATGTTTTCACCATATCAGACCATGAGCGACTAAAGACACTACCTTCTGTAGTCCAACTGGAGGAGGGTCAGTTTTAAATGCTGACAGGAAAATGATCCGTATATGTTAGAATTTTTTTTAAATGAGCCTGACAACAGTCCAAGATAAGTGACACGCTTTAAAAGGAACAATTTTCAAGACTTCTAAAAGGGGTTTAGAAAATTCAGTATAATTTAGAGTAAGAATTGTGAAAATATTCTCAAAATCAACCAAATATAAGAAATATTTTTTTAGAATATATAAATATAATACAATGATATTAATTAAATGATATAAAATTTTGTAAAAGCATTATTTACCAAGGGCTGCTTAACATCATTGTTGTATTAGTTAATGTTATACATTAGATTGTATACATTAGATTTTTAGATTTTAAATCAAGCTTTGACAAGCCATTAACTATCCTGTGATGAGGGGAGGGGGTTTTTGTAAAAAAAAAAAAAAAAAAAAAGTTTGCCAATGAAAGAGGTCTATAAATTTGACTCATATTCATATTTGGTCTCAACCAACTCCTGAGAAAAACATCTAGCTTCCCTATGTTTACTAGTTGTTAACATGTCTCTTGTTTGTTGCTGGTTAGAAAGTGTAAGAAAACTGCAGCATGTTGCTGAATGGAACTTTGGTCTGAGCATTGAGACTGAACCAAAACAGTTCAGTTGTGGACCATAAAAAGAAAGCAATCACCTTACAGATGCTCAGACACGCCTTGGAGCTAAGAGAAACTGTAAAGCTGTTGTACGCGCATCACAGATAGTGACTCCTTTGACATTACAACATCATTTCACCCATTGTTCATATCAAAATATTGATAAGTGAAAGCCACGGCCTGTTCTGGTCGTTCCTGTCGTGACATGGCAGAGGTTCACCCTGTGGGTCAGTGTTCTCCAATGTGGACCAGCACCCTGGGGTCCTCAGCTGAGAAAATAAATCAGCATTCCCTCTGTCTTCGAGTTGAACTGTTAAAACTGGCCGACACAGATCCCTCATCGCTTTCCTCATAATGAACTGCAGAGAGAAATACAACTGACAAATCCCTCACGGAAAGAAAGTGTGATTGAACGGAAGAGAGAATAATGAACATGCAGATGAATAAGCGCCATGACTGAAAAAGCTTTGTTTTCTGAACACATTTCCAAACACGGATTATGGCTGTGTCGTTCGTCACAAATTTCTATACTCACGGTTGTGAGAGTGGTAACCTGGAGACGTTCTGATCAGCGTTTGGTTCCTTCACACAAACACTCAGCTTCCCCTTCCTGCTTCGGAGGAGACTATGAGAGGCAGCAATCTCCACACGCAGAGACAGACACAGAGGATGTCTGGAATCCATGAATATACACACATACACACATTCCATTGGAAGAAGTGCGTGACACAGACTCGAGGTCTCTGTAGTCAGGAGCTTTTATGTAACAGAAGGTGTTGACTCTGGGCTGCATCAATCAGTAAAGTGAGAGAGCTCCTCTTAGAATGTACACATCTACAGGATATTTAGATACTGAGAATGTACAGTCATCTTTACAAATATGGCCGCTTTAAGGTTTCTAGTTTTCTTAAAATAATCTTAAAAGGAGTAATCTATCAGCAATATATTTACACTCCAGAAAATTGACAAAAATAAGCACTCTCATAAAACAGTATGGCTATAACTTGCATGAAAAAAATAAGGTCAGTATTTTTCAAGGAATTGTTTGAAATGATAAGATATATGCTTCTTGCAATATGCTACTTCACAAAAGATTAATGTACAAAAAAAGCTGCAACTTTTGGAGCTGGTGGTATAGATCTGTAGGGAATACAATCTGGATCCATTGGTTGGCCCACCAGTTTGGTCCGGGCAAAAAAATCTCAACTATTGGCTTGGTTACTGTGAAATGTTTCCTATGCACTGACATTCAAAGTCCCCATAGGATTTAGAATTCTTGACTTTGGTGAGCCATGGATTTTTCCTCTGGCGTAACCATGATGTTATTTGCGGTTTTGATTTGAAAGTCTTGGAAACTATACTGGATGAGTTAGTTTCACACTGGGTGAATTGTAACCTCTAGTCCACCACCAAATACGTTATGTTTATATCAATGTCTGTTTGTCTGTTAGTTAGTTGTGCAACACAGCTGGACAGATTACCGGATTAATTTTTTAGATATTGTGCTGTTTTCAGTTTTTTTGAAGGGTAATGTCTCAGAGAGTAATTCATGGATCTCAGTGACAAAAATCTGACATGTTTTAGCGGACTGACATTAATGTGAGATTTGGTGCCCATCCAAACAAAAATCTGGGTCTTGTGAATTTAAATGTGGTTTCATATGGGAACTGTTGGGCTTTGACGAAGGTACAGTATGTGCTCTACTCAGCTAGTTTTCAATGTAGTGCCACAAACAAATGAAAGTTTTGATTAGTTTCCTTCCTGACTGCAGTCTTTATGCTATGTTTAGCTAATCACCTTGTGACTGAAGCTCTCTAACTTAAAAATGGGAGGGTTGTCAATCTCTTCTAATTCTCATGAAATGTCAGATGTTTACTTAAAGACGGTTTGAGGCAGAAAAAATATATGATAAATTATTATTGTGATAAATCATTTTCTTGATGTCAAACTTTTCTCCAGGCATATTCTCATACACACATACTTCCTGTATCACGGCCCAAGCATTTGTTGTTCCTGGCATCAATGCAACAAACTATTTCCCAGCTTTTTTCTTGCCCTTGCGACAAGAAATGAAATCATTGTAAACGACCAATGGAGGGGCTGCTTCTCAGAAATTGCCGCCAGCACACTGCAGGGACATCTGTGAGCTCTGGCACATATAGCCCAGCATGGGTCCTTGCACTGGGGTAAACGTCCTGTAGGACAACAGGTCACAAGCTCAGTCGCTGATTACCTGTCTGGCCTGACTCAGCACCCTCATTCTTCCTCCCTGTTGTATCCTGGTGTAATAAGAATGGTGCCATGACGTGACTTGGTTTTGGTTCCTATTGTCCCAGGGTGGACAAGATGTCTCTACTTTTTCCCTGGTGGGAAATCTGTGCAGTTTTGTCACACAAACTGTTTCCAAGCAGCCATGCATTCACCAAAACAAAATCAGTCATCTTTAAAAAATAACTCCGGGAAAGTGAGGAGGTAGACATCCTCGATAAGCTTAGAATCAGCAAAGTGACGCCACCGCCTGAAGAATGTGTGGTGATGCATTCACTGTCCAGTTTTCCAACTCAGTGACACACCCTGACAAATATTAAAAGAGACGTGTAAGTGATGTTTTCAGAACATTTTCAGGAAAGTCAGCACCTCTAAAATAGTCTGTCTGCCCCATTAAAGAAATATGGTAAAGTCTGCAGAGGTTATACAAGCCAACAGGAAGAAGATGTACGTGCAAAAAAAAGAGACTGTCTGAAAACACCTCATTCACTAAGCCCTACTCCCTCTATAGGGACTTCCATGAAGAGGACTAAACAATCAGCTCATTGGCAAAAGAAAAATCCCACTAATGATAATAATAATTATATCATTGTCTCGGGAATATAATTTACAACAACAATAACTTTGAGCAGCCGGTGGGATTTTTTTCCCAGAGGGCTGCTTAACATCATTGTTGTATTAGATGGTAATACATTCCTGATGGTATGTATTGCTCGGTGAGTGACCTGCGGTTGTACTCTTTGCACCGCGGGACGACATAAATGTGTTTAAATTCATGGGCTAATTGTGTCACAGTAATGCAACTAGACTATCCCATTGTGTAGGCTTCTTGGAATGCAGCCAACAAATGCGTCCTTCTAATATTGAGTAATGCCGATCCTTCCTGGCCCAACCTATCCCAGGATTCATTGCACTTCAGTGACAAACTTTTTTCAAAGAGATAATAATGGCACTGGTATCAAGCCCCAACTGAAACAAACAGCTAATGGTACACATACAAAAAAAGGGAGCATTAAAAACGTCTTGGTGTGTCCAACTTTAGCTCTGTTGAAAGGCAACAGCAATAAGGGCGGGACAAGCTGGTGATGCAGATCTGTTCGGCTTTCTCATGGTCCATGAAGGACGAAGTCTTCATGGGCCAGGTAGACTGCATCCTCCGTGCCATAGTGCCATGTATAAACATAGCTACCCTTTTATTGTGCATTCCATTCTAAGCTATTCAAATATTACACGGGTTCATATATTCATGTTTTTAATTTAAACATGTGCAAGGTACAGGGTGGCCATGCCACTGCCATTTATAAACATACATCTTGCATACAACACTGAGCAATTAAAGTAACTCACAGATTCATGTTTTCATTTTAACATACATGTAGAAGAGACAGTGAATCCTCAAGCTATCTGTGGATGCCACACATACTCCCACATTAGCGAGATGTTGGACCCTGATGTGTAGCACACAACTTATCTAATCTTGGACGGATGGAGGTTATCAGGCAGAGGGTCAAATCAGCCTCACAATATGTTTGATGCATGTAAATGTGTATTTAAAGACATTTAAATTTGTGGGGAAAAAATTGGTTCGAAAATAAATAAAAAATTATGGAAAAATTAAAAAATTATCTAATCAACCAAAGATTTCGCGGACCCCCTGTTGAAGACCTCTGGAATAGACTATGGAAACTTAAACCACACATTAACATACAAAATGGCACCTTCACTATGTAGTGATTGGTGCATGATTTTGGCAACAGAGAGAAATGCTGGTAAGAATTGAAAGCAGTGTGTATTGCTGTTTGGTAAAAAATGAAAAACGTTTTTTTGATGACTAATTGTACTGCTTTTAATAATAATAGACTTTGAACCAGCTAAACTTTGTCACATTTTAGGAAATAAAATGGACGTTTAATTAAAATTCTGGATTTGTAGAGAAGATTTATCAGCTGACCACAGTTACTAGCACGATTACAGCTCAGAGACAATGAGCTCCTGTGTTATGTCATACACAGGAACAGTACAAAAATAACTTACCAAGCTTGTCATCTGTGATAGATTTCATTCACACACTACAAAACACTTAGAATAACCCTTGACACACATTTGGAATGAAAACATTGGAACACAGATACTGTGCAGGCCAGTACTGTATGTGTGTGTCGAACCGGAACTACTTTTTCTTACCATAAACGTAAATCAACGGCGGCTTTATCTGACAAGACAACGCAGTGTTCACCACTTATCTCCACCTTGAGGACATGGAAGGAAACGTATCAGTAGGTCACTCTATAAAAAGGACGGGGTCTTTGCAGCACATGCTCGAACTTGATCCAGTGGATGTATGATGTGGTCAGGGCAACATGGGGCGTAAGGTTGGAGGACCAGGGAAGGACTATTTAGCAGCGGCAGAGGGAAGAGGACAATAACCATGAGAGAGAAGTGGCCTTGTGCACAGACCGCCACCACTATAAACAAACTATGGTGAAACATCTGGAGAAGTATAACCTCAGCAAGGGTTTAGGCTACAAGTACAACAGTACTATAAGATCTCTAATCCTATTAATCCTTAATTAAATTTCTCTGACTAAAGAAATAGAGTTAACATAATTGTAATTATACTCAAGTTTCCGACACATGCAGTGACTTAACTGAAGAGTCTGAAATCCGCAGATGATGTATTGTTTTCCTTATCTCCAGCTCTCCAACTTATTCACTTCCCTCCCACTGAACACAAACAACATCCTCCCTCTGGACTGGGCGTATGGGATGTCATGGTTCCTCACCCAGGGGCCCCTATAGAGACGCATCACCAATATGTCCCCCCCTGTGCGGGTTTCAGTTCGTGACCCATTCCCCCCCCCTCTCACAGTACGTCTCAGACCTGTGGGTCAGTGCAAGTCTGGGTCACACATTTGCAATAAAGCAAACACAATGAGAATTAGACAATGGGTGAGTGAGAAAATGGGAAAGCTGACTTTGTGTCAATCACCAGAGCTCCACATGTTTCGTGACATTTGGGCAGGTCATATTTAGTGCACGGCTCATGTTGATGGAAGCTTTTTTAATTCACCTCATTAGATTTGCGTGACACCCGCCTTGTGTTACACACGCAATTATTACGTCCTAATACGAGATACATCATGAAGTTGTCACATTTTCATATTTAGCTCTTTGAACACTTGAACAACAGAGGTCATATGAACCATTCTTCATCTACAGCTGCACTTTTGATGGCATATTAGAAAGCAAGGAACCCATAATTCCTCATTAATAATTTACCGACATTTATAACTGCAGAGTTGCTGGCTTACAGGTCGGCTGTGGCTCAAGAGGTTGAGTGGGTCGTCCACTGACCAGCCGGTCGGTTGTTTGATCTCTGGCACCTCTAGTGTGCAGGAACAGTGTTAGAGGGATGTGTGATAGAGAGAGTGCTGCACATAGATGCACTGTATAAATGTGTGTGTGATTGGGTGAATGGCAAAACTGTAAAGAGCTAAGAGTGGACATCAAGACCAGTATAATGTGATATAATTACAGACCATTTACCATTTAGATGCAGGTGATGACATATTAGGAAGTGAGGAACCCATAATACTAAATTAATGATTCACTGACATTTATAAATGCAGTTGCTTCCTTATAAGTATGTCATTAAGCCATTCATAAAAGCCCATCTCTCAGCTAATGTTACAGTCCTATACAGTGATTTATATTACATCATTACATCACAGTAATCTATTATAACTGATAGATTTAGGTTAAAATGGAATGTTCATAATAATGAGCTACCACAGGGATTTTTCACAACCTGCCTGGCAACAGATACGTTGATCTTTTGAGAGCAGTCGTCCATGTTTGCTGCTCGATGAGGCTGTACTTAAAATTATGTATTTTGAACTGATGATTGCACTATAGATGAAACGCTTAAAGAGGTTACACTTCATCCCAAAGAGTACATAAAGGTTTAATCCAAGTGTCATGGCAACCCATCCCCAAACTACAGATGCCAACCTGCTGTTGGAGCTAGAGAAAACGTCAGGGACTCACCAAAATCAACGTTTCCGTAGCAATAATATCTCAACTGAATTCTGTGGCAATTCCTCCAGTATTTGTTGAGCTATTTCAGTCTGGATCAAAGCAGTAGACGAGCCGACACACAATCTGCTATTGCTGTGAGGTGTATTTCTCAGTGCACAAAGCTGGAAAAAATATGGTGATTTAATTGTAAAAAGCCGGTGGCTGTTATAATTGGGCTCATGAGGAAATGTAGTGGGGAACCAGAAGCTGCGAGTAGGTTGGCAGCCTTCCTGCTGTTGGAAAAGATCTAGACAGGGATAGTGGGTAAACACAAATGTTCCTTGTCTCAGGCAATTAAACTCATCTAATTAAGAATTCCTTCTACAGTTAAAGTGAAATTTAATGAGCTGCTTAAGATGCCTCGGGTCTTTCTGTGTGACCTGTTGTGAATCGCTGTCAGCAGAGTTATTTCATCAGAGACAGTTACAGACGAAAGCATTTGCACGACTCCATGCCCGCTTAATGACACACAGCACATTTGCGTTCTATATGACTAATGACATCATCATCCTCTGAGTCAAAGGTCATGTCCGGGACAAATGAGGCACCGCCCAGTGTCGCCCCTGTTTTTATAAATAAACAACAACTTGGTTTTTTTTTCAGCTATTGACAAAATCTCATCCACATTCTTGAGAATAATTCACGGCAGGATGTGTGAATGATAAATATTAATAATCCAGAGCCCCGATGTTATGAGAGCCGCTCATCTGGGAGAGAATTCAGGATCAGAGAAACCCAAACATGCTCCAGTGAATGCCAACGAGACTGTGGGAAAATATTCTCACACGACAAGTTCAGGAAAAAATTACAAGTTTGTATAAGTGAGCATCAAGTTGTGTTAACGTGGCTGCTATTCATAACTTTTCATTAACTGTAGTTGGTTGTTGTTATACATTGCATTAGATTATTCAATTGAAAAAGTCTTATACCATTGTAAATGATTTGGTTAGGTGATTATTAGACACTTTAGAATAATCCTCACTCATGCTTATAATGTGTGTTTCATTACTGTCCACTTTATCATGTAAATACTCCTAATCCTGGAGCTTTTGATCATGTGAATTATCAGAAAGAACCATTTACATACTTGAGGGACAATTGGATAATCTGTCTGCAGAAGAGGATTGTGTGATAAAATTGACAGCTCCAAACACTGCTGCTAAATGCACTGTGAGGTGAGATTATCTAATTTCAAGGGCGTTAAAATTAACGGCTGGATTAAAGCGGGAGACCTGAGGCAGAGACATAGACGTATATTAGAAGCAGAGATGTGGTGCAGACACGTGGTTGGTGCTTGTCATATATATATATACATATATATGCAATAAACTAGAGTGGCACTCAGTAGAGCGCATACCTCCAACGAGTTTCAACCAACCCCCCGCAATCCAATCAAGCTGCACCAAATTTCACACACTTATAGATATCAGCCCATAAAGATCCATGGATTATTCGCGGGGAGAATTTTGAAAATGTGAAAAAAAAAACCTCGTACATCTCGCATTTTTAAACACATTGATCAAAAAATTCTTGGATAGATCAAATTTAATGAGTTCCTCCGTAACCCATAACACATCCTCCCACCAACGATCATGGTATCCATCCAG